>NC_059204.1:51247248-51884812 GCF_020615455.1 Coregonus clupeaformis | reverse complement strand
TCTTTTGTCTTCTCTCAGTCTCCGTGCCCACACAGATCGGACAACACCCTACTACATCGGACAGTTCGGGATTGAATCGATTTATCGTTAGAGAAAATGCGCATTGAGCTCAGAAATAACCTGAACGAAATGAAATTCAAATAATTGAACCCTGACGAAGGCCATGCAGTCGAAACGCGTCAGATAAAAAAAAAAAACTTGTTTCTATTGAACATGCCATACAAATAAAGGCATTTTAATTAATTATATGAAGAGTGCCTTGGTCCTCCTTTCTTTTTGATGACCAATTCACCCCTTTTACCAAAGAGAACCTTCTGTCTACCAACATTTACTATTGTGTACCTTAGTAGCGCTTCCCTTCTTCTTTCTATCGGTCAAGTAGTTGTTTAAAAAACGAAAAATAACAGACATTTCGGTTAATCGCTCAACACTAGAGATCAGATAAGCCTGGATCCAATTAAGTGTCTCCACGGGGGTAAAGTAGTGTGGACGACGATAACCACAAAGGGCTGTGGATTCACTCGACTGCTAGCGCTTGTTAACCCACAGAAGAATACCTGTTATAAACTGTCAAAAGATCACTGTTAGATTTGACAGCGGGATCTTTTTTCAGCATTCACTCTCCTAGTTCCACTTTGTGGATGACCATTCATTCAGGTGGTCCATTATTCAATGCAGCTCCAAACATCCCCCCTATTTAAACCTGTTTTTGCAGCTGTAGACAGTGAATCCAGTACTCAACAGGGTTCTGCTGGTTGGGTTTAGGGGGGTCCAGAGGGTACAGAGAGCGGCATAACCACAGACCACACATTCCGTAGTAGTAGTAGCAGTACACCCACCCCTGACCCCAGCCCCAGTGTGGCCTACCCTCCATAGGGCACCAGACCAGACATGAGGCCAGGGGAGGGGCTCTTCCTTCAGGTTAATGAGGGGGTCGGTGTGGGGGTGGGTGGAGAATTTGATCCACATTTCTGCCCTCCAAGACTCTCGTTGACACTGTTACCATTAAATATAGCAGCCAAAGAGAAGCCAGCGCAAGCACAAGATTTGGTTCTGTGTGCCAAGATACCGCCTTTTCATAATGTGGCTATCTATACTCATGACTACCAAGCTGTTTTGTGGGTCTAAGTAGTGTAGCCTATCCATTCTGCCCAGCCAAGCCAACCCTGGTATTGTAGCCAGTCAAGCCTAGCCAAACCATGCTGGGTGTATGCAAACTATGCATGTAGCCAGCCAAGTCAAGGCATTCTGTGTATATTTGCTCCCTCCCAACCTCCCTTTGCCATGATTTGCAGCCTCCCTCCTGAGCAACACCCCCTCCAATCGATTTGATTGCATTTTTGGGCAGCACTCAGGCTGATCAGTATGTATCCCTGCTTAATTTTCCTCCTGGTCACTTCCCACCGATGTTAACCAAAAGAGCTTTGGAGAAGGTGCTTGTTCTGGAATACTGCTGTAGAATTCCACCACCATTCCACCACTCCACACATGCTTCAGTAGGACTGTGTCTAACACAGGGGGTTGGTGGCACCTTAATTGGGGAGGACGGGCTCGTGGTGATGGCTGGAGAGGAATAGGTGGAATGGGATCAAATACATCAAACATATGGTTTCCATGTGTTTGATGCCATTCCATTCGCTCCATTTCAGCCATTATTATGAGTCATCCTCCCCTCAGCAGCCTCCACTGGTGTCTAATGCAAACATATCTTACACCTGCTAGTCTGCCAGTATCAGTTTTCAAAGCATCCTTTCTTTCCAGGGGAATGTTATTGCCAACCCCTTATTATGTAAGACAGTCATTGGAAACAATTACCATAATAAAGCTGCAATTCTGACTAAGAGTTTCTGGCTTTGTGGCATACACACACACACACACAAACACACAAACACATTGTTCTCTGAAATCCTATAATCTTATAGCGTTTAAGGTAATTACTCTTGTTGTGGATGGGAGGCTGGTGTTTCTCAGTACTACGAGGGAGGAACAGTGGAACAGCAAACAGCCAAGCCCCCTGCTCTACTGCTCTAATCCTATTGTAGTTCACAGCAGAGCGCTGGAGCATCCACGAACGCACGCGCACGCACACATACACACACACACACACACACTTCTCTAATTCAATCAGTAGGGCGGGAGGGAACAACCACAACAACACACATTTTGGCTGAGTGAGACAGGTGTTATAGCCCCCAACACATCTGTTTCAGTGTAGTAGGTTTAAAGGTGTCGATGTGGCACAAATTGAGGGAGTAAACACAAACGTGTGTTCATGTTTTAACGTAGACTGTGTGTGGAGAGATCTATCAGCTGGTTAGCTGGTCCCTTGTGTGGCCATGTTTTGGCGTGAAGGAGAGGTCCATTGTTGCTGGATCGTTCCCAGCGGGCAGCGAGTGTATCAGAGCAGAGCCAGGCTGAACCAGAGCCAGGCAGAGCCATCAGACAGTGTTTGTGGTGTTTAGGTTTGTGTGGAGTGGAGAGCAGTAGTGTGGAGGTCCATAGCTCCATAGCTGCTCCCAGTGGGGTTGGTGTATCAGAGCAGAGCCAGGCCGACCCAGAGCCAGACAGGCAGAGCAGAGCCACCAGACAGATGGCTGAGCCGAGCCGAGCCGAGGAGCACTGGAGCACTAATTACATGGGAACATCCTGTGGGGAGGCCAGACCCTAACCACACTCTCCATTTCCTCTTCTCCCTCTCTCTTTCTCCTTCTCTCTCTCTATCTCTCCAGGTCTCCTGAGGAGGGGCCGTCCTTGGGAGGAAGCAGAGGCTCTGCATGCTGCGCTGAAAGAGAGAGAGAGAGGGGGGCAGCTGATCCACGTCTTTATACCCGAGCCATCCACCTTTAACTTCTTTGTCCTCTTCATCACCACCCGCATCATCACTTTTCTTATTCTACATGTTGTGTGGAGGCTGTTACTGTTTATAACTGGAAAGAGGGAGCGCTTTGTTTAACCCTATAGAAGCCTCTGTCACACCTCTCCATGGACTGGCCAATCACACAAAGCAGTGTGCTGAAGCCAGCCAATCGGCTCAGCAGCTGATGGCCTCTGACCTTTTCGGGTTGTCTAATAAAAGCGAGTCACAGAACCATCAGGAGCCAATGGGAGGGAAGAGCCCACCTGGCCCCTCCCCTAGTGCTATACTACTGAATGCTGAACATGGACCTGCCCTATCTGTCTGTCTGTCCACCTGTCTGTCTGTACGTCCGTCTGTCTGTCTGTCTGTCTGTCTGTCTGTCTGTCTGTCACATTGCCTGTCAATCTGCACCAAGTGCAATATCATGACATTCCACAACACAGAGGTTCTGCACTGACTGCCGTCACTATAACAACCACCACAACCATCAAAACCAGGAAGTCACTGAAAGGCCAAAAAATGTATCAATAGTGAACAACGTCAGTGACCCCATTTCTCACTCTCCATCCACCATGACAGTCAGGCCTGATGATCCATCCATCCAGCCAGCCTTAAGACTTTGAGCTTATACATTAACGACACACAGTGCAGGCAGGTTTCTTACTTCATTTTCATCCCCCCCTTCCATGTTATTTCTTGTTTCTATGTCTTTTTAGCACTTATAATAAAACAGTGCCGGCCACACCGTACCATACTCAGTAAGTGATCAGAGATGACACACATTTCTGTTGCACACTACTAGAGCTTCTCTTTTTGGGATTTGTATTATTGTGATGTTGGATATGAAACTGGAGGTTATTCTTGATTGCCTATGATTGTTTCAGTAGGCGTAAGGTAAGACCTCCCCAGCTCATTGATGAAAGGACACTGGACTAGTACATGTTTTATAGTTATTCTAATGTAAACGTTTTTATTTCTAAAATGTTAAAATGCTCAATTTTAACCTATAGGAGCAGTTTTGAAGGGGTGAACGATATACTTGTTTTTACCCTGCTTTGAAGGGAGCGAGGCATTCTATACAGTGGGAGAAGGAGCCTAGCATGCATTGGCCCTACCTGTGAACAATATGTTCCTTTTAACAAATGTATCTCAGTTAGATGGTTGGATTTGATGTTCCGGACGGATCACACCACCCACATTGAAAGAGAGAGAGAGAGAGAGGGACAGTGGCAGAGTTACCTTTTAACGGTGGATAAGATTCATTATCCCCAACCAGTCACAATAGCTGTCTTTGTGCACACACAGGGATTATTTTACCCCTTGTGGATATCCCATTCCTGGAGTTGAGGAAAGAAAAGGACCCTTGGAGTCATAAGTTAATTAACCACAGAAATCAAACCCTCGAAAGGCATCATATTGCCCAGGTTAAAGTGGAGGAGTGGTTTCTTTTTTGTGATAATGGGTAGCCATGATGAATCCATGAATAACATAGGAACAAACAGTCTACATAGATAACAGGACCTTACTGACAACACCAACGACTGTGATTGAGAAAGCATTCAAAGATAGTTTTTACCCTTATTCACCCTCAAACGGGGACTAGGATTTGTGGCATTGAAAAAAAGCACTGCTTTCATAGGATACAGAATGAAATACACTTTTTGTCACTGATTCACCATATACACAATGGAGAATATGCTTTACTGCCTCTGTCATATACTAGTATACCATTCTATGCATCAGTTTGGGCATCATATTTGACAGTTTATGCAATCTACTCTAACATAATATGTCAAAGAGGAAGACAATAAACATATTTAGGAATAATTCTGTACTTTATAACGCAACAAAAAGAAACGTTCCTCCAACACACAACTCCACAAAAGGAATGTGTGGTTTCATATTTTCTATTGAAAGGAAACCACCTTGTAGAACTTGATGCAAAAATTTGTGGAAATGTTGTGATAGATTGAATTCATTGGAGAGATACAGATGGGCTTTGAAATGGTTATTGTGTAGTAATAGATGGGTCTGACTCATCGTGGCTGTATGTGTGTGGGATGATGTGTCTCTATTGCCAGTTAATTTGTCTCAGCTTCCCTCACTAGAATTATCTCCCAAATGGTACCCTATTCCCTATCTAGTGCACTACTTTTAACCAGGGCCCATAGGGTTCTGATCAAAAGTAGTGCACTATATAGGGAATAGGGTATCATTTCAGATGCAGATATAAACTGAGGTGGAGAGCTCTCTGAATGTGATTCTATCCAACCTGATGTGTTTACTCAGCAACATCATCTTAATCTTATCTTTATCTTTCTTTTTATACAAATTAGTTTTATATATGACTGCAATAGAGATATATAGCTATATTATGCAGCGATTTTAATATATTGTAAATGATGGCTTGGATGCAATGTATTTATTTGTTTGTTAATGACGACTGAAGAAGAATCTGTAAAGGGAAGTTGATGTTTTAAGTTTACTCTTAAGTATACACTTTATTGTCTCTTTGGGTTAAGAAAGGCTCCTACGTATATGTTCATCATATTGTATTGCAATGAAACAACACAATACCTTTTTACATCACTGAGAATCCTTGTGTTTACTGTGATCATGAATTGGATATCACACACACACATGCACAGACACACACACACACACACACAGGGAACTGCATCGTTAACCGTTTTATACAAAGTATTGCTCTATGCTCTATTGCTCAATACTTCATTTTGTATTTTCAAAAGTGTCGCTTCTTTTTCTAGACCAACAAATCAAAGTATTTTGCACGTTAATTTTCATTTGATTGAGAAGGTGATATTCAGGGATTTATTTGTAACCCCATAACTGGCATGTTGTTCTAGAATCAACTTCACACATTCTATAGAACTCTGTAGAACACTCTCCCACAGAGCACAGAACACTTTCATGCTCACAGTAAGTGCTGGCATTCTGTCTTAGAACAACAGTAGAGGGGCACATAGTTCTGTTTGGATGGGTTATGAGGTTCACACAATTCCAAATTTTGATCATTTAGATAAAATATCCTTTAGAAGTAAAAACATAATTTGTATGGAGTAATTCTATTTGAATAGTCACAGGAGTGATGTATTGAGAATGTGCTCTTTCTTGTCATACAAGAATCATGTAAAAAGAGGCCTATTTCTGATGTTGAGCAGAAAACAGAGGTTATTTTTTATTTTTTAGAGCAACTGTGTTAAAAATAAGAGAAAAATAAAATACAAGTGAACAACAAAATTATTCTAGAACTTAACTGTGACACTCCCTCAGGGGGTGATATGAAATGTACACATATATGTAAATGATCAAATAAACGTATTTAATCAAAGCATATCACAGCGTCGTCATTTGTGTCCGATTCTCGTGTTTCCTGCTTTCCATTTTTGTCTTCGAAGATATATTTTATGTTTCAAAATAGCTTTGACAGTGACAAAACAATAACTGTATCACCATTACGAATCAGTTGAATCACATGAGTTGAATAGTAATTTCTCTTTAGAAGTAGTCAAATTAGATTACATGGCGCCATTTTGTATTAGCCAACATTCAGAACAGAGACCAGTACCCTTTAAAGGCTCCCTCACACAGTTGTGTATCTAGAAACACTATACCACCAGACAAGGAAGAGTAGACGGCCAGGACACCTGAAAGGAAGGTAATGCATAGGCCCATTTAGAAAGGACCCCAGGAAGGGGAGTGGGCCAAGGAACCTATTTTGCTATGGGGCAATTTTTTTCTCTGTTTTAGTGGGAGACAGACTCACAAAGGCTTGATTTTAATCATGGCCAACTAGGTAAGAGAGAGTGAGGCTGAGTTTGGAGCTTTGAATCAATGAAGCCCTGCATTGTTCAGTGAGGTGTACCAACCATGTAGCCAGGCAACACAGCTCTATGCTAAGGCACTGACAGAGATTCTTTGGTTTGTGAGGTTAGGTAAGCCTGTGGTTACTATACTGTGTGGTTCAGTCAGAGACACACTGGCTGAGATACAACACAGAAAGTGAACATGTCAACCTGGTGCACACAGAGGGACTTTTCTTTCAGATCTACATACATATACAGTGTCAAAACACAATATTTGCCTGGAAAGGGAGGGAGGGAGTAAAAGTCCAAACCGTTCAGTGTTGTGAGTATCATTTGCAGACATATCTCATTAGAAATATGTCCGAATGTTGACGTTCAACCGTAGTATTTATATGTCAACGACCAAAGGGTAGTTAGGGTGACATACAGCTACAATGGGTTTCCTGTCTACGCTAGGGTGTAGACAGGAAACAGAGAGACACACACACAGCACTCCAGTCAACTCTACTGGAAATGCCATGTGTTCTTTTCCACTGAAACCTACAGAATATAGTCCTTTGACAACACACTGAGTAATTCTAGGTACTGTGCAGTACACCTTGTCCACATCTGACTCTAACAAATACAAGTGTACTACCACACACTCAATATATAGCCTACTCCACACACAGGTCCACTGACAATTTCTCAGTGAATGGAACGGATGTGGTCAAGGGCCTGAGCAAATACCCACAGTAAAAAAACGGATCCGAGATTCAAATGAGTTTATTTGCCAAGCTAAAAATGAACATATCTTATATGTCTTTGTGCCAACATAAATTTAGGTCACTCATAACAAATTTAAAAAGGTCTATTCATTTTATTACATAATATGATGTATTATTACATATACTGACTTAACAAGCCAAAATCATTACTGGCTTGCTTCCGTAAGCAGATAGGCTAATAGTATGGGTTATCCCTGAGGGTTGGGAAGAATAACAGAACATTTTCCAGTGGTGTAAAAAGTACCTAATTATCATACTTGAGTAAAAGTAAAGATACCTTAATAGAAAATGACTCAAGTAAAAGTGAAAGTCACCCAGTATATTTTTTTTAAGTAGTACTTTAAAGTAATAAAATAAAAATAAATAACAAATGTTTACTTAAGTACTTTATACCACTGACATTTTCCAATGAGAGTGTTTACCAGACACAATAACAGAGCTGACCGGAGACAAAGTGCACTCTCCAGCTAATGACTTGAGGACAGGTTGAGTGAGAGCTCTCTAGTCCTGTAATCCAACACACAGTCCCTTACTCTCATCCAAAGAACAGGCTTTAATACAAGAGCTAACTCTGGTCCAGGGCGTCCAGCCTGCTTTTACACAGAACACGTGAGGGACCGATACTGCAACACAGATTACAGTAATTACACATCATCATCTCATTATTGATACAAAACCCCCTGAGAAGAGAAGAGGAGAGAAGAAAAGAGAAGACCGAGGTCATAATGAAAGATGAAAAGGATGATTGCTGTCTGAGCCCTTCCCCATAACAGAGTTGTATATTGCTGACCATCCACTCCACTCCTCCCATACAGTAGAGACAGGGTAATACTGTATGGGGTGTAGTATCTGCACTCTGCCATCATCACACCTCCACTGTGAATGTCTCACCTCTCTGTGCTGTGTTGGCACACTCCCTGCTGACGCTCATCTCCTCTCAACCTGCCGAGGCTCCACACTCCAGAAATAAACCCAGCTGTACAGTACAGTATAGCCGAGGAACACAGGGATATACCTCTGCCTGGGAACCCTATAGATAGATCCTGTAGTAAAGAGCAAACACACCTCTGCTAAACCGTATAGCACCCTATAGAACAAACCAATGCATATTCATTTAGAAGAGAGTCTAAAAGAGATTCAACATAGATCTTTCTCAGGACTTTAGTGTGATTTTGGTATTCTATTCCATAGGGTATTGGAAGAGTGTGTGTTATCTTAAACAGTCATTCCATTATTGTTTTATTGAGTGGTGCATTGAACACTGCTATAGATTTAACATCATGCTGTTTTAAGACATACTGTTGAGAGCTCTCAGACATGAAGTCAAATTCAATACAGTTCTCAAGTAACAGCTTAATTACTCACAATAAGAGACTGGAATCAAGTGAAAAGCTTGAAACCCTGTTGTAGCCTTACATTACATAGTAGGAGGTCCTTCAAGGTTTCAGTTGAATTATGCATTGAAAAATGAATAAGAATATAATACTGGAATTTTTTTTATGAGGAAAGTCCAATACCCTTGATAGTACGCTTTCTATGGAAAGGCCCACATACAGTATACAGTATGAGTTAGCAGAAGGGGAAATTAACTTCATAAATTCTCCACTATTGCAAAGGACATAGTTAGTACGTCCCCCTCTCTCTCTCTTCACAGGCAGCATCAAACATAGGGTTGGGTCTAAAAATAGAAACAAATAAAACAGAATGAAATCCAAAAACAGATTGTTGTTGCTAATTGTTCATCGAAAACTAACTAAAAGCACGTCAACAAAACAAAGGAGACGATCTTGGACTTCAGGAAACAGCAGAGGGTGCACCCCCCAATCCACATTGACGAGACCGCAGTGGAGAAGTTGGAAAGCTTCAAGTTCCTTGGCATACACATCACTGACAAACTGAAATGGTCCACCCACGCAGACAGTGTGGTGAAGAAGGCGCAACAGAGCCTCTTCAACCTCAGGAGGCTGAAGAAATTTGGCTTGGCACCTAAAACCCTCACAAACTTTTACAGATGCACAATTGAGAGCATCCTGTCGGGCTGTATCACCGCCTGGTACGGCAACTGCACCGCCAGCAACCGCAGGGCTCTCCAGAGGGTGGTGCGGTCTGCCGAACGCATTACCGGGGGCAAACTACCCGCCCTCCAAGACACCTACAGCACCAGATGTCACAGGAAGGCCAAAAAGATCATCAAGGACATCAACCATCCGAGCCACTGCCTGTTCACCCCGCTATCATCTAGAAGGCGAGGTCAGTACAGTTGAATCAAAGCTGGGACTGAGAGAATGAAAAACAGCTTCTATCTCAAGGCCATCAGACTGTTAAACAGCCATCACTGGCACATTAGAGGCTGCGGCTGCCTATTGAAATCACTGGCCACTTTAAGAAATGGAACACTAGTCACTTTAATAATGTTTACATATCTTGCACTACTCATCTCATATGTATATACTGTATTCTGTTCTATAATATTCAACTGTATCTTAGTCCATGCCGCTCTGTCATTGCTTGTCCAATAATGTATATATTCTTAAATTCCATTCCTTACTAGATTTGTGTGTATTGGGTATATGTTGTGAAATTGTTAGATATTACTTGTTAGATATTACTGCACTGTCGGAGCTAGAATCACAAGCATTTCGCTACACCCGCAATAACATCTGCTAAACACATATATGTGACAAATTTTTTTGTGATTTGATTTGCTTCCTACGAATTCATTGGGCAAAGAGACGAGGAGAAGTTGGGGAAGGATGGAAGTGCTTGTGTTGGGTTCCAGCCACTCTCATTCCAAAAAGTCACAATCAAACAGACAGATGAGTCATTTCTCATCACGGAACCCCCGTGGCAATGTCAGGCCAGTTCACAAAACCTGGGAAAAAACCAGATGACCAAACAAAAATAAAACAAACCCTTTTTATTCTACGCTGTACATTTACAGTACAAATCAAACCCTTTTTATTCTACGCTGTACATTTACAGTACAAATCAAATCCTTTTTATTCTACGCTGTACATTTACAGTACAAATCAAATCCTTTTTATTCTACGCTGTACATTTACAGTACAAATCAAACCCTTTTTATTCTACGCTGTACATTTACAGTACAAATCAAATCCTTTTTATTCTACGCTGTACATTTACAGTACAAATCAAACCCTTTTTATTCTACGCTGTATATTTACAGTACAAATCAAACCCTTTTTATTATACGCTGTACATTTACAGTACAAATCAAACCCTTTTTATTCTACGCTGTACATTTACAGTACAAATCAAATCCTCATACCGTTTTATGGTTTTGACATTGAGTTTTCCACATAATATCTGTGTAAAGCTACTGTATGCCAAGCCATGACATAACGCCTGTCTTGACAAATGTTATTCTTTTGAGGAGATAAATGAGTTCACAATATCATGATTGAAGACGGCTAGTTGGATAGAGAAGAGGCACTTCTATACTGAAGCCTATTCATATGTAACCAAGTTGACTGTTGTTTATGGTTGCCAAGTTATATAATATAGCTTGAACCACCCAGTTTATAATATATAATGTTGTGAGTAGAAAATATATTATGCTTTGTGCTCCTCTTTTTTAACATGATGAGATACACTGAGATGTACTTCAGATAATGAGTAGATCCTCCACACACCAGATAACGGATGTAGGCTACGTATCCATACATACATAGAGTAGTTGAGCAACTCAGTGGTTCATGACCTTCCTATCCAGCCTGGTGTGGATGAGCATTAAGCCCTGAAGAACCAACCAACCATCATACAGTATGTGGCATAGAGACGCTGCCTGTGACTGTCAGTCTACACTGCATGAACGAGCGGCTGGCTCTGCTCTTATCCGGCTCCATCCATATGCGGTCACTGCTGCGTTCTTCATGGATACAGAACATGTGTGGAAGACAATAAAATATGTCCTCCTCCTCCCCTTCACAGTCTGCGTCTCGTTGTCGCTGAGCTTGATTTCTAGAACTCTCGATTGACTTGGTCAGAAGTGAATTCTATTGGTTGGCTCTGAAGATTAGCTCTAAAGATTATATTTGTGGCACGTAATCACAGTTGATCTCTGGGTCCCTCCATCTGGGCTACTGCTGCCAGTAATCACAGCTGATCTCTGGGTCCCTCCATCTGGGCTACTGCTGCCAGTAATCACAGTTGATCTCTGGGTCCCTCCATCTGGGCTACTGTGCCTCAGGTGAAGTATAAGATGAATCCAGGGGTGGAAGTAACGAATTACAAATACTCTTGTTACCGTAATTTAGTAGCTTTTCCAAGTACTTTTCAAAGTCAACATTACTGTTATCGAGCAATAATGACTAAACTCCTGGCATTGACAACTTAGATGGAAAGCTACTGAGGATGGTAGCACTCAACATGTACTGCACTGACACAAATGACAGATGGTTGGTTGAAAGAAATTGATAATGAGAAGATTGTGGGAGCTGTGCTGTAAGATTTCAGTGCAGCCTTTGATATTATTGACCATGATCTGTGGTTGAAAAAACGTATGTGTTATGGCTTTTCAACCTCTATATCGTGGATTCAGAGCTGTCTATCTAATAGAACACCGAGTTATTTATTTCATGGAAGCTTCTCTAATGTTGTAAAGTGTGGTGTACCGCAGCATGTCAGCTCTCTTGGTCCTCTACTCTTTTCTATTTTTACCAATGACCTGCCACTGGCATTGGAATCTTGCTGTTGAGCAAGTTGAGGAGACTAAATTACTTGGTGTTACCTTAGATTGTACATTTTCATGGTCAAAACATATTGATTCAATGGTTATAAAGATGGGGAGCGGTCTGTCTGTGATAAAGAGGCACCACACTCCACAAAGCAAGTCCTGCAGGATCTAGTTTGATGTTATCTTGATTATTGTTCAGTCATATTGTAAAGTGCTGCAAAGAAGGACATAATTAAGCTGCAGCTGGCCCAGAACAGAGTAGCACGTTTTATATATGATATTATTCACAAATGGAGCTAAGGTGTTATTTCAAATTATAGTAGAATTCTTAAGTGCGCTGAATAAGTGTGCTTTGATGATAAACAGAGTCCTTTTCCTGCCACCTTCCTTTCTCATCATGTCTTAACTACTCTGGTCCCCATCATTCATGTTGTGTTTCCCATCTAGACTCAGACTGCCAATGTAAGTCACTCTGACAAGGCCTCTCAGAGTATGCGTTCGTGCGTGCTTGCAGGTGTGTTAGTGGGAGAGAAATAATCTTAGTCAAGTCACATGGGGCTCAATAGAGAGATGTGCCTGTCTGACTGTAGACATTACATTAACAGGTAAAGAAATACCCTAATTATTTCCTAGGCTACAAATTCCTAGAGAAATTACTAACTTCCCCCTTCTATAAAATACAACACAGCTCTTGTCTGCCTCTAACTGTTAGACAGTCGTAGACTCATAATTAAGCTGAATGTAAGAGTTTACTCACCTGGAATATATCATTATCCTCTGTTTCCAGGGTGTATGAAGTTTAAAGGCAGTGTCAGGGAATACTTTATGGCTGCTCTGCACTTGACACCAGGGCTGGATTTTAGATCTGTTTTTTCACGCTTACGGTCATTTAGCAGACGCTCTTATCCAGAGCATTTAGGGTTAAGTGTCTTGATCAAGGGTACATCGACAGATTTTTCACCTACTCGTTTTGGGGATTTGAACCAGCGGTCTTACGGTTACTGGCCCAACGAATCTTAACCGCTAGGCTACCTGCCGGTAATCAAACTTTTATTGAAAATGTGATACATGGAATAAGTTTGAAAATCTAACAAATCTAATGACACTCAATAATGCATTTCTCTTGTTCTAATCATGTGAGTAGGAGTCGGAAATAAAGGTCCAAGCAATTTGAGGAAGAGAAGAGGGTGGGAGGTGTGTGGGTGGGGGGGGGACTGCTCTTGACAAGGATCACACTTGGGCTGTAGTACCATCAAAGGAGACCTCTGTGTCCCTCTCCACCCGAAAAACACACACACACACGCACACGCACACACACACACACAGAGCATTCCATTCACAGCATTGCTCCCTTTTGGCCCACTCCTCCCTGTTTACATTAGGCATTAGCCATTGTTTTTCTCAGCTCTACACTGAGCCGGGTTCAACTTGTAGATGGCTCGAGAGGCTCAAGAGGCCGCACGCGCCACATTTAGGGTCCTTTCAACCCCCCACCCCTCCCTCCATTTCACTCTCACTCTCTTGACTCCCTTATACAAGCAAAGGGACAGAGAGTGAAACAAATACAGACACATACAGACACCTGGTAACCAGTAAACAAATACAGACACATACAGACACCTGGTAACCAGTAAACAAATACAGACACATACAGACACCTGGTAACCAGTAAACAAATACAGACACATACAGACAACTGGAACCAGTAAACAAATACAGACAAATACACTTACAGACTGATGGCGGTCTAAAATTGCTTGTGCCATAGAGTGTGTGACATAGAGAATATGTAATTTAAGATGCAAACTGAAACATTTGGCTCACATAGTGCACAAGGTCACCAGATCAGATAGATATACACATATCTGATTTATGTCCATAAGTAGTATACACAGTAAAGCATGCACAGATACACATATCAAATGTATGTACTGTATATAAAATTCATAACAGTCAGATGTTATTCCGCTGAGAGCATTTCGTGCATTCAAGCTAGCTAGCTAGACAATACCAGGGCATACTCAGGCTTCAAGCTGAGATACTGTACTTATTGTAGTGTAATGCCTCTCAGTGGTAGGTACAGTTGAAGTCGGAAGTTTACATACACCTTAGCCAAATACATTTAAACTCAGTTTTTCACAATTCCTGACATTTAATCCTAGTAAAAATTCCCTGTCTTAGGTCAGTTAGGATCACCACTTTATTTTAAGAATGTGAAATGTCAGAATAATAGTAGAGAGAATGATTTATTTCAGCTTTTATTTATTTCATCACATTCCCAGTGGGTCAGAAGTTTACATACACTCAATTAGTATTTGGTAGCATTGCCTTTAAATTGTTTAACTTGGGTAAAATGTTTCAGGTAGCCTTCCACAAGCTTCCCACAATAAGTTGGGTGAATTTTGGCCCATTCCTCCTGACAGAGCTGGTGTAACTGAGTCAGGTTTGTAGGCCTCCTTGCTCGCACACACTTTTTCAGTTCTGCCCACACATTTTCAATAGGATTGAGGTCAGTGCTTTGTGATGGCCACTCCAATACCTTGACTTTGTTGTCCTTAAGCCATTTTGCCACAACTTTGGAAGTATGCTTGGGGTCATTGTACATTCGGAAGACCCATTTGCGACCAAGCTTTAACTTCCTGACTGATGTCTTGAGATGTTGCTTCAATATATCCACATAATTTTCCTTCCTCATGATGCACCAGTCCCTCCTGCAGCAAAGCACCCCCACAGCATGATGCTGCCACCCCCGTGCTTCACGGTTGGGATGGTGTTCATCGGCTTGCAAGCAACCCCCTTTTTCCTCCAAACATAACGATGGTCATTATGGCCAAACAGTTCTATTTTTGTTTCATCAGACCAGAGGACATTTTTCCAAAAAGTACGATCTTTGTCCCCATGTGCAGTTGCAAACCGTAGTCTGGCTTTTTTATGGCGGTTTTGGAGCAGTGGCGGTTTTGGAGCAGTGGCTTCTTCCTTGCTGAGCGGCCTTTCAGGTTATGTCGATATAGGACTCGTTTTACTGTGGATATAGATACTTTTGTACCTGTTTCCTCCAGCATCTTCACAAGGTCCTTTGCTGTTGTTCTGGGATTGATTTGCACCTTTTGCACCAAAGTACGTTCATCTCTAGGAGACAGAACGCGTCTCCTTCCTGAGCGGTATGATGGCTGCGTGGTCCCATGGTGTTTATACTTGCGTACTATTGTCTGTACAGATAAACGTAGTACCTTCAGGCGTTTGGAAATTGTTCCCAAGGATGAACCAGACTTGTGGAGGTCTACAAAAAAAATCCTGAGGTCTTGGCTGATTTCTTTTGATTTTCCCATGATGTCAAACAAAGAGGCACTGAGTTTGAAGGTAGGCCTTGAAATACATCCACAGGTACACCTCCAATTGACTCAAATGATGTCAATTAGCCTATCAGAACCGTTTAAAGCCATGACATCATTTTCTGGAATTTTCCAAGCTGTTTAAAGGCACAGTCAACTTAGTGTATGTAAACTTCTGACCCACTGTAATTGTGATACAGTGAATTATACATGAAATAATCTGTCTGTAAACAATTGTTGGAAAAATTACTTGTGTCATGCACAAAGTAGACTTGCCAAAACGATAGTTTGTTAACAAGAAATGTGTGGAGTGGTTGAAAAACAAGTTTTAATGACTCCAACCTAAGTGTATGTAAACTTCCGACTTCAACTGTACGTATGGCTCTCAAACCAGCAGAGCCAGGCAATGGCTGCTTCATGGGGCTGGAGATAGGGGGTTGAGGTGGTGGGGAGATATGATTGTTGAGATTCCAGTCTAGGTAGATTCCAGTTGGGTATCTACTGTCAACTCCTGGTGATGACAAAACACTTCTCAACCAGAAACCTTCATCATCATTCTCTTGTGAATTTGGTCAAATCCAGGGTGAACAAGTTAGCGACCTCTAATCCCCCCTTCCTGTTGGAAATGTCTCAATCCTTTCAATCAATCAATAAATCATCAATTTTACGACATCACAATTGATCCTGGGTAAAACACATTCAACTAATGGAATTCATACAGTAACTCATGATAAAGACCAGTCCAGTGCCCATTTAGCTGAGGGGTTGCAGAGTGCTGTGAGAGACCAATGACCTGTGACCTGTGTGTCAATACTGAGCAGGGCTCCACTGACCCCTGGTTCCTGACCATCCTAGCCTCCCTTGGCCTCCCTTGCTTACCAGGCCCAAAACAAACCATTAAAAAGCATTGAGGCCTGTTAGCTCTGTTTCACAGACATGGTGTGGGTGGGTCTGCTCCGTTGGAATCTGGGGTGTGGGGGAGAGAACCTACAGGCTACTACACACAGGGGTCAAATTAAGGAGGGATGTTAATAACTAAAAATCCATTATTAATACCCTTTCCTGCCAACACAACTACCATTCCCTTGCCAACGTTTGACATTTTGTTCCCTGGCTACAGGCAAACAGCTGAGTTCATCCTCAGTGGGCTGTCGCACCTCTGGCAGAATAGAAACGGGGGAGGCAGAGAATCATGTCAAAAACAATCAAACTATCAAATGTCCCCACAACATGAGAGGTGGAAAGAGACCTCGGCAATGGGGACATCCAAAATCAGCACAACAGGCAGAATGTTATAATGAATTAGAGTGTTTTGAGCACTTGACAGTGGAAAAGAGTACAAACAGTCCCACAACCTTTCAACCCATATGGATATACAGTATAATAATTGTTATAAAGTACTATGTTCTATTCAATCCACTGGTGTGCATGGCCAAAGAGCTCTATGACATGAAAATAGAGCTATTTGGCCATGCACACCAGTGGTGGTTTGCTGTTGAAAGAAGGATTCAAAGTACCCAATAGTTACTGTAAAATATGGTGGTGGATCTTTGATGTTATGAGGCTATTTTGGTTCCACTGGTCCTGGGGCCCTTGTTAAGGTCAACGGCATCATGAACTTTACCCAGTACCAGGACATTTTAGCCAAAAACCTGTTTTTTGGACACAGGTCCAGGAATGGCTAAAGGATTGCAATATTTACCTGGAGCTAACCCTGCAGATAGCACTACTGGGTGATCTGAAAAGTCATAGTCAATCGATTAATAACATAATAATGCTATTAGCAAAAATGTTTACTTTCTGTCGAAACAATGAGAATAGAAAGGTTCAGAACTTTTGTAAGACATCACAGTACAGTTGAAATACACTGCTCAAAAAAATAAAGGGAACACTAAAATAACACATCCTAGATCTGAATGAATGAAATAATCTTATGAAATACTTTTTTCTTTACATAGTTGAATGTGCAGACAACAAAATCACACAAAAATGGAAATCAAATTTATCTACCCATGGAGGTCTGGATTTGGAGTCACCCTCAAATTTAAAGTGGAAAACCACACTACAGGCTGATCCAACTTTGATGTAATGTCCTTAAAACAAGTCAAAATGAGGCTCAGTAGTGTGTGTGGCCTCCACGTGCCTGTATGACCTCCCTACAATGCATGGGCATGCTCCTGATGAAGTGGCGGATGGTCTCCTGAGGGATCTCCTCCCAGACCTGGACTAAAGCATCCGCCAACTCCTGGACAGTCTGTGGTGCAACGTGGCGTTGGTGGATGGAGCAAGACATGATGTCCCAGATGTGCTCAATTGGATTCAGGTCTGGGGAACGGGTGGGCCAGTCCATAGCATCAATGCCTTCCTCTTGCAGGAACTGATGACACACTCCAGCCACATGAGGTCTAGCATTGTCTTGCATTAGGAGGAACCCAGGGCCAACCGCACCAGCATATGGTCTCACAAGGGGTCTGAGGATATCATCTCGGTACCTAATGGCAGTCAGGCTACCTCTGGCGAGCACATGGAGGGCTGTGCGGCTCCCCAAAGAAATGCCACCCCACACCATGACTGACCCACCGCCAAACCGGTCATGCTGGAGGATGTTGCAGGCAGCAGAACGTTCTCCACGGCGTCTCCAGACTCTGTCACTTCTGTCACATGTGCTCAGTGTGAACCTGCTTTCATCTGTGAAGAGCACAGGGCGCCAGTGGCGAATTTGCCAATATTGGTGTTCTCTGGCAAATGCCAAACGTCCTGCGCGGTGTTGGGCTGTAAGCACAACCCCCACCTGTGGACGTCGGGCCCTCATACCACCCTCATGGAATCTGTTTCTGACCATTTGAGCAGACACATGCACATTTGTGGCCTGCTGGAGGTCATTTTGCAGGACTCTGGCAGTGCTCCTCCTGCTCCTCCTTGCACAAAGGCGAAGGTAGCAGTCCTGCTGCTGGGTTGTTGCCCTCCTACGGCCTCCTCCACGTCTCCTGGTGTACTGGCCTGTCTCTTGGTAGTGCCTCCATGCTCTGGACACTACTGACAGACACAGCAAACCTTCTTGCCACAGCTCGCATTGATGTGCCATCCTGGATGAGCTGCACTACCTGAGCGACTTGTGTGGGTTGTTGACTCAGTCTCATGCTACCACTAGAGTGAAAGCACGGCCAGCATTCAAAAGTGACCAAAACATCAGCCAGGAAGCATAGGAACTGAGAAGTGGTCTGTGGTCACCACCTGCAGAACCACTCCTTAATTGGGGGTGTCTTGCTAATTGCCTATAATTTCCACCTGTTGTCTATACCATTTGCACATCAGCATGTGAAATGTATTGTCAATCAGTGTTGCTTCCTAAGTGGACAGTTTGATTTCACAGAAGTGTGATTGACTTGGAGTTACATTGTGTTGTTTAAGTGTTCCCTTTATTTTTTTGAGCAGTGTATATATGGCAAATAGAAATCCTATATGGATGGTGTTAAAAGATAGATGGGAGGTGTTGAATGGAATTGAAGGATGGGACTAATAACTAATGGACATCATGAAAATGATCGGAGAGTTTGAGAGTAGAAGAAGTTCCATAAAATATAGATAGTGGGTATGGGCTGGAAGTAGAGGCCTAGGCGTTGTTGTTCACTAGTTTACTCCAAGTGGGGAAAGGGTGGCGGGGTTGGAAAGTAATAAAGGGGAATATATATATTTTTTTAAAGGATATGTATGTGTATGTATGTATGTATGTATGTACGTGTGTGTGTATGTGTGTATATGTGTATGTATGTGTGTATGTGTATGTATGTGTGTATGTGTATGTATATATATATATATATATATATATATATATATATATATGTATGTATGTGTGTATATATGTATGTAGGTATATATATATATATATATATATATATATATGTATATGTATGTGTGTATATATGTATGTAGGTATATATATATATATATATGTATGTGTGTATATATGTATGTAGGTATATATATATATATATGTATATGTATGTATGTGTGTATATATATATGTAGGTATTATATATATATATGTATATGTATGTATGTGTGTATATATGTATGTAGGTATATATATATATATTCTCCTGAGTGGCGCAGTGGTCTAAGGCACTGCATCACAGTACTAGCTGTGCCACTAGAGATCCTGGTTCGAATCCAGGCTCTGTCGTAGCCCGCCGCGACCGGGAGACCCATGGGGCGGGGCACAATTGGCCCAAAAATAATAATTATGTATGCACTCACTAACTGTCAGTCGCTCTGGATAAGAGCGTCTGCTAAATGACTAAAATGTAAATATATACAAAAACATGGGGGATTGGAAGTGATGCAGATAATTTCATTGATGGAAGTTACAATCTATCTGCAATATTAGCTGATCTACCCCCCTCCCCCTCCCCCCCAAAAAAGAAAAGAAAACAATATTAAAAGAAATCAAAAGAAGAAAAAAAACATGGTTGCCTCTTGCCAGGAGGCTGAAACTTGGCTGCAAGCACATCCCAAATCCACAAAGAAATGGTTAATTGACAACAACATTGTTTTAAAAGGCTTAGCGCCATTATCCTTGCAAGAGGAGGGGGGCGGAGTATTGACCCGTATCTTTTTTTGATTTTTTTTTTTTTTCTATGAGCAATAGTATTAGTGTGATGGAAAATGTTATGTGGTTTTCTAATAACCAATTTCTGTGTTCATGCAAGTGACTGATTGAACGAATCCTCACTCTCAGTATCTGCAATTTGGCAGTATGTCCAGAACCTTGTTTTGAGAAAGCATATCTCAGTTTCAAGGTCTCAGCTTAGAGAGAAGAGGTATTGGTCTGTCACATGCATGACCCAGTATTGGTCGGTCACATGAAGGAAGCAAACGTTAACCTCTTAAGGATCAGACCCTTTTTTTCCATTTTCACCTAAATGACATACCCAAATCTAACTGCCTGTAGCTCAGGACCTGAAGCAAGGATATTCATATTCTTGATACTATTTGAAAGGAAACACTTTGACATTTATGGAGATGTGAAATTAATGTAGGAGAACATAACACAAGAGATCTGGTAAAAGATAAAACAAACAAAAAAACATGTTTTGTATTTTAATTTCTGTTGCATCATATTTGACATAAAAAGGAAAAGCCGTACATTCAGATAGGAAGCTGGTGGTAATTTAGATGTTGTCTACAAGAGGGCAAGAGTGTATGTGCAAAGTTTCAGACTGATACCTTCAAGAATGAGGGAGCTACATAACATTATTATTTAGTATGAAGTCAACCAGGTGTCCCTCACGAGTTTGCCCAAATGTACCCAAGTGGCCTCCAAGTGGCCGAATTGGTAAATTGAAACATGTTCAAGTACATAACTATAGAGAACATACAAAAATGCTATGGTAATAAAAAATACAAGTTTACACACTCCCAGGAATGTCATACACAATGGATCATTAGCTTCCCTACATAAAAGGTACTAAAAGGAGATGCGACCAGAATGCTGATCCAATGCCCCCCCCAACACAGAAGTTAACTATTTAAGATAAGGGCCAAGTTAGCAGCCAACACTGATCTAATGTCATAAGTGAACACACCACAAACCACACACAGTGTTTTGTTTTTTTACAAAAATAAGGGCCAAGTTAGCAGCCAACACTGATCTGTCATTAGTGAACACACCACAAACCACACACAAGTGAAAAAAATTCAATAAATAAAAACAATTACACACTATTTAAAATGACAGTATTTAGAACACCCTCAGTCCTCTACACAAGATTGTGCTGCTGATACCAAGTCCCATAGCAGTCTCTTTCTGCTTTGAAGCAGAGGGTAACAGAAAAAGTAGTGCAGGTGATGGGAGATTTCTTGTGAAGACACCTGGGTGACTTTATACTAAATGTAATGTAGCTCCCTCTTTCATACACCTTATGGAACAGAGGGGACTGTGAAGCAACACAAACATAGGCACAGACACATGCATGCAAACACACACAATAACATACGCACTATACACACACGTACTGGATGTTGTACTGTAGATATGTGGTAGTGGTGGAGTAGGGGCCTGAGGGCACACAGTGTGTTGTGAAATCTGTGAATGTATTGAAATGTTAAAAAAAATTGTATAAACTGCCTTAATTTTGCTGGACCCCAGGAAGAGTAGCTGCTGCCTTGGCAGCAGCTAATGGGGATCCATAATAAATACAAATACAACGACGCCTCCCTGCTGTGCTCTTCTGTCCCTGAGGCACATTCATGTCAGCAGTTATGTATTTTGGCAGGTGAACACCACTGGTGTCAGGAGTAGAGGGGTGAAGATGAAGGGAACTGTACTTTCCAGTCATGTCTAGCTGAGGTCCTGGCTGCCTTTTCGGTCGAAATGTTGGTGGAAGTGGCTCCACAACATCTTCTGGGCTGGCCTCTTCACACCTCTAGATGGCCGGGCGGGGGTAGGAGTGGATCCAGAGACAGCAGCAGGGGTCGGACTGAATACATTTAAAAAATCAGTAAGAATACTTTTACGGATGAGCCCTGCATCAATACATAAAATAAACAACACATATCTATAAACATATATATTATAGAGAGTGGGGGGAACACAATCACTGTAGTGAAGTGTGTGTACTAGTGGTAAATAAGGCTGGTGAGGGGAGGACAGCTCGTAGTGGTGGCCGGGGTGGGGTGAGTGGAATGGTATCAAGCACATGGTTTTCGTCTGTTTGATGCTGTTCCATTCACTCCATTCCGGCCATTGTTGTGAGCCGTCCTCACGTCACCAGCCCCCACTGGCTTTTAAATATATATATATATATATATATATATATATATATATATATGTATATATATATATATACAGTGAGGGAAAAAAGTATTTGATCCCCTGCTGATTTTGTATGTTTGCCCACTGACAAAGGCATGATCAGTCTATAATTTTAATGGTAGGTTTATTTGAACAGTGAGAGACAGAATAACAACAAAAAAATCCAGAAAAACGCATGTCAAAAATGTTATCAATTGATTTGCATTTTCATGAGGGAAATAAGTATTTGACCCCTCTGCAAAACATGACTTAGTACTTGGTGGCAAAACCCTTGTTGGCAATCACAGAGGTCAGACGTTTCTTGTAGTTGGCCACCAGGTTTGCACACAGCTCAGGAGGGATTTTGTTCCACTCCTCTTTGCAGATCTTCTCCAAGTCATTAAGGTTTCGAGGCTGACGTTTGGCAACTCAAACCTTCAGCTCCCTCCAAAGAGTTTCTATGGGATTAAGGTCTGGAGACTGGCTAGGCCACTCCAGGACCTTAATGTGCTTCTTCTTGAGCCACTCCTTTGTTGCCTTGGCCGTGTGTTTTGGGTCATTGTCATGCTGGAATACCCATCCACGACCCATTTTCAATGCCCTGGCTGAGGGAAGGAGGTTCTCACCCAAAATTTTACGGTCCATATACCCTTTGATGCGGTGAAGTTGTCCTGTCCCCTTAGCAGAAAAACACCCCCAGCACATAATGTTTCCACCTCCATGTTTGATGGTGGGGATGGTGTTCTTGGGGTCATAGGCAGCATTCCTCCTCCTCCAAACACGGCAGGTTGAGTTGATGCCAAAGAGCTCGATTTTGGTCTCATCTGACCACAACACTTTCACCCAGTTCTCCTCTGAATCATTCAGATGTTCATTGGCAAACTTCAGACGGTCCTGTATATGTGCTTTCTTGAGCAGGGGGACCTTGGATTTCAGTCCTTCACGGCATAGTGTGTTACCAATTGTTTTCTTGGTGACTATGGTCCCAGCTGCCTTGAGATCATTGACAAGATCCTCCCGTGTAGTTCTGGGCTGATTCCTCACCATTCTCATGATCATTGCAACTCCACGAGGTGAGATTTTGCATGGAGCCCCAGGCCGAGGGAGATTGACAGGTCTTTTGTGTTTCTTCCATTTGCGAATAATCAACTGTTGTCACCTTTTCAGCAAGCTGCTTGGCGATGGTCTTGTAGCCCATTCCAGCCTTGTATAGGTCTACATTCTTGTCCTTGACATCCTTGGAGAGCTCTTTGGTCTTGGCCATGGTGGAAAGTTTGGAATCTGATTGATTGATTGATTCTGTGGACAGGTGTCTTTTATACAGGTAACAAGCTGAGATTAGGAGCACTCCTTTTAAGAGTGTGCTCCTAATCTCAGCTCGTTACCTGTATAAAAGACACCTGGGAGCCAGAAATCTTTCTGATTGAGAGGGGGTCAAATACTTATTTCCCTAATTAAAATGCAAATCAATTTATAACATTTTTGACATGCGTTTTTCTGGATTTTTTTGTTGTTATTCTGTCTCTCACTGTTCAAATAAACCTACCATTAAAATTATAGACTCATCATTTCTTTGTCAGTGGGTAAACGTACAAAATCAGCAGGGGATCAAATACTTTTTTCCCTCACTGTATATAGACCCACAACGTATAGCCAATGTGTATTTATGTTGACTTTGACATGCTGTGCCTGTGGTTTTCGAGTGCCTTGTTTGCAATTCATACACATATTTCATTTGTGATTATATTTATACAGCTGTGGAAAAAATTAAGAGACCACTGCAAATTGTTCTTATATCAGCATCTCTACATGTATGGCAGCCATTCCATTCCAGTGTCTGTTGAATTCCAACACAGGCACACCTCATTCTACAGAATTAGGTACTGATTAGGTGATCACATGAACCAAATCTTATTTAACGAGGAAAAGTATAAAAACCACTGCTGTGGTCATCACTATCCTCTTGCAATAAGACCAGCTGGATGGCAAAAACAGTGCTAATAGTACCTCAAAAGTAATATTAATCAAAACATAACTATTGACCATGCCAAAAGAGTTGAAAAGGAAAGTTTTGAGTGAGGAAAGGAAGGGTTCAATTCTGGCTTTACTGGCAGAGGGATACAGTGAGCATCAGGTTGCTTCCATCCTTAAATTTTCAAAGACGGCGGTCAAGCAGCAGACATTGGGGACAACAAAGCTACAGACCGCCAGAGGGCGAAAACGACTCTCTACTGAGCCAGGCTGAGGTTTGCAAAATACCATAAGGATTGGACCGTAGAGGACTGGAGTAAGCTCATCTTCTCTGATGAGTCCAATTTTCAGCTTTGCCCAACACATGGTCGTCTAATGGTTAGACGGAGACCTGGAGAGGCCTACAAGCCACAGTGTCTCGCACCCACTGTGAAATTTGGTGGAGGATCGGTGATGATCTGGGGGTGCTTCAGCAAGGCTGGAATCGGTCAGATTTGTCTTTGTGAAGGACGCATGAATCAAGCCACCTACAAGGTTGTCCTGGAAGAAAACTTGCTTCCTTTTGCTCTGACATTGTTCCCCAACTCTGAGGATTGGTTTTTCCAGCAGGACAATGCGCCATGCCACATAGCCAGGTCAATCAAGGTGTGGATGGAGGACCACCAGATCAAGACCCTGTCATGGCCAGCCCAATCTACAGACCTGAACCCCATTGAAAACTACTGGAATTTGATCAAGAGGAAGATGGATGGTCACAAGCCATCAAACAAAGCCGAGCTGCTTGAATTTATGCGCCAGGAGTGGCATATAGTCACCCAACATCAATGTGAAAGACTGGTGGAGAGCATGCCAAGACGCATGAAAGCTGTGATTGAAAATCAGGGATATTCCACCAAATATTGATTTCTGAACTCTTCCTAAGTTAAAACATTAGTATTGTGTTGTTTAAAAATGAACATTAACTGATTTTCTTTGCATTTTTTGAGGTCTGACAACACTACATATTTTTTGTTATTTTGACCAGTTGTCATTATCTGCAAATAATTTGGAAATTGGGAGAAATGTTTTCAGTAGTTTATAGAATAAAAAAAATGTTTTATGTTTACCCAAACACATACCTATCAATAGTAAAACGAGATAAACTTACAATTTTGCAGTGGTCTCTTAATTTTTTCTGCAGCTGAATATATATATATATATATATATATATATATATATATATATATATATATATATATATATATATATATACATATATATCTATATATAGTACCAGTCAAACGTTTGGACACTCATTCCAGGGTTTTTCTATATTTTTACTATTTTCTACATTGTAGAATAATAGGGAAGACATCAAAACTATGAAATAACATATATGGAATCAAGTAGTAACCAAAAAAGTGTTAAACAAATCAAAATATATTTAGCCACCCTTTGCCTTGATGACAGCTTTGCACACTCTTGGCATTCTCTCAACCAGCTTCATGAGGTAGTCACCTGGAATACATTCCAATTAACAGGTGTGCCTTCTTCAAAGTTAATTTATGGAATGTATTTCCTTCTTAATGCGTTTGAGCCAATCAGTTGTGTTATGACAAGGTAGGGGGGGTACACAGAAGATAGGCCTATTTGGTAAAAGTCCATATTCTGGCAAAAAACTGCTCATATAAGCAAAGAGAAACAACATTGCTTTAGGTCAGTCAATCCAGAAAACTTCAAGAACTTTGAAAGTTTCTTCAAGTGCAGTCACAAAAACCATCAAGCGCTATGATGAAACTGGCTCTCATGAGGACTGCCACAGGAATGGAAGACCCAGTTACCTCTGCTGCAGAGGATAAGTTCATTGGAGTTACCAGCCTCAGAAATCGCAGCCCAAATAAATGCCTCACAGTTCAACTAACAGACACATCTCAAAATCAACTGTTCAGAGGGGACTGTGTGAATCAGGCCTTCATGGTCAAATTGCTGCAAAGAAACCACTACTAAAGGACACCAATAAGAAGAAGAGACCTGCTTGGGCCAATAAACATGAGCAATGGACATTAGACAGGTGGAAATGTGTACTTTGGTCTGGAATCCAAATTGGAGATTTTTGGTTCCAACCACCTTGTCTTTGTGAGATGCGGTTCGGTTGAACAGATGATCTCCGCATGTGTATTTCCCATTGTAAAGCATGGAGGGGAGGTGTTATGGTGTGGGGGTGCTTTGCTGGTGACACTGTATTTGATTTATTTAGAAATCAAGGCACACTTAACCAGCATGGCTACCACAGCATTCTACAGCGATAAGCCATACCATCTGGTTTGGGCTTAGTGGGACTATCATCTGTTTTTCAACAGGACAATGACCCAACACACCTCTAGGCTGTGTATGGGCTAGTTTACCAAGAAGGAGAGTGATGGAGTGCTGCATCAGAAGACCTGGCTTCCACAATCTCCCGAACTCAACCCAATTGAGATGTTTTGGGATGAGTCGGACCGCAGAGTGAAGGAAAAGCAGCCAACAAGTGCTCAGCATATGTGGGAACTCCTTCAAGACTGTTGGAAAAGCATTCCAGGTGAAGCTGGTTGAGAGAATGCCAAGAGTGTGCAAAGCTGTCATCAAGGCAAAGGGTGGCTATTTGAAGAATCTCAAATATAAAATGTATTTTGATTTGTTTAACACTTTTTGGGTTACTACATGATTCCATGTGTTATTTCATAGTTTTGATGTTTTCACTATTATTCTAGGATGTAAAAAATAGTAAAAATAAAGAAATACCCTTGAATGAGTAAGTTTGTCCAAACTTTTGACTGGTAGTGTATATATACAGTGAGGGAAAAAAGTATTTGATCCCCTGCTGATTTTGTACGTTTGCCCACTGACAAAGAAATGATCAGTCTATGATTTGAATGGTAGGTTTATTTGAACAGAGAGGGACAGAATAACAATAAAAAAATCCTGAAAAACGCATGCAAAAATGTTATAAATTGATTTGCATTTTAATGAGGGAAATAAGAATTTGACCCCTCTGCAAAACATGACTTAGTACATGGTGGCAAAGCCCTTATTAGCAATCACAGAGGTCAGACGTTTCTTGTAGTTGGCCACCAGGTTTGCACACATCTCAGGAGGGACTTTGTCCCACTCCTCTTTGCAGATCTTCTCCAAGTCATTAAGGTTTCGAGGTTGACGTTTGGCAACTCAAACCTTCAGCTCCTTCCACAGATTTTCTATGGGATTAAGGTCTGAAACCTACCAATGTGTGGTAATACACCTTCGATCGTGCATACAACATGGATCGTGTTAGGATATAAACATTTTATCAAACAAAGCTACACTATATTTTATCTCTGGGACCCTCAGGATGACAAATCAGAGCAAGATTACTGAATGTAAGTACATTATTTACTTTCAGAGGTGAATGTATCAAACCAGTTGCCTTGATAAAAGTGTTTTGTTGTTGTGCTGTATCTTCAAACAATAGTATGGTATTTTTTCGCTGTAATAGCTACTGTAAATTGGACACTGCAATTAGATTAACAATAGTTTAAGCTTTCTGCCCATATAAGACATGTATATGTCCGTGAAAATTTGCTTTTGTTAAAACGTCATTGCAGTCACATTATCCGTATTTGAGCAACAACTGTCCCAATTTCAGGACACCCATCCAGTAGAGGTTAATGATTAATTCATTACGAATGATGAATAAGTAAAATCATGCAAATATAACTTGTCTGTATATAAGCGAACAAATGGGACTGCCCCGGGTAGAGCTCCTGATCGACATGTGTACTTGTTGCATTGAATTGGTTGGAACCTCTCCAGCGTGCTGATAATAAAGAATTATTCATATAACATTGACTTCGAGCTTTCCAGAGGAAAACCGGTGGCGCATTTTATGAAGCGTGTGGGAAATTCCCGTCTGACCAAAAGACGATGAGACCCGCCCAGACCAGACCCTTACTGCGAGCTGCCCAGGAGGAGACACATAATCCGCGAACAATTGAGGGACGGCAAATGATTTCAATAAGTCAATTTAAATGAATGCATAAATTATTATCTTTTACAAAGGACTTGATTGAAATGTTGATATTAAGCTGATTGAAATGTGGATATTAAGCTGATTGAAATTTGAATAACAAGAGGCTTAACATTTCGATAATAAGCTGATTGATTGAAATTTGGATAAAAAGAGGATTGAAATTTAGCTATTAAGTACTGAGTGAATGAGAGCTGTCAGGGGACTGGCTCCGGAATGAAAGAGGTAATATGGGAGATTACTGAGTGCGTGTCTGAATGAATACCACAACCAGTTCTGTGAGCTGAGTTTTTCGATCTATAACATTATCTATGGTTATTATATATGTATAGTGTCGTGGAAATTCTTACACAGGGACACTCGAAGTCAATCTTAAATTAATCATTGTTTATTAACAGTTAACTGGAGAGGTTCCAACAAACTTTATGCACCATAGCACCATCTGTCAGGAGCTCTAAAGGGGCAGTCCGATTTACAGTAGTTCCCTTATATACTGGTTACAGACACGTTACATAGGCATAGTTCGTAGGGTTGGTTCCGGCATGTCTCTGGCACCGTCTCCTATCTTAACTTAAAGAACATATTCTGGCCGTTCTGCCAAATGGTCAAAAGGAGGAGGTCATGATGGCCCCCCCTCATATCTTTACCAGGCAAAGGCAGGAACCAAGGAATGTTTATGACACCAAAGACAAGATGCACAAAGTAACATTTCCTTCACATTCCACTTGTGTGATGATAAATCATTACATTTTGAGGTAAGCATTGTTTAACTTCTATATCATATTTCTATTGAAGTAAGGGAAATCAACACATAAAACCAGATACTTCTGGGTTGTACAATCCAATTAGTATGCTAATACTATCATCATAATAAAGGTTATACTTCTATTAATGGGAGTGAATTTATCAAAAATACACACACATACACAGCATGTTAAATAACACAATTTAGACTAACTAAAAAAAACACGCTGCAGCCCATTTGGGATCCCCAACTTCCAAACAGGGATTCCAACCAAGTTGCAGGCGTCCACTCTGATTATGGGGAATTATTCTTCGCAACAGTGGCAATGTATTCGGCAAGATCAGTCATATTAGAAGAGTGATCTGGGACAAAAGTACTACATTCATCACCAATGATTGCACAAGTGCCCCCCTTGACCAGCCAAAAGATAGTCAAGAGCCTCTCTGTTTGCATAGCCAATTTACGCAATTCTTTTAGCAATTTTCTGTACGTCTCCAGAGATCTCCCAAAATTTGGTCTAGGGCTCATGCATATTGACTTTCACAGGGAAGAGAGAGAACACATGTTAATACAGTTTCACACCAACCTTGATAAGAATGAGATTGGGGCAAGGTTAGCCCAAGCTACACTCTAGTGGCTCTCCTCACAATTTAGGGGCATAGCTCTGTCTCTAGAAGCCTCACCTTTCCAAATCATAATTATAACTATTGATAAATTATCCAACCCAAATTTAGAATGACAGTCCTTAGTGCTTCATGTTGGTTCTTTCACTTTAATTTAAGATCCTCAACTTAGCACACACCGATACTGGCAAAATGTACATTTACATTGACATACAGTATCTTATATTTCTAGCATTAACTATTCTCATCACTTGTGTCATGACTGTCCTGTTGTGGTGCAAATGGTCAGATCAGGTTTACAATGGATAAACTTCTACCAGACCCCTCTCACCCACAGAGGGGAGGAGGGAACTGATGTGGGGGTCTTTGACACCTCACGCCCTGTCGTAAATTTAAGCAGGAGAGGACTCTCTCTTTACCCTCTAGTATTGGTGAAAGGAATATTCCTTTGTCTAACAGACTTTTTCCCACCGAAACTGTAATGTTCAAATTATGAATACTGGAACAATATTTTTAAAATAAGAACATGGGGAATGGTCAGAGGAGGTCTATAGAACAATATTGTCAATTGGGTTCCTATTTTGTGATGTCATAAAAAAATGGTATGAAGGAAATACTGTAACTTGAAAAGTATACACACTATATATGTTAAGTTTTCATCCTTTACGTTGTATGTGAAATATGAAAACTGATGAAAGTATTTTTGTTAAGATAGGAATGTGATTTTAGTTTTCTAATGAGATAATAGTTTTTGATAATACTTTGCACAAGTAAGTAGCCACGCCCCGAGGGAGGTCAGAGAGAGTGTCAGCATGACGGAACGCCCCTTTTAACCAGAGTATATAAAAAGACCAGAAAGCGTGAAGTGGTCGCTACATGCTTGAAATGGTTGGAACTTTGAACCTCAACACAAAGTTAAGAAGTAACCTCACCTCCCAGACTAGACCTGAACATTGCCAGGCTGCAGCTGTGCGTGTAAAGTGATTCAAACTCTGACTATGAGCATGAGGTGGAGAGAGGAGAAAACTCCCCTCTCACACAATCACTAGTACAGCTAATTAGCTGTTCTGAGGAAACACCCCACTAGAGACCGGACAACTAAGAAGGACATTGTGACCTCTTGTGGACAACCAGAGCCTTACAAGTGGGCCGCGGAAAAGTAGCCAAACCCTTTCCAAGAAGGCTTGGTGCCGACAGATAAACGGCGAACGAAGGCATTCACATGTAAATACATTCATGATTTCTTACTCCGAACAGGCGGTGGTTTGTGTGCAAAGTAAATTATTACTGTGAGAGTAGTTCCTAAATGTACCAAAGTGTTGTGCCTCTGTCTCTCTCTCCCTCTCTCTCTCTCTACCCCTCCCTCTTTTGGTAAACAAACAGTCATGTTGTTGTTAGTCCACTAGGGACTTTTTCTCATGTACTAAGTGTGTATGTTCATTCTGTGTTATTATTGAGTTAACTAGTAAATAAATAATTAAACCAATTTGTGTAGGACTGAATCATGAGTAAGGCTGGGGTTTTTGCAGATCCAAGAAGGTTATGACTGTTCAGAATGATGACATGATAAGAGGTTATGATTTAATACGTTGACTGTTAGCCATAGAAATCTTTGGTTGCAATTTCAATTTAATCCTCCAGAAACGACAGAACAAATAATGTAACAAATATTGTGGTTAAACTCAAATATACTAATTGACAAAAAAACTTTTTTTATTGACAAAATGTTTAAAAAAGGTATAATCTTCGTAAATGATATCATCGGTAGGACTGGTGGAGTTATGTCGCACATGCAGCTAACAAAAACATATGGAAATGTCTGCTCTACCCAAAATTACAACCAAACAATTGCAGCCTTACTTAAGAGGAAAGTGGAAGGCGGAGAAAGTAAGGAACTTGTCTGTCGGCCTTGCATTAAAGAACATAATTGGTTAAGGAAAACTGTGATAAATAAAAAAGTATATCAGTTTCAATTAAGGACCAAAGGATTGACAGCTGTCCCATATAGATTGCAAAATAGTTGGGAAGAGATTTTTGACGTACCGATCCCATGGAATAGTGTTTATGAACTGATACGCAAACGGCACCGGATTCAAAACTTAGAATCTTTCAATTTAAATGATTATATAACATTCTTGCTACCAATAGAATGTTATATATAAGGGGGATACAATCTTCCCAGCTCTACAGATTTTGCTGCGAAGAGACAGAATCATTAGATCATTTATTTTGGTACTGTCCATTTGTAGCTTGTTTTTGGACACAGGTCCAGGAATGGCTAAAGGATTGCAATATTTACCTGGAGCTAACCTTGCAGATAGCATTACTGGTTGATCTGAAAAGTCATAGTCAATCGATCAATAATATTATAATACTTTTAGCAACAAAAAAAAAAATTCAATTCACAATCTGTAGAAACAATGAGAATAGAAAGGTTCAGAACTTTTGTAAGACATCACAGTACAATTGAAATATATATGGCAAATAGAAATCCTATATGGATGGTGTTAAGAGATAGATGGGAGGTGTTGAATGGAATTGAAGGATGGGACTAATAAAAAATATAAAAAAATACAAAAATTAATTTAAAAAACAACTCTGACAATAAAAACTTTCATTTGTGTACAGCATCCTTTCTAACCCATGAAAAACAAAGATAAAAAGACCTTACACAATAAATCAAACAGAGTATTAACCACTGACAAATATTAATTAACAGGTGGGTTGTGTGTAGTAAAAATCGTAGGGTAAAAACAAACAAAATGGCCAGGCCTTACTTAATTTGGGAGTTCCCTTAACAGCTTGATCCGGGTACCTTTAACTGCTCTCCCAAGGCACTTGCCTTGGGAAGCCTTTCAAACGGTGAGATATAGAATAATTGATAAACATGTAAGAAAATACTTGGTAGCGGACATTCAATCAGTCGTATACAGAATTATACTTCAGACACATCAGATGATACAGTGTCCCGTCAAGCTGAATAGGCACCTTCTAAAGTAAAAAATCCCAGAGCCCCTCTCTTGTAATCATTGTCAGTTGGACCTGTTGCATTGAAATACAATTATGTACAAACTGTCCTTGGGACTTAAACTAGTCAAAGTATGACATCTGTTGTTTAACAAATCTGCTAGGACCTTCAAAAAGTTGGTGCTGGCTTATCAGCTCGATATTCTGTACTTTTTCATTCTGGACACAGTTCCACGTAATGGAAAAATATGATTGTTTTAGATTACATGACTTACTTAATTCACTGGACACAGTTCCACGTAATGGAAACAGATTCTTATTATAGATCACATTACCTTCTTACTTAAATCACTGGTGCTACCCAAACTATAGAATTGAGAAATCAATTGTCAAAAACATGTCTTATTCAATTATTCATACCTCTGTCCCAGATTTCCCCACTGTCTCGCTTACAGCCTGTTTGAGTTCAGTGTGTACTGGTGGCTATCTATTGTTCCATATGAAGCTTATCTCTAACCCAAACAACAGATGACTTAAACACGAGAGCAATGGACCAGGCCTTAAAGAGTGAGCGGCCTCTAATTTAATATCCATCCCAATGCTCAATCCCTAAATTCATCATGTGACCTTATATTGAAACATTTACTTCTTCAAATTACTAAGAAATTGCATTATTAGAATGCTATCTGAAAGCCAATTACCATTCACTTTGTTACTTTCACTAGTCTCCATATCTGTTTCCTTCAACTAGGACTCCCTTCTTCCCAATAGGAAGACCTCAATCACTACTGCTAATACACTCGGATCACTCTCAAACAATGTTCTGCTTTTCCCCCTATTGCAAGGTAAAAAAATTTTTTTTTTTTAAAAGATGATAACTTTCTCCATATTGAAAGGCATTGTTTTCATTTTAGTCTACCCTAACAATGTTATTCTATGTGTTTATTTCAAATTTCTGATGGATATTCAATTTTTGCTTCAATATTTATTAAATGTCTATTATTTTAAGATTGATATGTAATGCTTTGGAGGGATCAATATGTATTAACTGGATTGGCACTGTCTGTCAGTCCCCTGTAGATGGCATGGTGCTTTGTCCATAATAAGTCTACCTAGCAAGTTAAACGGTTGAGTAGGTGAATACAGAAAATCATTGGGTCTATTTACCAGGGTATGAGGTTCATTTCAAAATGTTCACAATAAGTAGCGGTAAGCTAGTCTTAGGAGAAGGTTACAGTGAGGGCAGGAGGCCCCACTGACAATTGTCTGTAGGCATTTATAAGAGAAGAGTCTAGGTGGTCGAGATCCATTGGAACTGTTGAATATACATATGGTGTCCACCACTGCCCGTCGATCTACAGGTAGTGAGCACTGACAGGAGAAGCCATTGTGTGCCTCCCGGGCTGCTGTGCTGTGATCGTTGCTGTTGATGTGGATGTCAAAACCTAAAGATGTCAAAACCTAAAGACTCATAACGTTACAAAGTGATTCTGTATGGAGATATGAAAGGAGAAAGTACTATTCCCGAATATGCTGTTAAATAGAACACTAGAGTGAATATTTAAACCCCTGTATGAATAGAACACTGGTGTGGAGGAGGAATTTGTGATGTAACACATGTATAATGGATTACTAGAGATAAAGTAACATAATATTGAGTATAATGGGGTACTAGAGATCTGATGAAGTAACAACTGAAATAATAAAAATAATATACAACTTGCACACCCACACATAGATGTACATAAATGATGTACAAAGTATTCTGAGAAATGTTCAGAGTGGTCCCTTTATGGATCATTTGATAAAGATAAGGTTAAAGCATTGTATGACTGTCTAAAGCAGGGTTCTTCAATTCCGGTCCTGGAGGGCCGAGACACCTCTGTTTTTCATCCTCTCCTTCTCATCAGGGGTTAATTCAGACCTGGGACACCAGGTGAGTGCAATTAACTACCAGGTAGAAATAAAAAACAGAAGTGTTTCGGCCCTCCAGGACCGGAATTGAAGAACCCTGGTCTAAAGGGTCTGGGAAATAGAGTCTCAGACAAAGATTGGCGTATATCCACTTTTGGTGAAGGTACGGGACTTGACTTACCCCTAACCAATAAAACTAGAAATAGAACCAATTAATGTTGAACATGATTTAAGGCTACTATTTATTGTACTCCCGATGGTTTTCGTAGACATCCCAAATGATGACGTTCTGAACCAATTTGTGAGTAGGCAAAATGGAAACTGCATGTCTCAGGTGCCAGATGTATTATGGACAGAGCGCGCCATCTACAGGGGACTGATAGACAGTGCCAGCCCAGTTAGAACATATTGATCCCTCCAAAGCATTACATATGAATCTTAAAATAATAGACATTTAATAAGTGTGAAGTAACAAAGTGAATGGTAATTGGCTTTCAGATAGCACTCTATTAATGAAATGTCTTAGTAATTTGATGACGTACAGAGGGATTGAGCATTGGGACTGTTATTAAATTAGAGGCCGCCATCTGGTGTTTGGGTTAGAGATAAGCTTCCTGTGGATCAATAGATAGCCACCAGTACTCACTGAACAAAAAACGGGCTGTAAGGGACACAGTGGGGAAATTTAGGACAGAGGTATGAATAATTGAATATGACATGTTTTTGACAATTTCCAATTATTATTAATCAATTCTATAGTTTGGGTAGCACCAGTGATTTAAGTAAGTAATGTAATCTAAAACAATAATCTGTTTCCATTACGTGGAACTGTGTCCAGAATTTAAGTAGTTTCAAGTAAATGTTTTAGTAACGAATATTGAGCTGATAAGCCAGCACCAACTTTTTGAAGGTCCTAGCAGATTTGTTAAACAACATGTTTCATATTTTGGCTAGTTGATGTCACAGGAACATATGTCAATGCAACAGGACAAAAAGCTTAAGATGTTTATTTTCTTTCTTCCAGGACTTATGGAATGTCCGCTACCACGTTTTTTGTTGTTGACATGTTTCAACAATGATTCTGCATCTCTCCCTTTGAAAGGCTTCCTGAGGAAAGGATGCACCTTAAAGGGCACACAAATGAAAATCTCTTTAGTATCTAATGTCCGAGTTTTGGGTGCACACATGTACATTCTCTTGATAAGAAATGTACTGAAAAACCCAATGTAAACCTGATACACAAAATGTTTGAAATATCTATAAATAATGTCTGAAGTACAGGGAAAGAAACACTCACTTAATGGGGTTGAATGACCTCTGACCTCTGCTCTGACTTTCTGGTGAGGCCTGATCCCCCTTAAGAGAAAGACTAGAGACATTAGGTGATATTTAAATGGGCTATGTAAACACTAAATAATTAGAAGAAGTTTATAATTGTATAATAATAATAGTTTTTATTTTACCTTTATTTAACTAGGCAAGTCAGTTAAGAACAAATTCTTATTTACAATGACTGCCTACCAATAGGCAAAAGGCCTCCTGCGGGGACAGGGGCTGGGATTAAAAATAAAAATATAGGACAAAACACACATCACGACAAGAGAGACACTACAACACTACATAAAGAGAGACGTAAGACAACAACATAGCATGGCAGCAGCACAAACAACACAGCATGGTAGCAACACCACACGACAACAACATGGTAGCAACACAACATGGCAGCAGCACAACGTGGTAGCAGCACAAAACATGGTACAAACATTATTTGGCACAGACAACAGCACAAAGGCAAGAAGGTAGAGACAGCAATACATCACGCGAAGCAGCCACAACTTTCAGTAAGAGTGTCCATGATTGAGTCTTTGAATGAAGAGATGGAGATAAAACAGTCCAGTTTGAGTGTTTTTTGCAGCTCGTTCAAGTCGCTAACTGCAGCGAACTGAAAAGAGGAGCGACCCAGTGATGTGTGTGCTTTGGGGACCTTTAACAGAATGTGACTGGCAGAACGGGTGTCATATGTGGAGGATGAGGGCTGCAGTAGGTATCTCAGATAGGGGGAGTGAGGCCTAAGAGGGTTTTATAAATAAGCATCAACCAGTGGGTCTTGCGACGGGTATACAGAGATGACCAGTTTACAGAGGAGTATAGAGTTCAGTGATGTGTCCTAGAAGGAGCATTGGTGGCAACTCTGATGGACGAATGGTAAAGAACATCTAGCCGCTCAAGAGCACCCTTACCTGCCGATCTATAAATTACTTCTCTGTAATCTAGCATGGGTAGGATGGTCATCTGAATTAGGGTTAGTTTAGCAGCTGGGGTGAAAGAGGAGCGATTACGATAGAGGAATAGATTAGATTTAACCTTTTAACCTTAGCCTGCAGCTATCAATAGTCCTATGTGTGATTCGGAACAAGAGAAGGAGAGAGAGCGCTGTCCCTGAATGAGGGACACCTGTCTCTAGTCTATTTTACCATTACCTTATGGGATACAATTTAGTTAAGATGGAGTCATCAAGGGTTGTAATTCTAATTGTATTTGTTATTTTGATTTAATAGGCATTGTTGTTGTTTTTTTGGGACACAAGAATCACGATGTGAGTCATGTGTCCAAGGGGGTATTTACCAGTAAATATGCACATTATTTTTTTTCCCCTGGGGCCCTTAAGTAAAAGGAAAAAGAGATGTTGGTAATGGTTGACAGTTACTCCAAATTGATTAAAGTTTTCCCACCTCAAGTGATATATGTGTATTGCTGTTGTTGTTTTCTTTTCTTTGTTTTTGTTTTGCTTCAATAACAAATCTCACCAGATTGGGTTTGCTGGATGGTCGGGATTTCTCCCCAAGGATTAGTCCTCCAACTCCCTGACCTGTAACTCTGCAGTGAGATCGCCAAGATGATACGGGAGTATAAGCCAATTTGGGCAGGAAAAAAATGTTTTCAACTGTGTGTTGTTATTCTCTTTGACATTTGTTTTAGAAATCTGTAATAAGAATATTGGTAGTAGTAATAATTTGTCAAACAGTAAATCATTTGTCTGGATTTCCTGAATCAGAAATGCCCTAAACTAAACTGTTGTTCTAGTCTGTCCTCTCTCGAGGTTATGGCGAAGGTGACCACAAATGGTGTCCAGTATGAAAATGTGTGCACTCACTAACTGTAAGTCGCTCTGGATAAGAGCGTCTGCTAAATGACAAAAATGTAAAAATGTTATGGAAGAGATAATTTGACCAAGAACAGTGTGAACCTCAACCCCCCCTAACCGGCTGAAGCAATGGCGACAATGTCATTCAATATGGTCCTTCATGACTTCTACCGTGAGACCTGAGTCCAAGCCAGCAACCTGTACACAGCATCCAGTCGAAGCTATCAACTGCCTTTTCTCTCATGCCTTTTCTCTCAATAGTGTGACATGAGTCCATGTGGAGTGAGCATGGAGAAAGATCCCGTCCAAACTCCTCTCATGCTGCTGGTGTACTGGTAGGAAAATGGACAAGACATAATGGACTGGAAAGACAAGTGGCGGCTCAGGTGAGAGACATTATCAAGGGCCATCCACTTTGAACATGTGCCATTGGGAGGATGAACTGAAACACTATCTGAAGAAGAACATGAAGAAACGCCAGAAGGATGTGTGCCGGGAGGTAGGGGGTGGTCAAACCTGCCAGTAATTGATTTAGGCTTATCCAAAATTGTTAATTTGGGGTATCAGGTTGATTGTGGAGGTCTGCACACTGCGAAATGTATAGTAATTTAGACTAAGAATGCATTGCGATACAAATCTGTCATTACCACAAATGGGGGCCGTGATGAGACAAGTTAATGCTAGAAAATAAGATGAATATACTGTATGTCAATGTAAATGTACATTCTGCCAGTATCGGTGTGTGCTAAGTTGAGGGTCTTAAATCAAAGTGATAGAGCCAACGTGAAGCACTAAGGACTGTCATTCTAAATTTGGGTTGGATAATTGATCAATAGTGCTAAAGGATTTAGAGAGGCGAGGCTTCTAGAGCTTGGGTTAACCTTGCCCCAGTCTCATTCTTATCAAGATTGGTGTGAAACTGTTATAACATGTGTTCTGTCTCTTCCCTGTGAAAGTCAATATGCATGTTCCCTAGACCAAATTCAGGAGATCTCTCGAGACATAGAGAAAATTGACAATGCTAAAAGAATTGTGTAAATTGGCTCTGCAAAACAGAGAGGCTCTTGACTATCTTTTGGCAGGTCAAGGGGCACTTGTGCAATCATTGGCGATGAATGTTGTACTTTTGTTCGAGATCACTCTTCTAATATGACTGATCTCGCCGAATACATTGCCAATGTTGCTAGGAATAATTCCCCACAACCAGAGTGTGTGCCTGCAACTTGGTTGGAATCCCTGTTTGGAAGTTGGGGATCCCAATTTGGCAAATGGGCTGCAGCATGTGTTTTTTTCTTAGTTTGCCTAATTGTGTTATTTAACATGCTGTGTATGTGTGTGTATTTTTGATTAATTCACTCCCATTAATAGAAGTATAACCTTTATTAGGATGATAGTATTACCATACTAATTAGATTGTGCAACCCAGAATAAAAGGTTTGAAAATGTGTGTTGATTATTTTTCTTATTACTTACTACTTTGATTGTAGATTTTAGCTTTATTATGATGATTATGAATGAAATTAGATTCACTCCCGTTAATAGAAGTATAACCTTTATTATGATTTATTATAATGATGTTTTTTTATATAGAAGCTAAAATCTAATTGCTTACATTAAAATGTAATGATTATTATCACACAAGTGATAAGAGGATGGAATGTGATAAAAACATTTATGTTTGTGCTTTTCTAATAACCAATTTCTGTGTTCATGCAAGTGACTGATTGAACAAATCCTCACTATCAGTATCTGCAATTTGGCAGTACACGCAGAACCTTGTTTTGAGAAAGGATATCTCAGTTTCAAGGTCTCAGATTAGAGAGAAGAAGCATCATGAGCTATTGGTCTGTCACATGCAAGACCCAGTATTGGTCGGTCACATGAATGAAGCAAACGTTAATGATTAATTAATTATGAATGATGAATAAGCTAAATCATGTAAATATAACTAAGAGAACTAACGGGACTGCCCCGGGTAGAGCTCCTGATCGACATGTGTACTTGGTGCATTGACTTTGTTGGAACCTCTCCAGCGCGTTGATAATAAAGAATGGTTCATTTAAGATTGACTTTGAGTGTCCCTGTGTAGAATTTCCACGACATTAGTATAACAAATCTATATATATACATTATAAATGTCAGCGTTTCTTGTTAATTTAATTTAAACACTATTTTTTGCTCATCTTTATCAAGGGTGTCAATAATTTAGGTAATGACTGTATATACAGAATATATTGATACATAGTACTCTATTTGATACATAGTACACTCGGTCTCCCGAGTGGCGCAGTGGTCTAAGGCACTGCATGTCAGTGCTAGCTGTGCCACTAGAGATCCTGGTTCGTATCCAGGCTCTGTTGTAGCCGGCCGCGACCGGGAGACCCATGGGGCGGCGCGCAATTGGCCCAGCGTCGTCCAGGGTAGGGGAGGGAATGGCCGGCAGGGATGTAGCTCAGTTGATAGAGCATGGCATTTGCAACGCCAGGGTTGTGGGTTCGATTCCCACAGGGGGTATGAAAAAAAAATAAATAATGTATGCACTAACTGTAAGTCGCTCTGGATAAGAGCATCTGCTAAATGACTAAAATGTAAAAATGTATTTCATTCTGTGGCTCTTTTCCCTTCTCAACCCCCCTCTCCTATCCTGTATAGGGATATGTTAGATGTGCTCAGCTCCACACTGTGCTCCACCACGTCTTGGTACCCCACTGTGATATCTGGAGGGGGAAGAATGTGTTGAAGTGTAAAGGTCCAGACAGCCAGGAGGATCAATGAGAGAAGAAAAGATCTGACTAGAGGAGAGTAAGTGTCCGTGAGCTCTCTCTCCCATCTCTCTTCTCATGCAACTCTCAGGTGTTTGAAGTTTATCCAACCATATCCCCTCTATCTCCTTTTGATTCAAGCCCAGGTGTAAGGATGTGTAAGATATGGAAGGGTGGGAGAGTGGCTTGACATGTTAAAGAGACACACCCTACGACCCCCATAAGCAGGCAATGTCAGAAATGTGACTATCAATGGAAAACTATCACACTCCCAAAGGGTTTCTGAGTTGGTGTGTAAAAACAGTAGTCCAGGTATAGTGTGTCTGTGCAGATTAAAGAGCGGACCTACTGTATTGTTTTATGTAAAAAATATCAAAGACTTGCTTTCATACCATGGGTTGTGGCTCGTGTGGGTTCCAACTGGGCACACACTGGTTGACTCAACATTGTTTCCACGTCATTTCAATGAAATGACGTTGAACCAACACGGAATAGACGATGAATTGACGTCTGTGCCAAGTGGGTTGTGTGGAGCTGACAGAGGAAAATTTCACCTATTCACCATCTCTTATAGGAGGAGCGAAAAGCCCACAAATGGACATGGAGTCACACCTTTCATGGTGCAAAAAAGGTGTTCTTTGCTTTCCCACACTAAAAACAAAGTTCTCGCTCCAGTGACAAAAACAGTCAGCAAAATAACACAAATATTTTGGTGGCCAGCCACAGCTCCTATCTACAGGCTTATCTAACACTTAACATATTATATTCCCAACAATTTCGATGCCCGGCAAAAACTTTCAAGCCAAAACATTTAATAATAAAGCTGCAGGAGCATTCAACAGTGTGCAGGTATCCATCTTTATTACATTTTTTGGTGCTCCCATATAGCCCTTTTAAAACATCAATTGAAATGGCATTCCTTTCCCCAGCCCATCAATAAACTTGGCACGTTTATGTTACAGAGAGAGAAGCACCATAGATACTAAATGCAGTTAAAAATTCCCAAGACATACGGTTTCAGCATGAGATGGAGATAGGCAGTGTTAGATACCAGAGCTTTGAACTGCATCACACCTTCTGGGGGGGGGGGGAGACATAGGCCTTTACTCATTTGGGCAAAAGTCCTTCCTCCGCCCTCTCTCCTCCGTGACCCGGAAACCGATAGGTGGTCTAGTGGTCGAGGAGAGCTTCAACTCATTAGTAGGCAAACGGAAGACGGTCCTGCCCTCCTCGATAGCCTCCATTTGTTGAGGAAGCACAGTCCTTCGCAGAAGAGTTTTGAAATCTGCCACAACCCCTTTGAATCAGCTACTGTTTTCTCGAAGGAGAAAAGCATGCAAACATTAATAAACTATATATTACTTCTCCTTTTATCTATAAAATGTCTTGCACAACTAGCTACATTTCTTTTTATCACATTATTATACATTTATTTTGGGATTCCACCCTGTAAACATCATTTGCCTGATGACGAGCGATTGAGTCTCATTTCATACAAGCGCATTTTCATCATTCAAATTTATTGAAACAGTTGAAACTGGAGCAGCAGCACGACCAGGTGGACTGGGGACAGCCAGGAGTCATCAGGCCAGGTAGACCTGAGGCATGATCCTAGGGCTCAGGTCCTCCGGGAGGGGAGGGAGAGAGAATTAGAGGGAGCATAGTTAAATTCAAACAGGACACCAGATAAGACAGGAGAATTACACCAGATATAACAGACTGACCCTAGCCCCCCGGCACATGGACTAATGCAGCATAGATAATGGAGACTGAGACAGGGGTGGGTCGGGGCACACTGTGGCCCAGTCCGACGATACCCCCAGACAGGGCAAAACAACCAGGTTTTCATCCACTTTCCCTGTCCTCACCGCCTCTCCTCGATTACCTTTGACCAATTTTTCAAAAGGAGGCTAAAGAGGACGGAGGAGAGAGGACGCAGGAGTTGAACAAATCCAATTGAGAAAAGGCCAGAGAGAGTGTAAGAGAGAGAGCGAGAGAGAGAGGGGGGGGGGGGGATGGATGCTGAAGAGGAACAGATTGCTTGGTTCCCTTCTGGACAACCACTGGACATCCCACCGTTACTTCCCACACGCATATACACCGTGCCTACTGAACACCAACACCATTGCATAACAGTCACAGTGCTTCCATAAGCTCCAGTTCTGCATGATGTGCTTCTTTTAAAGTGATAGCACAGGCTTCTGAATATTCTAATCATCATATTGCCCACCAGGGGAGGGGAAGGGAGGGCAGGAGTCTCTCTTTCTACCATTATGCACCCCACCATCTACCCAATCATCTCTCTCCCTGTAAAAACCCACCCATCTAGCCAATCATCTTTCTCCCAGTTCAATTTATCCCTCATGAAATTGATGCCCTAAACCCAGGGAGGCATCGGTTGGAGGGAGGGAGCAAGCAGCAGAGGATCCATCAAGCCCCAGTGGGAGGCAGACAGGCAGCGAACAGCAGCCCACACTTAGGCAGCATGGGTAGGAAGGGGATTTATGGAGGGTATTCTGGGTAATCCCAGCACACATCCCTCCCACAATAACACACACTCACCCTCCCCGATGTGTTAAATATTCATATCCAGTAGGAGGCTGACAGAAACCAGGCAGGCAGACCCAACCAATGGGCACTGGCATCTTGAAATGTGATCTCAGTTTGCTCTGAAACTAAACTTCGGGTTGAAATGTGGTCCACTCTGAAACTTCGCTTCAGGTTGAACTGTGGTCAGCTACCTCTGAAACTTCACGCTCACATATAAAGAAGGATTGATGGTGCTGGTGCAATCCAATTGGCTGTGGTAATAAATTAAGCGCTATCGGGATTGCACCACAGAGAGTACGGCAGCAGTATGTTTAGGAAGAGATACCTGTAATAGGCATCTTTAAAGGTCCACTCAATGGTATTTACAGTTATTTTTTTACCCTTTAAATTAAATGACATATACTGTACACATTGTGTGTTAGAAGGATGAATGTTACAAATGATCACAGAGGATTTCACTCTATACTTTACCCAGAGGTCAACAAATGGTAATATATGCTGATTATACACTGAGTATACCAAACATTAGGAACACCTTCCTAGTATTGAGTACCACCCCACTTTTGCCCTAAGAACAGCCTCAATTCGTCGGGGTATGGACTCTACAAGATGTCGAAAGCATTCCACAGGTATGCTAGCCCATGTTGACTCCAATGCTTCCCACAGTTGTGTCAAGTTGGCTGGATGTCCTTTGGGTGGTGGACAATTCTTGATACACACGGGAAACTGTTGCGCATTAAAAACCCAGCAGCGTTACAGTTCTTGTCACAAAACGGTGCGCCTGGCACCTACTGCCATACCCTGTTCAAAGGCACTTGCCCATTCACCCTCTGAATGGCACACATACACAATCCATGTCTCAATTGTCTCAAGGCTTACAAATCCTTCTTTAACCTGTCTCCTCCCTTTCATCTACACTGATTGAAGTGGATTTAACAAGGGGCATCAATAAGGGATCATAGCTTTCACCTTGTCAGTTTATGTCATGGAAAGAACAGATGTTCTTAATGTTTTGTATACTCAGAATGTTCTCATTATCTGTGTACTATTTTCTTACTGATGTTCTTTATACTGAGCCCTGATCAGGAGATCCCTCTCTCTCTGTAAATTATTCCCATCATTACCATTCATGTTAGTGCTGACTGAGCCATTCACTGTGGAATGTTAATGGTTGGTTTAGAATTGTACTCAGAGTGACACTGGGGAAACCCTATAGCCTACTACACACACTCCAAGACCTATCCTTATCTCATCCCTGAGACCCCTCCACACCCATTCACCACCCAGGAAGACAGACAGTTTTCCCCTCACTGTCCCCCCCTTTGACTCCCTCCAAGCCAGCCTGTCTGTCAGCCTCCTTCCTTCACGGTCTCTCCTATGCCTCCCTCCCCCTCCAAATAAGTCTGTAGGCTCCAGGATTATTTTTTTTACCCAATTCCTCTTTCCGTTCACAGCAGTCTGGCCCTTTGTTCCGCACTGTAATTTTTTAACACACTGGCATCATAGTCAATGTCCGTCCCCCCGCGTAAATCTAATTAGCATCATAAAAAACATCTGTTTAAACTAGAGATATGTTTTTTTTGCATGGGAGATATGTTTATTTTGCAATCCACCTCATCCGCTGATGTCGGCCTTTCACAGCGCAGTTTGTCAGACCAGGAGATATCCCGAAAAATCGGTCTTCTAACGAAAATGTCCAAATGGTTTGGGCTCCTCTATGGAAAGTGTTCTCCATTTTTCTGTACAACCCCCACAAGTGTCACGGGACTCGTCTGAAAGTAACCCGGTAGCGGGCCGAAAATTGAATGGGGATAATTCCACGGTTAAAATGTATTAGATAAATCATGACCTTTCTTACATCTCTCAGATATAGGACAGACACTTCAAAACATAGTTCTTTATTTATTTCTGGACTGCTTTTCCATATACGAATCTGTCATTCAATGCATTTCTACAGTGAGGGAAAAAAGTATTTGATCCCCTGCTGATTTTGTACGTTTGCCCACTGACAAAGAAATGATCAGTCTATAATTTTTTTGAGAGACAGAATAACAACAACAAAATCCAGAAAAACGCATGTCAAAAATGTTATACATTGATTTGCATTTTAATGAGGGAAATAAGTATTTGACCCCCCCTCAATCAGAAAGATTTCTGGCTCCCAGGTGTCTTTTATACAGGTAACGAGCTGAGATTAGGAGCACACTATAAAAGGGAGTGCTCCTAATCTCAGCTTGTTACCTGTTTAAAAGACACCTGTCCACAGAAGCAATCAATCAATCAGATTCCAAACTCTCCACCATGGCCAAGACCAAAGAGCTCTCCAATGATGTCAGGGACAAGATTGTAGACCTACAAGGCTGGAATGGGCTACAAGACCATCGCCAAGCAGCTTGGTGAGAAGGTGACAACAGTTGGTGCAATTATTTGCAAATGGAAGAAACACAAAATAACTGTCAATCTCCCTCGGCCTGGGGCTCCATGCAAGATCTCACCTCGTGGAGTTGCAATGATCATGAGAACGGTTAGGAATCAGCCCAGAACTACACGGGAGGATCTTGTCAATGATCTCAAGGCAGCTGGGACCATAGTCACCAAGAAAACAATTGGTAACACACTACGCCGTGAAGAACTGAAGTCCTGCAGCGCCAGCAAGGTCCCCCTGCTCAAGAAAGCACATATACATGCCCATCTGAAGTTTGCCAATGAACATCTGAATGATTCAGAGGAGAACTGGGTGAAAGTGTTGTGGTCAGATGAGACCAAAATGGAGCTCTTTGGCATCAACTCAACTCGCCGTGTTTGGAGGAGGAGGAATGCTGCCTATGACCCCAAGAACACCATCCCCACCGTCAAACATGGAGGTGGAAACATTATGCATTGGGGGTGTTTTTCTGCTAAGGGAACAGGACAACTTCACCGCATCAAAGGGACGATGGATGGGGCCATGTACCATCAAATCTTGGGTGAGAACCTCCTTCCCTCAGCCAGGGCATTGAAAATGGGTCGTGGATGGGTATTCCATCATGACAATGACCCAAAACACATGGCCAAGGCAACAAAGGAGTGGCTCAAGAAGAAGCACATTAAGGTCCTGGAGTAGCCTAGCCAGTCTCCAGACCTTAATCCCATAGAAAATCTGTGGAGGGAGCTGTAGGTTCGAGTTGCCAAACGTCAGCCTCGAAACCTTAATGACTTGGAGAAGATCTGCAAAGAGGAGTGGGACAAAATCCCTCCTGAGATGTGTGCAAACCTGGTGGCCAACTACAAGAAACGTCTGACCTCTTTGATTGCCAACAAGGGTTTTGCCACCAAGTACTAAATCATGTTTTTCAGAGGGGTCAAATCCTTATTTCCCTCATTAAAATGCAAATCAATTTATAACATTTTTGACATGCGTTTTTCTGGATTTATTTGTTTTTATTCTGTCTCTCACTGTTCAAATAAACCTACCATTAAAATTATCGACTGATCATGTCTTTGTCAGTGGGCAAACGTACAAAATCAGCAGGGGATCAAATACTTTTTTCCCTCACTGTATGTATGCATGTACAGTGGGGGGAAAAAAAGTATTTAGTCAGCCACCAATTGTGCAAGTTCTCCCACTTAAAAAGATGAGAGAGGCCTGTAATTTACATCATAGGTACACGTCAACTATGACAGACAAATTGAGAAAAAAAATGAATTTATTTGCAAATTATGGTGGAAAATAAGTATTTGGTCACCTACAAACAAGCAAGATTTCTGGCTCTCACAGACCTGTAACTTCTTCTTTAAGAGGCTCCACTGTCCTCCACTTGTTACCTGTATTAATGGCACCTGTTTGAACTTATCAGTATAAAAGACACCTGTCCACAACCTCAAACAGTCACACTCCAAACTCCACTATGGCCAAGACCAAAGAGCTGTCAAAGGACACCAGAAACAAAATTGTAGACCTGCACCAGGCTGGGAAGACTGAATCTGCAATAGGTAAGCAGATTGGTTTGAAGAAATCAACTGTGGGAGCAATTATTAGGAAATGGAAGACATACAAGACCACTGATAATCTCCCCTCGATCTGGGGCTCCACGCAAGATCTCACCCCGTGGGGTCAAAATGATCACAAGAACGGTGAGCAAAAATCCCAGAACCACACGGGGGACCTAGTGAATGACCTGCAGAGAGCTGGGACCAAAGTAACAAAGCCTACCATCAGTAACACACTACGCCGCCAGGGACTCAAATCCTGCAGTGGAAGACGTGTCCCCCTGCTTAAGCCAGTACATGTCCAGGCCCGTCTGAAGTTTGCTAGAGTGCATTTGGATGATCCAGAAGAGGATTGGGAGAATGTCATATGGTCAGATGAAACCAAAATATAACTTTTTGGTAAAAACTCAACTCGTCGTGTTTGGAGGACAAAGAATGCTGAGTTGCATCCAAATAACACCATGCCTACTGTGAAGCACGGGGGTGGAAACATCATGCTTTGGGGATGTTTTTCTGCAAAGGGACCAGGACGACTGATCCGTGTAAAGGAAAGAATGAATGGGGCCATGTATCGTGAGATTTTGACTGAAAACCTCCTTCCATCAGCAAGGGCATTGAAGATGAAACGTGGCTGGGTCTTTCAGCATGACAATGATCCCAAACACACCGCCCGGGCAACGAAGGAGTGGCTTCGTAAGAAGCATTTCAAGGTCCTGGAGTGGCCTAGCCAGTCTCCAGATCTCAACCCCATAGGAAATCTTTGGAGGGAGTTGAAAGTCTGTGTTGCCCAGCGACAGCCCCAAAACATCACTGCTCTAGAGGAGATCTGCATGGAGGAATGGGCCAAAATACCAGCAACAGTGTGTGAAAACCTTGTGAAGACTTACAGAAAATGTTTGACCTGTGTCATTGCCAAGAAAGGGTATATAACAAAGTATTGAGAAACTTTTGTTATTGACCAAATACTTATTTTCCACCATAATTTGCAAATCAATTCATAAAAAATCCTACAATGTGATTTTCTGGAATTTTCTTTCTCATTTTGTCTGTCATAGTTGACATGTACCTATGATGAAAATTACAGGCCTCTCATCTTTTTAAGTGGGAGAACTTGCACAATTGGTGGCTGACTAAATACTTTTTTTCCCCACTGTATATCGATATTCGATTATTATTTTTGCTAGGTAGCGTTAGCTAGCGCTAGTCGGCTGTACCTGTGCCAAAACCTCGGTATTTGTCATCCTTTTCTGCACTTTTATTTCCATGACTGTAAACTCTTTCTCATGAGCTCTCATCTCTCTGCAGCAAACATAGTGAGCAATAAGTTCGGAACATCAAATCGCTATACATATAGAAACGTGAGAATCGCAATTCATATCGTATCGGCACCCAAGTACTGTGACAATATCATATTATGAGGTCCCTGGCAATTGCCAGCCCTAATGAAGAACTTGTAACAAGCCATAGAGCCCCCTTGAGCTTCGGAGATGTGCCAGGATGAGACATGGCCCTTCACTGCCATCTAGTGGTACTTCCACTACAGTACAGAGATGCACAGACAAAAGAGGCAGTGCCAACTACGGTCTTTGAGATACTAATTTTATTTCACACAAAAAACAAAACAAAAAGCACACCACATCCTGATGTAACAAAAGGGGTACCCCATGAGGCTAGCTTTGTAGTAGGGAGACCATGGATGTACTGTACATAGCACTTGAGGTCTTTGTGACAGAGAAAATATATTTCAAATCCAAAACATTTTACTCAACTCTTTAAAAGAACATTGCCAACGTCTACATTGCCTTTGTTTCATGAAGTTAAGTGTCGTAAATCAATGCATGATAACACTACATTTTAGGCAATTCTTGTATAAAATCAACGAGAAAAACAACATGTAATCAAAAAGTAGGTTTCATGTACATTTAAACTCCATTAAACAATAAACGACATCTAAAGACAGAGGTAAGTCAACACAGTATCAGAGGAATGGATATTTCAGCCATAAGGTCTTAATGGAGAACGTCAATGGACTATGGCAACAAAACAAAAAACAGAAGAACTTCACAGGAGAACGTGCTATAAAAATGATCTGCAGTCTGTATCAATTAAGAGGTGTCCATTGTAGGTTCTGAAAATCAAAAAGAGATACAGTAAGAGTCACTTCACCCATTACACCTGCCCTCAAAGCACATCTATAAAGGTGCATTTCCCATAGATGTAGGTAAGGCGTCTATTCACGTAGTAGCATGTTATGACCTTTTCAACTTACAGTGAAAACATTTGCCAACTTCTATCAAAGTTGCTTTCAAGAATAAAAATGTCCGCCTCACAAACTACAGGAACATCATCAGCTTTGTAACTGGGTCTGAGTGGAATCAGGTGTGTAGTGCTAGGGCAAAAACAAATGTGCACCCCTTTGGGACCCCTAAGAAACACTGCTCTATGACAGAGATGAATAGCAGACTCACGTGTTGTTTCATTGAAAAGGTAGGAATCTTGGTACTCCTTCATGTACTGTGAGGATCTGGACTCGTCCAGGAAGAGAGAGTAGACCCTCTTAATGTCCTCCACCTGCACCTCCGTTCCCTGAGAGAGAAGCACAAACATCTATCACGCACTGGCAACTCTCAGCATCAACATAGAAATGGTTCCACAGCAAGAAAGCAGTAATCAAGAAGACTAGGGGTGCCCTGCCCAGCTATCTGTTAGTTCTGTCCTTCAATAACTAATGTAGACTTTAATGAATATAATTGCATTAAACAATGAAGCAGGTAAAATAAGGATATATAAGGAGAAACAAACATGAGAATTCAGAGTAATTCTAACATCAGTGTGTGTATGGATGTGAGAGGCTTTGCTCCCCCCCGTGCATTACTAGGTAAGTGAGTATGAATGAATTGGCTGAGACTCACCCTGCGCTTGCGACACACCAGTCCTGCAGTGCTGATGAGCTGAATGGCGTAACGCAGCGATGTCTCCTGGCCGATACGTGTCAGGACAGTGTGAGCCTCCTCACTCAGCTCCACATCCTCCTCCTCACACCTGGACGGACACACACAGTAGAAACACATTTCAGATGGTGTTTCAGTCCAATATTGGAATAGGTTTTAATCCTGAATCATCCACGGTCATCCGATATGGCATGATAAATCAGTTCAAACCCATAATTGCCTTGAACTTTGCAGACTGTCTGCAAACTTAAATCATGTAAGTCATGGTGCAGCTTGTTTGCTTGCTAAAGCCCAGGCTTGGCGAGTTAGAGGGGTGATTCTCACCGGATCTTGAGGATCTGCCGTGTCTCTTTCTCAGTGTAGGGGGAGGTAGCGATGATGAGGAGGCGGTCCAGTAGATCTATGGGGATACCATGGGGACTCTGGTAGTTGGTGCCTCGGATACTGACAGAACAGAGGGAAAGAGAGAAAGACTGAGTATTTGCCATTCTTGAGAAGCACTACTTTAAAGGGGCAATCTGCAGTCCAAACAATAACAAAGCTTTCAACCCCCCACTTGGTTTCAGTAAACAGCTGAGGGATGGGGCTGGAGAAATGTAACCAATCTTAAATTAATAGACAGGGCTATGGATGTAAAGACTGACCATCCATGATATTATAGTTAACCATGTTTGAGGCTATACAGTGTTTGTTTACAATTTCATTGGGGTCGTTCTACAGTATATGAATTCAATCACTTTCTGACTGCAGCCCTTTTGATTTGAACAAAACCTTCCATACATATTTGCCCGTGGTAGAAGTGGTCAGAACTGGACGGCATGGGTCCCGTTATTTCTGGCGAAAACCAAACACTGAATTCTACAGTAACAATCTCATGGTTTGGAGATGCTTTGCAACCACAGGACTTGGACAACTTTGCCATCCTTGAAGGAATCATGAATTCTGCTCTGCATCAGAGAAATTTTTTAGTATTTTTATTCTCCCCAATTTCGTGATATCCAATTGGCACTGCAACTCCCGTATGGACTCGGGAGAGGCGAAGGTCGAGAGCCATGCGTCCTCCAAAACACGACCCTGCCAAGCCGTAGTGATTCTTGACACACTGCTCACTTAACTCTGAAGCCAGCCACACCAACGTGGCGGAGGAAACACTGTACAACTACCGACTGAAGTCAGCGTAGATGCGCCCGGCCCGCCACAAGGAGTCGCTAGAGCGCGATGGGACAAGTACATCCCGGCCGGCCAAACCCTCCCCATAACCCGGACCACGCTGGGCCAATTGTGCGCCACCTCAAGGGTCTCCCGGTCTCGGCCAACTGCGACACAGCCTGGGATCGAACCCAGGTCTGTAGTGACGCCTCTAGCACTGCAATGCAGTGCCTTAGACCGCTGCGCCACTCAGGAGGCCCCATCAGAGAATGTCAGGCCATCCATCCGTGAGCTGAATCGCAGCTGGGTCATACAGCAAGACAATGATCCAAAAGCCACAAGCAAGTCTACATCAGAAAGGCTGAAAAGCAACACATTTCAAGTTTTGGAATGGCCTAGTCAAAGTCCAGACCTAAACCCGATTGAGATGTCGTGGCAGGACCTGAAACGAGCAGTTTATGCTCGAAAACCAACAAATGTCTGAGTTAAAGTAGTTCTGCATGTGAGAGTGGGCCAAAATTACTCCACAACGATGTGAGAGACTGATCACAAACTACAGGAAGCGTTTGGTTGCAGTCATTGCAGCTAAAGGTGGTACAACCTGTTATCGAGTGTAAGGGGGGAATTACTTTTTACACAGGGGCATTGGATGTTGCATGACTTTGTTTATTAAATAAATGAAATAAGTATCACGTTTGTGTTATTTGTTCACTCAGGTTCCCTTTATCTAATATTAGGTTTTGGTTGAAAAATCTGGAAGGGGGCAAATACTTTTTCACGGCACTGTATTTGAAAAACGCGTTTTTAGATCATTGATGTTAAAGGTTTAAAAAAATGACACTTTTGACAAAATAATTATAATTCAAGAAATTCTAAAATAGTCTGACTACCCTGTTTCAAATTATATCAAACCTAACTGTTTATCTTCTTCAGTGATGAAGACATGGATGTCTCATGGTAGGGTGGGGTATGCAAAATGGGTCAACTTTGAGCACCTCCATCTCCTGAATGTTTTGGCATTCAGGTCCAAAAAGTAACTTTTTGACAACTTCTACCATGGGCAAACATGTATGGAAGGTTTCGTTCAAATCAAAAGGGGTGCAGTCAGAAAGTGATTGAAATCATATATGGATTGACCCATTGTTTACAAACTATGGAGTAAAACAAGCTTTTATTTGGGGTTCTGATGGGGTAAAACAGTTCAAATAAACTACTGAGGCCTTTATAAGTTATATTCGTAAAGAATCAAATGGTATAAACAGTATCATTATTTTAAAATTCTAAAAATGGATGAACCAATCACATATCGCCCCTTTAAACTACTGGCAAAACTATATTTTCTCTTTATGCAGGTTCTAAACATGTCACCATTATGTTCTTTCCGTGGCCCATATCCACACCCAGATTATAGTGGGAGCAGTCGAAGACTGTAGGGTAGAAAATTACCGTGTGATGCCTCTGTTGGTGGCCATGATGAGAACAGGTGAAAGGTCACTCTCCAGGGCTCGGTTCAGGAAGGAGAAACACTCCATGTCCAGCATGTGTACCTCGTCGATGAACAGCACCTGGAATGACAAAAATAAAGAACTCATTATACAGGAGGGCTTTCAACTGAACATTAAACACGGACCATTTCGGCCCAGTTTTCCAGACATAGATTAAGTCTAGTCCTGGACTAAAAAGCACTTTCAATGGAGAATCGAGCAAGCTTTTTAGTTCATGACTATGCTTAGTCTATGTCTGGGAAACCACCAACACACACAGACTCACCCCGGGGATGATCTCAGCCTTTCCCTCCTCCCTCCACTCAGACACCTTGGCATTGATCTGTTCGCGGACCTCAGACTTGATCTCTCCGGTATCACCAGAGAACAGGGCCAGGAACCCCTGTGTACGGCTGTTGATCACATCTATCTCATGGAGGGACACTGTGTGCACCACCTCCTTCCTCTTCTGCAGCTCCCCCTCAGGACACTGGACAAACTGTGTCTGGAGGAGCACAAAGCAAACAGTAGATTATTATTATTATTATTTTTATGCCCACCCATGAAACCTAGGCAATCGTACATTCACTTTAATGCAGATAGCAGTGATGCTGACTATAACTGGGCGGAGCTCGATTCAATGTTCAGTTGTATCGTGCCACTGTAAAATATGACATGAATGATTACAAGTGTCTAGGACCAATGTGTACCTGTGCTCCCATAGCATCGTAGTCTCTGGCTCTGGTGAAGGAGCGGCCAAGCTTGCTGATCTTCCCTGTGGCTTTATCAATGGTGATCACATCCCTGGGAAAGAAGTCTTTGGATTTATAGTGCTGAATGGACTCAACAAAGTCATAACACCACAGAGCATAGAATAAAGATCTTTATTGTGTTCATTAGGCACCAAGTGAAGAAAACGGACCGAAACCGGGAGGGTCTACCTGGACCTGTCCAATAACTAAACGCTGTTTTATTACGTTATGTCCCAATGAACACGACCATTACATTTACATTTTAGTCATTTAGCAAACGCTCTTATCCAGAGCGACTTAGTGAGTGCATACATTTTTTTTCCCCCTTCCCCATGCTGGCCCCCCGTGGGAATCGAACCCACAACCCTGGCATTGCAAGTACCATGCTCTACCAATTGAGCTACACTGGACCATGGTCAATGGCCCCTAGTGGATGATGAGTGTGTCCTACACTTTAGAAGAACTCACCCAGCCTGAACGCGTTCTTTACTGAGGCTCTCGATCATCTTACTGCCCAGGTCATAGATAGTCTCCATCTCTGTAGTCTTCAAGGTCAGCTTACCCACTTTGGCACCCTACGAGCAGCAACAACAACAGGTTAGAAAGTTTACTGGGAAATGGGAAAGATGCTATACGTGACAAAACATTTCGTTTGATACTTTAACCTCAAGTGTGCTAAAAACTCTGGCGCTGTGTGCCGTATTGAGCAACGGATGAACACTGAAGTTTAAATAACTGTTATGAAACATCTGAGTGCAGCCAAAATATTCCAAACCAGAAATCATATTATCAGCTCCCCAAAATGAATATCCTTTCACTGTGATTCGCATCTGTAATAAGGCTGCTGCTGTTAAATTAAATACTAACAGAACAGTCTCTCTCTTATCGCCAATCTGTCTCTCTAAATGATTGATGGAGTCTTATCAGAAGACAATCACAGACTCAAATTAAATTGGCCAATCAATACATCTCTCCAATACACACCTTATGAGTATGACTCACACTAAACAGAGAGAGAGAGAGAGACAGAGCACAGAGAGAGAGTTGAGAGGGGGGCTGAGAGAGAGAGGGCCTGAGTCAGAACTCACCGTTCCAGTGGCTGGCCTGTCAATCTGTATCTCCACCACTTCTCCTTCAATGATCTCAGTCTCCTCTCTGAAAACACACACACACCATGAATATCAATAAATGCAAGAACAAAAACACACCAAAAAGAAATACTAATGTAGACTCCATTCCCTCGTTCTCACACTGTGGTGTATAAATGTTGATTGTTAACTTAAAACACATGACAAATTCCTAAATGAGGCCAATAAAGTGAACTGAGCAGAAGACTGAACTCACTTGATCCTGACTCCAATGGCTTTCCTGAAGGCCTGACTGAGGGCCTCGGTCTTACTCATCTCCAGAGAGAAGATCTCACTGCCGGCCATGGCTGTGAAGGGGGTGTCTGGGCCAAGGGACTGGGCAATACCTGGACAGGCAAGAGAGGGATCACCATTATCAACAACAGAATCAAATAAACAGGTAAATCCAAATTATTTTCATCAAATGTATTTTGATGATGCTTAACCCTCCATGAAGAAAAATGTTGGGACTTTCTTTAGTTCATTAAAAGTATTTTTGTTGTAGTGGAAGAAGAGTTCTGATTTTAAATTTGAAAAGCAGACTAAGAATTAATGCGCTCTATTTAATGTGCTCTAACTTGTTGGGAAAGTGGTCAAAATGTCAGTGATTTTTAAAATGTTGAGAAAATGTAGTCGATGCGGTTACTAAAACAGCTGTAACATTTGATCGGTAGAATATATTTCTGTTCTGATTTTAGATGTGAAAAGCAGAGAAGTAGAGTCCACACCCTCTAAGTTTTTGTATAACTTATTGGTAATGTGGTCAAAGTAGCTGATTTTTGCAAAAGTGTCATTTCTTTTTTTACAGTGACTAGAATGTTGGTAGTCGGTGTTTTTAACAATGGGACCTTTAGAATGTTGAAGAAATCCCATGACAGTGGATGAGTTTTTTTAAAGATAGAAAAGTTTAATCGTTTAAAAAGTATGTTATCAAAAAGTTGTATAATAGCAACTTCATCTATACCAGTCTACAAGTTTTAAACCTTAAACTGTTTAAGAGGATAAATATTTGATGAAGTCAACATCAACCAGACAGCTGTACTCAAAGAGAGATTTAAAGCTGCAATAGGGTTGACACCATTTAGTCGACTGGTCGATGTTTGGTCGTTAGGCTGTTGGTCGACCGAGATCATATTAGTCGAGCAGTGACATATATACACACACTACTGTTCAAAAGTTTGGGGTCACATAGAAATGGCATTGTTTAAAAAAAAAAAAAAAAAAAAACATTTGTCCATTAAAATAACATCAAATTGATCAGAAATACAGTGTAGACATTGTTAATGTTGTAAATTGCTATTGTAGCTGGAAACGGCTGAATTTTTATGGAATATCTACATAGGCGTACAGAGGCCCATTATCAACAACCATCAGTCCTGTGTTCCAATGGCAGGTTGTGTTTGCTTATCCAATTTAATTGTTTCATTTTACATTTTAGTCATTTAGCAGACGCTCTTATCCAGAGCGACTTACAGTTTTATCATTTTAAAAGGCTAATTGATCATTAGAAACTCTGCAACTCTGCCTAGAAGGTCAGCATCCCGGAGTCGCTTCTTCACTGTTGACGTTGAGACTGATGTTCTGCGGGTAATATATAATGAAGCTGCCAGTTTAGGACCTGTGAGGCATCGGTTTCTCAAACTAGACACTAATGTATTTTGTCCTCTTGCTCAGTTGTGCACCGGGGCCTCCCACTCCTCTTTCTATTCTGGTTAGAGCCAGTTTGTGCTGTTCTGTGACGGGAGTAGTACACAGCGTTGTACGAGATCTTCAGTTTCTTGGCAATTTCTCGCATGGAATAGCCTTCATTTCTCAGAACAAGAATAGACTGACGAGTTTAAGAAGAAAGTTCTTTTTTTCTGGCCATTTTGAGCCTGTAATCGAACCCACAACTGCTGATGCTCCAGATACTCAACTAGTCTCAAGAAGGCCAGTTTTATTGCTTCTTTAAATCAGCACAAAAGTTTTCAGCTTTGCTAACATAATTGCAAAATTGTTTTCTAATGATCAAGTAGCCTTTTAAAATGATAAACTTGGATTAGCAAACACAACGTGCCATTGGAACACAGGACTGATGGTTGCTGATAATGGGCTTCTGTACACCTATGTAGATATTCCACAAAAAATCTACAGTTTCCAGCTACAATAGCCATTTACAACATTAACAATGTCTACACTGTATTTCTGATCAATTTGATGTCATTTTACTGGACAAAGAAATTGCTTTTCTTTCGAAAACAAGGACATTTGTAAGTGACCCCAAACTTTTGAACGGTAGTGTATACACACATACATATACACACACACACACACATATATATATATACATACACATATACGTATATATATATATACACACATATATACGTATATATACACATACGTGTGTGTATATATATATATATATATATATATATATATATATATATATATATATATATATATATATATAGGCCATCTTTATGTAGAGCAACAATTCTTTTTTTCAGATCCTCAGAGTTCTTTGCCATGAGGTGCCATGTTGAACTTCCAGTGACCAGTATGAGGGAGTGTGAGAGCGATGACACCAAATTTAACACACCTGCTCCCCATTCACACCTGAGACCTTGTAACACTAACGAGTCACATGACATCGGGGAGGGAAAATGGCTAATTGGGCCCAATTTGGACTTTTTCACTTAGGGGTGTACTCACTTTTGTTGCCAGCGGTTTAGACATTAATGGCTGTGTGTTGAGTTATTTTGAGGGGACAGCAAATTTACACTGTTATACAAGCTGTACACTCACTACTTTACATTGTAGCAAAGTATCATTTCTTCAGTGTTGTCACATGAAAAGATATACTCAAATATTTACAAAAATGTGAGGGGTGTACTCACTTTTGTGAGATACTGTATATGCCCATCTCAGTGAACTAATCCATTGCGGAGGCCTAGACTAAAAGCCATTTTAGGCATGATCCGAAAATGTGTTCGGGAGGCTCCTTATGGAGGGTGTGACGCAATTGCGGAGCCTCCAGAGGCATGCAGAGACCAAATCAAGCTCTGTACCGCATCGCCACGCGCCTCCCAAATGTAACAATGCAGAGGGCTCTGCATAACTCTGCATTGACATGATTGGTTGACGGTAGGTGGGGGCCATACATCCTGTAGAAAACGCAAACTCACTTCCTTGACAACAGCTCTGCACTGCTCCGCGAAGAGCAACAAGTATGAATGCCCTGACTTCTACTGAGGCCATGTCACCATAAATGCTGCATGGCCAATGCAGACGTCGGATTGACCATATGCCCAGATGCACTCCAGAATGCGCTTTCTCCCGCCAATTTGTGCACATTCATTGTTTCATAACTTCATTGAGTGAATTGTTTGCGTTTGATTGTTAGTGTATATCACTTCCCCATTACATATATCACCAGTAGTACATGTACCGTTAATTCCTATAATTTCTAATCTACAATGTTTGTTAGTTTGGTTACGGTAATTTATGTTACTGCATTAAATCTTTTTTATTCCAGTCTTCCCATTAACATTTTCGGGGTGGACACTGTTTGCAGCATGCACATTGTTTGCAACCTTTGCTACACTTCTGAGAAACACGTTTTGGTTTCTTTCATCCCATTTACGAGTTTTGTCAGTAAACTAACGCACAGTAGTTCCAGAGGACGCGTGGCTCTCGACCTTCGCCTCTCCCGAGTCTGTACGGGAGTTGCAACGTTGATTTTTTTGGTATTCTTTCTTAAAACTGCATTGTTGGTTAAGGGCTTGTAAGTAAGCATTTCACTGTAAGGTCTACACCTGTTGTATTCGGCGCATGTGACAAATAACATTTGATTTAACTTAATATGAGCCATCCATCAGTACCCATAGCGATGGCAGTTTTCCCAGTGCCAGGTTGGCCAGCGATCAGGACAGCCCTGCCGGCGATGTGGCCATCTTTAATCATCTCCAGGATGAGACCAGCTGCACGACGGGACGCCAGCTGTCCAACCATCCCCTGGGAAACCTGGAGGGGAGGGGGGGTTGGTGGAGAGGGGGTGGGGGGAGAGGAGAGAGAGGGCAGAGAATGACAAGCAGGTCACATGATTTAGGCGGGACCACAAAACATGGGGCCAGTGTCTGAGTGGTGTCACAGTAGTTTGAGAAAGTCGGATTATGATTGTTGGTTGTTTACCTGACGAGGTTCCAAGGCATCATCCAACCCAAGGCCACGGATGTGAGAATGAGCTCCTAATGGGGAAATACAAACATTCAGCCACATGTTAGAGGTGGACATTTTTTGAAATATGGAGTTTATGATTTAGACACTTGTGTAAATACAATAGATACAACGCAAAACACATCTCTGGACTTAGTAGAGATCAATTGACTATTACTTTGTGGCCCTTACCGATTCTCTCAATCCTCGTGATGTCACGGACCTCTGGAACCTTTGTAGTCGCCATCTGTTTAATTGTGATAACATTTGTGTTCTGATTATTGAGGTAAGTTTGGGCAGGTAAATATGCAGTAAACTAACGCTGAGAAGTTTAGAAACGATGTGCTTAACTAGAGCTGCTCAGTCGGTCAATTGGTTGTCATAGTGATAGAACCTACCCACAACAAAGTTCGCCAAAACCGTAAACCGCTGGCCCTTCAATGCTAACTAACGTTAACTTTGGCTAAGCCAACTGTCAACATTACACAGCATCTCAAGCTGGTAATCAACGTTGCAGTAATAACATTATCTGCGTCATTATATTAGTAAAATAATCGGATCACTTCCCCTATGTTGATTTGTAAAAAGGTACAATAACGTCTGCAAGCGCTAGCACGCTAACGGTTGCATGTTAGCTAGCTAACGGTAGCTAGCTAGCTTCATTCATAGAACTTCCCAACACTATCATCCTGTTCAGGGCAGGACCTGAGAAAGCGATTAAGTCTAACATATTCGCATAATACATGTAACATCGCTATAATTTACGATCTCAAAAACAGGGGGGACATTACTAATATTTTTTTATAAATGCATGATGCCGACTCACCTGTGCTGCCATGTTTAAAAAATGCGGCGCTTGGTGAGTGTGCAGTGCAAATTCATCCGATGTGCCACCTTAATTGATGGGAAAGGTTCCGCGTGCATAACCACGGATTGGAGCAGACGATAAAAGAAAACATTCAAAAACTTAAGTGAATAAAAAATTACCCAAATACTATGATTTGTTGGGGTCTAAATTTGACTATAGAATTCACACATCGTATAATGAAAAGTTGGTGCAAGTAATGGGCTGTGTAGTTAAATACAAATAACATAAGCACACCTCGAATGTCAAAATCGCAATGTTTGAGTACGCCTAGGCTAATAATGCCAATAATTATGTGGATGCGCATATCACATTCGAGCTGCGAGGTTTATATTCGCGTATTAACGTTTCCATGTAGGCTACAATTTTTTTTTTTTATGCATTCACTACAGTAATGCTGCGTTCAAACAACGGAGAATTGGGGACTCGGAAATCTCTGACTTCAATGCGTTTAAAAAAAAACAAGGAACTCTGAAAAAAACGATTTTTCCCAGTTGAAGCTCGTTTTTTCCAAGTTCCCAGTTGAACAAACTGAAGTCGGAAGTCGGAGATTTCCGAGCTCCCAGTTATTTTTGAACGTGGCAATAGCACCATAATACGCTCTGGATAAGAGCAGTGGTGTAAAGTACTTAAGAAAAAAATATTTAAAGTACTACTTAAGTAGTTTTGGGGGGTATCTGTAATTTACTTTACAATATATATTTTTGACAACTTTTACTTCACTACATTCCTAAAGAAAATAATGTACAATTTACTCCATACATTTTTCCTGTCACTCAAAAGTAGTCATTACAGTTCGATCCCGGGCTGTGTCGCAGCCGGCCACGACTGGGAGACCAATGAGGCGACGCACAATTGGCCCAGCGTCGCTAGGGGAGGGTTTGGCCGGCCGGGATGTCTAGCGACTCCAGTGGCGGGTCGGGCGCATTCACGCTGATACGGTCGCCAGTTGTACGGTGTTTCATCCCACAGGTTGGTGCGGCTGGCTTCCGGGTTAAGCGAGCAGTGTGTCAAGAAGTAGTGCGGCTTGGCGGGGTCCTGTTTCGGAGGAGGCATGGCTCTCGACCTTCGCCTCTCCCGAGTCCGTACGGGAGTTGCAGCGATGGGACAAGACTGCACCAATTGGATATCACGAAATTGGGGAGAAAAAGGAGTAAAATGTACAAATTATAAACAATAAGCAAGTACTTATTACACTTGGAATGCTTAGCAGGACAGGAACATTCACACACTCATTAAGAGAACATCCCTGGTCATCCCTACTGCCTCTTATCTGGCGGACTCACTAAACACTAATGCTTCATTTGTAAATTATGTCTGTGTTGGAGTGTGCCCCTGGCTACCCATAAATAAAAATTTAAACAATTGTGCTGTCTGGTTCACTTAACATAAGCAATTTGAAATGATTCATACTTTTACTTTTGATACTTAAGTATATTTTTGCAATTACATGTACTTTTGATACTTAAGTATATTTTAAAACAAATACTTTTAGACTTTTACTCAAGTAGTATTTTACTGGGTGACTTTCACTTTTACTTGAGTCATTTTCTATTAAGGTATCTTTACTTTTACTCAAGTATGACAATTGGGTACTTTTTCCACCACTGGATAAGAGCATCTGTTAAATGACTAAAATGTCAAATGTGTCTCTTCAATTCGAGAGTTGAGCATTTCATTAGGAGGAGCACACAGTCACAGAGGAGGAGGAGCAGTGTATGTTAAACATAAGCTCCGCCCCTACACACTATGCTTAAAGTCAGGGGTTGGAACCAGTTCATGGCAGTTTTGCCATGTTCGCGATTTTCTAGCCAAATTGGGATACTTTGAAAACAATGTCACGGATGACATTACCACGAGCCTGTCCTCCCCAATTAAGTTACCACGAATCACCTGTGCATTATGGAGACATCTATCTCTTACCTTTTTTTCGTAAAACATATTAACACAACAAAACCCTCTTGTGGTTTTTATGGGGAAAAGTCCTCAATGAAGCTGACATAACATTTGGAGAATGATACATTTGCCTCTGTTGGCCATCAAGTAGCCTATTAATTTATATGCCATTGTAGGCTAGCACTTGATACAATAAATATGTTGAAATGAAGATATCACTGTCGTCATTGCAAATCAATATTTGCCGCTTGTGTAGCCTATCTGGAGCTGGCAAACCAATTTAATAAATAGCCTATAACTTCAGTTTATTGTTGTTGTAGCCTTATGTTATTATGCAATTATTAATGGACATGTTTAGTTAATTAAATTGGAAGTTATCAAAGCTCTGATGCAATTGCCGAACAGTTGTTAGAACGCATTAGATTGGAGGTAACAGTAGTCAGATTAGGCTACAGGTAAAAAAATAAAAAATAAATAAACACTGGCTATTGTTGACAAGCATATTCACCTCATATACATATTATTAAAATTTAATTCAGTGATTGAAATTATGACACCATCCTCAGTAGCCTATTCCAGTAGGCTGTTGGGAATCACTTCTTACCTCAAAATCGCCTCACTATTCATGTTGAATAAATGTGTCTGTTAATTTGAACTAAGTAAGCTGCTAAATCGTTCAGTTTACATCTTGCCTACATCTTATCTAGGCTACTGTAGACCATCTGAAATGAGATGTAGGCCTATCAGGGGCTATAGGCTACCTGCCTTTATCTAAACAAACCATGGCAAAGTTTAGTTACGATCATAAACCCAGATTTTAGTCTGTAGCCTATGCCTATTGAAATTACAAGTCAATCTTGCAAATGAGCCATTTATAACGGTTTGCAGTCTTAACATCTGGCACACAATAACAGCACAATTGCCAGAAAATAGCCTAACATTGTTTTTTTTATGTTCGTCCAAGTGTTTCTTGCTCAGAAATTCGAGATCCTCTGTCCAACTTTCATCACTCAAACTCTCCTGTCGGATGTATCTATAGTTATACATATGCGCAAAGGGGATTTATTTACAATTATAAACCTGGTTCGAGCCCTGAATGCTGATTGGCTGAAAGCCATAGTATATCAGACCATATACCACGGGTATGACAAAAAAAAGTAATTTTTACTGTTCTAATTACGTTGGTAACCAGTTTATAGTAGCAATAAGCACCCCTGGGGTTTGTGGTAAATGGCCAATATACCACGGCTAACGGCTGTATCCAGGCACTCTGTGTTGTGTCATGCATATGAACAGCCCTTAGCCGTGGTATATTGGCCATATACCTGTCACGCCCCACCAGGTTACGGGGGCTAGTGGTCATTTCTGGACATTTTAGCTAGACCTGGCAACCCTGGTTCAGGGAACAGAACCAAAAACCCTAACATATTTTGAGGAACAGAATCAGAACCGGGAACGAAAGTGATCTATACTGTTCCGGAACAGAAGCATTATTTTAAAAGCATGGGAACCGATTAATAACGTTATTTTACGCAAAGCCCTCACTCTGTCACTCAGAAACATATTCCAATGTCTGGCTGCCTGCCAGCTGAAAATCTTTGCCAGTGTGAGTGCATGTGTAGGCTACCTGCCCCTCCCTCTCCAAAGAATAGTCTACTGTAGCCTACTGATGTTACAATCGTGATTCAGAAATTAGGGAGAGAGATTTTTTAATAGAGAAGATTGGATTAGTTAAGGATGCTATAGTTGTCACTTTTCACATTGGATTTATTAACTACAAAAAGGTAAGACGTGTTGTAATTTTAATTCTGGTGCCGCTCTGCACACACAATCTTGCTCTCTCCCCACCTGCAAAATTTCAGTCACATCTCGCGCCCTACACTTGTCTGTCCAATAGCTTTATGTCGAAACTAAATGTAAAAAATTAATTAAAATGATTTTGAGGTTTCAAAAGTAACAGAAAGGAACGATATAAACTGTGACTTTTCAGAACTTTATTTTGCTGGTCAGAACAATGGAACAGAAAATGGAACTAAAAAATTTAACTAAAAGAAATATGGTTCTGTTCAGAATGAAACGATTGGGAAATAATTCCAGTTTCAACCGGTACTTAAAATACCTATCCAGGTGTTTGAAGATCTGGCATGCGTCAGCAACGCCTGGGCAGAGGAATGTGCCAAATATCTTCACACGATCGCATTGACTTTTATCAAGGCAACCAAAGAAACTTGCTTTGTCAAAGAGCTATAGTTTGTTTTATCATCATTGATACGTAGCTGACAAGTGTCCCAGCAACAGCAGACATTCATCATGAACTTATCCATCAATCAATAGATTTGGCATATCTAAAAGGGTAAAAGATGGCACCGTACTGTATGGCCGTTGTTTTGCAAGCTCCGACCCAACTTTGTTATTTTGTGATTGTTTTGGCGTTTATTTTTACTTTATTTTATGAAATGTATCCACTATCATTTCTTATAACTGACAAGAACTTTTGAATTTCAGATCAGCAGTTACTTACCTCAATTCCAGCTTCAACTTCGACTCGACTCATCTGCCCTGGTCTCTTTCTGTAATTCTGACCCAATTTTCAGGGTATCCAAGAGGAAATGCCGGCGTTACAGAGAGGGGGAGTCCTGGGGGGATTAAGGCGAAGGGAAAAACCTCCATTCCATTGGTCACTTGATAATTAGATGGATGACCTTAGATCACAGATTTTCTACCAACGGGATTCTCGTAGCTGCAATAGTCTCTGCTTTTCTGAAACATGGCTTTCGGACAAGATACCACCCATGGCTATCTAACTCAATGGATTCTCCATTCACCGAGCGGACAGGACAGTAGAGTCAGGGAAATCGAGAGGGGGAGGGGTTTGCCTCTTCATCAACAACAAATGGCATGCCGACTTGAGCGCAGTGGAAGTCTCAACCCATTGTTTACCTGTCTTGGAATGCTTTATGGTCAAATGTCGATCCTTCTACCTCTCGAGGGGGTTTTCAGCTGTTATCGTGACTGTTGTATACATTCTACCTTAGGACAAGAAAAATAACAAGCTGGCTCTTAATGAACAGTATGAGGTTATAAACAAGCAGGAAATCTTGCACCCGGAGGCTGCTTTCCTTGTTGCCGGCGATTTTAAGACACGTGATGCCCAACTTCAATCAACACATCTCCTTCACCACTAGGGGCGATAAAGACCACTGTTACTTTACCCACAAGCAAGTATACAAGGCCCTCCCTCGTCCCCCATTCGGCAAATCAGATCATGACTCCATACTCCTGCTTCATGTTTACAAGCAGAAGCTCAAACAGGAAGTACCCGTGACTCGCTCCATTGAGAAATGGTCATCAGAATCAGAGATTATGCTACAGGACTGCTTTGCTAGCACTGATTGAGACTCGATGAGCTGACCACCTCCGTCACTGGCTTCATTAGGAAATGCATTGGCAATGTTGTCCCGACAGTGAAGGTTCCCCAATGAAAAGCCCTGGATTAACACAGAGGTTGGCGCTAAACTAAAGGATAGGGCTACCGCACAGAGGGCTATTACAGACAACCCTGAGCCTACAGCTGAGGACAGGAATAAGTACAAGAAGTCCCGCTACGACTTCTGCACAGTCATCAAATTAGCAAAAGGACAATCTAGGAATAAGATGGAATCATATTACACAGGCTCTGACCCAGGGGCTACAGTCCATTATGGATTACAAAGGAAGACCCAGCCGTGATCTGCCGAATGATGCCTCTCTACCAGATGAACTCAATGCATTTTATGCACGCTTCGACAATAACAACTCTGTGCTGTGTGTGAGGGCCCCCACCAACCCAGACGACTGGGTGATCTCGCTCTCCGAGGCCAACATGAGTAAGGTCTTTAATCAGGTCAACACTCGTAAGGCCGCGGGGCCATACAGTATTCCAGAGTGCATTCTCAGAGCATGCATAGAACAGCTGGCAGGAATATTCAAGGTCATTTTCAACCTCTCCTTGTCCCAGTCTGTAATCCCGACATGTCTTAAACTGACCATCATTCCTGTTCCCAAGAACTCTAAGGCTTCATGCTACAATGACTACCGCCCTGTAGCACTCACTTCTGTAATCATGAAGTGCTTTGAAAGCCTGGTTATGGCACACATCAACTCCATCATCTTAGACACCCTAGATCCACTCCAATTTGCATACCGCCCCAACAGATCCAATCTCAATTGCACTCCACACTGCCCTCACCCACCTAGATAAGAGAAATACCTATGTGAGAATGCTGTTAATTGACTACAGCTCAGCGGTCAACACCATTATCCCTTCCAAGCTCGTCACAAAACGTAGGACCCTGGGACTGAACACCTCCCTCTGCAACTGGATCCTGGACTTTCTGACGGGCCGACCCCAAGTGGTGAGGTGACCACGCTGACTCTCAACACAGGGGCCCCACAGAGGTTTGTGCTTAGTCCCCTCCTGTACTCTCTGTTCACCCACAACTGCGTGGCCACCCATGACTCCAACACCATCATCAAGTTTGCTGACGACACAACAGTGCTAGGCCTGATCACTGGCGATGATGAGACTGCCTACAGGGAGGACAACAACCTCTCCCTCAACTCAGTAAGACCAAGGAGCCGATTGTGGAATAGAGGAAACGAGGGGGCGAGCACGCCCCATCCACATTGACGGGGTTGCAGTGGAGCGGATTGAGAGCTTCAAGTTCCTCGGTGTCCAAATCACTAAGGACTTAAAATGGTCCACACACACCTGCAAAGTCATGAAGAAGATTTGACAGTGTTCTCTCTGCTTTCGCATGGCAAGTGGTACCAGTGCATCTAGTCTGACAGCAACAGGCTACTGAACAACTTTTATCTACTTAATTTGTTATTATTATTATTTGTATGTGTTTTTGTTCTACCTTATGTTATTTTTAGTACTAGATTTATATTTATTACTGCATTGTTGGGTTTAGAGCTTGCAAGAAAGGCATTTCACTGTACTTGGGCACGTGACATTAAATATTGAAAATGAAACATAGAACATCTTTGGCACAGATTCAACTACGGGCTGAAGTTGGCTTAATCCAACGATTAATATATACACTAGAGGACTCACCGGGCGCTGTTTTGATGCCACTGTGCCTCTATCTTGGCACTCCCCCACCATTGGAAAAAATATTTTAGAAACTATAGAAATGCATTTGTTAATGTCTACATTTTGTTTTTGCCACATTTATTCCATTACAGACACATTAATGCATACTTTTAAAATATATTATGTGAGCTAAACGAAAAAATATATAATAACATTTTCCTTAAAAAAATATGTTTTACCTTTATTTTACCAGGGAAGACATATTGAGACCTAAGTCTCTTTTTCAAATGTGCCCTGCACAATACAACACAGATATACACATTATACACAATTTTGTTCCAGCAATACGGTGCTTTAAAACTGAAAGCAGATTTACCTAGCTCGGTGGAGACCCTAGGAACCTCAAGAGTTAACCAGTCCTGTGAACGACTTAGATAACTCAGGTGTCTATACTTCAACAGCAAAGTTAGATAAGACGGAAGTTTATGAAGTAGGGCCTTGTAAACAAAAAGGGAGTAATGTAGGGATCTACAGGTCTTTAGTGAAGTCCAGCCAACCTTTTGGTACAGGATGCAGTGATAAGTATAAAAACTGTCACCTGTAACAAAACGAAGGGCACTATGGTAGATGGCATCCAAAGGTTTAAGAGTAATAGCAGCTGCACTTTGATAAATAATATCACCATAATCAAGAACAGATAAAAACGTTGACTGAATAATCTGCTTCCTACTGCTTAGAGAAAGGCACAATCTGTTTCTGTAGAAAATGCCAACTTTAAATCTTAGCTTCTTAACCAGCTCATCAATTGTTTTTTAAACATCAAATCCATCTCAATCCAAATGTCTAAGTATTTCTATGTGGGAACACATTCAATTGGAGAACCATCTAATGAGTGAGCATGTAGTTCATCTGAAACGTACTTACGAGTTTTAAATCAGCCATAGCTATAAAATCTCACTTTAAAATTTGACACAGCCAGATCACTAAGATGATCATGAAACCATGAACAGGCGTCAGAGCTCAGGCCTATCGAGGACAACTTATTCAATAAAATAGCATGATCAACAGTATCAAAAGCTTTTGACAGGTCCATGAACAAAGCAGCACATTTCATTTTAGTGTCATCATTGACAAGATCAAATACATTTCTCACATAAAAAAGAGCAAAGTTGTACATTTACCAAAGATTCAAAAATCTTAGCTAGCCAAGGAAGCCTTTAAATGGGGCAATAATTATTAAGATCACTACTATCCCCACCCTTATGGAGTGGCAGCACAAGAGCTGATTTCCATACCTTTGGAATATTTCCTGATAACAATGTTAAATAAAAAATGTGGGTTATTGAGGCAACAATGATGGGCGCTGCACACTTAAGCAGACCGGGATCCAATTGGTCAGGCCCTGTGGATTTCTTGTTGTCTATTGCTAGCAAAGCACCCAGGACATATCTTTCTGTACATAGCCTAAGAGAAAACTTTAACTATCATTTCTCTGATCATTCCTGTATCCGCATCCAGCCCAGTATCATTGTGAATAGGCTTAGAAGTTATATCAAAGAGATAGCCTGCTGAAATAAAATGGTGATTAAATGCATCAATGATGGCATTTTTTCCCTTAATGAGGTCAGTGTCTGAATGAATTTGTTGTGGCAGAGAGGAGGAAGTAGAACCCTACAGGGATTTGACAGTTTTCCCAGAATTTAGCCGGGTTCCCATTACAATCCGAAAGAGCAGTTACATAATAATCAGATTTAGCCTTTCTGATTTGTCTTATACAATGATTACTCAATTGCTTAAAAGCTTGCCAGTCCGGGCCTAATCCTGTGTTCCTGTCCTTGACCCAAGCATCAATTCTTTTATGAATGACTTCTGATAATTCCAGAGTGCACCAGGCATTCGGCCTACCTTTAACCCTTAGTTTTCTGAAGGGAGCATGATTATCCACAATAGTATTGAAGACATCTACACACAATACATACAAATCTGAAATTAAAATAATGGAAATATATAAATATTAGGACGAGGAATGTCGGAGTGGCATAGACTAAAATACAGTAGAATAGAATACAGTATATTCATATGAGATGAGTAAAGCAAAAATATGTAAACATTATTAAAGTGACTAGTGTTCCATTATTAAAGTGGCCAGTGATTTCAAGTCTATGTATATAGGGCAGAAGCCTCTAAGGTGCAGGGTTACGTAACCAAATGGAAGCCGCCTAGTGATGGCTGTTTAACAGTCTGATGGCCTTGAGATAGACACTGTTTTTCAGTCTCTCGGTCCCAGCTTTGATGCACCTGTACTGACCTCACCTTCTGGATGATAGCGGGGTGAACAGGCAGTGGCTCGGGTGGTTGTTGTCCTTGATGATCTTTTTGGCCTTCCTGTGACATTGGGTGCTGTAGGTGTCCTGGAGGGCAGGTAGTTTGCCCCCGTTGATGCGTTGGGCAGACCGCACCACCCTCTGGAGAGTCCTGCGGTTGCGGGCGGTGCAGTTGCCATACCAGGCGGAGATACAGCCCGACAGGATGCTCTCAATTGGGCATCTGTAAAAGTTTGTGACGGTTTTAGGTGCCAAGCCAAATTTCTTCAGCCTCCTGAGGTTGAAGAGGCGCTGTTGTGCCTTCTTCATAACACTGTCTGTGTGGATAGACCATTTCAGATTGTCAGTGATGTGTACGCAGAGGAACTTGAAGCTTTCTATCCTTCTCCACTGCGGTCCCGTCGATGTTGATAGGGGCGTGCTCCCTCTGCTGTTTCCTGAAGTCCACAATCAGCTCCTTTGTTTTGTTGACGTTGAGTGAGAGGTTATCTTCCTGGCACCTTACTCCCAGGGCCCTCACCTTCTCCTACTTTCACCACCTGGGAGGCAGCCCGTCAGGAAGTCCAGGACCCAGTTGCACAGGGCGGAGTTCAGACCCAGTGCCCCGAGCTTAATGATGAGCTTGGAGGGTACGATGTTGTTGAATGCTGAGCTATAGTCAATGAACAGCATTCTTACATAGATATTCCTCTTGTCCAGATGGGATAGGGCAGTGTGCAGTGTGATGGCGATTGCATCATCTGTGGATCTATTGAGGCGGTAAGCAAATTGAAGTGGGTCTAGGGTGTCAGGTAAGGTAGAGGTGATATGATCCTTAACTAGCCTCTCAACAGAGCATATGAGCGGAGTGGAGCGGGAGCGAGCATGGAGCGTGAGCGGACGGATTTTGAACAGAGCGCAGAGCGGCATTTTTAAAAGGACGGAGCGTCGCCCTATGTCCCGCTCCAATTTCGCTCGCTCACACCACGAGTCTGAAGCATGCTCAAGCCTGACCCAGAATCCATCTGTTTAATTTAATTTGTGTCGTCCATGAATTTGTATTTTATAGAGCGAGAGGAGCAGCAGCAGCAACAAGAGAAAAGGGTTGAGGAATTCAAAAGTTTATTCACTGCACGCAAAGGCCCAACCATAACAAGGGAGAGAAAAAGAGAGCTGGATGTAGCATTTTTTAAAATGATTTTCATGGACTATGAACCGCTGAGTAAAGGAGAACGCGAAGGGATGCAACACTTCGCCAGCGCAGCTCAACCGGGCTACACCCCCCCCAAGAAACTATGATAAATCAGTACTTTACTTTGTCAAATTTACATCTGAGATGCCCCATTCACATGCTTCAGCTGGCGATCAAAACGCCTTTAACGAGCACGACAACATTAATAGGCTGTTAGTGAAAGTCGGGCACCTGGTGAAAAGTGTACGCAAGAGCACAGAGGAAACCGACCAATTAGGTGTCCGCCCCACAAATGCCTGCGCCATTCGATGGAGCAGCCAGCTGCGGATGATTCAGTCGTTCATCCGGTTGTTCCAAAAATACCCGTTATGGCAAAACAAACTCAAGTCTAATGTTGCTAACATCACCCTGAATCAAGTACGGCAGCTGACGCACCTTGTCAGTGTGCTGACACCACTAGCAGATCTCACAGACAAAATGCAGAAGGAGCTGGGGAACCTGGGGATGATCCTCCCTGCTGTCACAGAAATCAAATCCCTGCTCACCGATTACACTCACGCTGCACTTTCAATGGGCATCGCTGCTTTTGCAGAAACATTAGCAAACAACGTGTCAATTCGCTATGGAATATACTATACTGATTAACATCTCATTTTAGCGTCAGTGTTAGATCCCCGTTTCAAGACAGAATGGATAATCCGAGATGAGTCTGTATGCAACAAATTCGGGGAGATAAAATAAGGCTGTGGTTTAAGCTAAAAGTGAAATACATGCAGATTTTGTTCCTTTTTTGGAGTGAGCGGGGGGCGATTTGAGTGGAGCGCGATGCAAACTGCGTTGAGCGCTGAGCGATAATGAGCGGACTGGCCTGATGTGGCTTTGAGCGGGGGGAGCGGAGGGGTGAACAGCTCTGTGAGCGAGGAGCTGAGATTCTCACCGCTCCACTCCGCTCATATGCTCTGCCTCTCAAAGCACTTCATGATGACAGAGGTGAGTGCTACAGGGCGATAGTCATTTCGTTCAGTTACCTTTGCTTTCTTGGATACAGGAACAATGGTGGCCATCTTGATGCAAGTGGGGACAGCAGACTGGAATAGGGAGAGATTTAATATGTCCGTAAACACTCCATCCAGCTGGTCTGCGCATGCTCTGAGGACGCGGCTAGGGATGCCGTCTGGGCCGGCAGCCTTGCGAGGGTTAACATGCTTAAATGTCTTACTCACATCGGCCACGGAGGAGAGCCCACAGTCCTTGGTAGCGGGCCGCGTCGGTGGCACTGTGTTATCCTCAAAGCGGGCGAAGAAGGTGTTTAGCTTGTCCGGAAGCAAGACGTCGGCTAATTTTCCCTTTGTAGTCCATGATTGTCTGTAGACCCGGAACATATCCCAGTCCTCGTGATCAAAACAATCTTGAAGCATGGATTCCGATTGGTCAGACCAGCATTGAATAGTCCTTAGCACGGGTACTTCCTGTTTGAGTTTCTGCCTATAGTCGTGATTAGATTTGCCGGAGGGGCCTTGTAGGCATTTCGAAGTGGTCTAATGTTGTCAGTGGGCCAATGTTTTCTCAGAGTGAGTGGTACAGTCAATGTGTTGGTAGAACTTTGGTAGCGTTTTCCTCAAATTTGCTTTGTTAAAATCCCCAGCTACAATAAATGCGGCCTCAGGAGATGTGGTTTCCTGTTTGCATAAAGTCCAGTGTAGTTCTTTGAGGGCCGTCGTGGTATCGGCTTGAGGGGGAATATACACGGCTGTGATTATAACTGAAGATAATTATTTTTGGAGGTAATACGGTCGTCATTTGATTGTGAGGTATTCTAGGTCGGGTGAACAAAAGGACTTGAGTTTCTGTATGTTATCACAATCACACCATGAGTAGTTAATCATGAAACATACACCCGTGCCTTTCTCCTTCCCGGAGAGTTCTTTATTCCTGTCTGCGCAATGTCCTGAGAACCCAGCTGACTGTATGGACGGAGACAGTATATCCCGAGAGAGCCATGTTTCCATGAAACAGAGTATGTTACAATCCCTGATGTCTCCCTGGAAGGAGATCCTTGCCCTGAACTCATCTGCTTTATTATCCAGAGACTGAACATTAGCGAGTAATATACTCGGAAGCGATGGATGGTGTGCACGCCTCCTGAATCAGACTATAAGTCCACTCCGAATACCTCTTTTCCGCCGGCGGTGTTTTGGATCAGCCTCTGGAATCAGTTCAATTGCCCTGGGGGGTACGAACAAAGGATCCAATTCGGGAAAGTCGCTCTGATATCCAAAAGTTATTTCCGGCTGTTTGTAATAGCACCAAAAAAATTCTGGCCTAATAATGTAAGAAATAACACACAGAAGAAGAAATACTGCAAAGTTGCTTAGGAGCTAGAAGCAGAGCTGCCCTATCTGTCAGCGCCATCTTTCCCTAACCAGTTGGTAACTTAAAGATGGTAACTTAAAGATATCAGCAGCAGGTCATGATGTGATTGGTGCCTCTTTGGTGAAATCAGTGTCTTCCACGATCTTCACCAAATCTATGCAAATTGGTATTGTTCCTAAAGATTTTAAAATTGCCAAAGTTATCCCCCTCTATAAATCTGGGGATCCAAGATCTTTAACAAATTATCGCCCAATATCTTTACTACCATGTTTTTCTAAAACCCTAGAAAAATTGGTGTATAAGAGAATGTTGAAACATTTAAATCAACACTGTATTCTATATGAGCACCAATATGGTTTCAACACTGTACTCTATATGAGCACCAATATGGTTTCAACACTGTATTCTATATGAGCACCAATATGGTTTCAACACTGTATTCTATATGAGCACCAATATGGTTTCAACACTGTATTCTATATGAGCACCAATATGGTTTTCGTAAAAACTACTCCACATATATGGCTCTTTTGCAACTTGTGGGTAAAATCTTTACAGCACTGAATAACAATGAATACGCTCTTGGCATCTTTTTAGATTTATCCAAAGCGTTTGACACGGTTGATCATGAAATATTACATTCTAAATTGCATTATTACAGTTTTCCTGATTATACATTTGCAGTCGGTAGTTTACATACACCTTAGCCAAATACATTTAAACTCAGTTTTTCACAATTCCTGACATTTAATCCTAGTAAAAATTCCCTGTCTTAGGTCAGTTAGGATCAACACTTTATTTTAAGAATGTGAAATGTCAGAATAATAGTAGAGAGAATTATTTATTTCAGCTTTTATTTATTTCATCGCATTCCCAGTGGGTCAGAAGTTTACAGACGCTCAATTAGTATTTGGTAGCATTGCCTTTAATTTGTTTAACTTGGGTCAAACGTTTTGGGTAGCCTTCCACAAGCTTCCCACAATAAGTTGGGTGAATTTTGGCCCATTCCTCCTGACAGAGCTGGTGTAAATGAGTCTTGTAGGCCTCCTTGCTCGCACACACTTTTTCAGTTCTGCCCACAAATGTTCTATAGGATTGAGGTCAGGGCTTTGTGATGGCCACTCCAATACCTTGACTTTGTTGTCCTTAAGCCATTTTGTCACAATTTTGGAAGTATTCTTGTGGTCATTGTACATTTGGAAGACCCATTTGCGACCAAGCTTTAACTTCCTGACTGATGTCTTGAAATGTTGCTTCAATATATCCACATAATCTTCCTTCCTCATGATGCCATCTATTTTGTGAAGTGCACCAGGCCCTCCTGCAGCAAAGCACCCCCACAGCATGATGCTGCCACCCCCGTGCTTCACGGTTGGGATGGTGTTCTTCGGCTTGCAAGCACCCCCTTTTTCCTCCAAACATAAAGATGGTCATTATGACCAAACAGTTATATTTTTGTTTCATCAGACCAGAGGACTTTTCTCCAAAAAGTCTGTAAAAATTGTTGGAAAAATTACTTGTGTCATTCACAAAGTAGATGTCCTAACCGACTTGCCAAAACTATAGTTTGTTAACAAAACATTTGTGGAGTGGTTGAAAAATGAGTTTTAATGACTACAATGTAAGTGTACGTAAACTTCCGACTTCAACTGTACATATACAGTGGGGAAAAAAAGTATTTAGTCAGCCACCAATTGTGCAAGTTCTCCCACTTAAAAAGATCAGAGAGGCCTGTAATTTTCATCATAGGTACACGTCAACTATGACAGACAAAATTAGATTTTTTTTCTCCAGAAAATCACATTGTAGGATTTGTAATGAATATATTTGCAAATTATGTGGAAAATAAGTATTTGGTCAATAACAAAAGTTCCTCAATACATTGTTATATACCCTTTGTTGGCAATGACACAGGTCAAACGTTTTCTGTAAGTCTTCACAAGGTTTTCACACACTGTTGCTGGTATTTTGGCCCATTCCTCCATGCAGATCTCCTCTAGAGCAGTGATGTTTTGGGGCTGTCGCTGGGCAACACGGACTTTCAACTCCCTCCAAAGATTTTCTATGGGGTTGAGATCTGGAGACTGGCTAAGCCACTCCAGGACCTTGAAATGCTTCTTACGAAGCCACTCCTTCGTTGCCCGGGCGGTGTGTTTGGGATCATTGTCATGCTGAAAGACCCAGCCACGTTTCATCTTCAATGCCCTTGCTGATGGAAGGAGGTTTTCACTCAAAATCTCACGATACATGGCCCCATTCATTCTTTCCTTTACACGGATCAGTCGTCCTGGTCCCTTTGCAGAAAAAACAGCCCCAAAGCATGATGTTTCCACCCCCATGCTTCACAGTAGGTATGGTGTTCTTTGGATGCAACTCAGCATTCTTTGTCCTCCAAACACGATGAGTTGAGTTTTTACCAAAAAGTTCTATTTTGGTTTCATCTGACCATATGACATTCTCCCAATCCTCTTCTGGATCATCCAAATGCACTCTAGCAAACTTCAGACGGGCCTGGACATGTACTGGCTTAAGCAGGGGGACACGTCTGGCACTGCAGGATTTGAGTCCCTGGCGGCGTAGTGTGTTACTGATGGTAGGCTTTGTTACTTTGGTCCCAGCTCTCTGCAGGTCATTCACTAGGTCCCCCTGTGTGGTTCTGGGATTTTGCTCACCGTTCTTGTGATCATTTTGACCCCACGGGGTGAGATCTTGCATGGAGCCCCAGATCGAGGGAGATTATCAGTGGTCTTGTATGTTTTCCATTTCCTAATAATTGCTCCCACAGTTGATTTCTTCAAACCAAGCTGCTTACCTATTGCAGATTCAGTCTTCCCAGCCTGGTGCAGGTCTACAATTTTGTTTCTGGTGTCCTTTGACAGCTCTTTGGTCTTGGCCATAGTGGAGTTTGGAGTGTGACTGTTTGAGGTTGTGGACAGGTGTCTTTTATACTGATAACAAGTTCAAACAGGTGCCATTAATACAGGTAACGAGTGGAGGACAGAGGAGCCTCTTAAAGAAGAAGTTACAGGTCTGTGAGAGCCAGAAATCTTGCTTGTTTGTAGGTGACCAAATACTTATTTTCCACCATAATTTGCAAATAAATTCATTAAAAATCCTACAATGTGATTTTCTGGATTTTTTTTCCTCAATTTGTCTGTCATAGTTGACGTGTACCTATTATGAAAATTACAGGCCTCTCTCATCTTTTTAAGTGGGAGAACTTGCACAATTGGTGGCTGACTAAATACTTTTTTCCCCCACTGTAATTGGCTGTATAGTCATGTTTATGTTAGAGAACAATTTGTTTATGCAAATGGCTTTGCATCTACCAGGGCGAAGATATCCTGTGGCGTGCCACAGGGTTCGATAATTTGACCTTTTTTATTCCTAAACTATATCAATGACCTTGCTGCTGTGTCTTCTACCGTACTTCCCATTCTCTTTGCTAATGATAGCAATTTGATTTTAACACACAAGAATTTAGATTCACTAATTAATGAAGCCAAATCAGGCATGGCCAAATGTTCTGAATGGTTCCAGATAAACAAATTATATTTAAATGTAAAAAAATCCAACTTTATTTTATTCACTAGTAAGAATAATAAATATTGTACACAATTAAAAAATTTAAAAAGAAGAAAACAAAGAGACAGAATCTCAATTGGTGCGAACGAAATGGAGCAAGTCACGTCCACTAGATTTCTGATAGTTCTAATTGATGAAAAGTTATCCCGGAAAGATCATATTACATTTCTCTGCAGCAAAGTGATTAAATCAGTTGGTATCATCAGAAAGATTAGTGGTTTGGTTTAGGCTTGCTTCCTAAATCTATACTATAGCTTAATTTATCCATATCTCATTTACTGTAATATTGTCTGGGCATTCGGAAAGTATTCAGACCCCTTGACTTTTTCCACATTTTGTTACGTTACAGCCTTATTCTACATAAATCTTCAAACAATACCCTATAATGGCTAAGCGAAAACAGAATTAGAAGTATTAAGACTCAAAATTGAGCTCAGGTGCATCCTGTTTCCATTGATCATCCTTGAGATGTTTCTACAACTTGATTGGTGTCCACCTGTGGTAAATTCAGTTGAAGGCACACACCTTTGACTGTGCATGTCAGAGCAAAAACCAGGCCATGAGGCCGAAGGAAATGTCCGTAGAGCGCAGAGACAGGATTGTTTAGAGGCACAGATCTGGGGAACGGTTCCAAAAAAATCTGCAGCATTGAAGGTCCCCATTTTTAAATGGAAGAAGTTTGGAACCACCAAGACCCTTCCTAGAGCTGGCCGCCCAGCCAAACTGAGCAATTGGGGGAGAAGGGCTTTGGTCAGGGAGGTGACCAAGAACCCAATGGTCACTCTGACAGAGCTGCAGAGTTCCTCTGTGGAGATGGGAGAACGTTCCAGAAGGACAATCATCTCTGCAGCACTCCACCAATCAGGCCTTTATGGTAGAGTGGCCAGACGGAAGCCACTCCTCAGTAAAAGGCACATGACAGCCCGCTTGGAGTTTGCCAAAACGCACTTAAAGGACTCTCAGACCATGAGAAAGAAGATTCTCTGGGCTGATGAAACCAAGATTGAACTCTTTGGCGTGAATGCCAAGTGTCACGTCTGGAGGAAACCTGGCACTATCCCTATGGTGAAGCATGGTGGTGGCAGCATCATGCAGCGAGATGTTTTTCAGCGGCAGGGAGTGGGAGACTTGTCAGGATCGAGGGAAAGTACAGAGAGATCTTTGATGAAAACCTGCTCCAGAGCGCTTAGGACCTCAGACGGGAGCGAAGGTTCACCTTCCAACAGGACAATGACCCTAAGCACACAGCCTAGACAATGCAGGAGTGGCTTCGGGACAAGTCTCTGAATGTCTTTGAGTGGCCCAACCAGAGCCCGGACTTGAACCCGATCGAACATCTCTGGCGAGACCTGAAAATAGCTGTTCAGCGACGCACCCCATCCTGTAAGGGTTGGGGTGAGGTGTGCCCCAGGTGCGGTGCAGGATATACAGTAGGCAGTAGGCAGAGATAGTGAAACAAGGTTCTTTACTGGTGGTCCCGAAGTCAAAATACAAAAATAACGGACTTATCACGATAAAAGAAAGGGGAGCAAATAAGTCTCCAAAAACCAGCTGACAGCCAAAATACGAAATACTACCTAAAACTGAAACAAACAACGAAACAGGGAGAACACTTCTCAAGTACCTGTACATAGATCTCCGATCAGACACTGAGTAGTACTGCTGGACATCGAGAAACTAGCAGAGAAAACTGAGCAAGGGAACACAGGGAAGTGAGGGCATAAATACACAGGTGAACCGATAGACACACGTGACAGCAATAGGATGATGATTGGTCCAGACTGTGAGTGAGGAGGTGCCTAAGGTTGTCAGAGAATGACACCTAGTGGGTCGCTCCAGAACTGCGACCCCCTCCTGTAACACCATCCAACCTGACAGAGCTTAAGAGGATCAGCAGAGAAGAATGGGAGAAACTCCCCAAATACAGGCGTGCCAAGCTTGTAGCGTCATACCCAAGAAGACTCAAGGCTGTAATCGCTGCCAAAGGTGCTTCAACAAAGTACTGAGTAAAAGGTCTGAATACTTATGTAAATGTGATATTTCCATTTGTATTTTTTTATACTTTTTTATTCATTTATTCTAAAAACCTGTTTTTGCTTTGTCATTATGGGGTATTGTGTGTAGATTGATGAGGGGGAAAAAATACATATGCATACGTATGCAGGCTAGCTAAATAGGATGACTAAAGACAGTACAGTATGGGGAGCACATAATGTTAGATGGCCTGGCTGGCTGACTGCTACTGCCTGAGCAGAGATGATATGACTACTTTAAGGAATTAAAAAGAATAAAGTCATCAAATAAAAACGAAGTAATATACACAACTGAAATATTTTATCATTTCATAGTATGTTCTTATTTTTCTATTGATGTCTACCCAATGTGGACCTGATCAAAGACAATGCAATATTTTTAAATGTTTTCGCAATTAAATGTTCACTATTTTTGGCTTTGGAATTTCCATGAAAAAGCTCAAAAATCATTGTAACGTCATTATTTCATAATGCATTTCATGTAGAATTGTTTTAATCAAAACCAAAATAGAAAACCATGAATACATTTTAATAATCGAACAGAAATAGAATCGACCTCAAAAAGCAGTTAATCGCTCACTATCCAGTAAGCATAACATCATTCACATTATTCCGGTGGTCCTCTGTAGCTCAGCTGGTAGAGCACGGTGCTTGTAACGCCAAGGTAGTGGGTTCGATCCCCGGGACCACCCATACACAAAAAAATTTATGCACGCATGACTGTAAGTCGCTTTGGATAAAAGCGTCTGCTAAATGGCATATTATATTATTTATGTTATTCCCTATTCTACGGGGATAGTGGGAATGAATACAAACGTATCATCAGCATACAAGCGTGGAACCCCGTATTATCGGCGTATTCAACAGCATTTAAGAAATATATTACCTTCAACAGTGTTATCTTGTGATCAAGCCATCAATGTTATGTGATTATTGGTGTCGTAAAAATGTTAGCTATCGGGTTAGCAATTAGCATGTTTGACATTTCAGTGGAAATACTACTATCAGCTTTTTGATAAGCGGTTTAGCAAATAAATACATCCCGTTTTATCGGTATACGGTCCCCAGTTATTGGCTACCTTACTATTTTGTTCAATTACAAGATATATCCGTTTAATTTTGTTCAAAAAAGAGCCACCAACCACGTACCCGAAGTGTTTAGTAGATAGTTGACTAGTGACTAGCCTTCCGGTAAAAAATAATGACTTGCCTGTCAACTTTTCATTGCATAGCCCGGTGCGCCCTCCTGTAGACTCTTAAAAAATGGTTATTCACCAACATAATGTCTCATAATTTGTTTTACAGATTAATCTTATGTTTTGAGAAAGTAGATAACAGTTGAATACTAAAATACGAGTATTAATAATTTACATCAAATAAAACTTTAATTTCAGTTATGTGCATTGACATAAACAATGAAAACACTGTTGGAGTTTGTGTTGCAGAGGTGCACTTGGAAAGTAAAGGAAGAAATACACAAAATGGGTTGAATAAATGTATATATTATATTTTAGACATTTATTTTTTTGTACAAATAAATAAATTCATATGAACACAAACAAAACAAACAATTAAATCTCGACCTCCATCCCTGTATTGTCACAAAAATCACAATAAATATCCAGCTCCACACCTGCAGTGGAACCAGTGCTGGCAGAAGTCACAGCACACCCATGGCACCTCGGATCTACACTCCTGAGGGGAGCTTGCAGGCGGATCATGCTCTCCACAGCGAGCACAGCAGGGGATGTCTTCTTTTATAGAAAATAAGAATAAAAATTGATTAATATGGTTTTGCAAAATGTAGAAGTTCTTCAACAACAATAGTAATTGATACAACTGAGAGAGAGAGAAAAACAGATTATGAAGTACCTGAGAGTGGTGCCATGGGTGGCATGACAGGCATGTTAGACAGAGCATGTTGCATGAAAACCCTTTAACTTTTTTACATCAATACCTCTGGAGGAAGCTGCTGAGGTTTTGGAGGAGGTGGAGATGACATGAGGGCTGGTGCTATGGACTGTAGATATGTAAACCTGTGGAGGTGGCTGTATTCAAATTGCAGGGGGCAGGGACACCAGACAAGGCTGCTATGGTGGTGTGACCAGGGGAGACGGAGGAGGCAGTTGGTGCAGAGGAGGCCGTGTTGGTGGTGTGCATCGTGGTGGTGGTGGACAAAACCGCCGACGATGGCTTGGAGGAGCTGGTGTTTGTAAGGGTGGGGTTGAGGGGCCGACAATGGTGTGGCCGGGAGAGTAGGCACATGGCCTTCTTCTGCAGATGGGGACTCCGGCGGCTCCTACAGGTGTTGCACACTGGGAGGCAGTGGTGATGCAGCTGTCAGGAGTGGTTCCAGCAGGGGGTCCAGCAGAGGCGATGGCGTCAATGGTCTCATCCATGGCAGCCCTCTCCTGTGCCCTCTGTGTTCTGAGGGCTGCCCGATGCTCTTTCTCCTCTGCCTCAGCCCTCAGCCCTCTCCTTCTCACCCCTCTCCTGCCACTGGCGCGTGTATTCCTCCCCGGCGATGCATGTGGCGACCACAGGGAGTCTTCTGTATCGGACCAGCCGATACTTCAGGACATTAAGGATGTGCCCCAGGACCTTCTCTATCAGCCCCCCTTCTATTAGGGGGTGCTCTTCTAGAGCTAGGGCTGGGACTGGAGCAGGGGCTGGGACTGGAGCAGGGGCTGAGGGTCCTCATGTGGTCACTGGGGAGGAGGTGCTGATGGACGGCACAGTGCTGCTGGTTCCAGGAGAGGCGGTGGTGACACCCGGTAGGGTCCGAGACGGCATTAAACGGGACCCTTCAATGGCTGAAGGGTTAAAAGGGAAGAGGCCACACTTCTTAAAACCTTCCACCACATAGCGCATGTCCTTGCAGCGCTGGTACGGGTAGCGGAATACTCTGGCAAATTCTGATTTGTTTACCATGTAGGAGTGGTCAAAATGGCTAAGGTCTCCAGCTACCTTGGAGAACTCAGCCTTTAAAGGGCCAAATTATGCCATGTCCAGCGGCTGCAGGACATGGGTGCGGTGTGGTGGAAGACAAAGAAGTATAACCCCTTCCCTTAGTGCCGCCGCGAGCACCTCCGGGTCCATGTGGCTCTTGTGCCCATCGAAGAGGAGAAGGAGAGGGCGCACTTTCACTGCATGCTTAATGAAGTGCTGAAACCACTTCCTGAACAGGTCCCCGTCAATGTAGCCACTGCTTGACCGTCCATACAAGGCTTGGGGGGGCTCCCAGTGTGTAGTGGCCACCGGGGAAACACTTGGGGTAGATGATAAATGGGGGGACATCCTCCCCAGCTGCGTTGAAGCAGGCCAGCACTGTGATGTGCTCCTTGGTCCCCGGAGCCTGCAGGTACACGTGTTTTGCACCCCGGGGAGCCAGGACTTTGTGCCTGCTCTGGTCGCTACGAAACCCAGACTCATCGCAGTTATAGATTTGTCTGGGTTTCTCCCTCAACCCACTCTCCTCCAAGTGCTTCTCATAAGAAGTGAAGAAGGTGTCCATCGTCGGACGTGTGGCACACTCAGCTCTCCCCCTGTCCAGGGTGTCCGGCCTCCTCATGCTCAGTTTCTTGTGCCTCCTCCTGAACATTTCCCACCACCTCTTCCCCAGTGCTGGGATTGTTTCCCCTGGGTGCCGAAACCTACAATAGAACAGAATATATAATTGTCCATCCAGGATGAAAATGTTTGTTTTGACATCACCATACACATCCACATTTACATCACACACATTGAGAACAGTCAGTCCACCAATCTACATACATAAACACATAGAACACCAAATACCTGCGTATTTTGTCGGCGTATTTCTTCAGCCTCTGTCTGGTGAAGGGGAACCCATGGCTGGCGCAGTAGATACAGTACTACACCAGAGAATGTTCATCCTCTGGTGCAAGCAATGTGGGTGGTCCACTGCGACAACCATGGGTCACCCGGCCGGTCAGCCTGTCCGCCAGGGTCTGCCGAGGTGCACCATGCACCTTGGTAGATAAGAAAAGAAAACATACAATTCACATACACATGGTAATCTCCTAAAAACAAAAGATGCCTAACCTTGGCAGCCTGGTGGATAGCCATCCCTGCCCCACAGTCCTCCATGGCATGGAACATATCCACCTGACTCCATTGCTTCCTCTTGACTTTCTCCATGCTGTGGTGGTAAATACATGTAGCTAAATAACTTGGCATACTATACACATTTTAGAAAGATAACTCAATCTGAATATGTATAAACATTTACATTTCAAAGCTAAGGCATTGAAAGGTGATGAAAGTTTTCAGAATAACTGAAAGTGTACACGTTTTTTGTTTGATGTTATCTGTAATGAAAATTAGTGTCCCAATTAGTTTAATATTGATGCATACATTGTAACATTTGACTAAATACTGCCTCTATGTAGCTGTTGTAAGATTAAACATAGCCAACAGTGATAGGTGTCAAAAAGTTCATGGTTCAAAGTTCCAAATACATTTTTACAGATTGTGCAAAATGCCTCCGTCAGACGACTCCAATTTTGATACGGTAAAGCTTGACAACATTCAGCTGTTTTCGTGATATGTATTATCTAACGCTTACAATTTCTTTCCTTTTTGCTGTCTTAGCAGTTCTATCAACATTTAGCAACTAAGCTAGCAACATTAGAAAATGCATTAGCTATATTTCAGAGGTAAAAAGTGTGGTCTGTCGCGCAGTCGAATTTTACAATATGCAGCGTGTCCCACAAAATGTGTACATATATAACTTTTTTGAAAACTCTCAAAACCTAACTTAACTTACATAAATTGCACTGAATCTTGGTGGTCAGCTAGCTAGAAACGTGTCTTTAGTCGCAAAACGTACCGTTATTTTCCAGTCCATTTAAATGTTTAGCTCGAGGTGATTTAGTCCTCCAACCGCTAGAGTGTCCGAAATTAGGGGGTGTCCGATGTTGGAGGAAAATTAGCTAGCCATCTCCTCTAATTACCTGGCTCCATCTGCACCTTTGTTTAAGAAACTCAATATCTTTTCTACGACAATAATGTACGACAATTATACACTTTCATCTACAATTACTCATACCTCTCAGACAGTTTACCTAAACCCTTCAATGGATTCTTCCAGGTTAATTCTGAAATCCATCTATATAACACAAGACATTGCGATAACCTTCACCCTCCTCACTGCCGCACCTCACATAGTCTAATCTCTATCAGATATAGAGGTAACCTACTCTGGAATTCTTATCTTGACATTCCAACCACACCTGCACACTCCTCCTCGAGTGCACAAAGGTTAGCCGAGGGAGGATGGTAGACCCATATAACAGTTATGGATACATTTTTCCCCAGACAAAGGCTTAAAGATAGTAGCTCAATTTTTTTGGAAAGGGAAATGGATTTCAGTAAAGAGACAAATAAATTATTTTGAATAAGAATGGCCACTCCACCCCCTCTACCCTGTCTGTCAGCTCTGAACACATTATAACCCTCAATATTAATATCAGAGTCCAGAATGTCCCCAGAGATCCAAGTTTCAGTCAATACCAGAATGTCCAGATTAGTTTGCATAGCCCAGATCTTGATGTAATCCAGTTTAGGAAGTAAGCGCCTAATGTTCAGATGCATCAACCCAAGTCCTTTACGATTTTTAAAGCCACATGGAGTTTCCAACTTATACAAGCTACGTTCAATAGACGGATGCAGGCCCTGTCTGATGGTTGATATTGATATAAAAGAAACGTCCTCTCACTGTCAACTGCGTTTATTTTGTAAATGTGTAAATATTTGTATGAACATAACAAGATTCAACAACTGAGACATAAACTGAACAAGTTCCACAGACATGTAACTAATAGAAATTGAATAATGTGTCCCTGAACAAAGAGGGGGGGGGGGGTCAAAATCAAAAGTAACAGTCAGTATCTGGTGTGGCCACCAGCTGCATTAAGTACTGCAGTGCATCTCCTCCTCATGGACTGCACCAGATTTGCCAGTTCTTGCTGAGAGATGTTACCCCACTCTTCCACCAAGGCACCTGCAAGTTCCAGGACATTTCTGGGGGGAATGGCCCTAGCCCTCACCCTCCGATCCAACAGGTCCCAGACTCAATGGGATTGAGATCCGGGCTCTTCGTTGGCCATGGCAGAACACTGACATTCCTGTCTTGCAGGAAATCATGCACAGAACGAGCTGGTGGCATTGTCATGCTGGAGGGTCATGTCAGGATGAGCCTGCAGGAAGGGTACCACATGAGGGAGGAGGATGTCTTCCCTGTAACGCACAGTGTTGAGATTGCCTGCAATGACAACAAGCTCAGTCTGATGATGCTGTGACACACCACCCCAGACCATGACGGACACTCCAGCTCCAAATCGATCCCGCTCCAGAGTACAGGCCTCGGTGTAACGCTCATTCCTTCGACAATAAACGCAAATCCGACCATCACCCCACCTGGTGAGACAAAACTGCGACTCGTCAGTGAAGAGCACTTTTTGCCAGTCCTGTCTGGTCCAGCGACGGTAGGTTTGTGCCCATAGGCAACGTTGTTGCCAGTGATGTCTGGTGAGGACCTGCCTTACAACAGGCCTACAAGCCCTCAGTCCAGCCTCTCTCAGCCTATTGCGGACAGTCTGAGCACTGATGGAGGGATTGTGCGTTCCTGGTGTAACTTGGGCAGTTGTTGTTGCCATCCTATACCTGTCCCGCAGGTGTGATGTTCGGATGTACCGATCCTGTGCAGGTGTTGTTACACGTGGTTTGCCACTGCGAGGACGATCAGCTGTCCGTCCTGTCTCCCTGTAGCGCTGTCTTAGGCATCTCACAGTACGGACATTGCAATTTATTGCCCTGGTCACATCTGCAGTCCTCATGCCTCCTTGCAGCATGCCTAAGGCACGTTCACGCAGAGGAGCAGGGACCCTGGGCATCTTTCTTTTGGTGTTTTCAGAGTCAGTAGAAAGGCCTCTTTAGTGTCCTAAGTTTTCATAACTGTGACCTTAATTGCCTACCGTCTGTAAGCTGTTAGTGTCTTAACGACGGTTCCACAGGTGCATGTTCATTAATTATTTATGGTTCATTGAACAAGCATGGGGAAACAGTGTTTAAACCCTTTACAATGAAGATCTGTGAAGTTATTTGGATTTTCACTAATTCTCTTTGAAAGACAGGGTCCTGAAAAAGGGAAGTTAATTTTTTTACTGAGTTTAGTTGGTATGGCTATAAGATTGCATAGAACCTTTTGGTCTATCCCTGTTTGGAATAGAGGAGAGAGTAGAAATTTGAATTACTTTTCCAAGGTTGGCACCATAGGGACTGAGGCCGCAGCTAGGGCTGTGGCGGTCACAAAATTTCGTCAGCCGGTGATTGTCAAGCAAATAGCTGTCGGTCTCACGGTAATTTACCGTTAATTAACATAAACACATTTAGCATCTCTTGGATTCCACACATACCCTACAAGCCACTGATGCTGACATTTGGAACATCTACATTTAATAAAATACTAATAAATCCATGTAATATAGCCTACACCTTCACAATAAATCCATGATTTATTTTAGACAGGTCTAAAGAAGCATGATATGAAGAAAATGTTGTCTATTTCAGAAGAACAAAACAGGTCCTGATCTGGCTATGCCAAATGGCTTTGGGCTACACTAGTTCATTTAGCAGACAAGATTTGCTTAGAATTCCGTGGCATTATTTTATAGTATGAAGAATACAATTGAACAAAGCTGAATAAAATAGAAAGGATATTTTCTCCAAACAATTTGAGGGTGTGCGTATATGCGGCTATTCTGTGTTGAGCAGTTAACAAAGAAATAGGTATTCATATATGCTTAATTTAGAGTTATTAATGTAACTTTAGTTGTTCTACAAACATTGGGCTATTGTAAGGATGCATGATACGACTCCAATGATGATTTGAAAAAAGTCGCTTGAAAGGCATGAGCTCTGCTTTGTTTTTTGCGCAGGCTGCACACACTACATCAGTCACTCATTCACAACTTGACAAGCACTTGATAATGCCTAGAATTTCTCGGCCGTAATGCACCCAAAAAAAATCCATGCCTTTTGCAGCCAGTGGACCTTGTGCCCTCCTCCCTGAGTGCTGTGCACTCCATCACGTGATCGGGTCTTTCTCACAGGCTACAAGTGAAGACAGACACATCGGGGATGCAACTGCGCGCGTCCTTATCCAATTCCGAGGTGCATATTGAAGATATTGGAAGAACTGTCCACATGTACTTTTCGTCAGCCAAACAAGATGAGTAGGCCAAATGAACAACAAAAGCAGTAGCCTATGTCAATCTACTATCACCCATTGTACAAAGGTCAACCTATTATATTCTGTGCGAGAAATAAATACTCCAAACATAGTCTGGGAGAGCTGTGGGATGCGATAGATCCCAAATTAATACAACTACTAGCATCAAAAAACATTTTTTACGCAATGTGGCTGACGCAACAGATCAGAACGGTTAGCTTAAAATGTTGATAAACTATTAGGCTATTTCTTCCCATTATAAGCACAGCAATGCGCACATGGTAGTAGGCTATAAGCACGAATGTTCCATTAGCTGAAAACACCATTATCAAAAGTGACCGCAAATGCAATTATGTGTGTAATATACACTACTGGTCAAAAGTTTTAGAACACCTACTCATTCAAGGGTTTTTCTTTATTTTTACTATGTTCTACATTGTAGAATAAAAGTGACTACATCAAAACTATGAAATAACACATATGGAATCATGTAGTAACCAAAAAAGTGTTAAACAAATCAAAATATAGTTTGTATTTGAGATTCTTGAAATAGCCACCATTTGCCTTGATGACAGCTTTGCACACTATTGGCATTCTCTCAACTAGCTTCATGAGGTACAGAAGATAGCCCTATTTTGTAAAAGACCAAGTACATATTATGGCAAGAACAGCTCATAATTACTTTATGGAACATTTCAAGAAATGTAAAAGTTTCTTCAAGTGCAGTCGCAAAAACCATCAAGCGCTATGATGAAACTGGCTCTCATGAGGACCACCACAGGAATGGAAGACCCAGAGTTACCACTGCTGCAGAGGATAAGTTAATTAGAGTTACCAGCCTCAGAAATTGCATCCCAAATAAATGCTTCACAGAGTTCAAGTAACAGACACATCTCAACATGAACTGTTCAGAGGGGACTGTGTGAATCAGTCCTTCATGGTTGAATTGCTGCAAAGAAACCACTACTAAAGGACACCAATAAGAAGAAGAGACTTGCTTGAGCCAAGAAACACATGCAATGGACATTAGACCGGTGGAAATGTGTCCTTTGGTTTGGAGTCCAAATTGGAGATATTTGGTTCCAACCGCCGTGTCTTTGTGAGACGCGATGTGTGTTAACGGATGATCTCTGCATGTGTATTTCCCACCATAAAGCATGGAGGAGGAGGTGTTATGGTGTGGGGGTGCTTTGCTTGTGACACTGTCTGTGATCTATTTAGAATTCAAGGCACACTTAACCAGCATGGCTACCACAGCCTTCTGCAGCGATACGCCATCCCATCTGGTTTGGGCTTAGTGGGACTATCATTTGTTTTTCAACAGGACAATGACCCAACACAACTCCAGGCTGTGTAAGGGCTATTTTACCAAGAAGGAGAGTGATGGAGTGTGCATATGGAAACATGGGACCAACACTTTACATGTTTGGTTTATATTTTTGTTCAGCATAGTTTCCAGTACAGGCCGGTGGAAAGCCGACAGGGAGGCAAGCGCTACATCGGGCCACAGGAGAGTCAAAAAGAGCAAATCCAAGTAGGCTAACCAAGTGGATTTCAAGTTTGGTAGAAGTCCAAAAACATTCAAGGCACAATGTCAAGTGGAAGGATGAAAGCAGCAGTAGGCAGGTGTCTACTCAGATAATGCCCCAGTGCATGTCCCAGTGCAGAGTAGGATGCCCAGGTATATCAAAGTAGGCTTCAAAAGTTTCAGCAGACCTGTTTTGTATGTCTCCTTAAAAACTCTGTATGCAATATTGCACTATTGTCCAATGTGTTCACAGCCAGATGAAACTAAGGTATTTAGCTTCAAACAAAGGTATAATATTTAGAATGTTCTGTTACTGTCCCCACAACAACAACAAAATACTTAAACATGTAATTTTGTCCTTGAAACGTTTAATTGAAATACTGTATAATTCAATTAATTCCTTAGGAGGAATGCTTCTTCAGGGGAGTGCCAATATGGCCGACCGGTGGCTTAAAAGCCTCTCAATGGCCAATACATAGCATCAGCAATCCAGGGTTTATATACATCATTGGTTTATTCGCAGCCTCTTCGCCGTTCTACCCAACGCAGCTTATTTTTCTCTGTGTCTGGGAGTGGGTGATGATGGCTATAGATGTGATAGTCATTTAGGCAGGTTACCTTGGCATTCTTGGGTACGTGAACTATGGTGGTCTGCTTGAAACAAGTTGGTATTACAGACCGGGTCAGAGATAGGTTGAAAATGTCAGTGAAGACACCAGCTGGTCAGAGCATGCTCTCAGTACGCATCCTGGTATTCCGTCTGGCTCCGCTGCATTGTGAATGTTAACTGTTTAAAGGTCTGACTCACATCGGCTACGGAGAGCGAGATTACACAGTTGTCCAGAACAGCTGGTGCTCTCATGCATGGTTCAGTGTTGCTTGCCTCGAAGTGAGCACAGAAGGCATTTAGCTCCCCTGGTAGGCTCGAGTCTCTGGGCAGCTCACAGCTGGCTTTCCCTTTGTAATCCGTGATAGTTTGCAAGCCCTGCCACATCAGTCGAGCGTCAGAGCGCCAGCGTCATCTCCTAATCTTCACAGGGCCAGCTCCAAGCATAAGTCTCAATTTACTGTTGAGCATTAGAATAGTAGAATACACAAGGTGCAATTTCGAAATTTGGTTGTGCATCAGCAGTTTTTTTTCATGTTATGTCAGTCACTGACAGTCACTCAATTAGCCATGTCAGCTAAAATGTTTTGATTGGTAAGTTAGTCTAGCCAGCTATCTAAACTTGCAGTAATCATGGCCTTATACCGGCCGGGCACGCAGGGCATGTGCACAGGGGCCTTGACCTCCAAGGGGCCCCTATCATTAAAATGGCATAAGTCTTGGCAAAATCTGTAGAATTGCAGGATATTAGATTTAAAACTGCAAATATTTCTCTCCACCCCATGGCAAAACGGGTAGAATTGCAGGAAATTAGCTGTCTTGGACAGTTCTACACCTGCTGTGTACCAGTCTGGTTTTAGACCTGGACATAGCACCAATTTTGCAGCTATGCTTGTCTTAAATTATGTATTAAATTGCTTAGATCATAGGAATCACTGTGCTGCCATATTTATAGACCTATCCAAGGCCTTCGATACTGTTGACTATCCTCTACTCATTCAATGGTTGTCTGAAATGGGCCTCGACCAGCGGGGTAAAGTACTTAAGTAAAAATACTTTTAAGTACTACTTAGTAGATTTTTGGGGTATCTGTAATTTACTTTACTATTACTGTTTTTGACAACTTTTACTTTTACTCCACTACATTCCTAAATGAAATAATGTACTTTTTACTCCATACATTTTCCCTGACATCCAAAAGTACTTATTACATTTTGAATGCTTAGCAGGACACATTTTTTTTCTCTCCAATTCACACACTTACCAGGAGAACATCCCTGTGTCACGGATCTCCCCGGTACTGCTGCTCATTCCGTTCACCAGCTCCGGAGGTCTACGTCACCTGTGTTCTAGGCGTCACTGACCTGGTTCATTACCACCAACCCCGAACTGTCTTGTCTCATTACACACACCTGGTTCCCATTCCCGCTGATTAGTAGGTGTGTATATATGTGCCCTCTGTTCCCCATTGTCCTTGTCGATCATTGTCCCATGTCCGTTGGTCTCGTGAGTACATTGTATTACAGTTTGCATAATGAGTAATTGTGCACTTGTTATTACGGGTCTCGTCCCGTATATTATTTAGAGGTTTACACCTCACTCTTTTGTTTGGGTTACATCCCTGTGTTATAGATATACGTGTTTGTTTAGGGCTTCGTCCCCGTCGTTTTCCATGATGTACCTTATGTTGGGTAGAGTAATAAAAACCCTATTACACGTCCTTCTTGATGTAAAATTGGTACTTAATGCGGGAATAACTAAATGTATGCTGTTTTCTAATTCTCTTCAGATGGTTTACAGATTTGTGTTGGATGGTTCTTTCCTTGAGCAGGTTCCCGCCTATAAATATCTGGGCTTTTGGATGGACAATAATTTGACATTTAAAAACATATGGTTGAACTAGTTAAGAAGCTGAGATTTAAAGTAGGCTTATTTTATAGAAATAGATCATGCCTCTCCTTTAACAGCAGGAAGCAGATTGTACAGTCAGTCAACTTTCCTGCCAGTTCTTGACTATGGTGACACCATTTACCAGAATGCAGCAGCCACTACTCTTAAACCTTTGGATGCTGTCTACCATAGCGCCCATCGCTTGATCAAAGTGACAGTTTTAATATGCATAATTGCATCCTGTATTGCCTGGTCCTCATTAAAGGACCAGGCAGTTTACAAAGCTTTACTACACAAGCTTCTGACCTACCTCACTTCACTGTTGAAATGTAGAAATGAGACAACAAACCTGTTCACAGGGATGGTTAACTCTCGAGGTTCCACTAGTACAAACCGATCTAGGTAAATCCGCCTTCAGTTTTAGTGCCCCCCATTTTTGGAATAGCCTACAAAACTCCCTACATCTTGAATCTCTGGTGTATCTAGGGCAGTTTAGGAATTTAATGTTGAATGAATTTAATGAGAATTGCAACTGTTTGGATTGAAAAATAATTGTATTTGTGGTGTTTGAAGCTGTAGTGTTGATTCTGTAATTTGCATTTTATTTTTATTGATCATTTTGAATTTGTTGTATTGTTGTCCTCAGGGCACCATTGTAAATGAGATCCTGGTCACAATGGGTTCCCCTGAATAAATACAATTATAATAATAATAATTTGGTCCAAGTGTACCAGTGAAAACAAAGTACAGTTGAAGTCGGAAGTTTAAATACACTTAGGTTGGAGTCATTAAAACTAGTTTTTCAACCACTCCACAAATGTCTTAACAAACTAGAGTTTTGGCAAGTCGGTTACGACATCTACTTTGTGCATAACACACGTAAATTTTCCAACAATTGTTTAGAGACAGATTATTTCACTGTATCACAATTCCAGTGGGTCAGAAGTTAAAATACACTAAGTTGACTGTGCCTTTAAACAGCTTGGAAAATTCCAGAAAAGGATGTTATGGCTTTAGAAGCTTCTGATAGGCTAATTGACATCATTTGAGACAATTGGAGGTGTTCCTGTGGATGTATTTCAAGGCCTACCTTCAAACTCAGTGCCTCTTTGCTTGACATCATGGGCCAATCAAAAGAAATCAGCCAGGACCTCAGAAAAAATTGTAGACCTCCACAAGTCTGGTTCATCCATGGGAGCAATTTCCAAACGCCTGAAGGTACCACGTTCATCTGTACAAACAATAGTATGCAAGTATAAAAACCATGGGACCACGCAGCCGTCATACCGCTCAGGAAGGAGACGCGTTCTGTCTCCTAGACATGAACGTACTTTGGTGCGAAAAGTGCAAATCAATCCCAGAACAACAGCAAAGGACCTCGTGAAGATGCTGGAGGAAACAGGTACAGAAGTATCTATATCCACAGTAAAATTAGTCCTAAATCAACATAACCTGAAAGGCCGCTCAGCAAGGAAGAAGTCACTGCTCCAAAACCGCCATAAAAAGCCAGACTATGGTTTGCAACTGCACATGGGGACAAAGATCTTACTTTTTGGAGAAATGTCCTCTGGTCTGATGAAACAAAAATAGAACTGTTTGGCCATAATGACCATCGTTATGTTTGGAGGAAAAAGGGGAAGAATTGCAAGCCGAAGAACACCATCCCAACCGTGAAGCACGGAGGTGGCAGCATCATGCTGTGGGGGTGCTTTGCTGTAGGAGGGCCTGGTGCACTTCACAAAATAGATGGCATCATGAGGAAGGAAAATTATGTGGATATATTGAAGCAATATCTCAAGACATCAGTCAGGAAGTTAAAGCTTGGTCGCAAATAGGTCTTCCAAAAGGACAATGACCCCAAGCATACTTCAAAAGTTGTGGCAAAATGGCTTAAGGACAACAAAGTCAAGGTGTTGGAGTGGCCATCACAAAGCCCTGACCTCAATCCTATAGAACATTTGTGGGCAGAACTGAAAAAGTGTGTGCGAGCAAGGAGGCCTACAAACCTGATTCAGTTATACCAGCTCTGTCAGGAGGAATGGGCCAAAATTCACCCAACTTATTGTGGGAAGCTTGTGGAAGGCTACCCGTAACGTTTGACCCAAGTTAAACAATTTAAAGGCAATGCTACCAAATACTAATTGAGTGTATGTAAACTTCTGACCCACTGGGAATGTGATGAAAGAAATAAAACTGAAATAAATAATTCTCTCTACTGTTATTCTGACATTTCACATTCTTAAAATAAAGTGGTGATCCTAACTGACCAAAGACAGGGAATTCTTACTAGGATTAAATGTCAGGAATTGTGAAAAACTGAGTTTAAATTTATTTGGCTAAGGTGTATGTAAACTTCCGACTTCAACTGTACATGGTCACGTTAGTTTTTGGATCACAATTTGCTTTAAAAAAAGTATTATCATGACTTATTCAAACAGTAATGTACAATTGACCAAAAATAAACCAACCCCTGTCTATATTAATTTACACAAAGTCTGCTGCCTCAGTTTTTGATGGCAATTTGCATATACTCCAGAATGTCATGACGAGTGATCAGATGAATTGCAATTAATTGCAAAGTCCCTCTTTGCCATGAAAACAAACTTAATCCCCAAAAACATTTCCACTGCATTTCAGCCCTGCCACAAAAGGACCAGCTGCCATCATGTCAGTGATTCTCTTGTTAACACAGGTGAGAGTGTTGACGAGGACAAGGCTGGAGATCACTCTGTCATGCTGATTGAGTTAGAATAACAGACTATAAGCTTTAAAAGGAGGGTGGTGCTTGAAATCATTGTTCTTCCTCTGTTAACCATGGTTACCTGCAATGAAACACGTGCCGTCATCATTGCTTTGCACAAAAGGGGCTTCACAGGCAAGGATATTGCTGCTAGTAAGATTGCACCTAAATCAACCATTTATCGGATCACCAACAACTTCAAGGAGAGAGGTTCAATTGTTGTGAAGAAGGCGTCAGGGCGCCCAAGAAAGTCCAGCAAGCGCCAGGACCATCTTCTAAAGTTGATTCAGCTGCGGGATCTGGGCACCACCAGTGCAGAACTTGCTCAGGAATGGCAGCAGGCAGGTGTGAGTGCATCTGCACGCACAGTGAGGCGAAGACTTTTGGAGGATGGCCTGGTGTCAAGAAGGGCAGCAAAGAAGCCACTTCTCTCCAGGAAAAACATCAGGGACAGACTGATATTCTGCAAAAAGGTACAGGGATTGGACTGCTGAGGACTGGGGTAAAGTCATTTTCTCTGATGAATCCCCTTTCCGATTGTTTGGGGCCTCTGGAAAACACCTTGTCCGGAGAAGACAAGGTGAGTGTTACCATCAGTCCTGTGTCATGTCAACAGTAAAGCATATTGAGACCATTCATGTGTGGGGTTGCTTCTCAGCCAAGGGAGTGGGCTCATTCACAATTTTGCCTAAGAACACAGCCATGAATAAAGAATGATACCAACACATGCTCAGAGAGCAACTTCTCCCAACTGTCCAAGAACAGTTTGGTGATGACCAATGCCTTTTCCAGCATGATGGAGCACCTTGCCTTAAGGCAAAAGTGATAACTAAGTGGCTCGGGGAACAAAACATTGACATTTTGGGTCCATGGCCAGGAAACTCCCCAGACCTTAATCCCATTGAGAACTTGTGGTCGATTCTCAAGAGGCGGGTGGACAAACAAAACCCCACAAATTCTGACAAACTCCAAGCATTGATTTTGCAAGAATGGGCTGCCATCAGTCAGGATGTGGCCCAGAAGTTAATTGACAGCATGCCAGGGCAGATTGCAGAGGTCTTGAAAAAGAAGGGTCAACACTGCAAATATTGACTCTTTGCATAACTTAATGTAATTTTCAATAAAAGCCTTTGACACTTATGGAATGCTTGTAATTATACTTCAGTATACCATAGTAACGTCTTACAAAAATGATCTCATAACACTGAAGCAGCGAACTTTGTGAAGACCAATACTTGTGTCATTCTCAACTTTTGACCATGATGCAGGTAGGTCCTATACACTGAATATACCCAACATTAGGAACTAATATTGAGTTTAACTAATAGTGAATGCATTCCACAGGGATGCTGGCCCATGTTGACTCCAAATCAATAATTTGCTAGTAACAGATGACATTCATATTCTGACAATCTCTGAAACTCACTTAGATAATACATTTGATGATACACTGGTAGCAATACAAGGTTATAACATTTACAAAAAATACAGAAATTCCAACGGGGGCGGTGTTGCAGTCGATATTCAGAACCAGAGAGGATCTCATGTTAAATAATGTTGGAGTAATATGGCTACAGGTTCACCTGCCTCACCTGAAGCCCATTCTGGAGGGAAGCTGCTATTGACCACCAGAACAGGGCAGCAAGGCTGGCCCTTGGATGTACACAGAGAGCTAACATTAATATGTAAATCTCTCCTGGCTCAGTGTAGAGGAGAGATTGACTTCATCACTACTTGTATTTATGAGAGGTATTGACATGTTGAATGCACCGAGCTGTCTGTTTGAACTACTGGCACACAGCTCGGACACCTATGCATACCCCACAAGACATGCCACCAGAGGTCTGTTCGCAGTCCCCAAGTCCAGAGCAGACTATGTGAGGAGCACAGTACAACATAGAGCCATGACTACATTGAACTCTATTCCACATCAAGTAAGTCATGCCAGCAGTAAAATTTGATTTAACCCTCCCGTTGTCCTAGGGTCAAAATGACCCGCCACTGTGTTGAACCAACTTTATTAAATTTTTATATTTTTGGGATCATTTGTGAGAAGGAGGCAGTGAGACTTTAAAGAAAGTATCACTGCCTCCTTCTCACAAATGATCCAAAAAATATAAAAATTTAATAAAGTTGGTTCAACACAGTGGCGGGTCATTTTGACCCTAGGACAACGGGAGGGTTAAAAAACAGATAAAAATACACCTTATGGAACAGCGGGGACTGTGAAGCAACACAAACATAGACACATGCATACAAACAAGTGATAACATACGCACTATACACACATTTACACATGGATTTTGTGTTATAGATATGTGGTAGTAGAGTAGAGGCCTGAGGGCAAACTTAATATGTTGTGAAATCTGTTATGAATGTATTGTAATGTTTTTTAAATACATAACAACCTTACTTTTGCTGGACCCCAGGAAGAGTAGCTGCTGCCTTGGCAATGGGAATCCATAATAAATACAAATACAAATGCTTCCCACAGTTGTGTCAAGTTGGCTGGATGTCCTTTGGGTGGTGGACCATTCTTGATACACATGGGAAACTGTTGAGGGTGAAAAACCCAGCAGCGTTGCAGTTCTTGACACAAACTGGTGCACCTGGCACCTACTTCCCCTAAAGCCAAAATTATATAGCCTAATTAGCCTACACCTGTCTCTACAGAAATAAATACAATAATTCAAAATAGGCTACTACACCAGAAAGCATGATTTGCCCACAGAGGATCATTAGCTTATTAAAGCTACAGTCGGAAGGGCCCGCAATTTGGGCAGCATGCACTGAAAATACCACATAGATGATTGTTGAGTTGGGATTGTTGAGAACCAACTTTTTTTTTTTTTTCAATTTTAGATTCTACAATAGAAATTGGCCCACCTAGTCTTCATTGCATGAGACGTTGCACAGGATGAAAGTTTGGGAAGCATTGATCTAGCTAATGATTAGCACACATACAGATGGGCAACCCCATGCTTCAGCCTATTTATTTATAGCCATTATGATGCATCAGTTGGGCTACAGGTGATAATGCTTATTGCCAAATAGCACAGCAGCCTGATAAGCATCATTTAATTTTCATTCATTTTGGAGTAGGAAAGTCACCAGAACTAACTTTCTCACAGTCGTTCTACAAAACCATTACGTGGTGAAGGATACAAAAATAAGAATAATGGGTTATGACATTTAAATGTAGTTAAAGCAGAGGTTCGGTGGTGACTTTCTGAACAGTTTAAAGTAAGTATGTTTTATATAATGAGGGATACCCTGTGAAAATCGGACCTCTCTGAAATTAAGTAAAACTTATTTTTTCCCGAGCCTCCCTGAGCACTTGAAAAAAAAAAAGTGACCCTCCCCTATACCCAAAATAATAATTAAAACATAAAGTGGATAGCAGAGAAGATGCCTACCGTTTACCATCACTCCTAGGACAGACCAGAGCCTTAGATATGCAGTTTTAGAAACTGTTCTTAGTTTTGTAAGCATTACATGGCAAAGTAGCTAGAAGATTGTGGATTTGCAAACCACCGTGGATAAGGGTAGTTAAAAAAATATCCATTATAATAAAAGCACTGCATGAACCTGTGATCATATTTGCCGTCCGAGAAAATAATACCACAATAGAGCATGACAACGAATGAGCGCATGATGCAGCACCGGAGACGTTTTGATTTCTAAAAATCTTTTTTTTTTTTTGCAAAATTACAGAACCAGTTTCAACGGAAGTATCTGATCGTCAATTAATTAGAGAAAGAAATCCATTAGTTGCTTAACACAGAAGTTGCATATCATCAGGTAGGCCTACAGTGAGGGAAAAAAGTATTTGTTCTCCTGCTGATTTTGTACGTTTGCCCACTGACAAAGAAATGATCAGTCTATCATTTTAATGGTAGGTTTATTTGAACAGTGAGAGACAGAATAACAACAACAAAAATCCAGAAAAACGCATGTCAAAAATGTTATAAATTGATTTGCATTTTAATGAGGGAAATAAGTATTTGACCCCCTCTCAATCCGAAAGATTTCTGGCTCCCAGGAGTCTTTTATACAGGTAACGAGCTGAGATTAGGAGCACACTCTTAAAGGGAGTGCTCCTAATCTCAGCTTGTTACCTGTATAAAAGACACCTGTCAACAGAAGCAATCAATCAATCAGATTCCAAACTCTCCACCATGGCCAAGACCAAAGAGCTCTCCAAGGATGTCAGGGACAGGATTGTAGACCTACACAAGGCTGGAATGGGCTACAAGACCATCGCCAAGCAGCTTGGCGAGAAGGTGACAACAGTTGGTGCGATTATTCGCAAATGGAAGAAACACAAAATAACTGTCAATCTCCCTTAGCCTGGGGCTCCATGCAAGATCTTACCTCGTGGAGTTGCAATGATCATGAGAACAGTGAGGAATCAGCCCAGACCTACACAGGAGGATCTTGTCAATGATCTCAAGGCAGCTGGGACCATAGTCACCAAGAAAACAATTGGTAACACACTACGCCGTGAAGGACTGAAATCCTGCAGCGCCTGCAAGGTCCACCTGCTCAAGAAAGCACATATACAGGCCCGTCTGAAGTTTACCAATGAACATCTGAATGATTCAGAGGAGAACTGGGTGAAAGTGTTGTGGTCAGATGAGACCAAAATCGAGCTCTTTGGCATCAACTCAACTTGCCGTGTTTGGTGGAGGAGGAATGCTGCCTATGACCCCAAGAACACCATCCCCACCGTCAAACATGGAGGTGGAAACATTATGCTTTGGGGGTGTTTTTCTGCTAAGGGGACAGGACAACTTCACCACATTAAAGGGACGATGGACGGGGCCATGTACCGTCAAATCTTGGGTGAGAACCTCCTTCCCTCAGTCAGGGCTTTGAAAATGGGTCGTGGATGGGTATTCCAGCATGACAATGACCCAAAACACACGCCAAGGCAACAAAGGAGTGGCTCAAGAAGAAGCACATTAAGGTCCTGGAGTGGCCTAGCCAGTCTCCAGACCTTAATCCCATAGAAAGTCTGTGGAGGGAGCTGAAAGTTCGAGTTGCCAAACGTCAGGCTCGAAACCTTAATGACTTGGAGAAGATCTGCAAAGAGGAGTGGGACAAAATCCCTCCTGAGATGTGTGCAAACCTGGAGGCCATCTACAAGAACCGTCTGACCTCTGTGATTGCCAACAAGGGTTTTGCCACCAAGTACTAAGTCATGTTTTGCAGAGGGGTCAAATACTTATTTCCCTCATTAAAATGCAAATCAATTTATAACATTTTTGACATGCGTTTTTCTGGATTTTTGTTGTTGTTATTCTGTCTCTCACTGTTCAAATAAACCTACCATTAAAATTATAGACTGATCATGTCTTTGTCAGTGGGCAAATGTACAAAATAAGCAGGGGATGAAATACTTTTTTCCCTCACTGTATATGCACTTGTAACTTTTTTGTCATTTGGGAAACTATAATTTCCTAATTTATTATATATTATTCCATGATATCGTTGTTATGAAATAGATTTGTGTTGACTGTGATTAGAGTGTGGGAATATAAGAGCATCTTCTAGGCTAAATTTACAAACTAGGCATGCATAGCCCACTGCATGATCCTCAAACCAAAGACTGGCCAAACTGTTTCTAAAAGAGAATTGAAAGGCACTGTAGAATGACTGTATAGCCTAATAAGGCATTTTTCATTTTCATTATTACAATGAGTCATTATTTTTTAAATACAATTTTAAACAGCATAAATGTTAAATGTATAGGCATGTTGTTGAAATGCTGTTGATGATGTGTTGAAATGCTGAGCGCTCCTGCCAGCCTGTAGCGTGTAACAAATGCTTCACAACTGATTTCTTAAATGGCAGGCTATAGTCTTGAAATAATAATAATAATAATATAGCCTAAATAATTCATTTTCGTTCCTTCTTACAGTACCTGACTTGCTCCTGACTGATTTAGAGTGAGTATGTTGTTTAAGAGCCTGTTGAAGTGTCGAACATCAATTGATAGTGACAGAATCACACATTACTTCCCAAGCAAAGTACATGTTGTTGTCTCCTCGGCCAAAGAAGGTTGTAGCACAGCCTCTGAATTTCATAGAGACAAACCAAATATATCCCATATGCATCGGAGTCACGTCTTTCCCCAGAATTCTACAGCTTGTTTCTAGCATTGCGGACTAAAGCATTGTTATAGATCGCTTTATATAATCACGTAAGCTAACAAGGGGTAGGCCTATGCTTTTTTGCGCATTCAAATTGTTTCCACCACCATTTTTCATATAATTAATTTTACTGACACAAAATATCCCACCTTGTCTAGCGTATTAGGTTTTGTCGACATTTGGAAAGTTTACCCCCAAATTTTCCATCAAGCCTGTTGTGACATTTTTTATCCAATGTGCACTTTACTCGCATAAAAAGGTTGGATGGAAACGTGGTTAGTGACTGACATAACATACCTTTTTTTATTTTTATTGCACCTTGTGTATTCAACTTTTCTAACACTGCTGCTCTCTCTCTTTCGCTCACTCGCTCTCTCTCTCACTCACTTACTCACACTGACAGAGAGTGAGTGACAGTGTGACTGTGAGAGAAAGTGAGTGAGTGAAATATATTGAGTGGGAGTGAGAGTGAGTGATTGACACTCACTCACTCACTCTGCCACTCACTCTCTACCTCTCTCCCTCACTACTTAGGAGCTGCTGTTCTCTCTCGCTCTCCCTCTCTCACGTCATACGTTTTTATTGCACTGTGTTTATCAATGATAAAAGATCATGCAAGTTCTTAAGTATACTATAAATATAATATCATTACACACTTATTAAAAGTGTACTTTAGTCAGTTTGTCTTTTAATATACTATAAATAAACTATCATCAACCTTCAATACACTTACTAAAAGTGTACTTTAAATTCATAGAATGAAAAACAAAGTATACTATATGCTCACTATCATTAAACACACTCATTAAAACTGTACTTCAATTTCAATCGCTTTAATTGTAATTTATTATATTCATTCAAAACTCTGCTTGTGGGTGATCAAGTACACTATAAGTATACAGTGCCTTGCAAAAGTATTCATACCCCTTGTTATTTCCCTTATTTCTTCAAATGTTATTGTGTTAAAAAGTGGGATTAACATTAATTTCATTGTCATTTGTTGTCAACAATGAACTCAAAGTACTCTGTAATGTCAAAGTAAAAACTAAATAATACAAATTAGATAACTACAATATAGTCATTGCATAAGAATTCAGCCCCTTTGTTAAGGCAAGCCTAAATTAGTTCAGGAGTAAAATGTGCCTTAACAAATCCCAGAATATGTTACATGGACTATGTGTGAAGGAATAGGGGTTGACATGATGTTTTTATGATTAACACTTCCTCTGTCCCCCATACAACATCTGTAAGGTCCCTCAGTCAAGTATTGAATTTCAAGCACAGATTCAACTACAAAGACCGGGGAGCCTTTTGAAAGCCTCATAAAAGGGCAGTGATTGATGGTAACAATATCAAATCAGACATTGAATATCTCTTTAAGCATGGTCAAGTGAATAACTATGCTGTGGATTATGTATTACACCACCAAGACATATCAAAGATACAGTCGTCCTTCTGAAATGAGCTGCAGGACAGGAATGAAACTGCTCAGGGATGTTACCATGAGGCCATTGGTGATTGTAAAACAGTTTCAGAGTTAAATGGCTGTGATAGGAGAAAACTGAGGATGGATCAACAACATTGTAGTGACTCCACAATCATGATTTAAATGACTGAGTGAAAAGAACAATACAAATATACAGAATAAAAAATATTCCAAAACATACATCTTGTATGCAACAAGGAACTAAAGTAATACTGCACAGCTGAGGAACATACAGTGAGGGAAAAAAGTATTTGATCCCCTGCTGATTTTGTATGTTTACCCACTGACAAAGACATGATCAGTCTATAATTTTAATAGTAGGTTTATTTGAACAGTGAGAGACAGAATAACCAAAAAATTCAGAAAAATGCATGTCAAAAATGTTATAAATTGATTTGCATTTTAATGAGGGAAATAAGTATTTGACCACTCTGCAAAACATGACTTAATACTTGCTGGCAAAACCCTTGTTGGCAATCACAGAGGTCAGACGTTTCTTGTGGTTGGCCACCAGGTTTGCACACATCTCAGGAGGGATTTTGTCCCACTCCTCTTTGCAGATCTTCTCCAAGTCATTAAGGTTTCGAGCCTGACGTTTGGCAACTCGAACCTTCAGCTCCCTCCACAGATTTTCTATGGGATTAAGGTCTGGAGACTGGCTAGGCCACTCCAGGACCTTAATGTGCTTCTTCTTGAGCCACTCCTTTGTTGCCTTGGCCGTGTGTTTTGGGTCATTGTCATGCTGGAATACCCATCCATGACTCATTTTCAATGCCCTGGCTGAGGGAAGGAGGTTCTCACCCAAGATTTGACGGTACATGGCCCCGTCCATCGTCCCTTTGATGCGGTGAAGTTGTCCTGTCCCCTTAGCAGAAAAACACCCCCAAAGCATAATGTTTCCACCTCCATGTTTGATGGTGGGAATGGTGTTCTTGGGGTCATAGGCAGCATTCCTCCTCCTCCAAACACGGCGAGCTGAGTTGATGCCAAAGAGCTCCATTTTGGTCTCATCTGACCACAACACTTTCACCCAGTTCTCCTCTGAATCATTCAGATGTTCATTGGCAAACTTCAGACGGGCATGTATATGTGCTTTCTTGAGCAGGGGGACCTTGCGGGCACTGCAGGATTTCAGTCCTTCACGGCGTAGTGTGTTACCAATTGTTTTCTTGGTGACTATGGTCCCAGCTGCCTTGAGATCATTGACAAGATCCTCCCGTGTAGTTCTGGGCTGATTCCTCACCGTTCTCATGATCATTGCAACTCCACGAGGTGAGATCTTGCATGGAGCCCCAGGCCGAGGGAGATTGACAGTTATTTTGTGTTTCTTCAATTTGCGAATAATCACACCAACTGTTGTCACCTTCTCACCAAGCTGCTTGGCGATGGTCTTGTAGCCCATTCCAGCCTTGTGTAGGTGTACAATCTTGTCCCTGGCATCCTTGGAGAGCTCTTTGGTCTTGGCCATGGTGGAGAGTTTGGAATCTGATTGATTGATTGCTTCTGTGGAAAGGTGTCTTTTATACAGTTAACAAGTTGAGATTAGGAACACTCCCTTTTAGAGTGTGCTCCTAATTTCAGCTCCTTACCTGTATAAAAGACACCTGGGAGCCAGAAATCTTTGTGATTGAGAGGTGGTCAAATACTTATTTCCCTCATTAAAATGCAAATCAATTTATAACATTTTTGACATGCGTTTTTCTGGAGTTTTTTGTTGTTATTCGGTCTCTCACTGTTCAAATAAACCTACCATTAAAATTATAGACTGATCATTTCTTTGTCAGTGGGCAAACATACAAAATCAGCAGGGGATCAAATACTTTTTTCCCCCCACTGTACTTCCTGAGAGTATACTTTTTTCATATTTCAAGAAAATATACTTACGTATATTTTCAAAAAAAGTATATTTAACTTAAATGTCCACTAAATATATTTAAAGTATTCTTTCAAAAATGCATGTGCACAAACATTTGCAATAAGGAACTAACGTAATACTGCACAGCTGAGGAACATAGTTCCTGAGTATACTTTTTTCATATTTCAAGAAAATATACTTACATATACTTTCAAAAAAAGTATATTTAACTTAAATGTCCACTAAATATATTTAAAATATACTTTCAAAATTGCATGTGCACAGCATCCTTTTCTGCAGCTGAAGTTTTGATTTATAATATGATATTCTTCCTCATAGTTTATTCTAATGTTTTGATGTTCATTTTCAAACTGAATAATGTTGTACTTTTAATAACACATTACAAATTACAATTTGTATGTTATTGAAATGTATTACCGTAATGTGAACAACTAAAGTGTGAAATGCCAATGTTGCACAGTTCTCAGAATTGTTACTTATAAAATTGCTGCTCCAGTCACAATTGCTATGTAAATAGCATGTTAACATTGGCTGAGAAGATTGTTATTACAATAGCTAATATGGTTAATGAGTAGAAATGTATTTGTAAAAGTATACTTGAAATTATAAATACACTTTTTGTAAAGAAAATACAGGAATTATAATTGAAATACCATTTGAGTATATTTCTAATTTATGAGAAATATACATAAAATGTATTTAAGGTGTATTCAAAGCATATTTGTTTTGCTCTTTGTCTAATATACTAAGAATACACAAAAGTACAAAAAAGTGTCCCAGTTTAGATCATTTTAAATGTATTTAATATACTTTAAATGCGAATAAAATACAAATGAAATGTACATTAAATGCATTAAATGTATTTAAATTGTTCCAATTTAGATAATTTAAATATACTTTAAATATGTTAATGAAGTATGATTTCTGTATATTTAAATATTTTTTTTTTCCCGCTTGAGTTTATACTGCAAAACTTTGTTTATGCATTGTTGAATGTACTTAGTTGTAGTGACATGTTTTGGGGATTTAGACATATATACAGTATCTATTATTTTGAATGCTAGAAAGTGAACAAAAGTATGTAATATATTAGATCAATAAAAACAAAGGCAATTAAAATACCTACTTTTATTACTAGTATAATGTGTCCCTATGTTTTACGTCATTGGTGTTATCGGCATGAAAATCACTCATTACGAAGATATACAAGGACCTTGAGCATTCCGTCCAGTGGCAAACTGTTATTGGGGGAGGGGTCTATATTAAAGACAATTATTAGCTAATCATACCCTTTAAGTATGTTATTTATTTGAGGATTCCATTGATAATTTGGTATCTAAATCCAAAGTGTCACTTGGTGTTATTCAATTTAAAGTGCCTTCAGAAAGTATGCACACCCCTTTAAATATTTTCACATTTTGTTGTGTTACAGCCTGAATTTAAAATGGATTAAATTGAGATGTTGTCACTGGCCTACACACAATACCCCATAATGTCAAAATGGAATTATGTTTTTCAAAATTTTTACTAATTAATACAAATTGAAAAGCTGAAATGTCTCAAGTCAATAAGTATTCAACCCCTTCGTTATGGCAAGCCGAAATAAGTTCAGGAGTAGACATTTGCTTAACAAGTCACATAATAAATCGCATGGACTCCCTCTGTGTGCAATAATTGTGTTTAACATGACTTTGAATGACTACCTCATCTCTGTAGGTCCCTCAGTCGAGCAGTGAATTTCAAACACAGGTTCAACCACAAAGACTAGGGAGGTTTTTCAATGTCTTGCAAAGAAGGGCACCTATTGGTAGATGGGTAAACATTTAATAAACAGACATTGAATATCCCTTTGAGCATGGTGAAGTTTTTAATTTCACTTTGGATGTTGAATCAATACACCCAGTCACTACAAAGATACAGGCGTCCTTCCTGACTCAGTTGCTGGAGAGGAAGGAAACTGCTCAGGGATTTAACCATTAGGCCATTGGTGACTTTAAAACAGGTAGAGTTTAATGGCTGAGAGGAGAACTGAAGATGGATGAACAACATTGTAGTTACTCCACAATACTAACCTAATTGACAGAGTGAACAAAAGGAAGCATGTACAGAAGAAAAATATTCCAAAACATGCATCCTGTTGGCAACAAGGCACTAAAGTAATACATAAAAAATATGGCAAAGCAATTAACTTTTTGTCCTGAATACAAAGTGTTTTGTTTGGGGCAAATCCAATACAACACATTACTGAGTACCAGTCCATATTTGCAAGCATATTGGTGGCTGCATCATGTTATGGTTATGCTTGTAATCGTTAAGGACTGTGGAGTTTTTTTTTATTAAAAAAAGCAGCGGAATGGAGCTAAGCACAGGCAAATTCCTAGAGGAAAACCTGGTTCTGTCTGCTTTCCACCAGACTCTGGGAGATGATTTCACCTTTCAGCAGAACAACAACCTAAAACACAAGGCCAAATCTTCACTGGAGTTACTTACCAAGAAGACAGTGATTGTTCCTGAGTGGCCAAGTTACAGTTTTGACTTAAATCTACTTGAAAATCTATGACAAGACCTGAAAATGGTTGTCTAGCAATGATCAACAATCAATTTGACAGAGCTTGAAGAATTTTGAAAAGAATAATGGGCAAATGTTGCACAATCCAAGTGTGGAAAGCTTTTAGAGACTTATTAAGAAAGACAAAGCTGTAATCGCTGCCAAAGGCATGCCCCCCCAAAAAAAAAAAAAGCTAAACAAGCTCTATTTGTGGCCTCTGGTACATTCTAATGCCTTGATTCCATCCAAAATACACAGCTAAATTATTGAATACTTTAACGACTTTACCTCCCAGATTGGTAAAATGAGTTGTGGTACTGAGTAGAAAGATGTAACTTTACATTTAAAATTACTGAAAATTCAGTGTTGTTTTGGATATCATCTAGGACTATTTTCTAAGTAAGAAAACCTTTAACATTAAACCGGTCTTGTCTTCAGATTAGTTATGAATTGGCACAATGACGTTTGTTCTTCAAATTGTGTATTTTATTGGCTCTGCTGCTGTGGAGTCTTAAGGTAAGGAAACCAATGTGTCATTTTGTGATTTGGCTGAACTATCCCTTTAAGTTTGGTCTGTCAATCAGTGTGTGGTTTCAGTCAAATTACAAATGCAGTTATATTATTTGAATCACAATACGTATGATGATTGATACATAGACAATCATAGGTAATATAATATTATGACAGCTGACGGATGGTGACCGCTGACTCATACCAGACCCAAAAGCCTGGGTAGACAGGCTCAGCGAAGGAGGCCTTGAAGCGGTGTATAAGAGACATGGTGTCCCCCACAGTGTAGAACGAGAGGGTGCCTGCTGAGTGGTCCAGGAAGACCCCTATCCTGGAGGAGTAGGGTGCGTTGATTTCCACCTGGTCTTTACTATACCGGGCGGAATAGCTGGAATCAGAGCAGAAGAGGCTCCAGGACTTGCGGTTGTAGCCGATGCGGCAGCTGTCCCCGTAGCCTACCCTCTTGATGCCCTTGTAGGTGACGCCCACGGAGGCCCCCTCTCCACTCCACTCCACCTCCCAGTAATAGGCACCTCCAGACAGGGGCTCTTTGCAGAGGACCTGGGGCAGGCAGTCAAACCTGGAGGCACTGTCAGCATAGTCCTGGGGTTCTCTCTTCAGGGCTGCCTTCTTGTTGCCTCTAGATAGGTACAGCTGGCGGTAGGCTGTGTTGGGGTCCAGGGTGAGAACGCAGGCATCTGAGAGAGGAGAGAGAGCAGGCATGATATGAGTGAGTGCCACTGTGTGAACTGTGAATGCTCTTCTTTCCTATGGGCTTGACCATTTAACCCTTATACAATCCTAGAAATTACAAGGTTAGTTATGGATGGTAAAGCTTTTGTTAAAACCAATATTATACAAAACCATGGCTGCATTTAGTCAGGCAGCCCAATTTTGATATCTTATTCACTAAATTGGTCTTTTGACCAATCAGATCAGCTCTGAAAAAGATCTGATGTGATTAGTCAAAAAGACCAATTAGTGGGAGGGGGGAAAAAAATAATAGAATTGTCCCAGATTTAAGTACCCTATCACATCCCAATATGAAATGTCAAAAAGGTCAGACGTCGTTACAACATAATTTTTCAAATACTATCAGTCATTCAAGTCAGCAAAGTGACCTTGAGTTTCACCAGGCAAACTTAGGGCGAGTAACGTAGCCTGGTCACAGATCGGTTTGTACTGTTTGCCAACTCCTCTGGTAATTCTCATGCATTGGCAAGGCAGGACAAACAGATCTGGGACCAGGACACCAGGCTATGATTTATGTGACCCTGCAGGATTGTAGTCGGTCTTATTAGATTTGTCCCGCATGTCCAGAACGGGGTTCATGACTTTCTCAATAACCATTTGGAATTCAGACAATATGCTGTTCAGAGAATCAAAAAAAAACATTAATAATTAATTTGGAGCATACACATTAATAAAGTACATCTTTCAATTATGGATACATTTAAGGAAAGTGATTCTGCCTTCTTGGTCTTCACCTTAACCTGCTTAGGCCTTCTTGGTATTCATCAAGGATTTCTCTGTACTTTGCGCCGTTAACTAACTCACCTCCTGGACTAGCTGGCGAGTAGCTATTAGCAACGGTATAGTTGTTTCACGCCTGAGAGTGCCTGTAATTACGCCAGCTGGCTGCCTACAATAATTACATACAATAACTGCCTACCATTCAGCTGTTTTCTTTCCTCATTGTCTGAACCGTTAACGTTAGGTAGCAAGTGGCTACTGTGCTTGAAATTTAGCTAGCTTGTTGCTACCTGGATAGCAACTAGTAAACAATAGCTGGAACGACCGAGCGAACAGACGCGAACTGGCTGAGTCAATTTAGTGGCTTGCTTTGCACTTGGCTAGCTAACAGTAGCTGCTAGGGGTAAGTCATAACCTACACTTGTGTTTTGTTTTTTATATATTGATAGCCCGAGTCGCTCAAGGAATTCGGGACATGGGTGACTAGTTAACGTTAGTCTGGCTCTCTCTGTGTGTTCGTGCATGAAAGGAGGGGTTCTTCTTTGTCTGAAAGCAATGGCTAGCTAGTTTGCTAACTATTCTAGCTAACTAACTGGCTGAATAAGTTGACGGACTCGCTCAAGCTGTCGGGACTAACCCACAACGTTAGACACGGACACGAACGATCTGCTTGCATGTTGATACACTGGTGGTTGTTGTGGCTGAGTATTGGCGCTAAACCCTGCTGTTGGAGACCGGCATGCTAGCTGGCTGTGGCGTCTCATGACGAGGTGGTGCCAGGACGTTTTTTTTTTTTTCTCCACGGAATAATACTGCACCTAGTTAGCTAGCTGAATAAACTAGGTTAGTCTATTCCTAGAAAACATTGAACCGCTGTAGTTTACAACAATTATAGTTTCTGAGGTGGAAGTTGGGAGAGTTATATTTGGGAGTTGTGGTGAGGGAGGCCCCGCTCTCTCCTTTCCCAGATGTTTAGGTCATTTTATTCCGATCTCCTCTGCATTATTGTAGCCATCTGCTGCAGCCTGTCAACTATGCCTCTGCCTATCCCTGTTCTCTCCTCTCCGCACAGGCTACACAAACGCCTCACACCGCGTGGCTGCTGCCTCTCTAACCTGGTGGTCCCTGCACGCACGACCCACGTGGAGTTCCAGGTCTCAGGCAGCCTCTGGAACTGCCGTTCTGCTGCCAACAAGGCAGACTTCATCCCAGCCTATGCTACCCTCCAGTCCCTCGACTTCTTGGCGCTGACGGAAACATGGATTACCACAGAAAACACTGCTACTCCTGCTGCTCTCTCCTCGTCTGACCATGTGTTCTCGCATACCCCGAGAGCATCTGGTCAGCGGGGTGGTGGCACAGGAATCCTCATCTCTCCCAAGTGGACATTCTCAAATTTTTCCCCTGACCCATCTGTCTATCTCCTCATTTGAATTCCATGCTGTCACAGTCACTAGCCCATTTAAGCTTAATATCCTTGTCATCTATCGCCCTCCAGGTTCCCTTGGAGAGTTCATCAATGAGCTTGACGCCTTGATAAGTTCCTTTCCTGAGGATGGCTCACCCCTCACAGTTCTGGGGGATTTCAACCTCCCTACGTCTACATTTGACTCATTTCTCTCCGCCTCCTTTCCACTCCTCTCCTCTTTTGACCTCACCCTCTCACCGTCCCCCCCCTACTCACAAGGCAGGCAATACGCTTGACCTCATCTTTACTAGATGCTGTTCTTCTACTAATCTCACTGCAACTCCCCTCCAAGTCTCCGACCACTACTTTGTATCCTTTTCTCTCTCCCTCTCCTCCAACACTACTCACTCTGCCCCTACACAGATGGTAATGCGCCGTCGCAACCTTCGCTCTCGCTCTCTCTCTCTCTCCCGCTACTCTCTCCTCTTCCATCCTATCATCTCTTCCCTCTGCTCAATCCTTCTCCCTCCAATCTCCTGATTCTGCCTCCTCAACCCTCCTCTCCTCCCTTTCTGCATCCTTTGACTCTCTATGTCCCCTATCCTCCCGGCCGGCTCGGTCCTCCCCTCCTGCTCCGTGGCTTGATGACTCATTGCGAGCTCACAGAACAGAGCTCCGGGCATCTGAGCGGAAATGGAAGAAAACTAGACTCCCTGCAGACCTGGCATCTTTTAACTCCCTCCTCTCTACATTTTCTTCATCTGTTTCTGCTGCTAAGGCCACTTTCTACCACTAAATTCCAAGCATCCGCCTCTAACCCTAGGAAGCTCTTTGCCACATTCTCCTCCCTGCTGAATCCCCCCCTCCCTCTCTGTGGATGACTTCGTCAACCATTTTGAAAAGAAGGTTGACGACATCCGATCCTCGTTTGTTAAGTCAAATGACACTGCTGGTCCTGCTCACACTGCCCTACCCTATGCTTTGACTTCTTTCTCCCCTCTCTCTCCAGATGAAATCTTGCGACTTGTGACGGCAGGCCGCCCAACAACCTGCCCGCTTGACCCTATCCCCTCCACTCTTCTCCAGACCATCTCCGGTGACCTTCTCCCTTACCTCACCTCGCTGATCAACTCATCCTTGACCGCTGGCTATGTCCCTTCCGTCTTCAAGAGAGCGAGAGTTGCACCCCTTCTCAAAAAACCAACACTCGATCCCTCTGATGTCAACAACTACAGACCAGTATCCCTTCTTTCTTTTCTCTCCAAAACTATTGAGCGTGCCGTCTTTAGCCAACTCTCTTGCTATCTCTCTCAGAATGACCTTCTTGATCCAAACCAGTCAGGTTTCAAGACTGGTCATTCAACTGAGACTGCTCTTCTCTGTGTCACAGAGGCTCTCCGCACTGCTAAAGCTAACTCTCTCTCTCCTCTGCTCTTGTCCTTCTAGACCTGTCGGCTGCCTTTGATTCTGTGAACCATCAGATCCTCCTCTCCACCCTCTCCGAGCTGGGCATCTCCGGCGCGGCTCACTCTTGGATTGCGTCCTACCTGACCGGTCGCTCCTACCAAGTGGCGTGGCGAGAAGCTGTCTCCGCACCGCGTGCTCTCACCACTGGTGTCCCCCAGGGCTCAGTTCTAGGCCCTCTCCTATTCTCGCTATACACCAAGTCACTTGGCTCTGTCATACCCTCACATGGCCTCTCCTATCATTGCTACGCTGACGACACACAACTAATCTTCTCCTTTCCCCCTTCTGATAACCAGGTGGCTAATCGCATCTCTGCATGTCTGGCAGACATCAGTATGGATGACGGATCACCACCTCAAGCTGAACCTCGGCAAGACGGAGCTGCTCTTCCTCCCGGGGAAGGACTGCCCGTTCCATGATCTCGCCATCACGGTTGACAACTCCGTTGTGTCCTCCTCCCAGAGTGCGAAGAGCCTTGGCGTGACCCTGGACAACACCCTGTCGTTCTCCGCTAACATCAAGGCAGTGACCCGATCCTGTAGGTTCATGCTCTACAACATTCGGAGAGTACGACCCTGCCTTACACAGGAAGCGGCACAGGTCCTAATCCAGGCACTTGTCATCTCCCGTCTGGATTACTGCAACTCGCTGTTGGCTGGGCTCCCTGCCTGTGCCATTAAACCCCTACAACTCATCCAGAATGCCGCAGCCTGTCTGGTGTTCAACCTTCCCAAGTTCTCTCACGTCACCCGCTCCTCCGCACACTCCACTGGCTTCCAGTTGAAGCTCGCATCTGCTACAAGACCATGGTGCTTGCCTACGGAGCTCTGAGGGGAACGTCACCTCCGTACCTTCAGGCTCTGATCAGTCCCTACACCCAAACGAGGGCACTGCGTTCATCCACCTCTGGCCTGCTGGCTTCCCTACCTCTGCGGAAGCATAGCTCCCGCTCAGCCCAGTCAAAACTGTTCGCTGCTCTGGCACCCCAATGGTGGAACAAGCTCCCTCACGACGCCAGGAAAGCGGAGTCACTCACCACCTTCCGGAGACATTTGAAACCCCACCTCTTTAAGGAATACCTGGGATAGGATAAAGTAATCCTTCTACCCCCCCCTTTACTCCAACCCCCCCCAAATAAAATAAATATTTGTAAAGTGGTTATCCCACTGGCTATAAGGTGAATGCACCTATTTGTAAGTCGCTCTGGATAAGAGCGTCTGCTAAATGACATAAATGTAAATAAATGTTAATCTTTCCCCTCGATCCTGACTAGTCTCCTAGTCCCTGCCTCTGAAAAACATCCCCACAGCATGATGCTGCCACCACCATGCTTCACAGTAGGGATGGTATTGGTTTCCTCCAGACGTGACGTTTGGCATTCAGGCCAAAGACTTCAATCTTGGTTTCATCAGACCAGAGAATCTTGTTTCTCATGGTCTGAAAGTCCTTTAGGTGCCTTCTGGCAAACTCCAAGCGGGCTGTCATGTGCCTTTTACTGAGGAGTGGCTTCCGTCTGGCCACACTACCATAAAGGCCTGATTGATGGAGTGCTGCAGAGATGGTTGCCCTTCTGGAAGGTTCTGCCATCACCACAGAGGAACTCTGGAGCTCTGTCAGAGTGACCATTGGGTTCTTGGTCACCTCACTGTCCCTTCTCCCCCGATTGCACAGTTTGGCCGGGCGTCCACCTCTATGAAGAGTCTTGGTGGTTTCAAACTTCTTCCATTTAAGAATAATGGATGCCACTGTGTTCTTGGGGACCTTCAATGCTGCAGACATTTTTTGGTACCCTTTCCCAGATCTGTGCGTTGACAAAATCCTGTCTCGGAGCTCTACGGACAATTCCTTCGACTTCATGCCTTGGTTTTTGCTCTGACATGCACGGTCAAGTGTGGGACCTTATATAGACCGGTGTGTGCCTTTCCAAATCATGTCCAATCAATTGAATTTACCACAGGTGGACTCTAATCAAGTTGTTTTAACATCTCAAGGATGATCAATGGAAACAGGATGCACCCAAGCTCAATTGAGTCTCATAGCATAGGGTCTGAAGACTTATGTAAATAAGGTTTGTTATTTGTGTGTAATACATTTGCAAACATAAAAAAAACACCTGTTTTCGCTTTTTCATTATGGGGTATTGTGTGTAGCTTGATGAGGAAACATTTTCATTTAATCAATTTTAGAATAAGGCTGTAACGTAACAAAATGTGGAAAAAGGGAAGGGGTCTGAATACTTTCTGAAACAACTTTTAGAAAGCTCATATTCTGCGCTAGCCATTAAAAGTATCGTCCACAGATCTAAGTGAATCTGAACAACCCTTTAACTGGAACAGAGTATGGAAAAATATGACCTTGGCATCCCATAATCCATCAATTTATACATTAAGTTTGTTCAGACTGTATTTAACACCAAGGAAAACTTTTATGATGAAATTGGCCCCACTCCCAAACTGCTCACCGTGTCCCCTAAATCAGGTAGGCACATTCCTTCACATGATGTGGGAGTGCCCTGCAGTTAATTGCTTCTGGGACAAAGTTACACAATTCATTTCAAAGTGCATGAATGTAAATATTCAATCTGCTATGTTACTTAACGACGATAGCTCCTTGAATCTCTCAGACGATTACTGCTGGCAGTAAAAGCATCCTCAGTTAACAAGTAACCTTGGATGTTTAGGGGGGTGGGCACTGACAACTAACCTGTGTTGCAAGATGGGGTGGAAAACATGGTTACATACCAATTTTACTATTACAAAATCCTTTTTGATCAATATAATTTCTGTATGTATTTCCTTTTTTTGTGGCAGCCCATGGGTACATGTTATATAAACTGAATATATGAATTAATATTGTACCTGTAAACCCCCCAACAAAGAAAATGACAAAAACAATTCAAACTTGGTCCAAAAATAAATGTGACCCTGCAGGACAGGTGTGCACCAGCATGCAGGTAGAGTAGGACAGCTAGCTAACGTACTATACACTTAGTTCACCTGGCTGTGCTGCTGTGTGCATCTGCAGCCCCTCAGCCAGGTCAGAACTGGTGGTACTCTCTGTGGCCACGGCGAGGCGACCGACCACTTGGCCCATCTGGTCTGGGAGATCGACCACTTGGCCTATCATCTGGAATACCACCGGAGGCAGAGCCATTTATTTACATGTACGGCTTGGACCAAAGTTATTCAAATCTGCTTGTGACTGATTTAGAGGTTAATCTGATGCTCCGAGTACGTTTCCCTTTCTGCCCAGTACGCACTTCTATTCTATACCTTGAGCAGGTTTTAAACTTGCTGAAGCTGTAGTTTCCAATAGTTGTAGTAGTCAAATGGAATACAAATCTAATACAAGTCTTACACATGGATTATTTCCCCATAATTTGCACCACAGAGAGGGATTTTAATAGACATGTCAAGTAATATAGCTTAGAAAGATTTGCCAACAAAAAGCTGTGCTGATTAGAATTTCAAAAGCGATGTCATTCTGTATAACTCACACCCCTTTCATAAACCTATACTCCCACTCACCACAGTAAACCGGTATAAAGTTCATTCAGCATGCCCACTTACAAACCTAGTATCTAAGGAATGTGGTAAGACTACTCCCATTGCAGCACTAGCCTGTTTCCATGTGGGCTGGGCACCAGGTAGTATTTTAGACTAACTCCTGTCTTTATAGTGGTTTTAATGCAATTTATGTACAGTAGCTCACACTTAAATAGTATGAGTAATGATATGGCCCTAGAATGAACCCTCAGTCCTATAGTATTTGATTTGGTAAGTATAGTCTCAGAAGGAGAATCATTAAGTAGACATACATTTCAGGAAGTCCTCTCTGTACTGCGGCTCCTGGCTTGGAGTCTTGTACACGGCAGCAACACCATCAACTACAAAGAAAAGGAAATGCAAAAAATTAAAATAAAAAAAATATCATATTTGGATTGTACAATATTGCATGCATGGAAATGTACTTTACAATCTTGAGATTTGTGTTTCGGATACCCCAAAAAAACCTACGTTAATGACTAGGTGTGTGTTTGTGTAGAACTGCTTTATGTGTGTGGCGTTCTAAGAGAGTTAACTTATCAGCCAATGTAAATATTCAAGGTCACTTGCACCACCACCGGACCTTTGAGTGCCCTCTAATAAAGATAAAGGTGCTCAGACCACTTTACTATTATAACAATACTAGAGGAACCATTTTGTTTTCTTAGGCACTGCAGAGCAAGAAGGAAATTATAAATCACTCAAGGAGCCATTTGAAATTCAGATTATGCTGTGACTGCCCTGTGAAAATGTAATTACTGAAATTTAGCTACAACACAAGGCAAGCCCATATTTCCTCAGCAACCACCTAACTATGTTGTTTGGGCGTTTGGTGGGGGTCTGGGGGAGTGGTGGGGTCGATATTCTTGTTTTTGAACTAATACCATTCCAAGTATTTTCCCAAATGAGATCAGTGGGGAGTTTCATGTTGATTGACTCACCTTTCACACTCGTTCTCCTTTTAGCTTCATCCAGTTGGCAGAAAGGCATTTTGTTCACTGAAAGAGGAACAATTCTGGTTGAGTAAATATGCTCTTTAAGAATTTACTGAAACATTTCCAAGTTCATGGTTTTAAAAAGAACAAAAGCCTGGGGTTTAATCTAGCTCTAGGATCTACATAATACATTCAGCATTGGCAGTAACTGACTGAAGTTACAGTGCATTATCTCACTGCCTCACCAGCCTTGGCCACTTTGACCAGCTCTTCATTGCTGATGTCATGGAGGTGGATCTTCATCTCAGAGACAGCCTTGGTGACGGGGCCGAAGGAGAAGTAGGGGTTCACTGAGACTGTGGGCAGCTCCTCAGCCTCCGTCTGGGCGATCAGCATGTGGTAGCTCTACAGAAGACAGGAGACAGTTAGATGTGGGAATGGATGAGGACAGACACACCCTCTTTTCAATGACACATTCCTCATTTGAATTGGCTCGGGTCATTTCCTTGCTTCATAGCCCAATTATAGACAGGTTGGTTGTTTAGCAACAAAACCGACTTGTGCACAACAATGGGTCAAAACAGACTGGGTTGGCTTAGATTGTTGACATGTACATTATTTAGTCTCCACAATTGTCTCAAATGCATCATTACATTGTTGGTTAGCTAGCGAATCTTTGCCATATTAGCATAGACGTGACATCAAAGCAAGACATGGTATCCAGAAAAAAGATAAAACTAGCCAGCTACGAGTCCCCACATTGCAGCTTCTTGTCATTGTTGCTTGCCATCTGGCCATCCAGAATCACAATAACACACGGCCTTCTGCTCCATTGTAGCCTAGCGGTTAAGAGCATTAGGCCAGTAACCGAAATGTTGCCAGTTCAAATCCTGAGCCAACTAGGTGACAAATCGGTCAATGTGCCCTTGAACAAGGCACTTAACCCAAATTGTGCCTGTAAGTCGCTCTGATAAGAGCATCTGCTAAATTACTAAAATGTAAATGTTTTTGTGACGTTGTCTAACCTATCTATGAATTCTGGTTATGTTGGGGTGATGAGCTGGGCGGGCCACTCAAAAATGAGATGTATAGTTTTAAAATTGCTTGTGTCATTCCTTGGCTTGAGCCCAAATATTATCGTAGTTGTTTTAGGGTGAGGGGTGTTAGACTTTTTAAAGGCCGAGGGTACTTAGCACCTCTGAACGTCATTTACAAACCGAGCGCTCACATATTTGACATGCGTGTCAAATTGTCAGTCAGACATCTACAGACGGTGGTCCCTAAAACAAAGTGCACTGAACAATCGGAAGACAAATGCTAGATCCACAGTCGGTGCGATGTGCGAGCCTTTAGTCACCTGGATGAAGTGGATGTGGTCCTCCGTGCGTGACAGCTGTGTGATCTCGTTGTCTCGCTTCTTGAGGTCAGCGATCTCGTGGGTCAAACGCTCTAGGTGACCCTCAGCGTTGTTCAGCGCTGCCCTCTTATTGGAGGAGATTAGCTTGGTCATTTCCTGTTGCATCCTCTCGATGGAACGCATCATGTCACCAAACAACTTCTCACACTCCTGCATAGCCCTCTGGGCTGAGCTCTGGAGAGAAAAGGGGCACACTTAAATGGGCATGCTGTTAAAATCTCTGTTAAGCATTTGGTTGTACCAATACACCCAGGTGGTCAGTCATAATGGAATGATATTGGTGATGTATTGATATTTGGGATTAGGGAATCTCTTGGTGGGAAAATAGAATTTGTCTATCCAGGACACACATTAGAAATATGCACTGTGAGTACATCTACAGTATGTTTAGTATGACTTAACAGTACATTGTAATTGTGTGATTTCACAACCTACTGTATTTTCGGTGTTCTAGAGACATGTACCTTGAGTGAATCCACAGCTTGTTTCAGCTCCTCCATCTGCTTAAGCCTCTCATGGATCCTCTCCTGGATCTCTGCCTGGGTGGCACCCAGACGTTGCTGTGGATGGAGGACACAGGACGTCAGTGACATAGCCCCACAAGTCAGACAGTTGTTTCCAAAATATTCCATATACTGAGCAACCCAAATGCTACAGACAGAAATCAAGGCTGAGTGAAGTGGCGTCTTTTTCCTCCCCATTCACGTAATTTTAAAATGGCCTTCAATATGCATTATTATAATGTGCATTAGGTTCAGACAATACAGTAATATAATCTAGCCAGCATGAGTAGTAGTTCTTGGAAGAGAGGTTTGGTTGCAACGCCCCACCCCACACACATTTACAGCAACTACTTTCACTCATGTGTGTGGGTCTAACTGATCGCCTGAAGTATTTGTTTTAGGGGCTTGGCTGATACTAGCTACTCTATTCCAACAATCAACCTGTCGCTCTCAGTCACACAACTGCAGTCAATGGGCTACAGAAACCTTATGGTTTTGAAGAGGCAAATTATTGAAAAGCCTAGAAAAAACATCCCCGGCCCCCACCCCCACCCCACCCAGTTACACGAATTGCTTTGTCATTTAACAATACAGAATGTAAACTACTTCAAAGCGACATAACGTTTTTTATTTATCATGCAAAGCAGTTTTACCTGTTCTTCTGACCTCTCCTGTTCAGCAGATACCATGTCGTGACCTTTGTGCTCCTTCACGGTGCACAGAACACAGATACACATCTGGTCAGTCTTGCAGAAGAGCTCCAGACCCTTCTGATGCTGGGGGCAAATCTGCCTGTCCAGGTGGCCGATCTCATCCACCAGCTTGTGCCTCTTGAAGGCAGGGTTCTCATAGTGGGGCTTTAGATGCCTCTCACAGTAGGATGCCAGGCACATCAAGCATGTCTTGATGGCTTTGTGCTTCTTCCCAATACAGATATCACATCCCACATCTTGCGGTCCGGCGTAGTTGTAGTCTGGGTCTGGAGGTGGAGGAGGGTAGGCCTCGGACATCCTGGGATGGGAGTGGGTCGAGTGTGAGGAGGAGCGGGAGGTCTGGTGGCGGCGCGGGGTGGGTCTCTTGTTGTAGGTGACCCGACACTGTGGACAGTTGTAGGAACCGGTGTGGTCAGCGTGGTCCCAGTAGGTCTTCAGGCAGATGGAGCAGAAGATGTGGCCGCACGGGATGGAGACTGGGTCCCTCAGGTCTTCCTTACACAGATGGCAGATCTCCTGGTCAGTAGACATGGGGCTGGACAGACGCAGCCTGGTTCTGTTAGGCTCTTGGTAGAAGTAGGCTAAAGACAAAGTGAGACTTAAATATTCGGTCTGTCCTGTCCGTCAGGTCTGAGGCAAAGTGAGTCACAGGTGCTTCCGCAGCATGTTATATAGAGTAATCAGTCAGGGAGGGAAGGAAACTAAACTGGTTAAGCAGAAACTAGTAAAAAGTGGGTGGGGCCAGGTGAGGACAGAATGTAAATGGCACCACCCATCAATCAGGAAGAGGAGCGTGAATACTAAAAGTGAGAGGAATGATTGAAACTTGTGACCTCAGGATGCAACTTTGTTTTGACAGTACTGCAAATAGATACTGTAGTTACAAATGTGGTTTCCATCAGGGACTCTACCCCAGACATAGCTCACATTTTGACCCTTATGTATTTGTTTATGCAGTGCAATATTTTTATTTAATGTGATATAAAACACGGTTCACTGCACACAGTTAAGATAAATGTCACATTGAATTTCCCTGCACATCTAATAATTAAGACAAAAAACAAAAACAAGTCACACGACTTCATATCTAATGAAGTACCAACATCAGTTGTATACAAGTGATTCGTTTCTTTAATAAGTCACACTGCAAAAGGGTAAACTTTTGGCCTAACCTACTAAATGACAAGATAATATCTCAGGTTATGGGAAGTGGTTTGTCAAATTTTTTAAAATACAACTGTTTCAATACTAAAAACAAAGGACAAGAATCAGCAGTTGGCGTTGCCTTTTTATCAACACCACAATTACAAAATATGCCATTAGAATCTTTACCATTAACTCACAATAAAGTTTGCAGAGGTTACTTGAAAATGTTTTGAAGTAAACTTACAAATACGGCATCTTTACTTTCACACTAGTTCTAAAGTCTGGCCCAAAGTATCCATCAACACCTAGACAATGGCAAAATATGTTAGATACATTATATACACAATTTCCATCATACAAGTAGATTTGCAGATCAGTTAATACCTACCTTCAACATAACAGAATCTCAGGTAAGATGGCTTTCAAAATGGCTGATTCCGTTTCCCTTTTATAGGGTTACAGAGGAATTCATTACTGCCACTTAGTGGTAGACCTCTAACAAGGTCCTACCTGTTACAATATTTTAAACATGAAACACATTCTTCTAAAATGCATTATAATTTTAAATGTACTTTCTGTCAGTTCATGGAAACAAAAAAGATCAATGACCATTAATCTCAAATGTCATAGGGAAGAAATATTTTTGGCTCAGGGGGCATGGGGTGGGGGCATGTTTTTGCATGTAAGAATTGTCCATAGTGAGATGAATCTGAATCTGTCAACATCGTCACTGATAAATGTGGCCCCTAATTCAGGAGTTTGGCTTCAGAGTATTGCTGCTGGTTGATAGCATCCAGCCTGTAGTGAGGGCATGGCTGTGGGGAAGGGTTGATGTGATGGATGCCCACTCTGGCCCAGGTACACACTGACCTCTTGGCACAGAGAGGCAAAGCCTGGCTGCAAATCAAAGAGGGGAGGGTAAAGAAGACTTATCTTTAGAGTGACTAAAGACAGAACTATTCCCCTCGCCCTTCCGCTATAAATAATGTAGGCTGGTTGTTTATTTTACAACATTTCACACCTTTTAGTAACGTGCAGATCTGTTGGGTTAACTACAAGATACTTCAGGAGAGTTATCTGTCAAGTGTTGTGCAAAACTGTATTGTCAGGGCCTAAGATTTTGAGTAAAATATGATTTCCTCAGGGTTAGAAATCTAGTTTTGTGAAATGTGTCATTTTACTTTTAGCTTCATTGACTCTCACACTCCACTGAGCCACTGGAATCTGGCTTGAGCAACAGGAAGGGACTTGCAATAGGTGTTCATCGTCCTGCTATGCAGTTGAGAGCAGTTAATTATCAACTGTTCATTTCCCATTTCCCTTCCACTCATTTCCTCTCAATCCAAATCTTGATTCCAATTGGAATTATTTATTAATTTTTTATGCAAAAGAGCTGAGAGATATCAACATTGTAGGCAAAAAAAATGCTAACTTTTCCTCCATATTTCTCTTCTTCACATCAGCCTAAAGACTCCTCCGTCTATTCCAATATGGCTGTCAGCTTGTCAGCTCTGTGGTTTCAGGGTTGTTAAAAATGAAGAATGGAATGTGACCAGGCCAGATGGCCTAGATAACACCAGGGTCAAAAGGGGCTGCTTAAAGAAAGTCCATTGTGTTAGTCAGAGCATAGTGGCTATATTCTACACACATGATGTCATTGTTATAGGGTCTGCAAGTCATCCTAAACAAGTACTGTAGCTGACATGCTACTCACAAAATGTCCAGTGTCATATTTGACGAGATGGTTGCAAGAGATTATTGCACAAGAGTTGATGTGGTCAGTTTTTTTGCGCTGTAGAATGTAGGTAGAGGTTGAACTCTCTTGTCAGTTGACACTGCAGTAGATTTAACCTGAAATGGCCCCAGGGCCAGGGAAATTACAACATGATGAATATTTGCCAAGCAATTCATCTTATTAGTTCTAGATATTTAAAAAACAGATTCTTTACAACTCTCTAATTCTAAGTTTGGGTTTTCAGCTGAAGTATCTGATAGTTTTAGGAGAAGCCCTGACATTTTTGTAGCTGGCTCACAGCAGTAGTGCTGTTACAATTATCAGGTCTGTATATCTGTGAGTCTTGCACACACAAAACAGAAGACAACAATGCAATGCTTTATTTATTGGTTGGATTGACTCTGTATTTCAAACACACAGGGTATACCAAACATTAGGAACACCCCCCAACCCCCTTTTGCCCAATTCGTCGGGGCATAGACTCTACAAGGTGTCGAAAGCGTTCCACAGGGATGCTGGCTCATGATGACTCCAATGCTTCCCACAGTTGTGTCAAGTTGGATGAATGTCCTTTGGGTGGTGGACCATTCTTGATACACACGGGAAACTGTTGAGAGTGAAAAATACAGCAGCGTTGCATTTTTTGACACAAACCGGTGCACCTGGCACCTATTACCATACCCCGTTTAAAAGCACTTCAATCTTTTGTCTTGCACATTCACCCTCTGAATGGCACACAGACACAATCCATGTCTCAATTGTCTCCTCCTCCCCTTCATCTACACTGATTGAAGTGGATTTAACAGGTGACATCAATAAAGGATCATAGCTTTCACCTGTATCCACCTGGTCAGTCTATGTCATGGAAAGGTCAGGTGTTCTTAATATGTTGTATACTCAGTGTAAATGTAGAGTCGTGATGAGCTTCAGAGGACATACAATTCCATTGCCAATGACAATACAGAGCCAGCTAACAGACAACTGGACTGTAAAAGCATAGGACTAACGAACATACAAGCCCCTGAAGACAGCTCCATATCAGAAGGACCTAAATTTAGTTCAGTTAAGGACAGACTCCAATAAGACAATCAAGTGTTGTGATTCAATATCAATATCATATCACACCCTTTATAATTGACAGACAGGTGGTCTTTCAAATGAATGTGACTGTGTAGTCAAAGTTAGTTAGTTCAGTTGCAGTTAAAGTGAACCATGACACTATAAAAGCCTTGGCACATTCAATAAAGATCTGTTTATAGGGAGGCAGTTATGTTGGCCCTTTCTTCTTCTGTGGTTTATTTCCACAGGATGTAGCTGTAGTGAATGAAGCAGGATGACTGGACTAGCACAGTTGGGATCCTGCTGTAATGCATCACTATCATCTGGCTCACCTGACTCACTCTGCTTGTTGTTCAACATGCTGAACTGATGATGACAACGGAAACACATGATTGACATATCACCTGATTGTTTATCTAACAGAGAGTGGTGTTCATATGGACTCACTGGTTGCTCTCATACATTTACATGCAGAGCCAGTGTTAAATCTACAACACACATTTGCATAATATGTTTCTGTCTAAAGTACCACACAAATGTCATCAAAAATTATATTTAGTCCTCAACCACAACAACAATTGTCCCTTTTCGCCCCTATTTGTTGTGGAGGTCTGTTTTACAGTGTGCAGCAGCAACCTGTTCCCTGCGATCTGGCCCCTGTCCAGACTCCTCCTCTCCAACCCTGTGTATCTGCCAGCCAGCACTAACAAAGGTAACCATTGTTCCAAGGCACACTTGTAAATACCTTGTCTGTCTCCGTATTCTGACCAATCACACACAGACACAGCCGGGTCCTTGACTTCTAGCTTGCGTCTCAAATGGCAGCCTATTCCCTACATAGTTCACTACTTTTGACCAGCACCCTATGAGCCCTGGTGCACTCTATAGGGAATAGGGATACATTTGGGAAGTATTCCTACACTCACACAGCCATTTGTATTTTCTTACTCACTGACTCTCCACAACATCATCCCCTGACTGAAACCTCCTGGTTACCCCCGGTTACCCCTCACTACACCTGACACAATAGAATGTTTGGTTTAATTAATGTTGACCTTTCACCTTGTAGACTGTAGGGTTTTAAGCCTGATTGATCAAAAGACATGTTTATAGCAGACATGCATTTATGACAACAGAACTGCTTCCTCACAATTCAATAACTTTGAGTGATGGGCATTAGGCTTTGAGTTTATTAAGTACATTGCAAGAGATTGCACCAGGCCTTGTGCATTGCTTTTCATAAAAATGGGAAGTGTCTGTACCTAATCAGATGAGCCTAACTTGTATACCTGTGTGTTGTTACTGTATAACTAGATGTTTTTCTTACACAAATCAAGACCATGCATTTGGCAGCGTATGACCCTTTCCCTCATAGGCCAACCCTCTCTCTCTCTCTCTCTCTCTCTCTCTCTCTCTCTCTCTCTCTCTCTCTCTCTCTCTCTCTCTCTCTCTCTCTCTCTCTCTCTCTCTCTCTCTCTCTCTCTCTCTCTCTCTCTCTCTCTCTCTCTCTCTCTCTCTCTCTCTCTCTCTCTCTCTCTCGTTAATCAGTAAGGAAAACAGAGGGCTGCTTTTACTCTGGATAGGCCAACTTTCCTGGTATCTGATCCACACAAACAAAAGAGGAAGGAAGAGAAACTGGCTTATCAGAAACCTGACCAAATATGGAGAGAGGCGAAACTATCTCTGAAGTGCAATGAGATATGCGATGAGGGAGGAGTTGCATATGCGGCCTTGCGCAAACGGTTGGTGCATATGTTTCGGTGGCCCTGTGATTTAAATAATTGTAACATACTGTACATTTAGTATGCCTATCAACTCTTCTGGAATAAGATAATTCAGCAAACCATTTTACCTCTAAGGTCCACTACCTCACACATTACTTTGTGGCTACAGGGTAATGAGTTTCTCCTATAGGCCCTCTTTAGTGAACTAGTGAGAGAGAGAAATGTGCACTAAAGTATGGCCACACCCTTGGCCCAAGAGGAAACCAAGGTTACATTGAAATGCAAATGAGCTAGTCCGTGATGTCATAATTGATCCAGAATTCTAGGGAGAGTGGGCCATCCCACTGGGCACAGATGTTAATTCAATGTCTATTCCATGTTGGTTCAACGTCATTTCATTGAAACAATGTTTATTCAACCAGTGTGTGCCCAGTTGAGCATTGTGCCAGTAACCGAAAGGTCGCTGGTTCTAATCCCCGAGCCAACTAGGTGAAAAATCTGTCGGTGTGCCCTTGAGCAAGGCACTTAACCCTAATTGCTCCTGTAAGTTGCTCTGGATAAGAACGTCTGCTAAATGACTAAAAATGTTTTTTTAAATGTATTTAAAGCGGAAATCAGCAGTTGAAACAATAACAAAGCATCCTCCCGGCCCTTTTCGATAAAAGCTGAGGGATGGGCCTGGAGAAATGTATCAAATAAAAAAGAAATATCAGCAACTCTGGTATGCTCCCATGATGATTTAATCAGACACACACAAAAAGACACCGTTTCGATCTGAGTTGGATCTTCGTCAGGTCATAGACAAATTAATAGACAGAGCTATGGATGCAAGGACTGACCATCCATGATATCAGAAATAGTTTTAACCATGTTTTGAGGCTATATAGTGTTTGTTTACGTTTACTTTGTTTACAAACATTGGAGTACAACAAGCTTATATTTGGGGTTCTGGTGGGGTATGACAGCTGAACTAAGCTCATGAGGCATTTATAAGTTATATTCTTCAAGTATCAATGGGTACATATAATTAATTTATAATTCCAAAAACGTATGTAGCAACTGCAGATTAACCCTTTAAAGGCTGACTCTTTAAAGCCTTTGTAATATTACAAAATAACAGCCTGTCATGGGAGAAAGAGGATAGGATGTTACTTGACAATAGAGAAACCAAGGTGTGTCTCTTGAAAGATGGACTCTGCTGGTTATAGACTACAGCCAATAAAGACACAGCATATGTTTATACTGTACATGCTAAATACTAAAGTAACAAGGGTCCTTAAGTCATGGGTTAGATGTGCATTTTTACTTGGCACAATATCATAAAAATATATGAAGCATTCAGATCGACATCAGACAGATAAACCTGTAAGAGATAAGAATGTTTTGTCAAAAAATGTTTCCGTGATTGCAATGTTCTCTTTTGGCTGCCTCTAGTGTTTGACACGCATCATATCTACTGTTACTACTTCAGTGGAGGCTGCTGAGGGGAGGATGGCTCACAATAATGGCTGGAACGGAGCGAATGGAATGGCATCAAACACATGGAAACTGTGTTTGTTGTATTTGAAACCATTCCACCATTGCGCCATTACCACGAGCCTGTCCTCCCCAATTAAGGTGCCACCAACCTCCTGGGATTCACCTGTAGGGGCAGTTAGACTAGTTCAACAGGCTGCAGTTTAAATATATAGAATAACTTCTGTCCTGAACTCCAACTGCTCTTTGTCAAAACACCTGTGGCAGGCAGTTCAAACAGTGACAGATACCGCTGTTTGTTTTGGGTCACAAAAGGTAGAAAAATACATTTGAAATGTATCCTGTCCTGTTCGTGGTGGGAGCAGGTTTGTTTGTTCAGTGGGTGGACTCCAGCCCCTTCAAAACCTGATCTTCTACTAAATGTGCATTTGTGTCTATTCAGCTGCATGTTATGTAGGGCCTATGACATCTATAACTCTGTTCACAGTTCCAGTTGAGTTTGAGAGTGAAAATGGGAAAGACTATTTATAATTGCCGTACAGCAGTCTCTGATCAGTACACAAAACTTCAGAGCTAATAAAAAACAATGATTAACTGATCCAGCCTGCAGTGTAGTTTGTTCACTATCAAGTCAAATACAGTTCAAATAAAATAGAATCAGACCAAACACTGAAACCAAAAAGAGATTTTTTTGCAGCAGCAGTTGGTGCCTCCCTGTGTTCTACAATTCATTCATTCTCCCTGCCTCAGCCTATCCCCTGTTTTCTATCTCCTTTCATCCCGCCCCCTCGCTCTCTCCCCCTCCCTTTAAGTCTCCTACAGCCTTTGCTCGACCTGTTTATCTGAACTGGGCTGAGCTCTACATACTCTCAGGGAGCACAGGGGGAGAGCCTGCTTTCAATCAATAACCTCTGGAATTCAGAAATACAAGTAGGTCCTGTCTCTGGCAGGCTCTGCCACACTCTTGTGGACGGCGGACTCCCTAGTGCACTGGTTAGATCCCTCTGTGGATTCCTCTCTCTGTCTGCCTCTCTCTCTCTCTCACACATACTCTCTCTCTCTCTCTCTCTCTCTCTCTCTCTCTCTCTCTCTCTCTCTCTCTCTCTCTCTCTCTCTCTCTCTCTCTCTCTCTCTCTCTCTCTCTCTCTCTCTCTCGCTCTCTCTCTACAGGTCTGAGGAGTGTTTGTGTAGTGTAGTGAGTAGTGACGATGGCTGATCCCATGTCTTCGGATTACTTCAGCTGCCCACTGTGTGTGGGGCTGCTGAGGGACCCCGTGGCTATCCCCTGCGGACACAGTTTCTGCATGGACTGCATCAGCGGCTACTGGAATGAGGCAGACTACACAGGGATCTACATCTGCCCCCAGTGTAAGATCACCTTCACCCAGAGGCCTGTGCTCAGGCCCAACACTATGCTCACCAAGGTGGCAGAGAAGATCAAGAAGACTGGTGCCAACCTCAACCTGAACCTCACGCCCCCGGGGAACACCTTTGCCGGGCCTGCCGACGTGCCCTGTGACTACTGCTCTGGGAAGAAGCTTAAGGCTGTTAAGTCCTGCCTGAACTGCCTGGCCTCATACTGTGAGAAGCACCTGAAGCCTCACTACGAGTCGGCCACATTCAAAAGGCACAAGCTGGTGGACGAGCTGGGGAACCTGGACAGAAAGATCTGCCCCCAGCACCAGAAGTCCCTGGAGCTGTTTTGCCGGACCGACCAGATGTGTATCTGTGCCATCTGTACTGTCAGTGAACACAAGGGACATGACATCGTCTCAGCCGAGGCAGAGAGAAGTGAGAAACAGGTAAGGAGTGGAGACATGTTTCGTTCTATCTATCTGAGTGTCAGGCTTAACTGTGAGTTTTATGGGAGTAGCCCAGACCTTGACTTGTAGATTTACAATGTTTCACAGAATGATTTGTTATTTTGAAATCAAAATATGAATCATTGAAACTGAAATCAAAAGTGTGATGTGAGGACACCTGGCATACTTTACATACAATGTAAAGAACTTGTTCAGTTGGTCATATGGCAGAAACCAGTACAATGATAGCATACATCCCAAAGGTACAAGGCACAGTCACTTTAACTGTGTGTTCTAGAACTGACTCAAAGGTAAACTGACTAATGGTTTATTCACCAACACTTCCTTCCCTCCTAAAGAACCACATTTCTCTCAGTGAGCTAACAGAACTAGGTAGTTAGTCAGAGGGGAGATACGGGACAGGGATGTGAGTGAGGGGCCAGTGGATTGTGGTGGTGCATGTTGAAGATCCAGGAATGTGGGTTTAGGCAGACGTGTAGTATTTGCAACCCCCACCCTCACTCCTCCACCCACCGCCACCACCCCTGCAACGTTTGTACTTTGACCCAGCTAGCTCACCAACCAGCCAGCGTTACCACCCACTCCTACAGGGCAGGCACACTCACACTCACACAGCCAAAACAAGTACAACTCTCTGATTAGCTGTAAGGTTGATAGAGGAATGTGTTCTTAATCTGTGGTAAAAACTCCTTTAAGGCTTGTGGTGTTCCAGCTGTGCTTGCTGGTGGGATGAGATACACAATGTTCATGTTTATGATGAACAAACCATTGACCTGACCATGACCAGCCACTGCATCCAAATCGGTCTCCATTCGAATGGACTGCCAGAATTGTGGGTCTAAAAGCTACAGTTTTTAATACATTTATATCAAAGACATTTATATGACATCATCGTAATACTGTGAAGCAAAGCTTTTTACAAACGCTGTAATTCAGCCTTTCTGTCGTTGCTAAATGGGGAGACTGGTTCCTCTCATCCCCAGATTTACAACCTGACTCTCCTCTCCCATGGCTTCACTCCTTCTGTTTCACGCTCCCCTCCCTCACTCCCTCCCTCTCTTCCCCCAATCCCCTCTCCCCAGATTCCCCACATTCCTTGAGCTTATCTTGAAGAATGGGTCGGTAGGTTTTGAGTAAAGGCTGAATTAGAAGCTCTTTCTCTCTCTCCTCTCTATACTGTATAGGCCAGTATGTGTGCACCTTGAAACATCTCTTTAGAAGTCAGGCATACAGCGGTAGTTTCACATTCCTGGCATGGTCAGGATTCCATTAGGCTATTTTTTCCCCTCCTTCTGAGATAAAGCCGCCCATACTAAGTAGATCTTTAGAGCTATGCTTGTTATGGGAAAAAAAGCACTATTACTCTCATAGTATAATCGCATCGTTGTCACATAAGATACTACGTTTTTTTACTTAATAAAGAGACACAAAAAAAGACTTATTAACTAATAACAGTATGAGAAATAAGATCTTAATTGTAGAGTACAACATAAAAGCATGCAGTACACTGTCACAGTTTACCACAAATAAACCATTCAGTGACATTACATAATCAAGCCCAAGTTGGAAGGCATAGCAAATCTAATGATACTAATCGTGAACTGAATGACATGCAAGGCCATTAAATACTCACTCACAGGAGGCTGCTGAATGGAGGATGGCTCAAAGTAATGTCTGGAATGGAGTAAATGGAATGGTATCCAACACATGAAAAACGTGTTTGATGTGTTCGATACCATTCCATTAATTCCGTTCCAGCCATTACTATGAGCCGTCCTCCCCAATTAAGGTGCCACCAGTGACTCACTTGTAAGAGGTATTGTGTTGATGATTCTGTGGTGTCACCTCAACAGAAACTCCTGGGAGTTGCTCAAGCTGAGATCAGACAGAAATGTCAGGATAGGGTGAAGGAGCTGGAGGAACTGAGGACAGCAGTGGACTCATTAAAGGTAAGGAGAAAATGTCTTGAAAACATTGTCTGATGAAACACTTCTATTTCATACACTAACTCATAACTGCTATGTCATGTTCAATTTTTAAAAACACGTTAGAAATCATTTTCTTGTTAAACTACATTCCTGATTCCCAATTAAAGCAGAGAAATGTAAATCAACCTCATGTGTGATGGCCTCTTGCAATGATGACTGTGTCTTCTCTAGAAATGTACATCTAGCTTATGTGTGTACGCCTCTTGACCTATTAACTGTGTTGTCCTGTCCAGAACTCAGCCCAGAGGGCCATGGCGGAGAGTGAGAAGATGTTTGAGGACATGATCCGCTCCATCGAGAGAATGAGGTCAGAGGTGACCAAGCTGATTGGCATCAACGAGAAGGCTGCGTTCAACCAGGCCGAGGGGCTGGTGGAGAGGCTGGAGCAGGAGATAGACGAGCTGAAGAAGAAGGAGACGGGACTCAAACAGCTGTACAGCACGGAGGACCACATCCACTTCCTACAGGTGAGACAGAGGACTGCATACATTTACATACGGTACATACTGTATGTTCTGGACATTCTGTAGTACATACTGTACATTCACTTGTTATGGTGGTCAGGGGATGTCCACCAAATTGTAAAGTGCAAGAAAATTCTATCTGTAAAAGGTTCAATATTGCAATTTGTGTTTGGTCCATCCTTTAAAAAGGACTATGATATTAAGCAGCAATCAAAGTCATGGATCTCAACAATATGTTCCTCTGCTGCTTGTTCATTATTAGTCCTTGAACATGCTTATTTGATGACACTCATGATTATCTTTCTTTTTCTGCAGAACTTCAACTATCTGTGTACTCCCACAGATGATGGCTTTATCCCCAGAGTGTCGGTGAACCCAGACTTCTCGTTCGGAGCAGCCAGGAAAGCTGTGGCTGAGATCAAGGATCGTCTGGAGGAGCTGGGTAGAGAGGAACTCGTGAAGATCTCCAAGTCAGGTCAAAACAACATACCTAGCCTCCATTTCCAGTCTTTCACATGTCATATTTCAGAAGCAATTGTCTGACCTGTGAGACTAGAACATATACAACCAGTGTCTAACTGACCACCTTATACACAGTATATCTGAAATTCTGTTAACAGTAGCCAAGACACTCAATGTTTTGTTGATTACCTTTTATATTGCCTCCCACAGTGAACGAGGTCCCTGTTTATACGACAGAAAAGAGAGAGAGAAGCAGCAGAGGTGAATCTTGTGATCAGTGTATCTATGATGTTTGTTCATTGTGTAAAGTTAGATAACACACTAGCAAATTAAAACATTTAAATGGTTTGGGAGGTGAAGGCCTATGAAGACGTTCAATGCTGTGGCTTTGAATAGACAATGAGACGTTGTCTTCTGTTTTCACCTTCTAGTCAAAGAAGTAATGACAGTGGATAGCCCTCCTCCACCAGAGCCCAAGACCAGATCAGAGTTTCTGAAATGTAAGTACATATCTGTTCAATTAGCACCTACTCTCAAACCTGGTCCCAGATCTGTTTGTGCTGTCTTGCCAACTCCTATAGTCATTGTTTGGCATGACAGTACAAACCAGATCTGGGACCAGGCCTATTATCTCTTCATAAACCTGTTTTGACTCATAAACCTGCATCACACCCATTTGACTTCCATCCCTCCCTCAGACTTCTGCCAGCTGAGACTGGACCCCAGCACAGCCTACAAGGAGCTACACCTGTCGGACAGCAGCAGAAAGGTGATCCGAACCAGGGACCTCCAGCCCTACTCGGACACCCCGGAGAGGTTTGACAGCTTCGCCCAAGTGCTGTGCCGCGAGGCCCTGTCCGGTGGCCGCTTCTACTGGGAGATCGAGTGGAGCGGGGAGTTCTCCATGGGGGTGGCCTATAAGGGAATCAGCCGCAAGGGGAAAGGATCACTGTGTCTGCTGGGCTATAATGATAAGTCCTGGAGCCTGCTGTGTTCTGATACAGGGTACTCAGCTTGGCACAACAGGGTGGATAAAGCCATCAATGCGCCCCATTCACCGAGGATAGGGGTCTACCTAGACCACTCGGCAGGGGTCCTGGCCTTCTTCAGTATAGGCAACCATATGACTCTCCTGCACAGGTTCGAAACCATGTTTGTGGAGCCCCTCTATCCTGGCTTTGGAGTTGGAACCTCGGTCAAGATCTGTCAACTCAAATGAACACTAACATGTGCCTCTTATTCCTTGATGAAAAAGAACGTTTCGGTTTATTTTCCACATGGTGCCCTATGAATCATTTGTAGTTTGTTTTGTTTTTATTTGAGACTGACTGTGCCACATTGCTCCGTCAAATACTTCTATTTTATGCATTTTCTAAACATTTGGATGAGCAGAGGTCCTAATAATTACATTGTATGTAAACATATAACCTTAACCTTTATCCGACATCAAGTATTCTTTATCTAATGGTATTTTAGAAAAACTAGTATCTACATGGCCAACTAAATGTTTGTACTGTATGTAACAGTTAGCTTTTTATGACTAGAATAACTATTTTCAATAAAGATGAAATTACTACTCATATATACTTTTGTATGTGTGTGTGTATTACACACACATACAAAAGTATGTGGACACCCCTTCAAATTAGTGGATTCGGCTATTTCAGCCACACACGTTGCTGACAGGTGTATAAAATTGAGCACACAGCCATGCAATCTCAATAGACAAACATTGGCAGTAGAATGGCCTAACTGAAGAGCTCAGTGACTTTCAACGTGGCACCGTCATAGGAAGTCAGTTCGTCAAATTTCTGCCCTGCTAGAGCTGCCCCGGTCAACTGTAAGTGCTGTTATTGTGAAGTGGAAACATCTAGGAGCAACAACGGCTCAGCCGCGAAGTGGTAGGCCACACAAGCTCACAGAATGGGACCGAGTGCTGAAGCGCGTAACGCGCAAAAATCGTCTGTCCTCGGTTGCAACACTCACTACTGAGTTCCAAACTGCCTCTGGAAGCAACGTCAGCACAAAATTTTTTGTCGGGAGCTTCATGAAATGGGTTTCCATGGCACACAAGCTTAAGATCACCACGCGCTATGCCAAACGTCAGCTGGAGTGGTGTAGAGCTCGCTGTCATTGGACTCTGGAGCAGTGGAAACGTGTTCTCTGGAGTGATGAATCACGCTTCACCATCTGGCAGTCCGACGGACAAATCTGGGTTTAGCAGATGCCAGGAGAACGCTACGTGCCCTAATGCATAGTGCCAGCTGTAAAGTTTAGTGGAGGAGGAATAATGGTCTGGGGCTGATTTTCATGATTGGGGCTAGGCCCCTTAGTTCCAGTGAAGGGAAATCTTAACGCTACAGCACACAATGACCTTCTAGACGATTCTGTGCTTCTAACTTTGTGGCAACAGTTTGGGGAAGGCCCTTTCCTGTTTCAGGATGACAATGTCCTCTGTGCACAAAGCGAGGTCCATACAGAAATGGTTTGTCGAGATCGGTGTGGAAGAACTTCACTGGTCTGCACAGAGCCCTGACCTCAACCCCATGGAACACCTTTGGGATGAATGGGAACATCGACCGCGAGCCAGGCCTAATCGCCCAACATCAGTGCCCAACCTCAGTAATGCACGTGGCTGAATGGAAGCATGTCCCCCGCAGCAATATTCCAACATCTAGTGGAAAGCCTTCCCAGAAGAGTGGAGGCTGTTATAGCAGCAAAGGGGGGACCAACTCCATATTAATGCCCATGAGCTTGGAATGAGATGTTCGACAAGCAGGTGTCCACATACTATTGGTCATGTAGTGTATATATATACAGTATATACAGTATATTCCGGTTTCTGACATTGCTCGTTCTGATATTTCTGAATTTCTTTAATGGCTTTATTTTTCTGGATTATGTGTGTATTGTGTTTTTTGTTGTTGTTGTTGTTGCTAGGTATTACTGCACTGTTGGAGCTAGAAACATAACAATTTCACTGCAGCTGCGATTACATCTGCAAATCTGTGTACGCGACCAATAAACTTTGATTTGATATTTGCGTGCCTTTGACCTAATCTGTCTAACATGTAATCAACTTTTTCATTGCAACCTGCAATTTATTGTCAAGGCAAATCTAAGGCTGAGTGTACCCTTCTTTTTTTATATATATAATAGTATAATTGTATTTTTCCCCAGAGGGAACTTCAGTTGTGGCAAATAATAGTACAAATAGTTTAGAACATCATCATTATCATTATTTGACATGAAATGACAATAGTTTGTGAGCTGTCAAATCAAATGAGGCATTTTTCTTGAGGAAAATCTGTTTGACGTTAAAGTTATGTAAACTGTTTAAGGACTTAATGCTAACGTGGCCTGTTTAAGTCAACTAGGAGATTATTATTTGCCTCATTCCAGTGACTCTTTGATGCTGAATATCAGTGAAGGCAAGCCCCACGGATATTTACAATGGCCTCAATAGTGTTTAGTGTGAGACATGAACAGCCTAAATAATCACAACAATGATTTATTTGGACCTTGTGCTGTGAACAGTCCTTCATGACAAAACACTATGTGATTCTGAGTGAGTGTTCGTGATAGTCACTGATATTAATTATTTAACCTACCATAATAAAAACATGTTTGAAAGGATTGCCGTTACAGTAGTCTTGCCTGTCTTTTTGCTAAATGAATTTATATTCCTGTGTATTTATCAACTCAAACATATGTTTTATCCATATAGACAACATGCCCAATGAAGCAGCTTCAAGTTTAGTTTTAACACCACAATGATACAGTATTTCTGTAATTCTACTTCATGACAAAGTTTGTGTCCAGTGCCCTCTGCTAATAGGCTTCTTCTTCTTCTTTAAAGTTTTAAGGCTGACTACACCTATTGGTGTCTTCTTCTTCTTTAAAGTTTTAAGGCTGACTACACCTATTGGTGTCTTCTTCTTCTTTAAAGTTTTAAGGCTGACTACACCTATTGGTGTCTTCTTCTTTAAAATTTTATGGCTGACTACACCTATTGGTGTCTTCTTCTTCTTTAAAGTTGTATGGCTGACTACACCTATTGGTGTCTTCATCTTCTTCTTTAAAGTTGTATGGCTGACTACACCTATTGGTGTCTTCATCTTCTTCTTTAAAGTTTTATGGCTGACTACACCTATTGGTGTCTTCTTCTTATCATCCCCATCCAGCGTGACAACCTCTGACAGACTCATATTTCTGAATAAAGATCATACAAACAATAGGCTCCTAGAATAGGTTATAGTACATACAAGTTTTGCTCAAAGCAGCCAACTAAAGTAATGTAGGCAACGTAAGCTCAATCACAAAGGCTGGTCTGAGTGCATCTCCTCAGTTTCATTTAGTAGTACAACACAATTCACATTGCATTTTATCATGGGCACAGTGGACATTTATATATTTGATGTTTAAATGATGTCTTACCCCCAGAGTGAGAGTACATCACTTCTAGCAGATCTCCTTGCTGAGGGTAGAATTGATCTATTTTTATTTTTATTTTATTTTGTCATTTAGCAGACGCTCTTATCCAGAGCGACTTACAGTTAGTGAGTGCATACATTTTCATACTGGCCCCCCGTGGGAATCGAACCCACAACCTTGGCGTTGCAAGCGCCATGCTCTACCAACTTCTCGTGGGGTGAGCCTGATTTTCCGCATGTCACGCCTCATGCCTACAACATAGGAAAAAGGACACATAGTCAAAATGTCGATGCATCTACAAATTCAATGTCTACATTGTATCATATTTGATGAGTTACTGACCTGTCCATCCACAGGCTCGATCTGCTGTAGTCTCTACAACTGGACGAGTGTGCTTGGATCACACTGGCACAGGATGTCCACGCACCGGATGGCCTGAGGGATACACTCATGATGGACTGGAAAACAAAGAGACTTTTGGTCAGTGGTGGGTATTTTTCAATGCCATATCAACATCTTTATCTGGACAGAAAATGCATTATCATAACACAAACCCACCTTGAATAATGTGACAAGTGGTCCCTCAACACTCAATCCTCATGCCTCATTGTCTGTTCTTGTTTCCCAATCAACAGTCTGGATCTTCCTCTTCTGCCATGGTGGATGAGTAGACCTTACAGTGAAATTCTTACTTACAAGCCCTTAAGCAACAATGCCGTTTAAGACAAATAAGTGTTAAATAAAACATAGATAAGTAAAAAAAATGTATAAAAAAAGTTAAAGAGCAGCAGTAAAATAACAGTAGCGAGGCTATATACAGGGTGAACCGGTACAGAGTCAATGTGCGGGGGCACAGGTTAGTCGAGGTAATATGTTAATGTAGGTAGAGTTAAAGTGACTATGCATAGATAATAAGCAGAGAGTAGCAGCAGCGTAAAAGAGGGGGGAGGGGGCATAGAAGTAATTTAGCTCGTCTGGTAGGCTCGTGTCACTGGGCAGCTCGCGGCTGTGCTTCCCTTTTGTAGTCTGTAATAGTTTGCAAGCCCTGCCACATCTGACGAGCGTCAGAGCCGGTGTAGTACGATTCGATCTTAGTCCTGTATTGATGCTTTGCTTGTTTGATGGTTCGTCGGAGGGCATAGCGGTATTTCTTATAAGCTTATAAGCGGTGGCTCTACCCTTTAGGTTTGTACGTACAGTCACTGTGGGGACGAAGTCATCGATGCACTTATTGATGAAGCCAGTGACTGATGTGGTGTACTCCTCAAAGCCATCGGAAGAATCCCAGAACATATTCCAGTCTGTGCTAGCAAAACAGTCTGTAGCATCCCAAGTGGCGCAGCGGTCTAAGGCACTTACTCTGATTAGCATATTCTTGATGAGAACATTTTACAGCTTTAACTCAGAGGCCTTCTTTAATTTTTTTACCCGTTTTTCGTGATATCCAATTGGTAGTTACAGTCTTGTCCCATCGCTGCAACTCCCATACGTACTCGGGAGAGGCGAAGGTCGAGAGACAAGCGTCCTCCGAAACATGACCCTGCCAAGCCGCCTGACCCGCCACAAGGAGTCGCTAGAGCGCGATGGGACAAGGACATCCCGGCCGGCCAAACCCTCCCCTAACCCAGACGACGCTGGGCCAATTGTGCACCACCTCATGGGTCTCCCGGTTGCGGCCGGCTGCGATACCGCCTGGGATCGAACCCGGGTCTGTAGTGCGATGCAGTGCCTTAGACCGCTGCACCACTCGGGATGCCCGAGAGGCCTTCTTAATGTTCTTAGTTTGTTTAACCAGTGAAGTATTATCAAACCGAACCTTAATAGAGTTTTATTTTACAAAGTCATTTATACACAGCTCATCACCAAATTACCACAACCCTAGCTTCTAAGCTCCATCCCATGGCATCTCACAGAGCTCTGGATGACAGTGTGGGACGCTTCCCTCCCTAGCCATTCACACCAAGCCATCCCTCCCTCCCTCCCTCCCTCTCTTTAACCACCCAGCTGTGGCTTGGTCCATGTGTTCTATGTTCTGGAATTGTGGCGGGGGAGAGGTCACAGTACTGTGAAGCTCTCATTTTCCTCAGTGAGGCAACAGCCATCAAGAGGGCATGCTGTGTCTCCTAACAGCATGGACCCCAGCACCCCAAGGCTGGCTGGAGTACAACACAGCTTTATCTGTCTCCCTCTCTCCCTCTTTTCCTCCCTCCCTACCTCTCTCCCTCCTTCTCTCTCCTCTCTCTTTGATACAGGAGCTGTGCCAGCGTTTAGGCCTACTGATAGGCTCCCTGGATGTTGTCTCAGTGAATCATGACTGCTGAAAAGGCTCTGTGGGCTATTGCTCCTGCATGTCCCTGTATGGGAGGGAGTGAGGAGTGGACTGAAGGTGTGTGGGTGGGTGGGTGGGTGGGTGGTTGACTAACTCCAATTTCCTTTCAGAGCATCTATTGAAGACAGCCAAGATGCCCTTGACAACACACCATAATGGTAATCTCCAAGGCAACAAAGCCTTTTTTCCCCGGTATGTGCATGTATTCGTTCTCTCTGTTGTGATATGTCACAATATCGATTTTGTTTCAAGGACAGTCTGGCTTATTAGTCCTTTGTGTGCTGCTGGGCCTGTAATTTCTAGCTGAGATGCTCTTGAGGCATCAACAGTAAAAATACAGTGTGTGGTTTTCTGAATCATCCCCCAAAGGGACGGACACACACAGATACATTCACAGTGGCCTTGTAAAAAACTAACATGTTTGCTACATACAGTGCATTCAGAAAGTAGGGGAGACCGGGGATGGTTGTAACACATTTCACCTTTTCATCAGTTTCTCAGAGATCGTTTATGGCAGTGTATTCAAAACTTGATATAAACAACATACATCTGTCCTTTACAACTTGGTGTGGTTATTATATATGTAAATCAAACTGCAAATGCATGGTGTTGTCTTAAATACAAGAAGTGAAGTGTTACAATTTACCCCATGGTCTGGGTTTGTTGTAACAGTGCTTGGGGTGAATTGTAACAGAATGAAAAAGGGCATAAATCATGACATGCAACTTATTATTGAACGCCTTCATTGAGACCATGAGAGCAACATTGCCATGTTTAACATTTTGTTTGGCAGAAATATTAATAATAACATGTTTTTTATTTTAACCTCCACTAAATGGTATTTCTCAACCAAACAACATCTAAGCTAAACTAAACATCTGAACATTTGTGGTGTGTGTGTGTGTGTGTGTGTGTGTGTGTGTGTGTGTGTGTGTGTGTGTATGTATGTGTGTGTGTGTTCGTGCATGTCTGTGTGTGTGGGTGTCACGACTTCCTCCGAAGCTGCCACCTCTCCTTGTTCAGACAGGCTTCGGCGTTCGACGTCACCGGCCTTCTTGCCACTGCCGCTCCTCATCTCATCATTCCATTTGTTTTGTCTTGTTTATTACACACACCTGGTTCATATCCCCTCATCAGTACCTGTATAAGTGATCCCTCTGCCCGCTTGTCTTTGTGTGTGATTGTTTATTGTGGAGGATAGTGAAGCTCGGTGGAGCGCCGTGTATTTTGTATCGGCGGGATATTTGTATCGGCGGGATATTTCCCTGTGTGCCTTGTAATTTCCAGTGCGCCTGTTTTGCGCACTAGAGTGTTTGACGCATTTCTGTGTAACCCTGTATTTGCAGAATAAAGCCTGTTATTCTGTGATTTACCCTCCTGTGCCTAACTCCTTCGACATCACCTCATCACAGTGGGTGTGTGTGTGTGTGACTGAATGTTGGACATGTTCACTTAATCAGAGTCACAGTTGTGACAGTGGTATAGCTGTCCTGGGGTACAGGCTTGGTGGGCCCATCATTTGCATTTCCAGCACTGCACCCAGACCTGCACTTGGACATGGAATTGTTAAAGTGCTCCATACACACAATGCAGACGTTTTCCTTGTTGGAGGAATCTGAATCTTCTGGTTTAATGTGCTTTGTTTTGGCTTTTTTCTTAGGCAGGACAGTTTTTTGTTGTTGTTCAGTGTGGTTTGTCTTGCTTCTTTCCAGCTGTTCTTTTAGGCAGGGCAATTTTTTTTTCTGCCTTCTGAGTGCTAGATTTTTATGCTCTTCTTCCAGTGCCTGATTGACGGGGTATCCGTCAAAATCGCAGTTTTGTAATTTTCCTGGGCCCTGCTTTTGGGAAGGGTTGAAACCAGAAGAGTAATCAGGTGTTTCTCAGCCACAGCCTGATACATTGGGGAGGTGCCCTGTGAAGTGGTTGGAGAGGTGGCCTGGAAGGCAGTTGGAGAGGTGCCCTGTGAAGTGGCTGGAGAGGTGGCCTGGAAGGCAGTTGGAGAGGTGGCCTGGAAGGCAGTTGGAGAGGTGGCCTGTAAGGCAGTTGGAGAGGTGGCCTGGAAGGCTGCTGGAGAGGTGGCCTGTAAGGCAGTTGGAGAGGTGGCCTGGAAGGCTGCTGGAGAGGTGGGCTGGAAGGCAGCTGGAGAGGTGGCCTACGTGGGAAAACAAAAGTTGGGGGATTGAGTTTCCTATTGCATTTATAGCACATGTCATTGACACTAGTGTACCCCTTTCTGCTGATGTGATTGCTCCAACCTGTTTAGTGCCATGTTTCGCAACCACTCTATCAGGTGTTTGTACTGTGGTTATTCCTGTCTCGTCAACATTCCATATGTCATTGCCATCAAATCTGTATTTATTTATCACCTCTCCTAGTTTGTTGAAAAACTCTCCCACATTTGTTTTGTTGAAACTTGTGGCCCGCAACAGACTAGTTGCTTCAGCGCTCCTAATGGAGAGAGTAGGGTGCCACTTTAGGTAAGACGAGAACCAGTCTGCTCCTGCCATAGAGGTCTCATCCCAGGACTGAGAATGCTTGTAACCATAATGTACAGCGAGTTGGTAGGCAATTTTCCTGACCTGTAATAATATAATAAAATATATGTTCAATACTTCCCCCAATTAATACTTTACATTAATAATTTACATTAGTACTCCTTCCCTTCACCTTAATTGCCTTCAACATTAACTGCGAACTTTTCCCTGACTTACTCCTCACTAATTCCTATCAAGTGCTTACCTCACAGGGAGACAATCCATAATATAAATCAGCTGCCCTCAAGAGATACTGTGACAGCTTCTCCTCCTGCTCATCAATGAAGACCCTGTTTCCACAACATTAGCCAACATGAGGAAGCTCTCGCGACCACTTCTCCAGTAGCTTCTTTCTCTCTTTGCAGAATCTGTACAGCGTCACATGACATATGCCATACAACTTTGCAAACGATCTGATTGACTTCCCAAGGTGTGCTACATCATCTGACGCTCTTTTCTGTGGAGAGGTACTCCCCTGTCTGTCTTTCTTCTACATGATCTAGGCATGCTGAAAGTAAAACAAAACATGTATGAAAAACATTCAGTTTTACTCGGGGTTAGTTGTAAAATTTTCTCACAAGTTGTTACAACTAACCCCGACCCTTGCAGCCAATAGCTAGCTTCCATTTTAGCTAAATGTTAGAACTTTAGCATTGCTAACTTGTATCAAATATCTCTACAAAGACTGGTTATAAACCTGATATAAGTTTGGTGAATGGAACTACAAAGCAGTTGATGCCATCACAAAAACACATTTGGTCAAAATATTTACTTTCTTACCTCAAAATCAGATTTCTGTCAATAGAATCTGCAGAGTTTATCACAGGGACTTGCTTTTTCACATGAGGGTTCAGGACTAAACTGAGCATGTGCACAGTCAATCACATGATTTCACCTCGCTCCTGATTGGAGGAATTGCAAGTGTTACAACTATCCCATGTTAAATCCATCCCCGGTCTCCCCTATTCGGACCCCTAGACTTTTTTCCACATATTGTTACGTTAAAGCCTTATTCTAAAATTGATTAAATTGTTTTTTTCCCTCATCAATATACACACAATACCCCATAATGACAAAGCAAAACAGGTTTTTAGAAATTCTTGCAAATGTATTAAAAAAACAAAACTGAAATATCACATTTACATAAGTATTCCTTTACTCAGTACTTTGTTGAAGCACCTTTGGCAGCGATTACAGCCTCGAGACTTCTTGGGTATGATGCTACAAGCTTGGCACACCTGTATTTGGGAAGTTTCTCCCATTCTTCTCTGCAGATCCGCTCAAGCTCTGTCAGGATGAATGGGGAGCGTCGCTGCACAGCTATTTTCAGGTCTCTCCAGAGATGTTCAATCGGGTTCAAGTCCGGGCTCTGGCTGGGCCACTCACAGACATTCAGAGATTTGTCCCGAAGCGTTGTCTTGGCTGTGTGCTTAGGGTCATTGTCCTGTTGGAAGGTGAACTTTTACCCCAGTCTGAGGTCCTGAGCGCTCTGGAGCAGGTTTTCATCAAGGATCTCTCTGTACTTTGCTCCTCGATCCTGACTAGTCTCCCAGTCCCTGCCGCTGAAAAACATCCCCACAGCATGATGCTGCCACCACCATGCTTCACCGTAGGGATGGTGCCAGGTTTCCTCCAGATATGACACTTGGCATTCAGGTCAAAGAGTTCAATCTTGGTTTCATCAGACCAGAGAATCTTGTTTCTCATGGTCTGAGAGTCATTTAGGTGCCTTTTGGCAAACTCCAAGCGTGCTGTCATGTGCATTTTACTGAGGAGTGGCTTCCGTCTGGCCACTACCATAAAGGCCTGATTGGTGGAGTGCTGCAGAGATGGCTGTCCTTCTGGAAGGTTCTCCCATCTCCACAGAGGAACTCTAGAGCTCTGTCAGAGTGACCATCGGGTTCTTGTTCATCTCCCTGACCAAGGCCCTTCTCCCCCGATTGCTCAGTTTGGCCGGGTGGCCAGCTCTAGGAAGAGTCTTGGTGGTTCCAAACTTCTTCCATTTAAGAATGATGGAGGCCACTGTGTTCTTGGGGACCTTCAATGCTGCAGAAATTTTTTGGTACCCTTCCACAGATCTTTGCCTCGACACAATCCTGTCTCAGAGCTCGACGGACAATTCCTTCGACCTCATGGATTGGTTTTTGCTCTGACATGCACTGTCAACTGTGGGACCTTATATAGACAGGTGTGTGCCTTTCCAAATCATGTTCAATCAATTGAATGTACCACAGGTGGACTCTAATAAAGTTGTAGAAACATTTCAAGGATGATCAATGGAAACAGGATGCACCTGAGCTCAATTTTGAGTCTCATAGCAAAGGGTCTGAATACCTATGTAAATAAGGTATTTCTGTTTTTTATTTGTAATTAATTTGCAAGAATTTCTAAAAACCTGTTTTTGCTTTGTCATTATGGGTTATGGTGTGTAGATTGACATCACACAGATCACACAGTCCAGTTCAAAGTGAATAATGGCAGGCCCGTGTGGCAAATGGCGGTCCTGGACAAGATATGTTTTTATTTGGTTTTATTTACTGCAGTGTCTATTAATTGTCCAAATGCACAGCCATTTTCCCACTCTATATTGCTATAGAATTTCCACAAATGCCTCGTAAATTCACTCTGGTTATCAACTCCAATTTCAGAGCACTCTTGTCTGAGTGTGCAAGAGCACAGAATAACTTGTGAATTTACAAATGCTCAACACCAGTTGAATATGGCCGGTGTTAGTAAAAATCGGCAAAAAAGCGTAATTAAATTGTTACCAGCAGCACAGTTACAGTCACCAACGCTCTGGATAACATGAAAAAAACCTAACAAGCTCTGCTAGGGAAGGTGAAATGATCAGACTGAGGTGTTCTCTCATTTGTGTCTGGAAGTAGATAGCAAGCTAGCTAACGTTAGCCAGTTAGCTTGGGTGCTTGACTGCCGTTGTGAGGTCAGAATGCTTGGATCAACCCTACCCCTCTGCCAGAGCATCCAGTGTGTACTATGAACGCTCCAAGAGCGAAACACTCTGAATTTACGAACAGACAATCTGATAACGCTCTGAATTTACGAACGCCCAGAGCGCACTCTGAGTGTACTCTGGTACTCCAGATTGAATTTACAAACACACCCTTAGTATACATAATCCCCAAACATTCTCTGAATTTATGACAATATGAAAAAGACCAATTGCTCACTTGTCAGAAAATGTCAAAAATAATAAGAATAATAAAGGGTCATATTATTCCTGGAGGTGTATATGAACAGATTTGAATAAGATTTAATGTTGCTAAAACGCTGTCAGTTCCACTTTAAATCGACATACATTAATGGAACATGACGTGGGGAGTTTAATAGGGTTGAATTATCTTTTCTCTTGTAACATAGTCAAATTCCTTGAACTTCACGTTAAACTGTCAAGAATAATTATTTGATGGAGACGTCGACACAAATTACGTCGATATTCCTTCTTAATTCGCTCGATAACGTTATGGAAAAAGGATTTATTGGATATAGTGGAATCTCCTCTTGCTGCAGAAAAGAAATAGTACAGAAAAATAAAAGTGCAAATTGACAGGATTTGATTTGGTCATTGTTCTTGACATTTCTGCAAAACCTGGCAACCCTGTCTGCCTTGGAAACCATAGAGATGACGAATATGTTTACACACGTCATCACTAGCTAGTTAGCAAGGGATGTTTTACGTTGCATGTGTTAGCTATATATCGTGCTAGAACTAGAAAGTATTGGAATTAGAAGAACGTTTGCATATTGTTTTAAAAGCTAGCTATCTACCTTTTCTCATTGTTGAGTAGCTTGCATTTAGCAGCTTGGTACTGCTAATTAGCTAACGTTAGCCCGCTAGCTGCTAGCTAATCTGGACAAGCTATCAACACAAGAGAAGGGGAGATGTTTAAAGCAAAAATACTTTTAATTGGACCAAGTGAGGTAAGACGAAAGAGCTATTTTCTGCAACCTTGGGCTTGTGTGTATATATTTTTGTGGCTGGCTTGAGCTGGCTAGCAATGATTAATTGTTTGGATTCGTTGGTAAGATGTAGCCTGGGTGCGAGTCTGTTTCTGCTTTCTTTGACAACTCCTTATGGAATTGGCATTCCAAACACTCTCTTGACAATTACAGCAATGGAGTTGACAAGAGTACAAACAGATGTGGGACCAGTCTAGGTTAGATGGGTTGTAATACAAGATATTGCTAGCTATCTCTCCAGTGAAAATTGATTAAACAGATCTTCCATTGTGTTTCAGTCTGGAAAAACTGTTCTAGCCAACTTTCTCTCTGACACAGTGGAGACAGTAGGAGGGGAGTACTGTCCTACTCAAGGTGTCAGGTAAATTGAGGACTCATATCTCCCAGTCCCAGCATCAGATTATGTGTCAATCAATCATTCAGCAAAAGCTTGGTAGATGTCTACAACTCCAAATGATGGCTTGTGCACCATTTAACCATTGTTGTGTTGTTCCAAGGATACTGGAGTTCGAATCTCAGAATGAGGGAAGTGGGGACAAATCCTGGACATGTGAGGTGGAACTTTGGGACTGTGCTGGTGATTTCAAGTCAGGACCAATAGGGCTATTTCAAACACTTTTCAAGCCCATTTCACAATTGAAATGTACATCTAACACAGAAACTCGCTCACAGAATCAGTCAAATAACCGGTTCAGTAGTGTAATTTATTAATCTGGCCATCATCATTCACAGCAAAACAAGAGTACTGCATTGCAGTTATGTCAATCGAATCAAAGCTACCATTCTACCAACTTGTCTCTTCTGATGCAGGTTTGAGTCATGCTGGCCAGCGTTGATGAAAGACTCCAACGGTGTGGTGATAGTGTTCAACCCAGACATGCCACGCCACCTAACGGAAGTAGAGACATGGTACTCCATGTTCATCTCCTCACAGGGGCTGCAGGACAGCCAGTGTCTGCTGATGGCCCACCACAAGCCTGGCAGTGGAGTAGATAACGGACGACCCAACCTAGGTAGGACTAATTATCAACAAGCTTGTTACATTATGTATCTTTTTTTCTAGTGCACTGTGTAGGAGCGTCTTTCCTTTGAATGACATATATTTCCAATGCCCCTGCTGCTAAAGGAACCTTGTTCGAGTACAGTCGTGGTCAAAAGTTGAGAATGACACAAGTATTGGTCTTCAAAGTTTGCTGCTTCAGTGTTTTTAGATATTTTTGTCAGATGTTACTATGGTATACTGAAGTATAATTACAAGCATTCCATAAGGGTTAAAGGCTTTTATTGACAAATACATTAAGTTTATGCAGAGTCAATATTTGCAGTGTTGACCCTTCTTTTTCAAGACCTCTACAATTCGCCCTGGCATGCTGTCAATTAACTTCTGGGCCACATCCTGACTGATGGCAGCCCATTCTTGCATAATCAATGCTTGGAGTTTGTGGGTTTTTGTTTGTCCACCTGCCTCTTGAGGATTGACCACAAGTTCTCAATGGGATTAAGGTCTGGGGAGTTTCCTGGCCATGGACCCAACATTTCGATGTTTTTTGTTCCCCAAGCCACTTAGTTTTCACTTTTGCCTTATGGCAAGGTGCTCCATCATGCTAGAAAAGGCATTGTTTGTCACCAAACTGTTCTTGGATGGTTGGGAGAAGTTGCTCTCAGAGGATGTCTTGGTACCATTCTTTATTTATGGCTGTGTTCTTAGGCAAAATTGTGAGTGAGCCCACTCCCTTGGCTGAGAAGCAACCCCACACATGAATGGTCTCAGGATGCTTTACTGTTGGCATGACACAGGACTGATGGTAGCGCTTACCTTGTCTTCTCCGGACAAGCTTTTTTCCGGATGCCCCAAACAATCGGAAAGGGGATTCATCAGAGAAAATGACTTTCCCCAGTCCTCAGCAGTCCAATCCCTGTACCTTTTGCACAATATCAATCTGTCCCTGATGTTTTTCCTGGAGAGAAGTGGCTTCCTCGCTGACCTTCTTGACACCAGGCCATCCTCCAAAAGTCTTCGCCTCACTGTGCTTGCAGATGCACTCACACCTGCCTGCTGCCATTCCTGAGCAAGCTCCGCAGTGGTGGTGCCCCGATCCCGCAGCTGAATCAACTTTAGGAGACGGTCCTGGCGCTTGCTGGACTTTCTTGTGCGCCCTGAAGTCTTCTTCACAACAATTGAACCTCTCTCCTTGAAGTTCTTGATGATCCGATAAATGGTTGATTTAGGTGCAATCTTACTAGCAGCAATATCCTTGCGTGTGAAGCCCTTTTTGTGCAAAGCAATGATGACGGCACGTTTCCTTGCAGGTAACCATGGTTAACAGAGGAAGAACAATGATTTCAAGCACCACCCTCCTTTTAAAGCTTCCAGTCTGTTATTTCTAACTCAGTCAGCATGACAGAGTGATCTCCAGCCTTGTCCTCGTCAACACTCTCACCTGTGTTAACGAGAGAATCACTGACATGATGTCAGCTGGTCCTTTTGTGGCAGGGCTGAAATGCAGTGGAAATGTTTTTTGGGGATCAAGTTCATTTTCATGGCAAAGAGGGACTTTGCAATTCTTCTGATCACTCTTCATAACATTCTGGAGTATATGCAAATTGCCATCATAAAAACTGAGGCAGCAGACTTGGTGAAAATGTACGTGTCATTCTCAAAACTTGACCACGACTGTACATGCCATTTGTCATCATGCCACTTAAGGACCAATGTAGCAGTTCTCAATATCAAATCATTTCTGGATAACAATTAAGTACCTTACTGTTGTTTTTTTCCAAATAAAATGGTCATAAATAGCTTCTTAGCAAATAGCAATTTCTCGAGCAAGATTTTAGCTAGGACTGTCTGAGTGAGGGACCTAATTGGATGAGCCTAATGGGAGGTATATAAAACCTGAAAACTAGCTGTTATTGGTCTATTAACTTATACCACCTAGTGATGTCACCAGGAAGGCCAAAACTCCATCCCACCAAAACAGGCGGAAATTTCAGGCAGTCTTTTAAAACAGCCCTTAAACTAAAACGACAATGTCATTTTCACAGTATATTATTGCAACCTGTGTAGAAAAATATATAAAACACAGGAAATCACATTTGACTGTACTGGGCCTTTAAAGCCAGGACATACACCACTGCTTTTCAATTCATACCAATAATGAGGACACAATTGTCAGTTGGATTTCTTTGACATGTTTTTGTGTGTGTGTGTAGCTTCGCATTTGAACAGGTTACCATTGAGCCACTCTAACCTGGAGGAAGATCCTGAGGGTGTGCGCCAGGGGTTCCGCAGGTACTTGGAGAACATTGTGCAAACACTGTCAGAGAGCCGGGAGCGAGAGGAGATGTCTATCATTACTTAATATCGTCCCAAACCCAAGCTTCATCTATCGAAGGTTGGATTTAGACTCCACTTGACACTTTCTGTAGTCAAAGGCTCTGCAAACGCTTTGTGACTTCTCCACGCACAGGAATGTCTAACTTTAACCAATCAGCATTTGTGCTTTTACTAAACATAATTCTACCCCCTTTCCAGAGTTGAGGTGGCAAAAGTAACCAGAAATTAAATCTTTGTCAACCTTCAACTGCACTTGGATTTTGTGTGTGTATACAAATTGTTGAAATGTCTACTTTTATAAATACACTGAACAAAAATAAACGCAACATGTAAAGTGTTGGTCCCATGTTTCATGAGATGAAATAAAATATCCCAGAAATGTTCCATACGCACAAAAAGCTTATTGCTCTCATTTTGTTTCCCTGTTAGTGAGCATTTCTCCTTTGCCAAGAAAATCCATCCACCTGACAGGTGTGGCATATCAAGAAGCTGATTAAACAGCATGCTCATGACACACGTGCACCTTGTGCTGGGGACAAAAGGCCACTCAAATGTGCAGTTGTCAAGTTGAGGGAGCATGCAATTGGCATGCTGACTGCAGGAATGTCCACCAGAGCTGTTGCCAGAGAATTGAATGTTCATTTCTCTACCATAAGCCATAAGTTGGAGGCAACGTCGTTTTAGAGAATTTGGCAGTCCGTCCAACCGCAGACCATGTGTACGGTTGAGCGATTTTCTGATGTCAACTTTGTAAACAGTGCCCCTGGGGGTGGGGTTATGGTATGGGCAGGCATAAGTTACGGACAACAAACACAATTGCATTTTATCGATTGGCAATTTGAATACACAAACCTACCGTGATAAGATCGTGAGGCCCATTTTAAGGTATCGGTGACCAACAGATGCATACCTGTATTCCCAGTCATGTGAAATCCATAGATTAGGGCCTAATTAATTTATTTCAATTGACTGATTAACTCAGTAAAATCTTAAAATTGTTGCGTTTCTATTTTTGTTCAGTATATTTTCCACTAAAACATCTCAGAAGAAAGTTGGCAACTTCAATATTTTTGATAGCAGTCCTGTAGTGTCAAACAAAATATGATAGAGTTGTAAATGTTCCACGTTACACAGTGCTAAAGTTCTTTAAACAATATACATTTATTAATTGGATCTCCACAGTTTGGAGGTGGAAGTTAAGAGCATATAACACTCAGCAGAGCAACAAGACAGTCAGATTTAAACGGCGTATCCAACAATGCCTCCTTTCCCGATGCACTCTCCAATGTAGAACCACATCAACACTTCAGTGCACACCAATCCATTTCTGAATGCATCCTGTAACAAAAGCATATTGAGATTAATGCCACACAAATCCCAGCAAGTCACACCTTAAAACAACATGTGAATATATTCAGGGACAAGAGAGAATTCCATATTTCCCAAATGGTTAGGGTGTAGGCCTAATGTTTACTCTAGTGGATTGTGGCTTACGTCAATCTTAAGCACTTATTTTTGTTTATGAAGGGACTACTTGTTAGATTTTGGATAGGTCACAACACCCACAGTCAGAGTCCAATGGGCAAAATAAAGAATTAGCTAGCTACTTATACAGTAATTCACACTCAAGTAATCTTCTCAGTTTTCACCTTCACTGTGGTCTGTCCAAGGCGTCCACTGTTGACACCGGTGAGGATGTTTTTGATGCCAACAATGGCCTGGGGAATCTCGGCAGGGGAAGGGGGCACAAGCTCGACTTTAGCATAGTGCCAGAAGGTCGCTAGACGGGGCTTGGTGTAGGTGGCAGCGGCTGAAAAAACAATGTACATGTCATGAAATGTGTCCTCTGCTGCACGCTGCTGGGTCAAGCTAGACAAGAAACATAGCTAGCCAGCATAAAAATTAGTTTACAGGCGAGATACAATTAATTGGTATATACAGCCTGAAGCAAATACCTGCAACATCGTGTAAATATTCCCTACAAGCCAGAATGTTGAATAAAATTACATTTAAACTTTACAGTTTGTCTGTGCGGTTTGTCCTTCAGCTGCTTGAAATTTGAGACAAAATATCCACAGGAAAGTATCGTTTAACCAACTTTTTAGAGAGCCGGTAGGTATATGATTCGGTTCTACATTACATGTGTCGGCACCGAAGTAAAGTACGTTTTATTGGATATGAGGTTCTTGTCAATAGTTATTGAACCAAGTATGCTATGACAATGAAAATGGTATATTCTGAATTAGAGGAGCGTGGAGAACAATCACCCTTTTAAAAACATTTTTGATTTCTTTGAGTATTGATAGCCATTGACAAATATAAAACTAACTATGCCTCAGTGCCAAACCGAACCATATTTCGACCTGTTGAAGGACAAACCGCACAGACAACCTGTAGAGTAAGTTTAAATGTAATTGAACATTCTGGCTTGTAAAGAGAAATAAAATAAAACAGATTCTGAGATTCTTCAAAGTAGCCACCCTTTGCCTTGACAGCTTTGCACACTCTTGGCATTCTCTCTACCAGCTTCATGAGGTAGTCACCTGGAATGCATTTCAATTAACAGGTGTGCCTTGTTTAAAAGTTAATTTGTGGAATTTTCTTCTTAAAGCGTTTGAGCCAATCAGTTGTGTTGTGACAAGGTAGGGGGGTATACAGAAGATAGCCCTATTTGGTAAAAGACCAAGTCCATATTATGGCAAGAACAGCTCAAATAAGCAAAGAGAAATGACAGTCCATCATTACTTTAAGACGAAGGTCAGTCAATCTGGAAAATTTCAAGAACTTTGCAGTCGCAAAATCCATCAGGCGCTATGATGAAACTGGCTCTGATGAGGACCGCCACAGGAAAGGAAGACCCAGAGTTACCTCTGCTGCAGAGGATAAGTTCATTAGAGTTCACTGCACCTCAGATTGCAGCCCAAATCAATGCTTCACAGAGTTCAAGTAACAGACACATCAACTGTTCAGAGCAGACTGTAAATCAGGCCTCCATGGTCGAATTGCTGCAAAGAAACCACTACTAAAGGACACCAATAAGAAGAAGAGACTTGCTTGGGCCAAGAAACACGAGCAATGGACATTAGACCAGTGGAAATGTCCAAATTAGAGATTTTTGGGTCAAACCGTCGTGTCTTTGTGAGACGCGGTGTGGGTGAACGGATGATCAACGCATGTGTAGTTCGCCCTGTAAAGCATGGAGGAGGTGTTATGGTGTGGGGGTGCTTTGCTGGTGACAAGTCTGATTTATTTAGAATTCAAGGCACACTTAACCAGTATGGCTACCACAGCATTCTGCAGCGATACACCATCCCATCTGGTTTGGGCTTAGTGGGACTATAATTTGTTTTTCAACAGGACAATGACCCAACACACCTCTAGGGCTATTTTACCAAGAAGGAGAGTGATTGAGTGCTGCATCAGATGACCTGGCCTCCACAATCCCCCGATCTCATCCCAATTGAGATGGTTTGGGATGAGTCAGGCGGCAGAGTTAAGGAAAAGAAGCCAACAAGTGCTCAGCATGTGGGAACTCATTCAAGACTGTTTAGAAAAGCATTCCAGGTGAAGCTGGTTGAGAGAATGCCAAGAGTGTGCAAAGCTCTCATCAAGGCAAAGGGTGGCTATTTGAAGAATCTCAAATATATTTTCATTTGCTTAACACTTTTGGTTACTACATGATTCCATATGTGTTATTTCATAGTTGTGATGTGTTCACTATTATTCTACAACGTAAAAACATAATTAAAGAGTTAAAATTAAGAAAACCCCTTGAATGAGCAGGTGTCCAAACATTTGACTGGTATTATATCTATCCATCTGCCATCCAGTGAAATGTGTTGTTTTACAGGGTCAGCCCATAGTAGTATGGCGCCCCTGGAGCACATTAGGGTTAAGTGCCTTACTCAAGGGCATAACAGATTTTTCACTTTGTTGTTAGGGTGTTCGAACCAGCGACCTTTCGGATACTGGCCCAACACTAACCGCTTGGCTACCTGCCGTCCATTTACACGAATTTTGTACGCATTAGCGTCAGACTGTATATACCAATGAATTGTGTATTACAGCCTGATTAAATCAGACTACAGGTGAGAGCTAGGTCAGGTGACTCAGATTGTCAAAAACAACTGAGATTGACATTTAGCTGCCTACATCAAATATTAATCTGTGGCTACATAGGTAGTTACCGTTAGCCAGCTAGCTAACAGGTTAACGTTAGTTAACGTTAGTTACTAACTACAGTACTAAAATGAGTAACGTCATATAGCTAGCTAGCTAACGTTCATCTGGAGACACGTTTTAATTCGAGATTAAGGGGGGACGGTTTGTTCGTTGTCAATCGTTAGTTAGCTATCAAACTTGAGTAGTTAGCTGCAGTCGGAAGGATATGCTAACGTAGTTAGCATAGCCAGCTAAACCAGGCACGCTTGACTATCAGCCGGACTGCAATAACATGCATGTTTTAATAGCGTCAACGTTTAGCTAATGTCCAAACAAAATAATTAGACTTACCTCCGATCAAAGTAGGTACTTTGGCCACCAGTTTCTGGACTGCCTGTGCCATGATGCTTTATTTTTGGAGTAATTTTTATGACTTCTCTAACCGGCTTGTCCGCTGCAACTGCGAATGTCACCTTTAGCTGGAAGGACCCTTCAAGTGGGGCTGCCTTATGAATTGCCTGAACAGAAATAGCTGCAGCGCTGCCTCATGTAACGCATGGACACTGAATTGATGTAAACTAGTGTGTGCTTCTTATTCTTTCCCCCCACCTAATCTTTCTCTTTCTCAAAGGTAAAAAATCTGTTTTTCATGGCAACAACAGACTGTAACAAATTGAACCCAGTGTGAGTAAATCTCCACACTTTCCTTCCACTATATCTGATCTGAAAAAGCACTGTACACACATATCCCTATAGCAGACTTCTGCCATATTGCTTTCACTGATGTTATTTGTTATATCAGAGCAGATGGGGGAAAGGATGCACTCAGGGCTTGGGGATCTATAATATTAATCAATTGTATGTCTGAATGTAAAAAATGCTAAGCTTATTGTTTCTTTGTTGCATTTATATACAGGCCTATGTATACCCCTTGACTTATTCCTCATTTTGTTGTTACAGACTGCATTCAAAATTAATAAATAAATAGAACATCTCACGCATCTACACACAATACCCCTAAATTACAAAGTGAAAGCATGTTTTTAGAAATGTTTGCACATTTATTGAAAATGAAATACAGAAATATGTCATTTACATAAGTATTCACACCCCTGTGTCAATACTTGTTAGAATCACCTTTGGCAGCGATTACAGCTGTGAGTCTTTCTGAGTAAGTCTCTTAGAGCTTTGCACACCTGGAATGTACAATATTTGCCATTATTCTTTTCAAAATTCTTCAAGCTCTGTCAAATGTGTTGGTGATCATTGCTAGATAACCATTTTCAAGTCTTGCCATAGATTTTCAAGCAGATTTAAGTCAAAACTGTAACTCTGGTGGAAAGCAGACTGAACCAGGTTTTCCTCTAGGATTTTGCCTGTGCTTAGCTCCATTCTGTTTATTTTTTATCCCCAGTCCTTAACGATTACAAGCATACTCATAACATGATGCAGCTACCACTATGCTTGAAAATATGAAGAGTGGTACTCAGTAATGTGTTGTATTGGATTTGCCCCAAACATAACACTTTGTATTCAGGAGAAAACATGAATTGCTTTGCCACATTTTTTGCTGTATTACTTAAGTGCCTTGTTGCAAACAGGATGCATGTTTTAGGAATAGTTTTATTCTGTAAATCCATTTTAAATTCATGCTGTAACACAACAAAATGTGGAAAAAGTCAAGGGGTGTGAATACTTTCTGAAGGCACTGTATTATGCCTATTTCCATTCTTGGTGAGAAAGACAAATAATAGAGGGGGATAAAACTTCCAATTCTGCAGTCATTATTCATTTGCTGTTTCAGGTAGCATCATATAGAACATTCATGTTCAATGTTGTAAAATACATAAGTTCCAAGTTCAGGCCAAATTACATCAACATATTCAAGTTTAAATACATGAATCAAACAACAATAATCTAATAGGATAACAACCTACAGTCGATCTTCATGGATAGAGGTTACAATACTGATATCTACCACTTTATTTAGGTATTTTCTTCATCTTGATCCATAGCACAGCAGATTGTGTGGTTCAAGTTGAGACCAAGATCTCTTCTGTCTTTTGGGGTTGGTTTCTGGCAGCTGTGGTTGTGCTCTTCATCGGGGTCATCATCTGGACCCTCTAAAGACATGCCTCCTCACAGAAATAGTTTTTGTATCATCTCCCTCAGATTGAATTTGAATCATATTTAGACCACTTATATTACCTACAGGGGTTAACACTTTCTTTACCCTTTAGTGGCAATGATGCTGGATGAGTATGGGTCCTAGTATACGCTCTCAGATATACAGGTGCTTGGGTAATTTTCGGTCACTCACAGGGCAGATTTCACATCAGTTTCCTCCTCCATCTGTAGAGATCAATAACAAGATCAATTAGATGTGATAATTTATTAAAGATAATAAATACATAGGCTACAGTACAATCTCCTAAGGACCTGTTCTCTCACCGTAGCCTCTACAGTAGTGAAGGGGCTCTGGCTCTGTTCGAGCTTGTTGTACCCACTCTTCTCCACAACCAGAAGAGAGAGATAATGTCCTCCCTCCTGAACCAGAACCATCACATCCTCCAGACAATTCTCCTCCATGTTCTGTCCGTTCACCTCCATCACCACGTCCCCTACCTGTAGTCCTGCTCTACTCCCAGAGCCCCCCAGTGCCACCTAGAGGACCCCAAAAAATCGACATAATTTCCATATTAGAAGGCCATCAACTGTCTAATTTCACCTCTTTAAAGGCCCAGTGCAGTCAAAATTATAATTTTCCTGTGTTTTATATATATTTCCACACTATGAGGTTGGAATAATACTGGGAAATTATGAAAATGATGATAGTGCCGTTTTGGTGTAAGAGCTGTTTGAAAAGACCACCCAAAATATCTGCCTGTTTTGGTGGGATGTAGTTTTGGCCTGCCTGGCGACATCACCAGGCGGTATAAGTTAATAGACCAATAACAAAGAGAGTTTCAAACCTCTCTGCCAATAACAGCTAGTTTTCAGGTTTTATATCCCTCCCATTAGACTCGTCCAATTAGGCCCCTCACTCAGACCACTCTCAGACAGTCCTAGCTAAATTTTTGCTTGAGAAATTGTTCTTTGCTAAGAAGCTATTTTTGTTTCTTTTTGACCATTTTAATAGAAAAATATTACAGTAAGGCACTTAATTTTTACCCAGAAATGATTTGATATTGAGATCAAAACAGCTCCATTGGACCTTTTTACCTTACATTTTATAATAAATATAATTCTTCTCAGCTCCTTGTAAATACAATAATTCAGTGTAATCTCTGGTTTGAGTAAAAAACTTAATTTTCTCATCTCACTGCTGGAGACATCACATCTTTAGTAAGCCTATTGCTGCCCAACAGCTAGTGTGTGTCCATGAGTGTCCTACGGTGCCCTACCTGGCTTACAAAGGTTCCAGGGGTGTCCTGGAAACAGCCCAAGTTGATGCCGAAACCCAGAGGTCCTTTCTGGAGAACACAAAGTCGTGGACTAGGCACAGTGGGCAGCACCACTGGTTCTTCCTTTGGAACCTCCACTACAACTGGGAGTGGTGGTGGGGCTAGGTTCTCCTTTTCCTTTACCTGTTCAACTGCATTACTCCCACAGAAGAGCAGAGGGGATAGATCCAACTGAATGGAGTAAAATAGGGTACATAACAAAGAGAACAATCATTAGCTCATTATATGTACTTTAAATGTTTAATGTCTGCTTACTCTGGTTATAATTTAACCTGGAACCCTTTAGTCAAGGACGTTTATTAAGCCCTACCACACAAACACTATCAACGGTCTACAAAGTTGTTAAACGTTTTTAAAAACAATTCTAATAAATGCAACAGTTGGACAATGGAAGATACTCCAAAATTTAGAAATTGTATAATCCATCATATATTGACTGAATTATAGCACATAAATCATTTTACTGGCACGGACTAATAATGAATGGAATTCAGGGATTTTGGTGGAAATTCAGGTATTCAATTTATTTATTTTTCTTAGAATGCACACATGTTGTTATTGTATCAGGTAATTTTTTATATATTTTGTGTTACAATAAAGAAAACTATATGTGCCTAATTTGCATAAACACAATGGGTGTATTTGCATATATAAAAACATTAACATAAAGGGGTGGAACAGAGTTGCATAATTCAACAAGTGTGTCAATAGCAGGATAATAATAATAATAATAATAATAATAATAATATGCCATTTACCCTCGGATTAAAAATCAACACGCTTGACTCTAGTTTACACCAATCTAAAAATTGTTTGAGAGATCAGACATATTATCACTATAATCCGAGTGTTCATTTTCAGAAGTTGCTTTCATTTCAGTGCATTTAATTTGTAAACATTTCAACTGTAATAAATGATTTTTTTTTTTTATTACACAAAAAATGAACACCCATCAAATTAAAGTTCTTCTCTATTTTGTGATGTAAGTGATCGAGACGGTGCTTAAAATCCCAGATGAATCTTTAGCATTCTTGAAAGACAATGTATTCCATTGAGCACATTTCAGCCATTACCAGGATGTTTGACAGGTCATTACAAACATTTCCGCAGTCGTAACGTTAACAGAAAAACGACAGGCACAAGCAGGAGTATGAAAGAGTCGGAGGAGTAAAATGAAAGCAATCAATCCAGCGAGATTTAAGTGACAAGTGGATTTTGCACCCCTCAAACACAGGAAATGGATGTCTGAAAAAGACAAATCCTCATATGGGCGGGGCATGCACGTTGCTACAAACACACACACACTTGGGATGACTGTGCTCACAGCTACCTGCGTGTAAAACTCTTGGCCACTGGCTGTGATGGTGGTAAGGGTGACCTGTTGGCCACTCTTCCGTACTCTGTCCACTATGTCCTCATGGCCCAGTGACTCCACTGCCTCTCCATTGACCTCCAGTAGCAGGTCTCCTTCCTCAATGCCTGCCTCCTCAGCCGGGCTGCCTTGGTCTACCTCACGCATTACGTGGGCTAAAGAAGGAAAGCATTTCACATACATACACTGACGGTTACAATCTGGATTATAGATATATGTGTATGGGTTTGTGAATGTGTGCTGTGCATGTGTGTGTGTGTCTTGTTTTTTCCATATAGTTTATGTTATTGCTTGTGTCATAGCTATTTCCTGCATATGGTATGCATAGTTGAGTTTGTTTGTACATATATCATCATCCCTCTGACCTTTGCATCCCGATGGGGTCATCTCCTCTCTGAGGAGGAAGCCATACCCCTCGGGCCCAGGGACCAGATGGAGTTTCCTGGGTGTATGGGGCAGGTTGTGGTGGGAACCAGCCAGGGTGGGTAGGATTGGCATCCGCCTGCGGGCATAGCTCTGCTCACTCTCACTGTCAATCACCAGGATGGTAATGTGGTCCCTGCACTTCTTCACCTGCACACAATACATGGACAAGCTGTATCAGACCGGTCATGTTCATTAGGCACAAAACAAAGAAAAAGGGCTTGAAACAGGGAGCGACTATCTGGACTTGTCCAATAAGAGCCGCTGGTTTTCATTTTCCATTTCAAAATGTTTTCTTGCCCTAATTAACGTGACCCAGATTGCTCAAAGGCTGGTCCATACAGTGGAGGGAGGTCTGTTTGTCCAAGTCCACCTACCATCTTGATGAGAACAGAGTGTGTGAGCTCTGACACCGTGTCACCATCGATCCACAACAGGCGGTCTCCCCGACGCACCCCCGCTCTCTCGGCCGGACCCCCACTCAACAGGCTCACTGAGATCTGGCCCTTCTCCCCTAGAGGGGGTTCACATGGCATGACACAAAGTCAACAACCATTCTAGGACCAACCAATTAACTCTGATTCTGATTAATTAATAATTTCATCATTTGTATAAATTTCCTCTCAACTGCAGTCTCGCGTACCTTCCACAGGCAGGAAGTTGACTCCAAGGCCTGAGGCTGTGTCTCTGATGATGTGGCAGAGCCTGGGTGGGCTGCAGCCCTCTCCCCTGTGTGCTCTGGCTAGGGCCTGGAGGTCATGACCCTGTGACACCGCCTGGTCGTACTCCTCTCCATCCAACACCAGCAGACACAGCTGGCGCCCACTAAGCTTTATACGCATGGCCACCTGACTCACACACAGAGACAAAGACAGACATACAGTGGGTATCATACGTATTCACCCCCCTTCACATTTTATTGTGTTACAAAGTGGGACTAAAATGGATTTAATTGTCTTTTTTTTAATATTAATGAAAGATAAAATACTAATATACATAAGTATTCACCCTTCTGATTCAATACATGTTAGAAACACATTTGGCAACGATTACTGGGTCTTCTTGGGTAAGTCTCTAAGAGCTTTGCACACCTGGATTGTTTTCTAAATTGTTTTCAAAATTCTTCAAGCTCTGTCAAGGTGTTAGGGATCATGGCTAGACAGCAATTTTGATGTCTTGCCATAGATTTTCAAGCAGATTTAAGTAAAAACTGTAACTTGACAGGAACATTCACTGTTTTTATGGTAAGCAACTCCAGTATAGATGTGGCCTTGTGTTGTAGGTTATTGTCCTGCAGAAAGGTGGATTCCTCTCCCAGTGTCTGGTGTAAAGCAAACTGAAGCATGTTTTCTTCTAGGATTTTGACTCTGAGATCCTTAGCCTCATCCTGTTTCTTTTTATCCCCAGTCTTTGCAGATATCAAGCATTACATACCATGATGCAGCCACCACCATGCTTGAAAATAAGGAGGCAATTACTCAGTCATGTGTTGTGTGGGATTATCCCCAAAACATAAGGCTTTGCATTTAGACCAAAAAGTGTATACCTTTGCCATGTTTGTTGTGGTATTACTTTAGTGCCTTGTTGCATACAGGATGCATGTTTTGTAATATTTGTATTCTATATATTTGTATTCTTCTTTTCACTCTGTCATTTGGGTCATTATTGTGGATTCACTACAATGTTGTTGATCCAGCCTCAGTTTTCTCCCATCACAGCCATTGAACTCTGTAGTTGTTTTAAAATCACCTATGGCCTCATGGTGACGTCCCTGAGCAGATTCCTTCCTGTCCTGCAGCTCAGTTCAGAAGGATGACTATAGCTTGGATGTATCTGGCTGGTTTAATACGTCATCCACAGCATCATTATTAACTTGACCATTCTTAAAGAGATATTCAATGTCCGATTTGTTATTGTTACCCATCTACCAATCATTGCCCTTCTTTATGAAGATTTCAAAAAGCTCCCTGGTCTTTGTAGTTGAATCTGTGCTTTAAATTCAATACTTGACTCAGGGACCTTACAGATGCTGTATGCATGGGGGACAGATGAAGGGGTAAAAAAAAAATGTCAACCCCTATTATTTCACACAGACTGAGTCCGTGTAACTTATTATGTGATTTGTTTAGCCACATGTTACTCCTGAACTAATTTAGGCTTGCCTAAACTAAGGGGGTGAATACTTATGCAACGACTATATTTTAGTTATATACTGTACTTTTATTCATTTGTACAGATTTGTAGAATTTTCTTTTCACTTTGACATTATGGAATATTTTGTGTAGATCAATGACAAAAAATCTAAATGAGATCTATTTCAATCCCACTTTGTAAGGCAACAAAATGTGAAAATATCCAAGGGGGTGAATACTTATGATACCCACTGTACAAGTTAGAATGTTATGTTCAGTCTAGGTGCAATTTTGGCTAAGTCTCTCTTGAAAAATTTGTATTTTGACTACAACGGTAAACCTGGTAAAATCAGGGTAAATATAAAACAAAACATATGTGTATAATGACCAATATTTTAGGTTAAATCCGCCTGAAAAGTCGCTCTAGGTCATCGGCCATCTGACCTCTAGGTGTGTGATGTCATCCACAAAGCTCTCATTGACCTCCAGGAGTCGATCCCCGTCTCTGAGACCACCGCGCTCCGCCACCCCCCACGGTGTCACCTGTCTGATCACATGACCAAGGCAGCCCCTCTCCACACGCAGGTGGAAGCTGAAGGACTCACCCTCTTCACGTTTAAGAATGCAGAGACGCGGTGTGGGCCCTGAGCAAGGCTCTACAGGGGACAGTTATAGAAGAGAAGGAACAGTGGACATACATTTAAGGTCTATAGTCTAAAGTCTATAGTCTAAAGTTAAAGTCTATAGTATATCGTCTTTTTCCAAAAACGTCAGTAGAGGTGAAAGAATTTAGGTGTGTAATGAAGAACACTAAAGGGGTAGCCTACCTGCATCATCTGAGATGACCATTGCTGGGTTGTCTATTCCCTCCTTAGGATTGAAGGTGAATTTCCTTTTACATAAAAGATAATCATTTTATATTTCAGAATTGAGCCATCAAGTTGCAAATCACCACTTCACGAGTCATTGAGTGGAATTTCAGCAGTACAGTAAATGGGCCCACTACGTAAGCGCAATCTGCAACCATTTATCTGTGCGTATGAAGGCTTATCTTGAGCCCAAAGTCTTAAAGCTCTTAGTGAGAGAGAGAGAGAGAGAGAGAGAGAGAGAGAGAGAGAGAGAGAGAGAGAGAGGGGAGACAACAGTCTCAAAAGTCAGCAAATCCAGGCTAAGAGTTTCAGATGTTACTGTGTTTCCAAGGTCTTCAGGGACAGAATGTGCAGTACAGTACTATGAATTGCTATGAAACTTAGTTTCTATTCAGCAAAGAGGTAAACACATGAGTAACATAAACTTGAATGTTTCCACTTCAACTGATCACTTGCTTAGGCCAACACCTGTATTTCTTCACATGCAAAAACTGTGGAATAGTGCAAAAAATAGTAAAACAGTGAGGGTAGATTGTGAGGAGGAGAGGAACAAAGCTTACTCTGTTAGCTCTATGACCTCCACAAGACCTGAAAGAGAACAACAGGACACAACAGTCAGTTTAATAGTTTACAGCAATGGTTGATCTCATCAGTGTGGGGCCAGCCACAATAAATAGGTTTCTTTATGTGAATCTGAAGACAAAATACATTTGGTCAACCTTAACCTCGCAAAAAAACAAAAGTTTGCATCAGTGAATCCTAATTACCTAATTTTCCTGACATCCATTAATACATTTCAAACTGGCTGTCTACCCACTGGGCACGCACTGGTTGAATCAATGTTGTTTCAACGTAATTTGTCAACATATTGTGATGTGGAATCAACATGGTAAATACATTGGATTTGAAAAAAGTCATCATTTTCAGGGTGAAATTTCAACCACAGATTTATGTCAAACCTTGTATAACATATGTTGAAATTGTACCTTTAAAACAACGTCAGATCTTCAACGTTATATCCACTATCAGAACAAAAAACAATAGGCTGGCCAGCACCTCCTACTGGAAAATGGATCTATAGTGCCTTCGGAAAGTATTCAGACCCCTTGACTTTTTCCACATTTTGTTACATTACAGCCTTATTCTAAAATGGATTAAATAAATAAAAATCCTCAGCAATCAGCAATCTACACACAATACCCCAGAATGACAAAGTGAAAACAGGCTTTTAGAAATGTTTGCACATTTACTAAAAATATAAAACAGAAATACCTCATTTACATAAGTATTCAGACCCTTTGCTATGAGAATTGAAATTGAGCTCAGGTGCATCCTGTTTCCATTGATCATCCTTGAGATGTTTCTACAACTTGATTGGAGTCCACCTGTGGTAAATTCAATTGATTGGACATGATTTGGAAAGGCACTCACCTATCTACAGTGGGGAGAACAAGTATTTGATACACTGCCGATTTTGCAGGTTTTCCTACTTACAAAGCATGTAGAGGTCTGTAATTTTTATCATAGGTACACTTCAACTGTGAGAGACTGAATCTAAAACAAAAATCCAGAAAATCACATTGTATGATTTTAAAGTAATTAATTTGCATTTTATTGCATGACATAAGTATTTGATACATCAGAAAAGCAGAACTTAATATTTGGTACAGAAACCTTTGTTTGCAATTACAGAGATCATACGTTTCCTAAACTCCACTCGCCGTGTTTGGAGGAAGAAGAAGGATGAGTACAACCCCAAGAACACCATCCCAACCGTGAAGCATGGAGGTGGAAACATCATTCTTTGGGGATGCTTTTCTGCAAAGGGGAAAGGACGACTGCACCGTATTGAGGGGAGGATGGATGGGGCCATGTATCACGAGATCTTTGCCAACAACCTCCTTCCCTCAGTAAGAGCATTGAAGATGGGTCGTGGCTGGGTCTTCCAGCATGACAACGACCCGAAACACACAGCCAGGGCAACTAAGGAGTGGCTCCGTAAGAAGCATTTCAAGGTCCTGGAGTGGCCTAGCCAGTCTCCAGACCTGAACCCAATAGAAAATCTTTGGAGGGAGCTGAAAGTCTGTATTGCCCAGCGACAGCCCCGAAACCTGAAGGATCTGGAGAAGGTCTGTATGGAGGAGTGGGCCAAAATCCCTGCTGCAGTGTGTGCAAATGTCACGGTTTCGGCCGAGGCTGCCTCTCCTCCTTGTTCGGGCAGGCTTCGGCGCTCGTCGTCTCCGGAATTCTAGCTGCCACCGATAGATGTTTCATGTTCGCTTGCTTTTGTCTGTTTGTGTCACACCTGTTTCTGTTTTACGTAATTAGTGTCCTATAAGTTTCTCGTTGTGTTTGTCATGTGTTGTGTATGATTGTTTTTCGTCAGTGTTGTGTTTGCTCAGTTGAGCATAGTTTCTCCACTGCGCTGGAGCACAGTTGCACTTGTTCGTGCAAAACTTCGTTTGTCGCACCTGTTTGTGCGCATTTGCCTTTTCGCCTTGTGCGTAGTTTAGCTGTTTGGGCTTAGTTGTCCTGTTGCCTGTGTTGGGCCAGTAATACAGCATTTGGAACTTACAGTCGGCGTCCTGCATTTGATTTCCTACACTACACCTACACACGCCCTGACAGCAAACCTGGTCAAGACCTACAGGAAACATATGATCTCTGTAATTGCAAACAAAGGTTTCTGTACCAAATATTAAGTTCTGCTTTTCTGATGTATCAAATACTTATGTCATGCAATAAAATGCAAATTAATTACTTTAAAATCATACAATGTGATTTTCTGGATTTTTGTTTTAGATTCCGTCTCTCACATTTGAAGTGTACCTATGATAAAAATTACAGACCTCTACATGCTTTGTAAGTAGGAAAACCTGCAAAATCGGCAGTGTATCAAATACTTGTTCTCCCCGCTGTATATAAGGTCCCACAGTTGAAAAGTGCATGTCAGAGGAAAAACCAATCCATGAGGTCGAAGGAATTGTCCGTAGAGCTCCGAGACATGATTGTGTCGAGGCACAGATCTGGGGAAGGGTAACAAAAAATGTCTGCAGCATTGAAGGTCCCCAAGAACACAGTGGGTTCTATCATTCTTAAATGGAAGAAGTTTGGAACCACCAAGACTCTTCCTAGAGCTGGCCGCCTGGCCAAACTGAGCAATCGGGGGAGAAGGGCCTTGGTCAGGGAGCTGACCAAGAACCAGATGGTCACTCTGACAGAGCTCCAGAGTTCCTCTGTGGAGATGGGAGAACCTTCCAGAAGGACAACAATCTCTGCAGCACTCCACCAATCAGGCCTTTATGGTAGAGTGGCCAGATGGAAGCCACTCCTCAGTAAAAGGCACATGACAGCCCGCTTGGAGTTTGCCAAAAGGCACCTAAAGACACTCAGACCATGACAAACAAGTTTCTCTGATCTGATGAAACCAAGATTGAACTCTTTGGCCTGAATGTCAAGCGTCACGTCTGGAGGAAACCTGGCACCATCCCTACGGTGAAGCATGGTGGTGGCAGCATCATGCTGTGGGGATGTTTTCAGCGGCAGGGACTGGGAGACTAGTCAGGACCGAGGCAAAGATTAATGGAGCACTCAGGACCTCAGACTGGGGTGAAGGTTCACCTTCCAATAGGACAACGACCCTAAGCACACAGCCAAGACAACGCAGGAGTGGCTTCGGGACAAATCTCTGAATGTCCTTGAGTGGCCCAGCCAGAGCCTGGACCTGAGCCCGATCTAACATCTCTGGAGAGACCTGAAAACTGCTGCGCTCCCCATCCAACCTGTCAGAGCTTGAGAGGATCTGCAGAGAAGAATGGGAGAAACTCCCCAAATACAGGTTTGCCAAGCTTGTAGTGTCACACCCATGAAGACTGGAGGCTGTAATCGTTGCCAAAGGTGCTTCAACAAAGTACTGAGTAAAGGGTCTGAATACTTATGTAAATGTAATAATTTTTTATAAATTAGTAAACATTTCTGAAAACATGTTTTTGCTTTGTCATTATGGGGTATTGTGTGTAGATTGATGAGGGGGAAAAAACTATTTAATCCATTTTAGAATAAGGCTGTAACATAACAAAATGTGGAAAAAGTCAAGAGGTCTGAATACTTTCCGAATGCACTGTACCTACAGCTAACCTTTGGTCTCCCATCCAGGTTTTTAACCAAGCCCAGCTATGATATTTGTCACTGACTATTACCATTGTGCTATCGTGAGAATGATTGTTGAGAGGTCTTTGTTGCTATCGACATCATTCCAAAGGGTAGGTTTAACAGAGCAAATTAAATGTGACCATACTTTACCACTCATATATCATCAATGATGCTATTTAGGCCTATATAGCATTGCAAAGTCATCAACAGCTATTGTTTCAATTCAACCCAGAATTCAACTAAAAATAGATGATACAATAGTGTGATGCACATAAATATGTTGGTCACAATTTGGTGTTTTGAGAAAGATATATGTATTTTTTCTATCTGTTATGTTTTTGTATTGGTTGTGTTTTTTTATTAGAGTTTTTTTTCCATATACCTCCAATGGGAAGAGGAGGAGAGGCACTAGGAGCGGCCTGCTGGTTCATCTCGCAGACAGGAATAAATATCTCTCCGGGAAGCAGAAGGGCGGATGTGTGTGTTTCATGATTAACGACTCATGGTGTAATTGTAGTAACATACAGGAACTCGAGTCCTTTTGTTCACCCGACCTAGAATATCTCACAATCAAATGCCGACCGTATTATCTCCCAAGATAATTTTCTTCGGTTATAGTCACGGCCATGTATATCCCCCCTCAAGCCGATACCACGTCAGCCCTCAAAGAACTTCACTGGACTTTATGCAAACTGGAAACCACATATCCTTAGGCTGCATTTATTGTAGGCGGGATTTTAACAAAGCAAATTTGAGGACTAGGCTGCCGAAGTTCTATCAACATATCGACTGTTGTACTCGCACTGCCAAAATCCTCGACCATTGCTATTCGAACTTCGTTCACAAACTTTTACAGATGCACAATTGAGAGCATCCTGTCGGGCTGTATCACCGCCTAGTACGCCAACTGCAGCGCCCGCAACCGCAAGGATCTCCAGAGGGTGGTGCAGTCTGCTGAACGCATTACCGGGGCAAACTACCTGCCCTCTAAGACACATACAGCACCCGATGTCACAGGAAGGCCAAAAAGATCATCAAGGACATCTACCACCCAAGCCACTGCCTGTTCACCCCGCTATCATCCAGAAGGCGAGGTCAGTACAGGTGAATCAAAGCTTCTATCTCAAGGCCATCTGACTGTTAAATAGCCATCACTAGCACATTAGAGGCTGCTGCTGCCTATTGAAATCACTGGCCACTTTAAGAAATGGAACACTTGTCACTTTAATAATGTTTACATATCTTGCACTACTCATCTGATATGTATATACTGCATTCTATTCTATAATATTCTACTGTATCTTAGTCCATGCCACTCTCTCATTGCTTGTCCACATATATATTCTTAAATTCCATTCCTTACTAGTTTTGTGTGTATTGGGCATATGTTGTGAAATTGTTAGATATTACTTATTAGATATTACTGCACTGTTGGAGCTAGAAGCACAAGCATTCCGCTACACCCGTAATAACATCTGCTACACACGTGTATGTGACAAATAACATTTGATTTGATTTGATTGTTATCCAGTGTGTACCACTAGGGAGAGCTGCAGGGGAATTGGGGTATAGAGTACGCTCTACAGCAAAAAAAAGAGGAAGAAACTGCCTGATTGAAAAACAAACGTATCTCCTGTGTCTTCTTTCTCCCTGTGTATAACAGGACTTTATTATCTGTAGTGGGATCTCATGTCTGGAGCCTGTTACAGATTCTTGGGGGCTTTTCCGGGATAGGCTTCGCCTGCTGGAGGATGCTGAACCAGTGATACAGACATCCGGGACTGTGTGGCCTGTGTAGCTGTGTGACGTGCGTGAGGGATAAAGAGAGGCCACGTCGGATGGTGCAAGGAAGGGCCTGGTGTGGGACATCAGGAAGCGCCTGCATGCGCTGACATTTGAAGAACTATCGGATCGGCAAGACCGTCGGCCCGGTACCAGACAAAGACAAGTCAGAGCTACAGAAGTCTGAAAATCAGTCTGAAAATACACCTCCTTCGCCCACCAATGCAGCTGATGTTGTTAACGTAGCCAATGACACATCCGATACTGACACTGAATACCAGATAATGCTTTCTAGCTATGAGGTAGGAAACGCCTCCAATGTAGAAGTAACCCTACCCCGCCCACAGCTGTGAAACAAAGCACTGTACATGATAACTCACCACACAGTAGCCGTCACTCTGAGCGTGCACCACCCATCTAAGCACGACAGTGTAGTCTCCCTAAGATATCTTTTACATGCAGCGGAGAGAATTCAAGATTCATGGGGGTCAAATAGGCGACCACGCTTCAGACATAAGCTACACCAATGCGTGCAAACAGATAGAAGAAGGGATTGAAGAGAACTGCAGTGAAAATGAGATAGTCAGAAGCGTGTTGCGGCTCATAAGGCCTGGACATTTCAAGGACATGCTCATGAACAAAGACGTCATGACAATAGTAGAGCTTAAAGGGTTTCTCCAGAGTCACCTAGGGGAAAAAAAACAGTACCAAACTATTCCAAGAGCTTATGTGCGCTAATCAAAGTGAACAAGAGACTTCGCAACAGTTTCTCTATAGGATGATAGGGCTGAAACTGAAAATTCTGTTGATGTCAAAAGAAGCCAACACAGACATAAGGTATGATGTACAGACAGTGCAAGATGTATTCTTACACACCGTGTACCAGGGCTTAGACACAAACACAGCCATATTCGCAGGGAGTTGAGACCCCTCCTTTCTGACAGCAAAGTGTCTGACTAAGTAATACTAAGGCATGTGATGGAAATAACCAGTAACGAGAATGAGAGGCAGCATTGGCTAGGCCCAATAACCTGTCCCTAACCAATACATGCTCATAGCGTACAGCTTGGTGATAGCCATAGTAATGAAAACTGTATCAAAGGGGAGGCGGTTGCTGACCATAAACACAAGAGTAAGACCATACAACAGCTCAGTGCGCAGGTTGAAGCTTTAACCAGCATGATAGACTCCCTGACAAGGTCAAAACAACCAGTACATACATGCCAGTGTTCCACAAGCCAACAGTCTGGGCCCAGAAGAGAGAAACCATACGGCTCCCCATGATGTGTTGAACAGGGAAGGACATAGAGCAGTAGGCTGTCTAAAGAGACTAAAGCACTCTGGAAACGGGAGCCGGTCACTGCGCAGGAACAACCAGTGATCGAGCCGCAGCTACAGTCCCAACCGGGTGGTTTCACAGTGTTGAGAACTCAAAGTGTAAATCGCAGGAGTACGGTCTCACAACGTGCATCCGCCAAGACAGCTGGTGTAGAGAAAAGAGGCAGGACGGGGGGTGGTTCTCCCAAGGTATACTCACAAGGCCAGCCGGCCACAGAACATGACAAAGTAGCCCAGCTTATAGAAAAGAAATGCCTGCTCTGATGTAACATGTATGGCTTGGGAGCAAGCGGCCCAAGTGAGCATCTTAGATCATATGCCTGGAAGGAAAAATACTTACCTGGTCAAAAAGTGAGGCCGCTCACTGAGCTCATTGGAGCCGACGGAGGTCTTGATGTTTATGCTGTGAATGAAGATACCATACCCTTCGATGGCTGGGTTGAAGTTACTGTCAACCTACCTGGGAATGATAACCCTGATCTATCCATTCATGTCCAATTCCTAGTTAGTCAGCTGACGCTTGAGAGGCCCTTACTTGGGTTTAATGTGATAGAGGAGCAAGGTCATTAAAGGACAAATGGGGAGTATTGTGGAACATAGTCTTACCTTACTCAGTGGGGCCATGGCAATCCAAGATGTCCAAGCCAAAGCCATTGTAAACTTTGTCGACGTCCGAAAACCACATGCAGCTAGAACAACTAGATGTTGGGGAGGGCTTAGTAGAGATCCAAAAGGCTACACAAACCCTATGTACAGGTCCCTGTCAGAAACCACACCCGGCATGACATACCTCTGCCAAGAACAGCCATTGGTAGCATCCAGCCAATAGCCAAAATAGTTGGGACAGACCAACAAGTGAAACCTAAAGCCAGTGTGGAGGTTAACAGTGTCAACTCACCTAGCCCAAATGGTGATGCAGTGTCACTATGGCACCCTCCATATGACATAAGACACTTGGAAGAAACACAACAACAAATGGTCACAAACATATTGTATGAGGAATCAGCTGCTTTCGCGCTTGACGACAATGATATCGGGTGCATCAAAAACCTGCAGATATCACTCAGTCTCAAAGATGAAGTACCTGTCCAGAGAGCGTATGCGTCAGTGCCAAAACCAATTTACCAGAAATGTAAGGAGATGGGTAAAATGGCGCCGACAGAGGGTGCCTCGCCTCGAGCTCCGATAAAACATTGCAGGTGTTTTTCTCATTTTCTTAATCAGTTTGTTTCGTGCATTACTTTACACACCCGGGTAGAACTATTGTAATACGAATTGCTGGGTACTCACCATCCACCTGACCTCCCCGAATTCCCTGAGATGGCAGAACAATGGACTAGCTTATTGCTGCTTGGGAGTCATACCGGAGAGTAGGAAGTGAAGATGCCAACAGAGAGGCAGACATGGCAGGGTCTTAGTGAGATTAAGACGTCGGGCGAGCCATCCTCCATTACCGAGCATACTACTCGCCAATGTTCAATCATTAATGAACAAACTTGACGAACTCAGAGCGAGGATCTCCTTCTAGAGGGACATCAGATCCTGCAACATACTCTGTTTTTCTGAGACTTGGCTTTTCTCCGACATCCAAACAGATTATATAAAACCAGTGGGTTTTACAGTTTTTCGAGCGGATAGGAAGCGGGCTCTCTCTGGCAAGAGCAAGGGTGGTGGGCTCTGCTTTATAACCAACAACACATGGTGCGACGGGGGAAACATACAGGAACTTGCGAACTTCTGCTCCCCCGACTTGGAATACTTGGTCATCAAATGTCGCCCTTTTTACCTTCCGAAAGAGTTCTCAGGGATTATCACCATGGCTGTGTACATCCCACCCCAAGCCGACACCAAAAAGACTCTCAAAGATCTTCATTGGACCCTGAACCAGCTGGAAACCGCATTCTCGGAGGCAGCATTCATTGTTGTGGGGGACTTTAACAAAAGTAATTTGAGAATCGTGCTCCGAAATTATTACCAACACATCGACTGTCTAACCTGCGAAATTCTACTCTTGACCACTGCTATACGCCTTTTCAACACAGGTATAAGGCTCTCTCCCGTCCTCCTTTCGGGAAATCCGACCATGACTCCATCTTGCTTCTCCCCGCCTACAAACAAAGACTCAAGAGGGAAGTTATGATGGTCAGGTCTGTACAGCGTTGGTCCGACCAATCAGAGTTCACGCTCCAAGACTGTTTTGATCACGTGGACTAGAATATGTTCCGGGTTGCCTCTGGAGATAATGTCAATGAATACGTCGACTCAGTCACCAGATTCATGAAAAATGCATAGATGACGTGATACCGATAGTATCTTCCAAAACGTACCCAAATCAAAAACTTTGATTGATAGCAGCCTTGTAGGAAAGCTGAAAGATAGAGATGCTGCTTATAAACAGGGCAAGGTGACCAGGGACAATAGTTTGTTTAAACTGTACAAATATGAGTTTCGCAGATCGATCAAGATGGCGAAACACAAGTATAGGGACAAAGTTGATTCAGCGGGTCGGACACAAGGCATATGTGGCAGGGGCTCCTAACGATCATGGATTACAACAAGAAATCCAGCCACATCACGGTCACCAATGTCACCCTACCAGACGAGCTAAACACAATGACCCTGAGCTGCCGAGGAGCGCCCCCGATGACAACGTTGGCTCCACAGAGGACATATGTAAGTCATTCAAATGTGTTAACCCTCGCAAGGCTGCCGGGCCAGACGGCATCCCTAGCCATGCCCTCAGAGCATGTGCAGACCAGCTGGCTGTTGTGTTCTCAGACATTTTCAATTTCTCCCTAGCTCAGGCCGCTATACCCACCTGATTCAAGATGCCCACTATCATCCCGTGCCCAAGAAAGGGAAAGTAACTGAACTGAATGACTACCAACCAGTAGCACTCACTTCCGTCATCATGAAGTGCTTCGAGAGTCTAGTTAAAGACCATATAACCTCCTCCCTCTCTGACACACTCAACCCTCTCCAATTGGCCAACCGCCCTGACAGATCCACGGACGACGCAATCTCCATTGCACTGCACACTGCCCTTACCCACCTGGACAAAAGGAATGCATATGTGAGGATGCTGTTCATCAACTACAGCTCAACCTTCAAAAACATAGTGCCCTATGAGCTCACGGCCCTGGGTCTGAACTCCTCCCTATGCAACTGGGTCCTGGACTTCCTGATGGGCCATCCGCAGGTGGTGAAGGTAGGCAACATGACCTCCTTAACACTGATTCTCAACACGGGGGCCCCACAAGGGTGCGTCCTCAGTCCCCTCCTGTATCCCCATGACTGCGTGGCTTCACACAGTTCCAACTCCATCATCAAGTTCGGTGATGACGCGAAACGACAGTAGTGGGCCTGATTACCAACAACGACGAGACAGCCTAAAGGGAGGAGGTAGGCACTCTGACGGCATGGTGCCAGGTGAACAACCTCTCCCTCAATGTTAGCAAAAGAAAGGAGCTGATTGTGGACTTCAGGAGGAACCAGGCTCATCAACGGGGCCGCTGTGGAGATGCTCAATAACTTCAAATTCCTCGGTGTACACATCTCAGAGAAGCTGAAATGGTCTAACCACATGGACACTGTAGTGAAGAAGGCACGACAGCGACTCTGCAACCTCAGGATGCTGAAGAAATTCGACCTGTCCCCGAGGGTCTTCACAGTGTTCAACAGGAGCACCATCGAGAGCACACTGTCGGGCTGCATCACAGCCTGGTACCGCAACTCCATCGCCGTGGACCCCAAGACTCTTCAGAGGGTGATATGTGCAGCCGAACTCACCATTGGGTGCACACTGCCTGCCCTACAGGACCCCTACAACACCAGGTGTCGCAGGAAGGCCAAGAAGATAATCAGGGTCCCCAGCCACCCAAGCCATACCCTGTTCTCCCCGCTTCATTCACTCAGACGTGGGCAGTACAGGAGCATCATGACAAAAACTGAAAGACTGGCCAATAGTTTCTACCCTTAGACCATCAGGCTGCTGAATAGCCACCACTAGTCAGCTAGCTGTTTTAGGTGTTAATATGAATATTATTCCAATTTGTATTGTTTTTCTTTCACTTGGTCCCCAGACCCCCTCAATTGTCATGTTGCTCCCCCTATGGCCATTCCCCCACCCCCCCTCAACAGTCTTTACTCTGCCTCCAACCCAATGGGCATTTATTTATTAATCACTGCCACAGTTGTTATTATGTATATAGTACTAATTGAATTTATATTGTTGTTTTTTATTACCATTTTCATTGTTTTATTTCACTTAGTCCTGCTTGTTGGAGCTCAAACCCTAAGGTTTTCACTGTACCCTGCAATCACACCTGCAACCCTGTACATGTGACCATTAAAGACTTTGAATCTGAATCTCGGAACTTTCCAAACCTGTTAATGAAAGGATGTATAGTAACGTCAAAGTCACCATATTCCGCGCCAGTGGTATGTGTCCGAAAGAAGGATGGGTTGCTGCGGTTATGTGTCGACTACAGATAACTCAACCAGAAAACAGTCCCCAATAGACATCCACTGCCGCGGATCCAAGACCTGACGGATACCCTGGGTGGCTACAGCTGGTTTACCCTCCTGGATTAGGGTAAGGCGTATCGGCTAAAGGTTCATGGCCGAAGGGTCCAGACATCTGACGGTATTCATCACTCCCTGGGGGCTCTACGAGTGGGTCAGAATCCCTGAAAGGCTATCGAATGCACCTGCCACATTCCAGAGGAGCATGGAGGAGATGCTGGACAAGCTACATGATGAATGTTATATCCCCTACCTCGACAACGTACTGTGCTACACAAAGTCCTTTGAAGACCACGTTGACAGACGCCGGATGGTCCTCAAGGCCCTTCAGAAACATGGAGAAAAACGGAGACAACAAAATGTGAGTTGTTTAAGCATGAGGTATGATATGTTGGATGACTCGTATCAGCAGATGGTGTAAGGATGGATCCCAAAGACCTGGACGCGATCATGGCACTGAAGGAGAAAACACCTCAGACCGTTGGTGATGTCCGGAAACTACTCGGGTTTCTGAGCTACTGCAGAAGCTACAGCCAGGACTTCTCCAGGATAGCAAAACTGATCTATGAGTTGCTCCAGGTGAAAACTGCAACTGATGTACTGCCAGTAAAACCATACAGAGGGAAAGTCGAATGGAAAGCTGTCCTCTAGGGCTACCATCCAGTGTACGAGTGAACACCAGAGAACCCTTGAAAGACTCCTTGACATGTTGGCCAACCCACCTGTGTTGGAGTACTCTGACTTCAACCTACAGTTCACACTCCATACAGATGCCTCGGAAAATGGTCTCGGAGCTGTGCTGTATCAGTGGCAGGAAGGAAAGTTGAAGGTCATCAGTTATGGATCTAGAACTCTCACGCTAGCTAATGGAAACTACAACCTACACTTGAGCAAACTTGAGTTCCTATCCTTAATATGGGCAGTGTGTGAGAAGTTTTGGGACTGTTCTATGCACCACACTTTGCCATTTCTACTGACAATAACCCACTTACCTACAGTACCAGTCAAAAGTTTGGACACACCTACTCATTCAAGGGTTTTTCTTTATTTTTACTATTTTCTACATTGTAAGTGTTAAACAAATCAAAATATATTTTAGATTTTAGATTCTTCAAAGTAGCCACCCTTTGCCTTGATGACAGCTTTCCACACTCTTGGCATTCTCTCAACCAGCTTCATGAGGAATGCTTTTCCAACAGTCTTGAAGGTGTTCCCACATATAATGAGCACTTGTTGGCTGCTTTTCCTTCACTCTGCGGTCCAACTCATCCCAAACCATCTCAATTGGGTTGAGGTCGGGTGATTGTGGAGGCCATGTCATCTGATGCAGCACTCCATCGCTCTCCTTCTTGGTCAAATAGCACTTACACAGCCTGGAGGTGTGTTGGGTCATTGTCCTGTTGAACAACAAATAATAGTCCCACTAAGCCCAAACCAGATGTGATTGTGTATTGCTGCAGAATGCTGTGCTGGTTAAGTGTGCCTTGAATTCTAAATAAATCACTGACAGTGTCACCAGCAAAGCACCCCCACACCATCACACCTCCTCCTCCATGTTTCACGGTGGAAACCACACAAACACTCACAAAGACACGGCGGTTGGAACCAAAAATCTCAAATTTGGACTCATCAGACCAAAGGACAGCTTTCCACCGGTCTAATGTCCATTGCTCGTGTTTCTTGGCCCAAACAAGTCTCTTTTTCTTATTGGTGTCCTTTAGTAGTGGTTTCTTTGCAGCAATTTGACCATGAAGGCTTGATTCACACAGTGTCCTCTGAACAGTTGATGTTGAGATGTGTCTGTTACTTGAACTCTGTGAAGCATTTATTTGGGCTGCAATTTCTGAGGCTGGTAACTCTAATGAACTTATCCTCTGCAGCAGAGTTAACTCTGGGTCTTCCTTTCCTGTGGCGGTCCTCATGAGAGCCAGTTTCATCGTAGCGCTTGATGGTTTTTGCGACTGCACTTGAAGAAACGTTCAAAGTTCTTGAAATGTTCCTTATTGACTGACCTTCATGTCTTGAAGTAATGATGGACTGTCGTTTCTCTTTGCTTATTTGAGCTGTTCTTGCCATAATATGGACTTGGTCTTTTACCACATAGGGCTATTTTCTGTATAACCCCCTACCTTGTCACATCACAACTGATTGGCTCAAACGCATTAAGAAGCAAAGAAATTCCACAAATTAACTTTTAACAAGGCACACCTGTTAATTGAAATGCATTCCAGGTGACTACCTCATGAAGCTGGTTGAGAGAATGCCAAGAGTGTGCAAAGCTGTCATCAAGGCAAAGGGTGGCTACTTTGCCGAATCTCAAATATAAATATATTTGATTTGTTTAACACTTTTTTGGTTACTACATGATACCATATGTGTTATTTCATAGTTGTCACGAATTCCGCCGAGACTGCTCCTCCTCCTTGTTCGGGCAGGCTTCGGCGTTCGTCGTCCCCGGAGTACTAGCTACTACCGCTTGATGTTCTCTATGTTTGTTTGGTTTAGTCTTGTTGGTGCACCTGTTTCGTCTTATGTATTGATTATGTCACCTATACGTTTCCTTTGGTTTTGTTGGCAGTTGTGTGTTGTTGTCCGCCTGTCCACTGGTGATTTGTTATTGCTCTCTTGTATTTAGTGTATTGACGCACTGTATGCGTAATCGCTCGCCTCCGTTGTTTTGAGGCCCGTTATTTTGTATTGTCGTGTTTGACAAGTAAAGTCGGTTTGACTAAGCTTCTGTGTCCTGCGCCTGACTCCAACACCACATCCACATCAGCCCGTGACAGAACAACACACCATACTATGGAGTCAGCAGGAGCAGCGGCGGCGACCGAGTCGCTGGAGGATCGGGTCAGCTGCCAGGACGCCAGGATCCAGCAACTCGGCTCCGCCATGCAGGAGGTGATGAACACCCTGCGCCGATGGGAAAGGGGAGGCGTGCCCACACCTCCTCCTACATTACCACCACCATCGGCCAGCCCCACCAGACCAGCTCCGGAATCCAGTGGGATTCGGCTCTCGCTCCCGAGGGCGTATGATGGCACCGCAGCCGGGTGTCAGGGGTTCCTCCTTCAGGTGGAACTCTACCTGGCCACCATACACCCGGCGCCCTCGGGATACGAGAGCGTTTCCGTTCTCATCTCCTGTCTCTCCGGCAAGGCGTTGGAGTGGGCCAACGCCGAATGGAGGGGAATAGACGCCGCCACCATCAGCTACGCGGAGTTCTCCCGCCGCTTCAGGGCTGTTTTCGATCACCCTCCTGAGGGTAAAGCGGCGGGGGAGCGTCTGTTCCACCTCCGACAGGGGAAGAGGAGCACACAGGAGTTCGCCCTGGATTTCCGGACTCTAGCGGCGGATGCGGGGTGGAATGAGAGGGCCCTCATCGACCACTATCGGTGTAGCCTGCGTGATGACGTTCGTCGAGAGCTGGCCTGCAGGGACACCAATCTGTCCTTCGACCAGCTGGTGGACATGTCCATCCGTCTGGATATCCTGCTGGCCACCCGCGGACGTCCCGAGTTGGGGCCGTCCATTCCATCCCCCAGCACCTCCGAGCCGAGCCCTATGGAGCTCGGGGGTGCTGGCGCTAGAGAGAGAAGGAGAGAGAACCCGAGGGGGGCCGTCCCCTGCACCAACTGTGGCCGTGGAGGACACACTGCGGCTAGGTGCTGGGGAGGGTCTCCAGGGAATCGGGGCAACAGGTCGCGCACTGGGGAGTCATTTCAGGTGAGTAGGCGCCCCACTCACCCAGAGCTCTCTGTTGTTCACTTGTGTATACCTGTGGTATTTCCTCAGGTTGCATCTCATTCCCAGCATAATGCGCTAGTCGATTCAGGCGCAGCTGGGAATTTTATTGATCGGAAATTTTGCACTAAGTTAGGGATTCCCCTCCTGCCCGTTGATGCACCCTTCCCTGTCCATGCCCTAGATAGCCGCCCGTTGGGATCTGGGTTGATTAGGGAGGTCACAGCGCCACTAAAGATGAAGACGCAGGGGGGTCATGAGGAGATCATTCAGTTGTACCTGATTGACTCTCCTGCGTATCCCGTGGTGCTGGGGCTTCCTTGGTTAATCACCCATGACCCCACCATTTCGTGGCAACAGAGGGCTCTCAAGGAATGGTCTGACCAGTGTGTTGGGCGATGTTTAGGTGTTTCCGTTGGGGCGACCACGGTGGAGAGTCCGAACCAAGTGCCCGCAATGCACATTCCCCCTGAGTATGAGGATTTGGCACTCGTGTTCAGCAAGACGAGGGGCGACGCGATGCACCACCTCATAGACAGGGAGATTGTGCGATAAACCTCCAGACAGGTGCGGCACCCCCGCGGAGCCATGTGTATCCTCTGTCTCAAGAGGAGACGGTGGCTATGGAGACATACATAGCTGAGTCCCTGAGACAAGGATACATACGGTCCTCCACTTCTCCTGCGTCCTCAAGTTTCTTTTTTGTGAAGAAGAAGGATGGAGGGTTCCGCCCGTGTATTGATTACCGTAGTCTCAATCAGAGAAATGTTAAATACAGTTACCCTCTTCCTCTGATTGCGAGTATGACTGAATCATTGCACGGAGCGCGTTTCTTCACAAAACTGGATCTCAGGAGCGCCTACAACTTGGTGCGCATTAGGGAGGGAGATGAATGGAAGACAGCATTTAGTACCACCTCGGGTCATTATGAGTATCTCGTCATGCCATACGGGTTAATGAATGCTCCATCGGTCTTCCAATCCTTTGTGGATGAGATCTTCTGGGACCTGCATGGGCAGGGTGTGGTAGTGTACATTGACGACATCCTAGTGTACTCTTCTACACGAGCCGAGCATGTAGCCCTGGTGCGCCGAGTGTTGGGTAGGCTGTTGGAGCATGACTTGTATGTCAAGGCAGAGAAATGTCTGTTTTTCCAGGAGTCCATCTCCTTCTTGGGTCATCGGTTGTCCGCGTCAGGGGTGAAGATGGAGGTTGACCGTGTGTCAGCCGTGCGTAATTGGCAGACTCCAACCACCGTTAAAGAGGTGCAGCGGTTTTTGGGTTTTGCTAATTACTACCGGAGGTTTATCCGGGGTTTTGGACAGGTAGCAGCTCCCATCACTTCCCTGTTGAAGGGGGGCCCGGTGCGTTTGCAGTGGTCGGCTGAAGCGGACAGGGCGTTTGGTAAACTGAAGGACCTGTTCACTTCGGCTCCGGTGCTGGCGCATCCGGACCCCGCTTTACCGTTCCAGGTAGATGTGGACGCGTTAGAGGCCGGTATTGGGGCAGTGCTGTCGCAACGCTCAGGCACACCTCCTAAGCTCCGTCCCTGCGCTTTTTATTCTAAGAAGCTCCGCCCGGCGGAACGGAATTATGACGTAGGGGACAGGGCGCTGTTAGCCGTGGTTCAAGCTCTAAAGGTGTGGAGGCATTGGCTTGAGGGGGCTCAACACCCTTTTCTCATTCTGACTGATCACCGTAACCTGGAGTACATCCGGGCAGCTAGGAGATTGAACCCTCATCAGGCTAGGTGGAACATGTTTCTGACCCGGTTCGTGTTTAAGATAACCTACATCCCAGGGTCCCAGAACGGTAAGGCAGACGCCCTGTCCAGGCGGTATGACACAGAGGAGAGGTCCATTGAGCCCACTCCCATACTGCCGGAGTCTTGTCTGGTGGCACCGGTGGTATGGGAGGTCGATGCGGAAATTGAGCGGGCGTTACGCACCGACCCTACTCCCCCAGAGTGTCCAGTGGGTCGGACGTACGTGCCGCTCGAGGTCCGCGATCGTCTAATTTATTGGGCTCATACGTCACCCTCCTCTGGACATCCAGGTATTGGCCGGACAGTGCACTGCCTTAGTGTTAAGTACTGGTGGCCAACATTGGCTAGGGACGTGAGGGTTTATGTCTCCTCCTGCTCGGTGTGCGCACAGTGTAAGGCGCCTAGACACCTGCCCAGGGAGAAGTTACAACCCCTGCCCGTTCCACAACGGCCGTGGTCTCACCTCTCGGTGGACTTTGTAACAGACCTTCCCCCCTCTCAGGGGAATACCACTATTCTGGTCGTTGTGGATCGGTTCTCTAAGGCCTGTCGTCTCATCCCAATGCCGGGTCTCCCTACTGCCCTACAGACTGCTGAGGCTTTGTTTACCCACGTCTTCCGGCACTACGGGGTTCCCGAGGATATAGTGTCTGATCGGGGTCCCCAATTCACCTCTAGAGTCTGGAGGGCGTTCATGGAACGTTTGGGGGTCTCGGTTAGCCTTACCTCGGGGTTCCACCCTGAGAGTAATGGGCAGGTGGAGAGAGTGAACCAGGATGTGGGTAGGTTTCTGAGATCGTATTGCCAGGGCCGGCAGGAGGAGTGGTCGGGGTATATCCCCTGGGCAGAGATGGCTCAGAACTCTCTTCGCCACTCCTCTACTAACCTGACCCCTTTCCAGTGTGTGTTAGGATATCAGCCGGTTCTGGCACCATGGCATCAGAGCCAGATCGAGGCTTCTGCGGTGGATGAGTGGTTTCGGCGCTCGGAGGAGACGTGGAACGCTGCACACGTCCATCTGCAGCGGGCTATCCGTAGACAGAAGGCGAGCGCCGATCTCCACCGCAGTGAGGGTCCAGTATATGCACCTGGAGATCGAGTCTGGCTCTCGACTCGAAACCTGCCCCTTCGCCTGCCCTGCCGGAAGCTGGATCGGCGGTTTGTGGGGCCATTTAAAGTCCTGAGGAGATTGAACGAGGTATGCTACAAGTTACAACTGCCTAATGATTATCACATTAACCCCTCGTTCCATGTGTCTCTCCTCAGGCCGGTGGTAGCTGGTCCACTCCAGGACAGTGAGATAAGAGAGACTCCTCCGCCCCCACTGGACATCGAGGGGGCTCCGGCGTACTCAGTCCGGTCCATCGTGGATTTGAGACGTCGGATGGGGGGTCTACAATATCTCGTGGAGTGGGAGGGGTACGGTCCAGAGGAACGGTGCTGGGTGCCTAGGAGGGACATCTTAGATCCCTCCCTCCTGACGGAGTTCCACCGTAACCATCCCACGCGCCCTGCTCCGCGTCCTCCTGGCCGTCCCCGAGGCCGGGGTCGGCGCACGGCTGGAGCCACGCGTCAAGGGGGGGGGGTACTGTCACGAATACCGCCGAGGCTGCTCCTCCTCCTTGTTCGGGCAGGCTTCGGCGTTCATCGTCCCCGGAGTACTAGCTGCCACCGTTTGATGTTTCGATGTTTGTTTGGTCATGTCTAGTTTAGTGCACCTGTTTCGTATTCTGTCCTGATTATGTCACCTATAAGTTTCACTGTGTTATGTTTTGTAGTTTTGTGTTATTGTCCGCCTGTCGTTTGTCTTTATTCGGTATATGTTGTGCATTAGTGATCTTTACGCGTTGCGCGTAGGCTTTCGCCTCCTGTGTGTTCGAGGCCATTTATTTTGTATTTTGTCATTGAGTCTTAGTAAAGTCGTTTTGACTTATCCGCTGTGTCCTGCGCCTGACTTCACCACCACATCCACAAGTATACCGTGACAACAGTGCTATGAAAAAGTATTTGCCCCCTTTCTAATTTTCTCTACTTTTGCATATTTGTGATACTGAATGTTATCAGATCTTCAACCAAAACCTAATATTAGATAAAGGGAACATAAGTGAACAACACAACAATTACATATTTATTTCATAAACAAAGTTATGCAACACCCAATTCCCCTGTGTGAAAAAGTAATTGCCCCCTTACACTCAATAACTGGTTGTGCCACCTTTAGCTGCAATGACTCCAACCAACTGCTTCTTGTAGTTGTTGATCAGTCTCTCATGTCGCTGTGGAGGACTTTTGGCCCACTCTTCCATGCAGAACTACTTTAACTCAGTGACATGTGTGTTTTCAAGCATGAACTGCTCATTTCAAGTCCTGCCACAGCATCTCAATTGGGATTAGGTCTGGACTTTGACTAGGCCATTCCAAAACTTCCAATTTGTTGCTTTTTAGCAATTTTCATGTAGACTTGGTTGTGTGTTTTGGATCATTGTCTTGCTGCATGACCCAGCTGCGCTTCAGCTTCAGCTCACAGACGGATGGTCTGACATTCTCCTGTAGAATTCTCTGATACAGAGCAGAATTCATGGTTCCTTCTATTAAGGCAAGTCGTCCAGGTCCTGAGGCAGCAAAGCATCCCAAACCATCACACCACCACACCATGCTTGACCTTTGGTATGATGTTCTTACTGTGGAATGCAGTGTTTGGTTTTCGCCAGGCATAATGGGACCCATCTCGTCCAAAAAGTTGACTCAAGTTTGCCAAAAAGCACCTGGATGATCATGAAGACTCTTGGAAGAACCTTCTATGGACAGATTTTTCAAAAGTATAACATTTTGGACGACATGGTTCCAGTAATGCCTGGCGAAAACCAAACTCTGCATTCCACAGTAAGAACATCATACCAAAGGTCAAGCATGGTGGTGGTGGTGTGATGGTTTGGGGATGCTTTGCTGCCTCAGGACCTGAGGCAGGACCGGGGGCAATTACTTTTTCACACAGGGGAATTGGGTGTTGCATAACTTTGTTTATGAAATAAATATGTAATTGTTGTGTTATTTGTTCACTTATGTTCCCTTTATCTAATATTAGGTTTTGTTTGAAGATCTGATAACGTTCAGTATCACAAATATGCAAAAGTAGAGAAAATTAGAAAGGGGGCAAATACTTTTTCATAGCACTGTAAATAAACAAAATATCAGACATTGTATTCCCATTTGATCTTTGCTGTGCTTTTAAATGGTTGAAAGTGCAGTGATATACATTTTGGTGAAAACTAAATAAAAAATCAGACATTGTTTTTCCATTGGAATTTGTTTGTGCTTTTAGATGGTTGAGAGCATAGTGATAACACATTGGAAATTCAACTAACTTTTGGCTGTCTTTTTGAGTGGGTGAAAATACAGTAGGTTGTAATCTCATTGATCAACGTCTCAACCAAATATTACCTAATTATCCACATTGCATTGGCGTGATCTGCCCAATGGGTAGTAGCCTAAATGGTCCCCTTCACTTTCAATTACTCAAACTAACAGATCATATCTATTAATCCAATCCCTGGCTTACCTTTACAGCACAACAAAATCCTATCCTTTCACTTACACATAAATCCCAGTACAGGGGTACAGCTGAACGTCCTCTAATGCTTTTATGAGACATCTACACTGGTGTTATGGTGTTAGCCTGTGATTACCTGGTTGATTACCAGGTTGTTGACCCCAATTATCAGCTGATGGCATCATAAAACAAATCAAATTCAAAACATATTTTATTTGTCGCTTGCCGAATACAACATGTGTAGACTTTACCATGGAATGCTTACTTATGAGCCCTTTCCCAACAATGCAGAGTTAAAAAGTAAGAAAAATTAACAACAAATCAAAAAGGAAATAGTAACCCAATGAAATAATAGTAACAAGACTATATACACGGAGTGCCGATACCGAGTCAATGTGCAGTGATACGAGGTAGTTGAGGTAATGTAGGTAATATGTATGTAAGGGTAAAAGTATGTAGGCAATCAGGATAGATAATGAACAGAGTAGCAGCAGTGTATGTGAAGAGTGTGAAAATGTGTATGTGTGTGTGTGTGTGTGTGTGTGTGTGTGTGTGTGTGTGTGTGTGTATTAAGGATCCCCATTAGCTGCTGCTAAGGCAGCAGTTACTCTTCCTGGGGTCCAGCAACATTAAGGCAGTTACATACAATAAAAAAGATTACATTACCTTTCATAACACTTTTCACAACACATTAAGTGTGTGCCCTCAGGCCACTACTCTACTACCACATACATTCAATACAATATCCATGTGTACGTGTGTGTAGAATGCGTGTGTTATTATGTGTATGCATGTGTCTGTGCCTGTGTCTCTACACAGTCCACGCTGTTCCGAAAGGTGTATTTTTATTTGTTTTTTAAATCAAATTGTACTACTTGCATGTAGTACTGTGCGCCTCCCATAGTCTGTTCTGGACTTGGGGACTGTGAAGAGACCTCTTGTGGCATGTCTTGTGGGGTATGCATGGGTATCCGAGTAGTTTAAACAGACAGCTCTGTGCATTCAGCATGGCAATACTTCTTATAAAAACAAGTAGTGATGAAGTCAATCTCTCCTCTACTTTAAGCCATGAGAGACTGACATGCATATTATTAATGTTAGCTCTCTGTGTACATTTAAGGGCCAGCCGTGCTGCCCTGTTCTGAGCCAATTGTAATTTTCCTAAGTCCTTCTTTGTGGCACTTGGCCACATGACAGGACAGTAGTCCAGGTGTGACAAAACCAAGGCCTCTAGGACCTGCTTTGTTGATAGTGTTGTTAAGAAGGCAGAGCTGTGCTTTATTATGAACATACTTCTCCCCATCTTAGCCACTGTAGGGTTACTCCAAGCAGTTTAGTCAACTCAACTTGCTCAATTTCCACATTATTCATTACAAGATTTAGTTGAGGTTTAGGGTTTAGTGAATGATTTGTCCCGAATACAATGCTTTTAGTTTTTTTTTATATTTAGGACTAACTTATTTCTTGCCACCCGTTCTGAAACTGACTGCAGCTCTTTGTTAAGTAATTTCACTCGCTGTAGTAGCTGACGTGTAATGTGTTGAGTCATCTGCACTCAAAGCCATTGGCATGTCATTAGTAAAGATTGAAAAAAGTAATGGGCCTAGACAGCTGCCCTGGGGAAATCCTGATTCTACCTGGATTATGCTGGAGAGGCTTCCATTAAAGAACACCCTCTGTCTTCTGTTAGACAGGTAACTCTTTATCCACAATATACAGTGGGGGAAAAAAGTATTTAGTCAGCCACCAATTGTGCAAGTTCTCCCACTTAAAAAGATGAGAGAGGCCTGTAATTTTCATCATAGGTACACGTCAACTATGACAGACAAATTGAGAAAAATAATCCTGAAAATCACATTGTAGGATTTTTTATGAATTTATTTGCAAATTATGGTGGAAAATAAGTATTTGGTCACCTACAAACAAGCAAGATTTCTGGCTCTCACAGACCTGTAACTTCCTCTTTAAGAGGCTCCTCTGTCCTCCACTCGTTACCTGTATTAATGGCACCTGTTTGAACTTGTTATCAGTATAAAATACACCTGTCCACAACCTCAAACAGTCACACTCCAAACTCCACTATGGCCAAGACTAAAGAGCTGTCAAAGGACACCAGAAACAAAATTGTAGACCTGCACCAGGCTGGGAAGACTGAATCTGCAATAGGTAAGCAGCTTGGTTTGAAGAAATCAACTGTGGGAGCAATTATTAGGAAATGGAAGACATACAAGACCACTGATTATCTCCCTCGATCTGGGGCTCCACGCAAGATCTCACCCCATGGGGTCAAAATGATCACAAGAACGGTGAGCAAAAATCCCAGAACCACACGGGGGGACCTAGTGAATGACCTGCAGAGAGCTGGGACCGAAGTAACAAAGCCTACCATCAGTAACACACTACGCCGCCAGGGACTCAAATCCTGCAGTGCCAGACGTGTCCCAGTGCTTAAGCCAGTACATGTCCAGGCCCGTCTGAAGTTTGCTAGAGTGCATTTGGATGATCCAGAAGAGGATTGGGAGAATGTCATATGGTCAGATGAAACCAAAATAGAACTTTTTGGTAAAAACTCAACTCGTCGTGTTTGGAGGACAAAGAATGCTGAGTTGCATCCAAAGAACACCATACCTACTGTGAAGCATGGGTGTGGAAACATCATGCTTTGGGCTGTTTTTCTGCAAAGGGACCAGGACGACTGATCTGTGTAAAGGAAAGAATGAATGGGGCCATGTATCGTGAGATTTTGAGTGAAAACCTCCTTCCATCAGCAAGGGCATTGAAGATGAAACGTGGCTGGGTCTTTCAGCATGACAATGATCCCAAACACACCGCCCGAGCAATGAAGGAGTGGCTTCGTAAGAAGCATTTCAAGGTCCTGGAGTGGCCTAGCCAGTCTCCAGATCTCAACCCCATAGAAAATCTTTGGAGGGAGTTGAAAGTCCGTGTTGCCCAGCGACAGCCCCAAAACATCACTGCTCTAGAGGAGATCTGCATGGAGGAATGGGCCAAAATACCAGCAACAGTGTGTGAAAACCTTGTGAAGACTTACAGAAAACGTTTGACCTGTGTCATTGCCAACAAAGGGTATATAACAAAGTATTGAGAAACTTTTGTTATTGACCAAATACTTATTTTCCACCATAATTTGCAAATAAATTCATTAAAAATCCTACATTGTGATTTTCTGGATTTCTTTTCTCATTTTGTCTGTCATAGTTGACGTGTACCTATGATGAAAATTACAGGCCTCTCTCATCTTTTTAAGTGGGAGAACTTGCACAATTGGTGGCTGACTAAATACTTTTTTCCCCCACTGTAGCAGGGGGTGTAAAGCCATAACACATACGTTTTTCCAGCAGCAGACTATGATCGATAATGTCAAAAGCCGCACTGAAGTCTAACAAAACAGCTCCCACAATCAAACATCAGTCATTTGTGTAAGTGCCGTGCATGTTTAATGTCCTTCCCTATAAGTGTGCTGAAAGTCTGTTGTCAATTTGTTTACTATAAAATAGCTTTGTATCTGGTCAAACAATTTTTTCCAAAAGTTTACTGAAGGTTGGTAACAGGCTGATTGGTCGGCTAATTGAGCCAGTAAAGGGGGCTTTTGCTTCCCTCCAGGCCTGAGGGTACACACTTTCTTGTAGGTTTAGGTTGGAGATATGGCAAATAGGAGTGGCAATATCGTCCACTATTATCCCAAGTAATTTTCCATTCAAGCTGTCAGACCCAGGTGGCTTGTCATTGTTGATAGACAACAACAATTTTTTCACCTCTTCCACACTCTCACTTTTCAGAATTCAAAATTACAATGCTTGTCTTTCATAATTTGGTCAGTTATACTTGGATGTGTAGTGTCGGCGTTTGTTGCTGGCATGCCTAAGTTTGCTAATCTTGCCAATGAAGAAATCATTAAAGTAGTTGGCAATATCAGTGGGTTTTATGATGAATGAGCCATCTGATTCAATGAATGATGGAGCTGAGTTTGCCTTTTTGCCCAGAATTTCATTTAAGGTGAAGCTTTTTACTATAATTCTTTATATATCTTTCTTTGTTTCATAGTATAGTTTGCCAATCTGTTGTGCAGCCAGACTTATTTGCCATTCCTTTTGCCTCATCCTTCTCAACCATACAATTTTTCAATTCCTCATCAATCCACAGGGATTTAGCAGTTTTAACAGTAATTTTCTTAATGGGTGCATGCTTATTATTAACTGGAATACTCAATTTCATAAATGCGTCAAGTGCAGCGTCTGGTTGCTCGTCATTGCACACCACAGACAAGCAAATATTCTTTACATCATTAATATAGGAATCACTACAAAACTTATTGTAAGACCTCTTATACACTATATTAGGCCCAGCCTTTGGAACTTTGGTTTTCCTAGATATGGCTACTACAATGTGATCACTACATCCAATGAAATTGGATACTGCTTTAAAGCAGATTTCTGCAGCATTAGTAAATATGTGATCAATACATGTTGATGATTTCATTCCTGTACTGTTTGTAAATACCCTGGTAGGTTGACTGATAACCTGAACCATGTTGCAGGCACTGGTTACAGTTTGAAGCTTTTTCTTGAGTGGGCAAGTCAATATTAAAAGGTCACCCAGAAAATATATCTCCTGTTGATATCACATACATTATCAAGCGTTTCACAAATATTATCCAGATACTGACTGATAGCACTTGGTGGTATATAGCAGCTTCCCACAAGAATGGCCTTTAGGTGAGGCATGTGAACCTGTAGCCATATTACTTCAACAGTATTTAACATGAGATCCTCTCTATGCTTTACAGGAATATGGCTCTGAATATAGACCGCAACACCGCCCCCAATGGCATGTTTGTCTTTCTATATATGTTATAACCATGTATTGCTACCACTGTATCATTAAAGGAATTATCTAAGTGAGTTTCAGAGATAGTCAGAATATTAATGTAATCTGATACTAGAAAGTTATTGATTTCATGAACCTTGTTTCTCAGGCTACATACAGTGCCTTCGGAAAGTATTCACACCCCTTGACCTTTTCCACATTTTGTTACATTACAGCCTTATTCTAAAATTTTAATCCTCAGCAATCAACACACAATACCCCATAACGACAAAGTAAAAACAGGTTTTTAGAAATTCTTGCAAATTAATGAAATAAAAACAACAGAAATACCTTATTTACATAAGTATTCAGACCCTTTGCTATTAGACTCGAAATTGAGCTCAGGTGCATCCTGTTTCCATTGATCATCCTTGAGATGTTTCTACAACTATTGTAAATTAAATTGATTGGACATGATTTGGAAAGGCTATATAAGGTCCCACAGTGCATGTCAGAGCAAAAACCAAGTCATGAGGTCGAAGGAATTGTCCGTATAGGACAGACAAAAACAAATTCTGCAGCATTGAAGGTACCCAAGAACACAGTGGCCTCCATTTCTTAAATGGAAGAAGTTTGGAACCACCAAGACTCTTCCAAGAGCTGGCCACCTGGCCAAACTGAGCAATCGGGGGAGAAGGTCCTAGGTCAGGGAGGTGACTAAGAACCCGATGATCACTCTGACAGAGCTCTAGAGTTCCTCTGTGGAGATGGGAGAACCTTCCAGAAGAACAACCATCTCTGCAGCACTCCACCAATCAGGCCTTTATGGTAGTTGCCAGACAGAAGCCACTCCTCAGTAAAAGGCACATGACAGCCCGCTTGGAGTTTGCCAAAAGGCACCTAAAGACTCTCAGATCATGATAAACAAGATTATCTGGTCTGATGAAACCAAGATTTAACTCTTTGGCCTGAATGCCAGGCGTCATGTCTGGAGGAAACCTGGCACCATCCCTACAGTGAAGCATGGTGGTGGCAGCATCATGCTGTGGGTATGTTTTTCAGCGGCAGGGACTGGGAGACTAGTCAGGATCGAGGCAAAGATGAATGGTGCAAAGTACAGAGAGATCCTTGATGAAAACCTGCTCCAGAGCACTCAGGACCTCATACTGGGGCGAAGGTTCACCTTCCAACAGGACAACAACCCTAAGCACACAGCTAAGACAATGCAGGAGTGGCTTCAAAACAAGTCTCTGAATGTCCTTGAGTGGCCCAGCCAGAGCCCGGACTTGAACCCAATCTAACATCTCTGGAGAGACCTGAAAATAGCTGTGCGCAATGCTTCCCATCCAACCAGACAGAGCTTGAGAGGATCTGCAGAGAAGAATGGGAGAAACTCCCCAAATATATGTGTACCAAGCTTGTAGCATCATACCCAACAACACTCAAGGCTGTAATCGCTGCCAAAGGTGCTTCAACAAAGTACTGAGTAAAGGTTCTGAATACTTACGTAAATGTGTAAATGTTTTTTTTTTTTTTCGAATGCACTGTACATACGTACGTATTTACTGAATCTCTTCAGTAGGTCTTATGATTGAGTGTAGTCTGGCACAGGAGTGCAAAGGTGAACAGCAAGGCACTGGAGTGAGGTCGTGTGCAGTCGTGTGTGCACAGGGAGTACAGAATGGGACTAAGGATGCACCCCTGAGGGGCCCCCGTGTTGAGGTTCAGCTTGGCGGATGTGTTGTTGCCTTCCCTCACCAAATGGAGGCGGCCCGTCAGGAAGTCCAGGATCCATTTGCAGATGGAGGTATTCAGTCCCAGGGTCCTTAGCTTAGTGATGAACTTAGAGGGCGCTATGGTGTTGAATGTTGAGCTGCAGTCAATTAACAGCATTCTCACAAACAGTACCAGTCAAAAGCTTGGACACACCTACTCATTCCAGGGATTTCTTTATTTTTACTATTTTCTACATTGTAGAATAATAATGAAGACATCAAAACTATGAAATAACACATATGGAATCATGTAGTAACCAAAAAGTGTTAAACAAATCAAAATATATTTGAGATTTTAGATTCTTCAAATAGCCACCCTTTGCATTGATGACAGCTTTGCACACTATTGGCATTCTCTCAACCAGCTTCAATTAACAGGTGTGCCTTGTTAAAAGTTAATTTGTGGAATTTCTTTCCTTCTTAATGCGTTTGAGCCAATCAGTTGTGTTGTGACAAGTTGGGGGGGTAAACAGAAGATAGCCCTATTTGGTAAAAGACCAAGTCCATATTATGGCAAGAACAGCTCAAATAAGCAAAGAGAAACGACAGTCCATCATTACTTTAAGACATGAAGGTCAATCAATCCGGAAAACTTCAAGAACTTTGAAAGTTTCTTCAAGTACAGTCGCAAAGTACCATCAAGCGCTATGATGAAACTGGCACTCATGAGAACCGCCACAGGAAAGGAAGACCCAGAGTTACCTCTGCTGCAGAGGATAAGTTCATTAGAGTTACCAGCCTCAGAAATTGAAGCCCAAATAAATGCTTCACAGAGTTCAAGTAACAGACACATCTCAACATCAACTGTTCAGAGGGGACTGTGTGAATCAGGCCTTCATGGTCGAATTGCCGCAAAGAAACACGAGCAATGGACATTAGACCGGTGGAAATTTTAGATTTTCGGTTCCAACCGCTGTGTCTTTGTGAGACGCAGAGTAGGTGAACGGATGATTTCCGCATGTGTGGTTCCCACAGTGAAGCATGGAGGAGGAGGTGTTATAGTGTGGGGGTGCTTTGATGGTGACACTGTCTGTGATTTGTTTAGAATTTAAGGCACACTTAACCAGCATGGCTACCACAGCATTCTGCAACGATATGCCATCCCATCTGGTTTGCTCTTAGTGGGACTATCATTTGTTTTTCAACAGGACAACGACCCAACACACCTCCAGGCTGTGTAAGGGCTATTTGACCAAGAAGGAGAGTGATGGAGTGCTGCATCAGATGACCTCCACAATCACCAGACCTCAACCCAACTGAGATGGTTTGGGATGAGTTGGACCACAGAGTGAAGGAAAAGCAGCCAACAAGTGCTCAGCATATGTGGGAACTCCTTCAATACTGTTGGAAAAGCATTCCAGGTGAAGCTGGATGAGAGAATGCCAAGAGTGTGCAAAGCTGTCATCAAGGTAAAGGGTGACTACTTTGAAGAATCTAAAATCTAAAATATATTTGGATTTGTTTAACACTTTTTTGGTTACTACATGATTCCATATGTGTTATTTCATAGTTTGGATGTCTTCACTATTATTCTACAATGTAGAAAATAGTAAAAAATAAAGAAAAACCCTTGAATGAGTAGGTGTGTCCAAACTTTGACTGGTTCTGTAGGTGTTCCTTTTGTCCAGTTGGGAAAGGGCAGTGTGGAGTGCAAAAGAGATCTGTGGATCTGTTGGGGCGGTATGCAAATTGCAGTGGGTCTAAGTTGTCAGGTAAGGTGTAGGTGATATGAACCTTAACTAGCCTCTCAAAGCACTTCATGAGGACAAGTGAGTGCTACAGGATGATAGTCATTTAGGTCAGTTACCATCGCTTTCTTGGGTACAGGAACAATGGTGGACATCTTGAAGCAAGTGGGGACAGCAGACTGGGATAGGGAGAGATTGAATATGTCAGAAAACACTCCAGCCAGCTGGTCTGCGCTAGGGATGCCGTCTGGGACGCTTAAATGTTTTACTCACGTCGTCCACGGAGAACGAGAGCTCACAGTCCTCTTGTTTGCTTTATGGCCCTATACAGCTCGTTGAGTGCGGTCTTAGTGCCAGCATCGGTTTGTGGTGGTAAGTAGACAACTATAGATGAAAACTCACTTGGTAAATAGTATGGTCTACAGCGTATCACGAGATATCTAACGCAGGCGAGCAGAACCTCGAGACCTTAATATTAGAGATTGCGCACCAGCTGTTGTTAACATAGAGACAAACACCACCACCCTGAGTTTCCCCGACGCTGCCGTTCTGTCCTGCCGATGTATAGAAAAACCAGCTAGATGTATATTTTCCATGTCCTTGTTCAGCCACGACTCTGAGAAACATAGGATATTACAGTTCTTCAGATCACGTTGATAGGATAGTCTCGAACGGAGCTCTGATCAATCTGTTATTACATGTAGCATTTGTCCTTTCCCCCTGCGATAGACTAGCATCCTATCCAGGGGGTGTACTTGTACATCATACTACAGAAACAGGAGACATGCTCCTGCTCTTATGAGCTTGGGCAATGCTACTTACTTTTCTTCTCCACAGAGGGAGGACATTATGAAAACTGGGATGCGTCCCAATCCCTACACCTACATAGTGCAGTACTTTTGACCAGTGCCTGTCACAGATCCCCACGGTACTGCTGCTCATTCCGTTCACCAGCTCCGGAGGGCTACGTCACCGGCCTTCTAGGTGTCACTGAACTAGATCATTACCACCAACCCTGGACTGTCTTGTCTCATTACGCACACCTGGTTCCCGTTCCCCCTGATTAGTATGTGTACATATGTGCCCTCTGTTCCCAATTGTCCTTGTCGATAATTGTCCCATGTCCGTTGGTCTCGTGAGTTCCGTGTAGTGTGCTCTTGTTGTTTACGGGTCTCGTCCCGTGTATTGTGTAGAGGTTACACCTCACTCTTTGTGTGGGTTACATCCCTTTGATATATATTACCTGTTTGTGTTAGGTGGAGTAAATAAAACCCCTAATACTTATTCCTGCGCCTGTCTTCTAATCATTATACAACGTGACAGTGCCCAAAGGGCTCTTGTCAAAACAAGTGCACTATATAGGGAATTAAGTGCCATTTCAGAAACAGCCACGGTTTTAATTAATCTCATAAACACAACAGCAGAAGATACACTGTAATAATTGAGATTTCTGTGTTATGAAAGGAGGGGAGTGGGTTATCTAGGTTATTCCAATATCTTCGATTTACAACCTATTTACAGGAAGGTAGAACTTAAGTAAACATCATTCTCATCATTAAATAACTAACCTCTTCTTCACCTTTGTGTTTATCAGTTTGATAAATTAGTTGGTAAATAATAGTGACATATACAGTAGGTGTTAGCACTTCCCATATCGGCCTTACAGATATTGGACTTTGCTCCTCATACAAACTCACATGAATACAGTATTTGGGATGTTATTCAATAGTTATGGAGTTTATGTTGATCTTCATATTGACCACAATATATCCTTTATTGACTCTGATATGGAGGTGTGTATTAGTGTTTAATTTACACATTCAAAGCTTTTTTTTAAAACCCATCACACTTTGCTGCACCCATCAGTGCAGCAAAGTAAACCAATCAAATAACTTGAAAATGAATGTTTTAGTATATTTGTTCCATGTTCAGAACATGTATGGATGCTTATGATAGGTTTATAACATAATATTGTTTATAACATGTATAAATAAAACCTAGATCAATGTTCCATTAAGGGGAATCTTCATCGACCTCACGCCCCTGACTGAACATGCACAGCGGGCCTTTCTGGTTTAGCTAATGGTCCTCTGTTTGTCTTTCCCCGCAATAAACCTTCAGCATGGCAAGTGAGGTCACATAAACTAGACTACAATCACTGCAATGACATCAGCATGTACCCAGTGCTAGGGAAACGTGGCTTTTATCTACCTGCCTAGGCAGGGACTACAGTGGAAAATTAGCCTGCTGGTGGAATCTTTTACAGCACATTTATAGAAATGTAAATTGGCACAGTCAAATAAACCTAATAAAGTAAGGGCATCGCAGACTACAGAGGGGTGGGAAAGATGGAGCCAGTCGATTAGGGGTATTGTAGATGGGTCTGGTGACTGAATCATGGTTATAGCCAACCTATTGACACTGCCTGCAGAGCAATACCTATTGCACCGAACAATATACTATGATCATTCACTGCTCTTTACAAGACAATAGATAAACATCTATGGAATAGGAGCATAATATCATAAAATATCATGATATGATATCACAACTGAATATTCTCCAAAACAGATAAAGTAGGCTACAAATCAATATTTCAACAATATGGTTGCCTGCTATTAGCCTATTTAGGAATAATATTATGAGAATATGGATTACTGTGACGGAACATGAATACAATGAAACAGAGCAAGATTCAGATGGTCATGAGAAAAGATGCAGATGAAGAGAACAAGGCTGTACCTGTAGTTTGTTTCATGTTGTCTCTGTTTCTGTCCCAGCTGGTCAGCAGAGAAACACACAGAGTGACGGAAAATGTGGCACTGTGGGACTCTAGCTTCCCACTTACAAACGGGACAGCACTAGGCTTAATATCTAATCTGTGCGTGTGTACAGGGCGTAGGTGGGTGGGATGCTGGGGGAGTTGATAGTGAGACACTGTCCCTCACGTCTCCATTCCCCCTACTCACACATTCACACATGCACTCAATCACACCGCCTCGTAAACCTTGCTGCATTACATCACAACATTGTAGTACATGTAACTTATGAAACGTGCAACACAAAGGTAAGTCAGAAAGTTCAGTGAACCTGGCTGATACCATAAGACACAACATAAAATACAGTACCAGTCAAAAGTTTGGACACACCTACTCATTCAAGGGTTTTTCTTTATTTTTACTATTTTTTACATTGTAGAATAAGTGAAGACATCAAAATGATGAAATAACACATATGGAATCATGCAGTAACCAAAAAAGTGTTAAACAAATCAAAATATATTTTATATTTGAGATTCTTCAAATAGCCACCCTTTGCCTTGATGACAGCTTTGCACTCTTTGCATTCCAGGTAGTCACCTGGAATGCATTTCAATTAAGAGGTGTGCCTTCTTAAAAGTTAATTTGTGGAAATTATTTCCTTCTTAATGCGTTTGAGCCAATCAGTTGTGTTGTGACAAGGTGGGGGTGGGGATGGTATACAGATGATAGCCCTATTTGGTAAAAGACCAAGTCCATATTATGGCAAGAACAGCTCAAATAAGCAAAGAGAAACAACAGTCCATCATTACTTTAAAACATGAAGGTCATTCAACACGGAAAATGTCAAGAACTTTGAAAGTTTCTTCAAGTGCAGTCGCAAAAACCATCAAGCGCTATGATGAAACTGGATCTCATAGAGGACCGCCACAGGAATGGAAGACCCAGAATGACCTCTGCTGCAGAGGAAAAGTTCATTAGCGTTACCAGCCTCAGAATTTGCAGCCCAAATAAATGCTTCACAGAGTTCAAGTAACAGACACATCTCAACATCAACTGTTCAGAGGAGACTCTGTGAATCAGACCTTCATGGTCAAATTGCTGCAAAGAAACCACTACTAAAGGACACCAATAATAAGAAGAGACTTGCTTGGGCCAAGAAACATGAGCAATGGACATTAGACTGGTGGAAATGTGTCCTTTGGTCTGGAGCCCAGATTGGAGATTTTTGGTTCCAACCGCCATGTCTTTGTGAGACGCGGTGTAGGTAAACGGATGATCTCCGCATGTGTATTTCCCACCGTAAAGAATGGAGGAGGAGGTGTGATAGTGTGGGGGTGCTTTGCTGGTGACACTGTCAGTGATTTATTTGGACTTCAAGGCACACTTAACCAGCATGGCTACCACAGCATTCTGCAGCGATACGCCATCCCATCTGCTTTGGGCTTAGTGGGACTATCATTTGTTTTTCAACAGGACAATGACCCAACACACCTCCAGGCTGTGTAAGGGCTATTTTACCAAGAAGGAGAGTGATGGAGTGCTGCATCAGATGACATGGCCTCCACAATCAACCGACCTCAACCAAATTGAGTTGGTTTAGGATGAGTCGGACCGCAGAGTGAAGGAAAATCAGCCAACAAGTGCTCAGCATATGTGGGAACTCCTTCAAGACTGTTGGAAAAGCATTCCAGGTGAAGCTGGTTGAGAGAATGCCAAGAGTGTGCAAAGCTGTCATCAAGGCAAAGGGTGGCTATTTGAATAATCTCAAATATAAAATATATTTGTTTAACACTTTTTTGGTTACTACATGATTCCATATGTGTTATATCATAGTTTTGATGTCTTCACTATTTTTCTACAATCTAGAAAATAGTAAAAATAAAGAAAACCCCTTGAATGAGTAGGTGTTCTAAAACTTTTGACCAGTGATGTATATTAATAAAATATTCTACAAACTCTGACAACAATTGTTAATGAATTGTTAGGTTCTAAATAACAAGGTAAACACAGACGGACTACTAGTAAAGCGCAAACCAAGTTTATTCACCCACTGGGTCACACAGCTGCATAAGACAAAGGACATGTTCCAACCAGCACAGATATATATTCTCCAATTTAGGTGACCTCCTCCTTCCCTCTAAACATTGCATTTTCATTGCTAGGCAGGAAGTTAAGTGATGCAGGCAATAAACTGTTCCTTCTCCCTTTATGTGACCTTACCTGACCTCGACCCCATTCCTCACTAATCCACAGCTCTCCACCTTATCAGTGACTGCAATCATGTGATTGCCTCTCCTCTACTCAGTACCTCCCAAAGCCCCCTGGCTCCTATCCAACCTTCATTGACCCCACCATATAATTTACATTCCTCCTACAGATAACCATTAACCTCTGGTGTATAAACCATGTCACTCCTCATGTCTCTAGGATAACTGATGATTAACAATATTTCAAGTTTAGAAATCAGAATCCATCAGTATTTTCCAGGTTTGGGGTCAATGCCATTTACATTCAGCTCAATTCAGGAAGTACACTGAAATTCCAATTCTCTTCAATGCTTTTCAATGAGGATTATTCTTTTTCACTTTCTGAATTGACTGGGATTTAAATGGAATTGACCCCAATCCTGGTATTTTCTAAATGTCATATTGTTCTGATAAGATGTCACTAGGGTCAAACTGGGAGCCTGGAGAACCATGTTTACAAGGGAAAGCAATAGGGGTGGCACAGATATTTATTGACATCCCTCTGGGAACCCAGAGGGGAACATTTGGTGACGCACAATATTTACATTTACATTTACGTCATTTAGCAGACCTACAAATAGGTGCATTCACCCTATAGCCAGTGGGATAACCACTTTACAATATATATATTTTTTTTTAGGGGGGGTAGAAGGATTACTTTATCCTATCCCAGGTATTCCTTAAAGAGGTGGGGTTTCAAATATTTGAAGCACGTGCTAGGTAAACTGCATCTATGTTGTTATCTAGCTCACATGTTTTAGCTAGTATAGTGCCAATGTCTTCATCAAATACCATCAGAACCAGTGATGTAGTGTTAAAAATAGGTGGGTAAATATTGGTTGCCATTCGCTGTGAATAAAGTAACGCTCTCTATTTTCAGTGCATTTTTCCGCAATAGCTGGGTAAAGGGTTACACAAAATAAGGGCTCTATTCAATCTGTATCGCGGCTGTTCAGCGTTACAGTTGAAGTCGGAAGTTTACATACACTTAGGTTGGAGTCATTAAAACTTGTTTTTCAACCACTCCACAAATTTCTTGTTAACAAACTATAGTTTTGGCAAGTCGGTTAGGACATCTACTTTGGGCATGACACAAGTAATTTTTCCAACTATTGTTTACAGACAGATTATTTCACTTATAATTCACTGTATCACAATTCCAGTGGGTCAGAAGTTTACATACACTAAGTTGACTGTGCCTTTAAACAGCTTGGAAAATTCCAGAAAATGATGTCATGGCTTTAGAAGCTTCTGATAGGCTAATTGACATCATTTGAGTCAATTGGAGGTGTACCTGTGGATGTATTTCAAGGCCTACCTTCAAACTCAGTGCCTCTTTGCTTGACATCATGGGAAAATCAAAAGAAATCAGCCAAGACCTCAAAAAAAAATTGTAGACCTCCACAAGTCTGGTTCATCCATGGGAGTAATTTCCAAAAGCCTGAAGGTACCACGTTCATCTGTACAAACAATAGTACGCAAGTATAAACACCATGGGACCACGCATCCGTCATACCGCTCAGGAGGAGACGCGTTCTGTCTCCTAGAGATGAACGTACTTTGGTGCGAAAAGTGCAAATCAATCCCAGAACAACAGCAAAGGACCTTGTGAAGATGCTGGAGGAAACAGGTACAAAAGTATCTATATCCACAGTAAAACGAGTCCTATATCGACATAACCTGAAAGGAAGAAGCCACTGCTCCAAAACCGCCATCAAAAAGCCAGACTACGGTTTGCAACTGCACATGCGGACAAAGATCGCACTTTTTTGAGAAATGTCCTCTGGTCTGATGAAACAAAAATACAACTGTTTGGCCATAATGACCATCGTTATGTTTGGAGGAAAAAGGGGGTGCTTGCAAGCCGAAGAACACCATCCCAACCGTGAAGCACAGGGGTGGCAGCATCATGCTGTGGGGGTGCTTTTCTGTAGGAGGGCCTGGTGCACTTCACAAAATAGATGGCATCATGAGGAAGGAAAATTATGTGGATATATTGAAGCAACATCTCAAGACATCAGTCAGGAAGTTAAAGCTTGGTCGCAAATGGGTCTTCCAAATGGACAATGACCCCAAGCATACTTCCAAAGTTGTGGCAAAATGGCTTAACGACAACAAAGTCAAGGTATTGGAGTGGCCATCACAAAGCCCTGACCTCAATCCTATAGAAAATGTGGGCAGAACTGAAAAGGTGTGTGCGAACAAAGAGGCATACAAACCTGACTCAGTTACACCAGCTCTGTCAGAAGGAATGTGCCAAAATTCACCCAACTTATTGTGGGGAGCTTGTGGAAGGCAACCCGACACGTTTGACCCAAGTTAAACAATTTAAAGGCAATGCTACCAAATACTAATTGAGTGTATGTAAACTTCTGACCCACTAGGAATGTGATGAAAGAAATAAAAGCTGAAATAAATCACTCTCTACTATTATTCTGACATTTCACATTCTTAAAATAAAGTGGTGATCCTAACTGACCTAAGACAGGGAATTTTTACTAGGATTAAATGTCAGGAATTGTGAAAAACTGAGTTTAAATGTATTTGGCTGAGGTGTATGTAAACTTCTGACTTCAACGGTATGTCATTGAAGTTGATATGCAATGTTCCCACATTAGCGGCCACTGCATTCACGGTAAAGGCTGCATATGTCAGCTCAATCAAAAATTACCTTTACATTTCTAGCGCGCAATCTGTAATGCTTGAGCGATACAGATTGAATAAACAGTGTTTACATGAGTTTTTCAGCTTAGCCACCACACTAGTAAGACAGTTGCTAATGGTGTCAAGAAAACAGTGCAAATGGGGAGGTGAATTGGATTATTCTTTGTGTGTGTGTGTGTGTGAGAGAGAGAGGAAGCTTTATCCAAGGCTGTATCGACTCTGAAGGTTACTCAGTCACTCTCTGCGGACTGAACACTCCAATGATATTACAACAGAGCTGAGTGGTTGTGTGGCTGTCTGTGCGTGCGTGTGTATGCATGCATGAACATACAGTGGTGAGAACAAGTATTTGATACATTGCCGATTTTGCAGGTTTTCCTACTTACAAACCATGTAGAGGTCTGTAATTTTTATCATGGGTACACAAAAATCCAGAAAATCACATTGTATGATTTTTAAGTAATTAATTTGCATTTTATTGCATGACATAAGTATTTGATACATCAGAAAAGCAGAACTTAATATTTGGTACAGAAACCTTTGTTTGCAATTACAGAGATCATACGTTTCCTGTAGGTCTTGACCAGGTTTGCACACACTGCAGCAGGGATTTTGGCCCACTCCTCCACACAGACCTTCTCCAGATCCTTCAGGTTTCGGGGCTGTCGCTGGGCAATACAGACTTTCAGCTCCCTCCAAAGATTTTCTATTGGGTTCAGGTCTGGAGACTGGCTAGGCCACTCCAGGACCTTGAGATGCATCTTACGGCGCCACTCCTTAGTTGCCCTGGCTGTGTGTTTTGGGTCGTTGTCATGCTGGAAGACCCAGCCACGACCCATCTTCAATGCTCTTACTGAGGGAAGGAGGTTGTTGGCCAAGATCTCGCGATACATGGCCCCATCCATCCTCCCCTCAATACGGTGCAGTTGTCCTGTCCCCTTTTCAGAAAAGCATCCCCAAAGAATGATGTTTCCACCTCCATGCTTCACGGTTGGGATGGTGTTCTTGGGGTTGTACTCATCCTTCTTCTTCCTCCAAACACGGCGAGTGGAGTTTAGACCAAAAAGCTCTATTTTTGTCTCATCAGACCACATGACCTTCTCCCATTCCTCCTCTGGATCATCCAGATGGTCATTGGCAAACTTCAGACGGGCCTGGACTTTCGCTGGATTGAGCAGGGGGACCTTGTGTGCTCTGCAGAATTTTAATCCATGACGGCATAGTGTGTTACTAATGGTTTTCTTTGAGACTGTGGTCCCAGCTCTCTTCAGGTCATTGACCAGGTCCTGCCGTGTAGTTCTGGGCTGATCCCTCACCTTCCTCATAATCATTGATGCCCCACGAGGGGAGATCTTGCATGGAGCCCCAGACCGAGGGTGATTGACCGTCATCTTGAACTTCTTCCATTTTCTAATAATTGCGCCAACAGTTGTTGCCTTCTCACCAAGCTGCTTGCCTATTGTCCTGTAGCCCATCCCAGCCTTGTGCAGGTCTACAATTTTATCCCTGATGTCCTTACACAGCTCTCTGGTCTTGGCCATTGTGGAGAGGTTGGAGTCTGTTTGATTGAGTGTGTGGACAGGTGTCTTTTATACAGGTAACGAGTTCAAACAGGTGCAGTTAATACAGGTAATGAGTGAAGAACAACTAGGTCTGTGAGAGCCGGAATTCTTACTGGTTGGTAGGTGATCAAATACTTGTGTCATGCAATAAAATGCAAATTAATTACTTAAAAATCATACAATGTGATTTTCTGGATTTTTGTTTTAGATTCCGTCTCTCACAGTTGAAGTGTACATATGATAAAAATGACAGACCTCTACGTGCTTTGTAAGTAGGAAAACCTGCAAAATCAGCAGTGTATCAAATACTTGTTCTCCCCACTGTATATATATATATATATATATATATATATATATATATTTGCGAGATAAAAAAAACATATGGGGGATTGGAAGTGATGCAGACAATTACATTGATGGAAGTTACAATCTATCTGCAATATTAAAGCTGATCTACCCCCTAATTTATTTTTATAAATAAATAAATACACATTTAGCATCTCCTGGCTTCCACACATAGCATACCTTTGGAACATCTACATTTTAAAATGTATAGCCTACACCTTCACAATAAATCCATTATTTATTTTAGACAGGTCTAAAGAAACATGATGAAGAAAATGTAGTCTCTTTCAGAAGAATAGAATATCATACTCTGAGTTGTCCTTATGTTAGGTCCTGATATGGCTGTGCCATATGGCTGTGGGGTACACTAGTTCATTTAGCAGACAAGAATTGCTTAGAATTCCGTGGCATTATTTTACATTATCTTGTAGTATGAAGAATACAATTGAACAAAGCTGAATAAGATATTTTCCCCAAATGATTTGACATGCGGCTATTCTGTGTTGAGTGGTTAACAAAATAATAGGTACTCTTATATGCTTAATTTTGTTATTAATTTAACTTTAGTTGTTCTACAAATGTTGGGCTATACAGTGGGGAAAAAAAGTATTTGGTCAGCCACCAATTGTGCAAGTTCTCCCACTTAAAAAGATGAGAGAGGCCTGTAATTTTCATCATAGGTACATGTCAACTATGACAGACAAATTGAGGAAAACAAATCTAGAAAATCACATTGTAGGATTTTTTATGAATTAATTAGCATATTATGGTGGAAAATAAGTATTTGGTCACCTACAAACAAGCAGGATTTCTGGCTCTCACCGACCTGTAACTTCTTCTTTAAGAGGCTCCTCTGTCCTCCACTCGTTACCTGTATTAATGGCACCTGTTTGAACTTGTTATCAGTATAAAAGACACCTGTCCACAACCTCAAACAGTCACACTCCAAACTCCACTATGGCCAAGACCAAAGAACTGTCAAAGGACACCAGAAACAAAATTGTAGACCTGCACCAGGCTGGGAAGACTGAATCTGCAATAGGTAAGCAGCTTGGTTTGAAGAAATCAACTGTGGGAGCAATTATTAGGAAATGGAAGACATACAAGACCACTGATAATCTCCCTCGATCTGGGGCTCCACGCAAGATCTCACCCCGTGGGGTCAAAATGATCACAAGAACGGTGAGCAAAAATCCCAGAACCACACGGGGGACCTAGTGAATGACCTGCAGAGAGCTGGGACCAAAGTAACAAAGCCTACCATCAGTAACACACTACACCGCCAGGGACTCAAATCCTGCAGTGCTAGACGTGTCCCCCTGCTTAAGCCAGTACATGTCCAGGCCCGTCTGAAGTTTGCTAGAGTGCATTTGGATGATCCAGAAGAGGATTGGGAGAATGTCATATGGTCAGATGAAACCAAAATATAACTTTTTGGTAAAAACTCAACTCGTCGTGTTTGGAGGACAAAGAATGCTCAGTTACATCCAAAGAACACCATACCTACTGTGAAGCATGGGGGTGGAAACATCATGCTTTGGGGCTGTTTTTCTGCAAAGGGATCAGGACGACTGATCCGTGTAAAGGAAAGAATGAATGGGGCCATGTATCGTGAGATTTTGAGTGAAAACCTCCTTCCATCAGCAAGGGCATTGAAGATGAAACGTGGCTGGATCTTTCAGCATGACAATGATCCCAAACACACCGCCCGGGCAACGAAGGAGTGGCTTCGTAAGAAGCATTTCAAGGTCCTGGAGTGGCCTAGCCAGTCTCCAGATCTCAACCCCATAGAAAATCTTTGGAGGGAGTTGAAAGTCCGTGTTGCCCAGCGACAGCCCCAAAACATCACTGCTCTAGAGGAGATCTGCATGGAGGAATGGGCCAAAATACCAGCAACAGTGTGTGAAAACCTTGTGAAGACTTACAGAAAATGTTTGACCTGTGTCATTGCCAACAAAGGGTATATAACAAAGTATTGAGAAACTTTTGTTATTGACCAAATACTTATTTTCCACCATAATTTGCAAATAAATTCATTAAAAATCCTACAATGTGATTTTCTGGAGAAAAAAAATCTCATTTTATCTGTCATAGTTGACGTGTACCTATGATGAAAATTACAGGCCTCTCTCATCTTTTTAAGGTGGAGAACTTGCACAATTGGTGGCTGACTAAATACTTTTTTTCCCCACTGTATGTTTAGATTTTTAATACATTGTAAGGCTGCATGATGTGACTCTAATGATGATTAGAAAAAAGTCGCTTGAAAGGCATGAGTTCTGCTTTGTTTTTTGTGCAGGCTGTACACACTTCATCAGTCTCTCATTCACAATTTGACAAGCATATGACAAAATAATACCTCACATTTCCCGGCGGCATCCCCTTTGTGTGGCCGTAATGCACCCTAAAAAAATCCATGCCTTTTGAGGTCAGTGGCCGTTGTTCCCTTCTCCCTGAGTGCTGCGTGCTCCGAAGTACCTCTCACTCACATGGTTCTCCATCACATGATCGGGTCTTTTGTCACAGGCTACAAGTGAAGACAGACACTTCGGGGATGCAACTGCGCGCGTCCTTATCCAATTCCGAGGTGCATATTGAAGATATTGGAAGAACTGTCTACATTTACTTTTCGTCAGCCAACAAGATGAGTAGGCCTAACGAACAGCAAAAGCACTAGCCTATGTCAATCTACTATCCCCCATAGTACAAAAGTTGACCCATTCTATTCTGTGCGAGAAATAAATATTCCAAACATACTCTGGGACAGTTGTGGGATGCGATAGATCCCACATTAATACAACCACTGGCATCCCAAAAACTTTTTTACACAATGAGGCTGACGGAACAGATCAGAACGTTTAGCTTAAAATGTGATAAACTATTAGGCTATTTCTTCACATTATAAGCGCAGCAATGTGCACATGGCAGTAGGCTATAAGCGCAAATGCCATTAGCGGGAAACACTATTATCAAAAGTGACCGCAAATGCGATTATGCACGCAATGCTTTTATTATAAAGGTGCATTTTTATGGTGAAAATTATCTTCCCCAAACTTGAAACTCACACGCTGCTTAGGTATGCCAGTTAGGCTCTACACCACTTGTAAAGTGGATTAATGTGCTTAATTTTAATAAGTTATTTGGCCACTTTAGATGTGATACAAACCTTATCAAAACATATAGGCCTATGTGCTAGGCTACATGAGGTGTGCGACTATGATTCGAAAAAGTCGTAAAAAGAAAAGGCATTGTTTCTTGCCTTAAGATGGGCATCTTTCACCAGTGATAATACATAATTCACAAGTGATATGCTAATATTGTCACCCATCAATCTTGTCTTTACATATACTAAATATTATATGTGTGAAATTAGTTTTGATTTAGAATGGACCATTATCATGCACCTGTCTCGAAACAGGGGCAGGGGAAAAAATACATGTAATCTATGCACTTAAATAGCGAATGGAGGATGCTTTTCCCATCGTTCATTTCACCAGCCAGGTAGGCTATACTCCTGTTGTAAAGATAAGCAATGTGCTTAATATTAGGAAAGTTGAGAAATAAATATAGTAGGCCTAGCCTATAGAAAGCTGATGGGATCCTCCTCTTTTTAATAGAGGCCATCACTCTGTTTTCTCTCGCAATTGCATAGCCTATAGAAATGTTGCGCAACATGAGCTCATGGGCTCTCATGAAGTGTTTGATTAGATTTTTGATCACATATGCATTGATGTCAGAGTTATTAGAGGGACAATAGAGTGCTGAGTACCAGGCAGATAGCAAGTTCTGTAGGCTACTAATAACCATCAGCAGCATCAGAGCTTGGAGAAGCCTAATTACCGTGACTAAATGGTCAAATGGAATTTGACTGCCTTCATGACTCGTGACCGCCGGTGTGGCGGTAATACGGTCACCAGCCCTACTTCCACACTCACTTATAGAATTAAAAATGTCATTGCTTGTCTTTCATTATTTGGTCAGTTATGCATGGATATGAAAGTTCAGAGTTTGTTGTTGGCATGTCATGCCTAAGTTTTTCTAATCTTGTAAATGAAAATGTATTTAAAGTAGTTGGCAGTATCAGAGGGTTTTGTGATGAATGAGCCGTTTGATTCAATGAAGGATGGAGCTGAGGTCGCCTTTTTGCCCAAAATTTCATTTAAGGTACTCCAAAGCTTTTTTAAATTATTTATCTTTGTTTCGTAGTACAGTTTCTTCTTCTTTTTGTTTAGTTTAGTCACATGATTTCTCAATTTACAGTGCATTTGCTAATCGGCTGTGCGGCCAGACTTATTAGTTATTCCTTTTGCCTCTTCCCTCTCAACCATATAGTTTTTCAATTACTCATCAATCCACGGGGATTTAGCAGTTTTAACAGTCAGTTTCATAATAGGTGCATGCTTATCAGTAACTAGAAGAAGCAATTTCATAAATGTGTCAAGTGCGGCATCTGGTTGCTCCTCATTACACAAAACAGAACAGCTGTTTTGTAGGCCATTTTTAGCCCTTTTCTGGGTTGCTTGTTTGTTTTTGGTGCTTTCCTGGGAAGTTTATCAGAGGTAGACATGACAGTGATATTTACATTTGAGCTAATAGTAGAGGGTGATCTGCCCACAGTGGGCTTCGTAGTAGGGCAAACAGTCTCAGTGCTAACAGTGCAATTCAGGTCCATAGGCACAGGATTACTGCTGACAATAGCTATCAGATTAACAGAGGTATTCAGGGGAGTTAGAGGAACATAGATTAGGTTACTTACATTGACCGCACTACCATTTCTACGGGAGGTGATATGCTTTCCATGTCCTCTGTTGCTGATTATGACAGGGAGGACTGGATCACTAACAGACCCAGGCTGTCAGTCAATAAAACAGTTTGCAATGTTGCTGGTGATAATCAAAGCATGTTTGAGGGGTCAAGGGTCAGCTACACTGTATTAGAACAATGCAGTCAAACTACTTCTGCACTTCTGCCCATGTTTTCATTCACATCAGTGGTTTGTTCCATCAGTTAGATATATAGGCTAGAGTTCCATCAACAGCTGCTGATCAGAGACATGGTTGTTGCTTGAAGTAAAGTTCAGGTGCCAGCAGGGGGCTCCCTTACCAACAAACTGCTGTCGTCTGACGCTGATGATGACATCAGTAGTTCAAAGAAACATACCGGTCACTGCCTAAATAAATGAAACACTTGATTAAATTAAGAATACAAAGTATATTGAACGCAGGCACTTCCACACAGGTGTGGTTCCAGAGTTAATTAAGCAATGACCAATCCATTAGGCTTAGGGTGATGTATAAAGATTCCCAGTTGCCCATTATTTTGGCTACCATGGCAAGATAGCTCAGTGACTTTGAAAGAGGGGTCTCAAAGGAGCATAGAGGTTTTAAAGGGTTGTGTGATGGTGTGTGTGTCTCAGTCACCAGATCTCAACCCGATTGAACACTTACGTGAGATTCTGGAGCGGCGCCTGAGACAGCGTTTTACACCACCATCAACAAAACACCAAATTATGGAATTTCTCGTGAAAGAATGGTGTTGCATATTCTTTCCTGTGTTAGGTCATGCATTTGATTGGACATGTATGTATATTCTCTGATTTAAAAAAAAAAGCCATATCTCACCAAAACATTAATATTCCCACAAATCTTATCTTGGAACAGGTTATAAATAATTGTCTTTATTGTAATCTTCTGAACAGCGTTCAGTACACAGAACTTGTATTGTTGCAGTTGATAGAACAATAACATTAACAGAATGATAAACAAACAAAATAAACACAAAAATACAAGACTAATTATAATAAGACAAAAATAAGTTTGGTGGTGTAAACAGTGATTATTTATAGTTATTCCACTATAAATAATCAATATCCAGCAGCATCATTGCCCATCATACCAGTGCAACACTCGGAAGGATAATCAATGATCATCATTAGCCATGCATGAATACAGTGCAAAATTGTGCACTGACTGGCATTTTCCAAAACGTGTCATATGTGGAGCTTAACACAATGCAAACATAACATGATAGATTTTCTGGCTGAGCCACAGTGGCACGTCACATTCTTTTCGACCTAGAAATCACTCTGCAAAGAGGTAAAATGCCCTTGGATGGGTATTGCACACATAGCATGGATAGGCTACAGCAAAATAATCTCTTTATCATTTGCTGAACATATATTTTTTGGGGGGGATATCCAGCTCTTGCTCAAAGACTTTGGATGTGCATCCTTTTCCATACAGCAAAACAACTAAGCAGGTCAGAGACATAACATGAGCACTGTGAAAATATCTGAGGGGGAGAAATTAGGTAACACTGACAAAGCAGAGAGACTATTGCTATTAGTAAGAGATTCAAGACATACTCTGTTCTGTTGTCTTCCTTTATTAAGAGACTAAGACTAAGCCACAGGAACAGAGACTAATCCTGCTTTAAGGCTGAATTCACATAGAGCTCCCTAACCACACTTGTAGCCTGGTCCCATACTGTATGTGCTGCAGCCAAGAGTTGACTACAGCACATACATTTCTACTCAACTGGCTCTCCCTCTATAATAGAATATTGCACAATGGACTTGAAACGAGTTATAATAACATCCTGGTATTTTTTTTTTACAGAAATTACAATATCGGTAAGTACTATTCAGACAGCCTCAGACTTCTGTGTCTGCTGTCTAGTTCACATCTTTGTATCCCTGCTTTAGAATGTACACCATCACTGTCAAGGAAGCATGGGTTTCCAGAGTAAATGTCAAAAAGAGAGAACAAGTTGAAAGTCGAACTCTGGTACCAACTTGGGTAAATATTTGGGGAGGGAATAAGATAATACCATTACTCTATATAATGTTTCAAATTTTATAGTTCATATATTTCCTTCCACAAATCATCATGAAAAATCAAGTTGCAGACCCCTTCAAGCAGCGCTTTTCACATGGATAGATACAAATTAAATTAAATACACAAAAATAAGCAATAAACATACATCAAAAAGTGCATATGTACATTTTCTTTACAGCATAACATACTCACTGTACAATCATTTGATTATATACTGACATTATTACTATACGTTCTGAATACACAGGACATGGTGTTATAAATCCATTGTGCCAATTATAAATGAGGATTACTAAGTAGCATAGTCAGAAATCTTTCCATAGCAATATAGTCTATTGGAAAATAATATTTGCATTGCCTTGTGACACTGAGAAGCTTGGCTAAATATTGCTGTGTGTGTGGTTGTGCGTGTATGTGTGTGTGTGTATGTGTGCGTGCGTATCTATGTCTGTGTATGAGTGTTAGCATAAGGTCTATGTGCAAATAATGTGCATTGAAGCGAACAGAGCTCAGACCATTCCAGTGCAGAGGCACAAAAACTGCCCAGCCAGCATCTCAAGTTCCTAGCAACAATGTTTTTGACAACACACATATGCCTGTCAGACTGCCAGAATGCAGAACATAGAATCGAACAGAAATTCAATTTCAGAGCTCTAGAAGAGGAGGAGTCAACATTCATTTAACAAGCAAAAACAAGCAGTTTACACTTTTTGTCTTGGGTCCAAATGGCGACACCATTTGATTTGCAGGAAAGCACACATTGTCTACCACAGAGGTGGCTATTGCAATTACACAAACAAACAAAAAATAAGTCACTCCTTAAGTTCAGCCATCAAGTCCCCCTCATGTCAAGAAAAACACTGTATTACCTTCTGTTGACGAGGCTGTATTCCAGTGAAATTTCTGTGAAGATCCACTATGTTTTAGAGTCCAGTTCTGGAATGTTCTCCCAATCAACTACAACACAGCATGGTTACAATAGAAGCATAATGTTGAGTGTCAATGTTTGGGAAGTAGACTCTCACTCTCCTCGTCTGAAATGCATTCTGATTACGGGGCTGCGTCCAGATTCTCAACGCTTCTCCAAAAGTGTGCACTGTCTTGCATACTCCCCTGTCAGGGAATTGACATTCTCAAGTCCACTTATGTCCAGTCATCTTTGATTTATTTGACAAAATGAAACCTGCCATATTCTGTGGTCCACATCCAGAATAGTCAGGGTGGTGGGCTCACCCAAAAGATCCTGGGAAGACTATGACAGGAAATGGAGACAAATTATGACATATTGTTGTGGATCCTCTGGCTGTCTTTCTGCCATGTCTGGTGTATACTCTTTTAGAGAGAACACTGTCCAGTGATGTGAAATCCCTGGGACTCTGTTCCAAGACCAATTCTGTGATCCAGTGGGCCTCAGTTCCAAGACCAATGCAGTAACACGAACGTCATTGCAAACAGCCAAAGGAGAGGGAGAGACATCTTCGGAGAAGTTTCTTTAGCCCAGACCTCCCCCAGCCCTGAAGAGTCCTCTTCTCATGTTCACCACGTCCATATTTCAACCTTTTTGTCCGGGCACAGTGTTTATGCAGTTGTCCTTTGGGATGTCTTTGGGTTTCAGTGGGAATGTATAGGGACAGGAGATTTGTAAGTCAGGTTTAGCCTTCCGGGTGGAAACAAATTGACACAGTCCTGTCCCATCTTGGACCAAGAGGTTTGTGGATCCTTAACCTTGGTAAATAGGACAGGAGTTGAGCTCTTGGATGCAGTGCAGTGTGGGCTGCTGGGATTGTCCCCCACCAGCTACTGTACATCTCCTCTTCATTCCATAAGGACACATGCTTTATACTGTAGTTACTATATTGGGTATCTGTTTGTTTGTGTATAGTGCTTTTACACAGTATTGTTGGATAATAAAGGTTAAATACTGTAAACAAATTGGATTACTGTAAGGACATATTAAACTAAAATGACTGTTATAGTAAGGGAGGGGAAACTATAATTTGTGGTCTTATTAAGTTATTGTCCTTTTTTTAATAAAAAGATAAAACCTTGCACAAAAAATGACTTGTACTCTTGGTCTTATCGCTCTGCTATGACTTTGTATTTGAGCACCAGGTATGTAGCCAGTCTGAGGACTAGGAAGAACACACCCAGAACCAGGAAGTCCACGTAGAGCTTAGCATCCTCCACATCCAGTAGCTGTAGAACCTCCTCAGGTTTCTGGAACTTACACACCACCCCTGGACACTCCAGCTCCGAACGATTCATCCCATAGATGGACAGGATCACCCCCTCAAAGCCATACCTGGTGGGAGAAGTGGAGAAGGAGAAGTTGAATGATTTACTGTAAGCTTGAGTAACACATAAACACTTACACAGAGTAACACAATGAGCAGGATTGCCAGATTGTTGGAGAGTATTCCACTTAACCCAAGCTGGAAGAAACAGCATAAGATCCTCTCAACACATCATGATGTTCTGTAATTGGTTAATTGAATGTCCTCCGCTTGAGCACAAAGGTAGCAAAGGAAAGGATTCAAAGGCCTTCATAGCCCCACCAGAGCAGACCCACCTGACATAGGACACATAGGAGCTCCATTGCAAGTACTTGGGGATGGTGTCAAAGTTGACAAAGAATCCAGAGAACAGGAGTACTGGGATGGCTGTGACTGGGCCCACGAAGGTCGCCACCTAGAGGGCAAAGGTCAGTTATTCAAAAAACAACACTACAACTCCTCTGAGGCAGTGAGTGGGTAGGTGAGTGAGTCAGTGTGCAGGAGCAGACTGCTATATCATTCTAAAATAGGAAACCTAAAAGAGGAACCTTCCAGAAATCTTGAATATCTGCTGTGCGGCACAGGCCGATTGGCCGACCGACGGTCGGTTGTTTGTGGTAGTACCGGTCTGTAAACTGCTGACCCATGTGATGTGCATTACCTGTAAGGAGGTGGAGGCGGCCCCAATGAGGAGGCCTAGGGACTGGGCTACCAGGGCTGTAGAGGTGGACAAGGCCATGAAGAGCAGGTACCGCACTGCCTCAGGAGGCTGCTCTGTCATCCAGTACACTATACTGCAGTACATGATGGGACAGATCACCTGAGGGGGAGGGATAGGGAGGGGGGAGACATAAAGAGAAAGGGAGGGAGGGGAGAGTGGGAAAGAGAGTGAGGGAGAAAGAGAGAAACACATACAGAGACAGATTTAATGTAACTGTGTCATGCCCTAAGGAAGAGACCATAAGGTATTCTCTTATCTTGCTGTTTTGTAAAGAAAAATACATCAAAGTCAACTTAGTCACACATCAATGCCAGCAGCTCACCTGGAAGGGTATGTCCGCCATGGTTTTGGCCAGGAAGTAGGCCTTCAGGCTGTACCAGTAGTTGAGATGTTCCCTCAGAAACACTGACATCTCCAGAGGAACTGTGAAACACATAAACCACGTATGAGTACAATACATTTCTTGTTAATAGTACAACAACTAGTGTGGTCTCAGATCTGTTTGTGCTGTCTTACCAACTCCTATGGACACATCATAGAGTAGACCACAGGACCATTAGGCAAGACAGCACAAACAGATCTGGGACCAGATTGCAAGAACATGTTCACAAGGTAAGATTGTTCCACCCTCCCCATGTTCTCGCTGTCTCTTACAGGTGAGGACGGTGGGCATCAGGGCAGCGAACATGAGGAAGAGCATGGAGAAGAAGAGGAAGCCAGTGTTGTTGAAGACCTTGCTGGCGTCATTGCCAATGTTGAGATAGAGCAGACCGATCAGAATTCCTATACATATGTGGGACATCACTCTGAGGTGGGTCAACACCTGAGAACACACACAGAAATGCATGCCTCAATTTAGTACGCAACATAATAAACTGTACTTGCTGTTCACTCATACTCACAATGTATTGATTCATTGATTCACTCGATCACTGTCTTTTAAGTTTACTAATTCATTTCAGACACACACAATGCAAGTCAATATTGAGAATTATTATTATGTCAATTGTTTACCGTGTCCCTGCATATCGTTAATAGTGTTCTTCTGAACAAAACGCAGAACTGTGACCAGGTACTGGTGGCAAAGCTGTGTTTCTCCATCGTTCCTGTGTACTGCGTATCCTGTGGACAGACAGACAGACAGAGGACAGGACACACTCAATTAGATCCCTTACACAGTTGGAGTTGGAGTTGAAAAGACATGCAATGAGTGAATAGGTAAAGACGTATAGGTATTGACTGAGTGAGTGACTCCTGAGTGATCTCATCACGCTGCATGACTGTGAGTGCTGTAGGTCAGTGGTGCGGGACTGTGATGGTAAGTGAGTCCTGTAGGTCAGTGTGCCAAGACTCACACTGTGACTGTTAGAGTGGTCAGAAGAGGCTGGGTCACTCTTGTCACTGGAGTTCTTCTTGCCCTCCTCTGAGCAGAGTCCTCCCTGCACAGCCTCAAACAGCACCGAGTTCAGGTCCCCATACTCCCCAGAGGCCACCTCAATGACTGGAGACAGGGGACACAGAGGACAAACAGAGAACAGAGGACACAGTCAGTTAGTGAAGTAAGAAGAAGAACCTTGATCCACTAAAAAGGACCTTGAAAAATGATTGCATTGTCACACACACGCACGCACGCAAGAATGCACGCACGCATGCACACAGGATCTTATGCTGACTCACTGAAGTCTGCAGGGTTGTGGTAGGTAGGACAGTGAAGGCCCAGGTTCTTCAGGTAAGGGATGAGGTACGGGACTGTCCCATGGTATATACACTGGCCCTGACTGAGGATGTACAGCTAAAGAAGGAAACACAGAGACATACACAGTATTATTTACATATCTTTGCCTGATGTAATATCAGTCCCTGAATTATACATGACACTAATGCCTTTACATAACAACTGACCTCGATATATGGTCTAGAGCCTTCAAACTCAACTCTGGACCTCGAAGCCAGTTCCACTGCTTTTTTTCATTGTACCCCTCTAATCAGGGACTGATTTAGACCTGGGACACCAGGTGTGTGCAATTAATTATCAGGTAGAACAGAAAAACAGCAGGCTCCGGACATCATACACAACAGTATAGACCTCACTTTCATTACGACAGTTAAGATAATGATTAGGCTAATGACAAAGCATATGGCAGTCAGTCCTAGATACTGTACAATACCATACATACTGTATAATGGCATAAACGTTTTGTTTAATTCTGTGGAATTTAGTTACCTTATCAAACATCTCAAAGAGCTTGGCGCTGGGCTGGTGGATGGTGCAGATGATTGTCCTTCCTCCCTGAGCCAGGGACTTCATGAGAGAGACCACCTGGAAACAGGATGCACTATCCAGACCACTAAGAGAGAGAGAGGTGACAAACATTAGCTTGTCCTTGGTAGCTATTCCTTTACGCAGTGCAGCAACAAAGCAGATTCCCACCCAACGTCATTATCATGCAGTATTTCCTCTGTGTCAGTGTGTACCAGGTGTGTCAGTATACCAGGTGTGTACCTACCTGGTAGGCTCATCAAAGAACATGACAGGGGGATTGTTGACCAGCTCCTGGGCGATGGCCAGTCTCTTGCACTGCCCCCCAGACAAAGAGATAGTACGGGTCTGGGCACACTCCTGCAGCCCCAGGGCCGTCAGGATCTCATCCACCTGGTGGTCAGACACACAGAGAGGCACATAAACATACCTTAAGATTTCTAGGCAATGTCTTTCTAGTCGATTTGCTGTTGCCCTGTAAACCTGGGATGTTATATGTGCAGTATGTACAGTATTGTAGGGCAGCCCGGCCCCCAAAGTTGCTGTTCTTGTCAACTGTATGCAAGAATTTCCTCTGTGTTGTCTTAGGAATGCCTCATTATCTCTCCAACCCCTATTGTCTCTCTTCTGAGAAGCAGAAGTTGCATCCTGTAGGTCTTATATCGGATTGGAGGTTAAGTTTACAGTAATAGTATTGGTCAACAACTCAGTTCATTGTCTGTCTCTCTTATTTGTTCCTGATCAGCTGTGGTGAGACACACACTCTCTCTCTCTCTTTCTGTTTCTCCCATGAGCTATGGGCCATGGGACAAGCCATGGTTTCCTTGTTTATTTCTCCCTCACTCTCTGATCATGCCTAGAATAATGTTATCGTTCCTTTTACAAAGTAATTAAATACACTTGTATTTAATTTCTTGGCCTTTCTATTACTGTAACTCCACTATTGTCTCTTGCATATTGCTAAATAATCTTTATGGCGTCAGATAAACATTTGTATAGGCCAATTGCATAGTCTTATCATGAGTCGCATGTGAGGTATTTATAATATCATATATATATATACAAACTCAGCAAAAAAAAAGAAACGTCCTCTCACTGTCAACTGCGTTTATTTTCAACAAACTTAACATGTGTAAATATTTATATGAACATAACAAGATTCAACAACTGAGACATAAACTGAATAAGTTCCAAAGACATGTGACTAACAGAAATTGAATAATGTGTCCCTGAACAAAGGGAAGGTCAAAATCTAAAGTAACAGTCAGTATCTGCTGTGGCCACCAGCTGCATTAAGTACTGCAGTGCATCTCCTCCTCATGGACTGCACCAGATTTGCCAGTTCTTGCTGTGAGATGTTATCCCACTCTTCCACCAAGGCACCTGCAAGTTCCCAGACATTTCTGGGGGGAATGGCCCTAGCCCTCACCCTCCGATCCAACAGGCCCCAGACATGCTCAATGGGATTGAGATCCAGGCTCATCGCTGGACATTGCAGAACACTGACATTCCTGTCTTGCAGGAAATCACGCACAGAACGATGGCTGGTGGCATTGTCATGCTGGAGGGTCATGTCAGGATGAGCCTGCAGGAAGGGTACCACGAGGGAGGATGATGTCTTCCCTGTAACGCACAGCGTTGAGATTGCCTGCAATGACAACAAGCTCAGTCCGATGATGCTGTGACACACCGCCCCAGACCATGACGGACACTCCACCTCCAAATCGATCCCACTCCAGAGTATAGGCCTCGGTATAATGCTCATTCCTTCGACGATAAACGCGAATCCGACCATCACCCCTGGTGAGACAAAACCACAACATTACAACAGGCCTACAAGCCCTCAGTCCAGCCTCTCTCAGCCTATTGCGGACAGTCTGAGCACTGATGGAGGGATTGTGCATTCCTGGTGTAACTCGGGCAGTTGTTGTTGCCATCCTGTACCTGTCCCGCAGGTGTGATGTTCGGATGTACCGATCCTGTGCAGGTGTTGTTACACGTGGTCTGCCACTGCGAGGACGATCAGCTGTCCATCCTGTCTCCCTGTAGCGCTGTCTTAGGTGTCTCACAGTACGGACATTGCAATTTATTGCCCTGGCCACATCTGCAGTCCTCATGCCTCCTTGCAGCATGCCTAAGGCACATTCACGGAGATGAGCAGGGACCCTGGGCATCTTTCTTTTGGTGTTTTTCAGAATCAGTAGAAAGGCATCTTTAGTGTTCTAAGTTTTCATAACTGTGACCTTAATTGCCTACCGTCTGTAAGCTGTTAGTGTCTTAATAACCGTTCCACAGGTGCATGTTCATTAATTGTTTATGTTTCATTGAACAAGCATGGGAAACAGTGTTTAAAACCTTTACAATGAAGATTTGTGAAGTTATTTGGATTTTTACGAATTATCTTTGAAAGGTAGGGTCCTGAAAAAGGGACGTTTCTTTTTTTGCTGAGTTATATATATATATATATATATACAGTTGAAGTCGGAAGTTTACATACACCTTAGCCAAACACATTTAAACTCAGTTTTTCACAATTCCTGACATTTAATCCTAGTAAAAATTCCCTGTCTTAGGTCAGTTAGGATCACCACTTTATTTTATGTCAGAATAATAGTAGAGAGAATGATTTATTTCAGCTTTTATTTCTTTCATCACATTCCCAGTGGGTCAGAAGTTTACATACACTCAATTAGTATTTGGTAGCATTGCCTTTAAATTGTTTAACTTGGGTCAAACATTTCAGGTAGCCTTCTACAAGCTTCCCACAATAAATTGGGTGAATTTTGGCCCATTTCTCCTGACAGAGCTGGTGTAACTGAGTCAGGTTTGTAGGCCTCCTAACTCGCACATGCTTTTACAGTTCTGCCCACAAATTTTCTATAGGATTGAAGTCAGGGCTTTGTGATGGCCACTCCAATACTTTGACTTTGTTGTCCTTAAGCCATTTTGTCACAACTTTGGAAGTATGCTTGGGGTCATTGTCCTTTTGGAAGACCCATTTGCGACCAAGCTTTAACTTCCTGACTGATGTCTTGAGATGTTGCTTCAATATATCCACATAAAGTGTATGTAAACTTCCGACTTCAACCATATATATATATACAAACATACAGTGAGGGAAAAAAGTATGTGATCCCCTGCTGATTTTGTATGTTTGCCCACTGACAAAGAAATGATCAGTCTATAATTTTAATTGTAGGTTTATTTGAACAGTGAGAGACAGAATAACAACAAAAAAATCCATAACAACGCATGTAAAAAATGTTATAAATTGATTTGCATTTTAATAATGGAAATAAGTATTTTACCCCCTCTCAATCAGAAATATTTCTGGCTCCCAGGTGTCTTTTATACAGGTAACGAGCTGAGATTAGGAGCACACTCTTAAAGGGAGTGAGGGGTATTGTGTATAGATTGATTGAAAAATAATAATATTTAGAATCAGGCTGTACTGTAACAAAATTTGGAAAAAGTTAAGGGGTCTGAATACTTTCCGAATGCACTGCCTAAATACTCAAGCAATGGCCCTAAAAACTGTCTGGGGGACTGACAAACGACCATTGTTTTAAAGGGCCCAGAAGTGTTTTGGGGTAAACTTTAAGGACTTCCCCTATGACTAAGATAGTACGGGGTAAATCTACAGACAAAACGCAGAAGTGACCCACTCTCTGGTTCACTGTAAAATGAAAGTAGTCTACACCACACCACTCTCAGTCTCACAGAGGACGGCATGCAGGAAAATACATGATTGTGGTATGTAAATATGAATAATATCAACTAATTATCATCAAAGTCATTGTGGTGTCCCAATTGGCACCCTATTCAACTTCATGGTTCAACTTCACATACTGAAAGTGTCACTGTTAATGTTGACAGTTATTTAAGATGACCATTTTATGAAAGTGATTGTGTTCTCCTGTGTCAACCCCCTTGTTGTGATCTTTGATTTCCTTCCCTTGCTGATCTACAGTGAGGGAAAAAAGTATTTGATCCCCTGCTGATTTTGTACGTTTGCCCACTGACAAAGAAATGATCAGTCTATAATTTTAATGGTAGGTTTATTTTTAACAGTGAGAGACAGAATAACAACAAAAAAATCCAGAAAAACGCATGTCAGAAATTGTATAAATTGATTTGCATTTTAATTAGGGAAATAAGTATTTGACCCCCTCTCAATCAGAAAGATTTCTGCCTCCCAGGTGTCTTTTATACAGGTAACGAGCTGAGATTAGGAACACACTCTTAAAGGGAGTGCTCCTAATCTCAGCTTGTTACCTGTATAAAAGACACCTGTCCACAGAAGCAATCAATCAATCAGATTCCAAACTCTCCACCATGGCCAAGACCAAAGAGCTCTCCAAGGATGTCAGGGACAAGATTGTAGACATACACAAGGCTGGAATGGGCTACAAGACCATCGTCAAGCAGCTTGGTGAGAAGGTGACAATAGTTGGTGTGATTATTCGCAAATGGAAGAAACACAAAGGAACTATCAATCTCCCTCGGCCTGGGGCTCCATGCAAGATCTCACCTCGTGGAGTTGCAATGATCATGAGAACGGTGAGGAATCAGCCCAGAACTACACGGGAGGATCTTGTCAATGATTTCAAGGCAGCTGGGACCATAGTCACCAAGAAAACAATTGGTAACACACTACGCCGCGAAGGACTGAAATCCTGCAGCGCCTGCAAGGTCCCCCTGCTCAAGAAAGCACATATACAGGGCCGTCTGAAGTTTGCCAATGAACATCTGAATGATTCAGAGGAGAACTGGGTGAAAGTGTTGTGGTCAGATGAGACCAAAATCGAGCTCTGTGATGTTTTACAAAAAGTTCTGAACCTTTCTATTCTCATTGTTTCTACAGTTTGTGAATTGAAAATAAAAAAAATTTCTAAAAGTATTATTATATTATTGATCGATTGACTATGACTTTTCAGATCACCCAGTAGTGCTATCTGCAGGGTCAGCTCCATGCAAATATTGCAATCCTTCAGCCATTCCTGGACCTGTGTCCAGAAACAAGCTACAAATGGACAGTACCAAAACAAATGATCTAATGATTCTCTTCACAGCCAAATCTGCAGAGCTGGGAAGATTGTATCCCCCATACAAATAACATTCTATTGGTAGCAAGAATTTTATATAATAATTTAAATTGAAAAATTCTAAGTTTTGAATCCGGCGTCGTTTTGCGAATCAGTTCATAAACAGTATGCAATGGAATCGGTACGTCAAAAATATCTTCCCAACTATTTAGCAATCTATATGTGACAGCCGTCAATCTTTTGGTCCTTAAATGAAACTGGTAAACTTTTTTATTTATCACAATTTTCTTTAACCAATTATATGTTCTTTAATGCAAGGCCGACAGACAAGTTCCTTACTTTTTCCTCCTTCCACTTTCCTCTTCCATTTTTGCAGTAATGCTGCAATTATTTTGGTTGTAATTTTGGGTAGAGCAGACATTTCCATATGTTTTTGTTAGCTGCATAACTCCACCATTCCTACCAATAATATCATTTACGAAGATTATACCTTTTTTAAACATTTTCTCAAAAAATAACGGTTTTTTATCAATTAGTATATTTGAGTTTAACTACAATATCTGTTGCAATATTTGTTCTGTCATTTCTGGAGGATTAAATTGAAATTGCAACCAACTTTCTATGGCTTGTTTTAGAAATAGTGATATTTGGGAGATGATTTCCTTTTCAAATACAGTGGGGGAAAAAAGTATTTAGTCAGCCACCAATTGTGCAAGTTCTCCCACTTCAAAAGATGAGAGAGGCCTGGATTTTCATCATAGGTACACGTCAACTATGACAGACAAATTTTGAAAGAAAAATCCAGAAAATCACATTGTAGGATTTTTGTATGAATTTATTTGCAAATTATGGTGGGAAATAAGTATTTGGTCACCTACAAACAAGCAAGATTTCTGGCTCTCACAGACCTGTAACTTCTTCTTTAAGAGGCTCCTATGTCCTCCACTCGTTACCTGTATTAATGGCACCTGTTTGAACTTGTTATCAGTATAAAAGACACCTGTCCACAACCTCAAACAGTCACACTCCAAACTCCACTATGGCCAAGACCAAAGAGCTGTCAAAGGACACCAGAAACAAAATTGTAGACCTGCACCAGGCTGGGAAGACTGAATCTGCAATAGGTAAGCAGCTTGGTTTGAAGAAATCAACTGTGGGAGCAATTATTAGGAAATGGAAGACATACAAGACCACTGATAATCTCCCTCGATCTGGGGCTCCACGCAAGATCTCACCCTGTGGGGTCAAAATGATCACAAGAACGGTGAGCAAAAATCCCAGAACCACACGGGGGGACCTAGTGAATGACCTACAGAGAGCTGGGACCAAAGTAACAAAGCCTACCATCAGTAACACACTACGCCGCCAGGGACTCAAATCCTGCAGTGCCAGACGTGTCCCCCTGCTTAAGCCAGTACATGTCCAGGCCCGTCTGAAGTTTGCTAGAGTGCATTTGGATGATCCAGAAGAGGATTGGGAGAATGTCATATGGTCAGATGAAACCAAAATAGAACTTTTTGGTAAAAACTCAACTCGTCGTGTTTGGAGGACAAAGAATGCTGAGTTGCATCCAAAGAACACCATACCTACTGTGAAGCATGGGGTGGAAACATCATGCTTTGGAGCTGTTTTTCTGCAAAGGGACCAGGACGACTGATCCGTGTAAAGGAAAGAATGAATGGGGCCATGTATCGTGAGATTTTGAGTGAAAACCTCCTTCCATCAGCAAGGGCATTGAAGATGAAACGTGGCTGGGTCTTTCAGCATGACAATGATCCCAAACACACCGCCCGGGCAACGAAGGAGTGGCTTCGTAAGAAGCATTTCAAGGTCCTGGAGTGGCCTAGCCAGTCTCCAGATCTAAACCCCATAGAAAATCTTTGGAGGGGAGTTGAAAGTCCGTGTTGCCCAGCGACAGCCCCAAATCATCACTGCTCTAGAGGAGATCTGCATGGAGGAATGGGCCAAAATACCAGCAACAGTGTGTGAAAACCTTGTGAAGACTTACAGAAAACGTTTGACCTGTGTCATTGCCAACAAAGGGTATATAACAAAGTATTGAGAAACTTTTGTTATTGACCAAATACTTATTTTGCACCATAATTTGCAAATAAATTCATTAAAAATCCTACAATGTGATTTTCTGGATTTTCTTTCCTCAATTTGTCTGTCATAGTTGACGTGTACCTATGATGAAAATTACAGGCCTCTCTCATCTTTTTAAGTGGGAGAACTTGCACAATTGGTGGCTGACTAAATCCTTTTTTCCCCACTATATTTGTGCTGCAATTTCTGAGGCTGGTAACTCTAATGAACTTATCCTCTGCAGCAGAGGTAACTCTGGGTACCCAATTAACTTTTAAGAAGGCACACCTGTTAATTGAAATGCATTCCAGGTGACTACCTCATGAAGCTGGTTTCCACTGCATTTCAGCCCTGCCACAAAAGGACCAGCTGCCATCATGTTAGTGATTCTCTCGTTAACACAGGCGAGAGTGTTGATGAGGACAAGGCTGGAGATCACTCTGTCATGCTGATTGAGTTAGAATAACAGACAGGAAGCTTTAAAAGGTGGGTGGTGCTTGAAATCATTGTTCTTCCTCTGTTAACCATGGTTACCTGCAAGGAAACACGTGCCGTCATCATTTTGCACAAAAAGGGCTTCACAGGCAAGTTGTGAAGAAGGCATCAGGGCGCCCAAAAAAGTTCAGCAAGTGCCAGGACCGTCTCCTAAAGTTGATTCAGCTGCGGGATCGGGGCAACACTAGTGCAGAGCTTGCTCAGGAATAGCAGCAGGCAGGTGTGAGTGCATCTGCACGCACAGTGAGGCGAATACTTTTGGAGGATGGCCTGGTTTCAAGAAGGGCAGCAAAGAAGCCACTTCTCTCCAGGAAAAACATCAGGGACAGACTGATATTCTGCAAAAGGTACAGGAATTGGACTGCAAAGGACTGGGGTAAAGTCATTTTCTCTGATGAATCCCCTTTCCGATTGTTTGAGGCATCCGGAAAACACCTTGTCCGGAGAAGACAAGGTGAGCGCTACCCTCAGTCCTGTGTCATGCCAACAGTAAAGCATCCTGAGACCATTCATGTGTGGGGTTGCTTCTCAGCCAAGGGAGTGGGCTCACTCACAATTTTGCCTAAGAACACAGTCATGAATAAAGAATGGTACCAACACATCCTCCGAGAGCAACTTCTCCCAACCATCCAAGAACAGTTTGGTGACGACCAATACCTTTTCCAGCTTGATGGAGCAGCTTGCCATAAGGCAAAGGTGATAACTAAGTGGCTCGGGGAACAAAACATAGACATTTTGGGACCATGGCCAGGAAACTCCCCAGACCTTAATCCCATTGAAAACGTGGTCGATCCTCAAGAGGCGGGTGGACAAACAAAACCCCACAAATTCTGACAAACTCCAAGAATGGGCTGCCATCAGTCAGGATGTGGCCCAGAAGTTAATTGACAGCATGCCAGGGCAGAATGCAGAGGTCTTGAAAAAGAAGGGTTAACACTGCAAATATTGACTCTTTGCATAAACTTAATGTAATTGTCAATAAAAGCCTTTGACCCTTATGGAATGCTTGTAATTATACTTCAGCATACCATAGTAACATCTGACAAAGATATCTCATAATACTGAAGCAGCGAACTTTGTGAAGACCAATACTTGTGTCATTCTCAAGACTTTTCACCACGACTGTACATCATTCCATATGGGTTATTTCATAGTTTTGATGTCTTCACTATTATTCTACAATATAAAAAATTGTTAAAAAAAAAAGAAAACCCTTGAATGAGTAGGTGTGTCCAAACTTTTGACTGGTATTGTGTATATACAGTGAGGGAAAAAAGTATTTGATCCCCTGCTGATTTTGTACGTTTGCCCACTGACAAAGAAATGATCAGTCTATAATTTTAATGGTAGGTTTATTTGAACAGTGAGAGACAGAATAACAACAACATAATCCAGAAAAACGCATGCCTAAAATGTTATAAATTGATTTGCATTTTAAATGAGGGAAATAAGTATTTGACCACCTCTCAATCAAAAAGATTTCTGGCTCCCAGGTGTCTTTTATACAGGTAACGAGCTGAGATTAGGAGCACACTCTTAAAGGGAGTGCTCCTAATATCAGCTTGTTACCTGTATAAAAGACACCTGTCCACAGAAGCAATCAATCAATCAGATTCCAAACTCTCCACCATGGCCAAGACCAAAGAGCTCTCCAAGGATGTCAGGGACAAGATTGTAGACATACACAAGGCTGGAATGGGCTACAAGACCATCGCCAAGCAGCTTGGTGAGAAGGTGACAACAGTTGGTGCGATTATTCGCAAATGGAAGAAACACAAAAGAACTGTCAATCTTCCTCGGCCTGGGGCTCCATGCAAGATCTCACCTTGTGGAGTTGCAATGATCATGAGAACGGTGAGGAATCAGCCCAGAACTACACGGGAGGATCTTGTCAATGATCTCAAGGCAGCTGGGACCATAGTCACCAAGAAAACAATTGGTAACACACTACGCCGTGAAGGACTGAAATCCTGCAGCGCACGCAAGGTCCCCCTGCTCAAGAAAGCACATATACAGGGCCGTCTGAAGTTTGCCAATGAACATTTTATTAATTCAGAGGAGAACTGGGTGAAAAATGTTGTGGTCAGATGAGACCAAAATTGAGCTCTTTGGCATCAACTCAACTCGCCGTGTTTGGAGGAGGAGGAATGCTGCCTATGACCCCAAGAACACCATCCCCACTGTCAAACATGGAGGTGGAAACATTATGCTTTGGGGGTGTTCTTCTGCTAAGGGGACAGGACAACTTCACCTCATCAAAGGGACGATGGACGAGGCCATGTACCGTCAAATCTTGTGTGAGAACCTCCTTCCCTCAGTCAGGGCATTGAAAATGGGTCGTGGATGGGTATTCCAGCATGACAATGACCCAAAACACACGGCCAAGGCAACAAAGGAGTGGCTCAAGAAGAAGCACATTAAGGTCCTGGAGTGGCTTAGCCAGTCTTCAGACCTTAATCCCATAGAAAATCTGTGGAGGGAGCTGAAGGTTCGAGTTGCCAAACGTCAGCCTCGAAACCTTAATGACTTGGAGAAGATCTGCAAAGAGGAGTGGAACAAAATCCCTCCTGAGATGTGTGCAATCCTGGTCAGAAACGTCTCACCTCTGTGATTGCCAACAAGGGTTTTGCCACCAAGTACTAAGTCATGTTTTGCAGAGGGGTCAAATACTTATTTCCCTCATTAAAATGCAAATCAATTTCTAACATTTTTGACATGCGTTTTTCAGGATTGTTTTGTTGTTATTCTGTCTCTCACTGTTCAAATAAACCTACCATTAAAATTATAGACTGATCATGTCTTTGTCAGTGGGCAAACGTACAAAATCAGCAGGGGATCAAATACTTTTTTCCCCTCACTGTATATACATACACACACAGGTCAAAAGTTCTAGAACACCTACTCATTCAAGGGTTTTTCTTTATTTTTACATTGTAGAATAATAGTGAAGACATTGAACCTGGTTGGTTAGCTACCTGCAGATTCATGCAGGGTAGTAACCTTATGAATTGGAATTATGGTTCATTGTTTAGCTAGCTAGCTACATGTCTAAACAAAATACTCATTAGAGTTACCAGCCTCAGAAATTGCAGCCCAAATAAATGCTTCACAGAGCTCAAGTAACAGACACATCAGCATCAACTGTTCAGAGGAGACAGTGTGAATCAGGCCTTCATTACATTTTACATTTTAGTCATTTTGCAGACGCTCTTATCCAGAGCGACTTACAGTTAGTGAGTACATACATCAATTTTTTTATACTAGCCCCCCATGGGAATCAAACCCACAACCCTGGCGTTGCAAACGCCATGCTCTACCAATTGAGCTACATCCCTGCCGGTCATTCCCTCCCCTACCCTGGACGACGCTGAGCCAATTGTGCGCCGCCCCATGGGTCTCCCGGTCGTGGCCGGCTACGACAGAGCCTGGATTCGAACCAGGATCTCTAGTGGCACAGCTAGCACTGCGATGCAGTGCCTTAGACCACTGCGCCACTCGGGAGACAAATTCATGGTTGAATTGCTGCAAAGAAACCACTACTAAAGGACACCAATAAGAAGAAGAGACCAAGAAACATGAGCAATGGACATTAGACCAGTGGAAATTTGTCCTTTGGTCTGGAGTCGAAATTGGAGATTTTTGGTTCAGACCGCCGTGTCTTTGTGAGACGCGGTGTGGGTGAACGGATGATCTCTTCATGTGTAATTCCCACCGTAAAGGACGGAGGAGGAGGTGTTATGGTGTGGGGGTGCTTTGCTGGTGACACTGTCTGTGATTTACTTACAATTCAAGGCACACTTAACCAGCATGGCTACCACAGCATTTGGCAGCGATACACCATCCCATCTGGTTTGGACTTAGTGGGACTATCATTTGTTTTTCAACAGGACAACGACCCAACACACCTACAGGCTGTGTAAGGAAAGGCAGCCAAAGAGTGCTCAGCATATGTGGGAACTCCTTCAAGACTGTTGGAAAAGCATTCCAGGTGAAGCTCGTTGAGAGAATGCCAAGAGTGTGCAAAGCTGTTATCAAGGCAAACGTTGGGTATTTGAAGAATCTTAAATATAGAATATATTTTGATTTGTTTAACACTTGGTTACTACATCATTCCATATGTGTTATTTAATCATTTTCATGTCTTCACTAGTATTCTACAATGTAGAAAATAGTAAAAAATTAAGAAAAACCCTTGAATGAGTAGGTGTGTCCAAACTTTTGACTGGTAGTGTTATATATATATATATATATATATATATATATATATATATATAGTTTAAATCGGAAGTTTACATTAGGTTGGAGTCATTAAAACTTGTTTTTCATCCACTCCACAAATTTCTTGATAACAAACTATAGTTTTAGCAAGTCGGTTAGGACATCTACTTTGTGCATTTTTCCAACAACTGTTTACAGACAGATTTTTTCACTGTATCACAATTCCAGTGGGTCAGAGGTTTACATACACTATGTTGACTGTGCCTTTAAACAGCTTGGAAAATTCCAGAAAATGATGTCATGGCTTTAGAAGCTTCTGATGGGCTAATTGACATCATTTTAGTCAATTGGAGGTGTACCTGTAGATGTATTTCAAGGCCTACCTTCAAACTCAGTGCCTCTTTGCTTGACATCATGGGAAAATCAAAGGAAATCAGCCAAGACCTCAGAAAACAAATTGTAGACCTCCACAAGTCTGATTCATCCATGGGAGCAATTTCCAAATGCCTGAAGGTACCACGTTCATCTGTACAAACAATAGTATGCAAGTATAAACTCCATGGGACCATGCAGCCATCATACTGCTCAGGAAGGAGACGCGTTCTGTCTCCTAGAGATGAACATACTTTGGTGCGAAAAGTGCAAATCAATCCCAGAACAACAGCAAAGGACCTTGTGAAGATGCTGGAGGAAACAGGTACAAAAGTATCTATATCCACAGTAAAACGAGTCCTATATCGACATAACCTGAAAAGCCGCTCAGCAAGGAAGAAGCCACTGCTCCAAAACCGCCATAAAAAAGCAAGACTACGGTTTGCAACTGCACATGGGGACAAAGATCGCACTTTTTGGAGAAATGTCCTCTGGTCTGATGACACAAAAATAGAACTGTTTGGCCATAATGACCATCGTTATGTTTGGAGGAAAAAGGGGAAGTTTGCAAGCCGAAGAACACCATCCAAACCGTGAAGCACGTGGGTGGCAGCATCATGCTGTGGGGGTGCTTTGCTGCAGGAGGGACTGGTGCACTTCACAAAATAGATGGCATCATGAGGAAGGAAAATTATGTGGATATATTTCAAGACATCAGTCAGGAAGTTAAAACTTGGTCACAAATGGGTCTTCCAAATGGACAATGATCCCAAGCATACTTCCAAAGTTGTGGCAAAATGGCTTAAGGACAACAAAGTCAAGGTATTGGAGTGGCCGTCAAATAAAATGCTACCAAATACTAATTGAGTGTATGTAATCTTCTGACTCACTGGGAATGTGATGAAATAAATAAAAGCTGAAATAAATCATTCTCTCTACTATTATTCTGACATTTCACATTCTTAAAATAAAGTGGTGATCCTAACTGACCTAAAACAGGGAATTTTTACTCGGATTAAATGTCAGGAATTGTGAAAAACTGAGTTTAAATGTATTTGGCGTATAAGGAGTATGTAAACTTCCGATTTCAACTGTATATTTATTTAACTAGGCAAGTCAGTTAAGAACAAATTCTTATTTACAATGACGGCCTACACCGGCCAAACCCGGACGACGCTGAGCCAATTGTGCGCCGGGACTATGGGACTCCCAATCACGGCCGGTTGTGATACAGCCTGGAATCGAACCAGGGGGTCTGTAGTGACGCCTCAAGCACTGAGATTCAGTGCCTTAGACCATGCTGTCTTGCTAAAACAGGAAAGGGCCTTCCCCAAACTGTTACCACAAAGTTGGAAGTACAGAATCGTCTAAAATGTAATTGTATTCTGTAGCGTTCAGTCTTCCCTTCCCTGGAACTAAGGGGCCTAGCCCGAACCATGAAAAGCATACAATATATTGGCATACAGTGGGGGAAAAAAGTATTTAGTCAGCCACCAATTGTGCAAGTTCTCCCACTTAAAAAGATGAGAGGCCTGTAATTGTCATCATAGGTACACGTCAACTATGACAGACAAAATGAGAAAAGAAAATCCAGAAAATCACATTGTAGGATTTTTTATGAATTTATTTGCAAATTATGGTGGAAAATAAGTATTTGGTCAATAACAAAAGTTTCTCAATATTTTGTTATATACCCTTTGTTGGCAATGACACAGGTCAAACGTTTTCTGTAAGTCTTCACAAGGTTTTCACACACTGTTGCTGGTATTTTGGCCCATTCCTCCATGCAGATCTCCTCTAGAGCAGTGATGTTTTGGGGCTGTCGCTGGGCAACACGGACTTTCAACTCCCTCCAAAGATTTTCTATGGGGTTGAGATCTGGAGACTGGCTAGGCCACTCCAGGACCTTGAAATGCTTCTTACGAAGCCACTCCTTCGTTGACCGGGCGGTGTGTTTGGGATCATTGTCATGCTGAAAGACCCAGCCACGTTTCATCTTCAATGCCCTTGCTGATGGAAGGAGGTTTTCACTCAAAATCTCACGATACATGGCCCCATTCATTCTTTCCTTTACACGGATCAGTCGTCCTGGTCCCTTTGCAGAAAAACAGCCCCAAAGCATGATGTTTCCACCCCCATGCTTCACAGTAGGTATGGTGTTCTTTGGATGCAACTCAGCATTCTTTGTCCTCCAAACACGACGAGTTGAGTTTTTACCAAGTTATATTTTGGTTTCATCTGACCATATGACATTCTCCCAATCCTCTTCTGGATCATCCAAATGCACTCTAGCAAACTTCAGACGGGCCTGGACATGTACTGGCTTAAGCAGGGGGACACGTCTGGCACTGCAGGATTTAAGTCCCTGGCGGCGTAGTGTGTTACTGATGGTAGGCTTTGTTACTTTGGTCCCAGCTCTCTGCAGGTCATTCACTAGGTCCCCCCATGTGGTTCTGGGATTTTTGCTCACCGTTCTTGTGATCATTTTGACCCCACGGGGTGAGATCTTGCGTGGAGCCCCAGATCGAGGGAGATTATCAGTGGTCTTGTATGTCTTCCATTTCCTAATAATTGCTCCCACAGTTGATTTCTTCAAACCAAGCTGCTTACCTATTGCAGATTCAGTCTTCCCAGCCTGGTGCAGGTCTACAATTTTGTTTCTGGTGTCCTTTGACAGCTCTTTGGTCTTGGCCATAGTGGAGTTTGGAGTGTGACTGTTTGAGGTTGTGGACAGGTGTCTTTTATACTGATAACAAGTTCAAACAGGTGCCATTAATACAGGTAACGAGTGGAGGACAGAGGAGCCTCTTAAAGAAGAAGTTACAGGTCTGTGAGAGCCAGAAATCTTGCTTGTTTGTAGGTGACCAAATACTTATTTTCCACCATAATTTGCAAATAAATTCATTAAAAATCCTACAATGTGATTTTCTGGAGAAAAAAAATCTCAATTTGTCTGTCATAGTTGACGTGTACCTATGATGAAAATTACAGGCCTCTCTCATCTTTTTAAGTGGGAGAACTTGCACAATTGGTGGCTGACTAAATACTTTTTTTCTCCACTGTAAATAAGAACAAACGTAAGAAGATGTTAGTTCTAGAGCTTGTTGTGTTTTTACTTGGGGAAACCAAAAAATAGCGATGAACATGCTTGATACCACTGTGAAGTCCAAGAGGACATAAGAGCTCAAAATACAGCACTTGCAATCAGAACTCCAGGCATGTAATTTCGACATGACGTGCAGAGAGATTTGTTAAAACAGAGTACAAATAGGCTCCAAAGTGATTTGTCTGTTTCGGATACAGTCCAACCTACAGGTGCGGTGTGTGCATCCATGCTGCTCTCTAGTGTGCCAAGCTACCTAAATAGTTCATTGCAGCAATTGGGACAGGTCCAGAGGTTAATCCCAAACAGCCCACAAAATGTTGTTGTGATTTCTGTAAAAGGGAAGGGCATATGGTCAGGTGCTGTTGGAACCTAGAAAGAGGAAATCCTCCAGCACATTTTAGACAGCCTGCCAGCCCACCGAGTAGGACCAACTATTCAGTTAGGTTTTGTAACTCTTTTCACAGAAGTGGTAATATGATGCAGAAATGTTGGGATTTGGGGTTTGGTAGACATTCTAGATTCTACTTTCAGCATAGGGTAGATTTCAAGCTTTCTCCTAAAACGTTGGATGTTGATTATTTGACGATGATGTGTTAATAATTTCTTCCTTTGCAACTCAATAATTTATATATCCATTTGTGATGGCTATACAGGTTACTTTTGTGAATCTGCTTTCTTTGATGTATACAGAGAGCTAGACTAAATGTAATGGCTCCTGTAAGACACAAAGAATAGTTTGTTTTCCTATGCTTGGTGTATATGGCTAAGTCCATCTGAATGTATAGGTGTGTGTGCTATAAAAAGTAATTGCTTTGTTTCTCACAAAACAGTCTTAGAACTTTCACCATTGGTATGCTAATGTTGGGTGCTTTAAACTGAGATGCTAATACATTTAATTTTCAAATGTGACTCATTTCAGGAAACTAGGTGTATGTCGCGCGTCACTACTTCACAGTAGCGCCATTTGAAGGTAAACTATTTTTAAAAAATCAAAATGCGTTTTTTTCGCAGAAATGCCTTCTGAAACGTGAACTTTCATGTGCCGTAATAACAAACTTGTATGCCATCTGTAAATACGAATAAATTGGTTTAGCCATGGGAAAAGATAGCAACCTTCCCGCTAGCCATGGTTGGCTGAGATAATGAGTGGGCTGGACATGCCGAGAGATGAGATCGGATTGGTCTGCCATGTAGCACGCTTCTGTCTATAATATGATCTGGTCAGTATGTGTAGGTAATCCTTTCTAACGCAGCTTTTTTGGAGAACTGCATAAGTGTTGCTCGCCACATTCTGGAGGACCGAATTCTGAGGTCAGTGGAATTAGAGTATGATAGCTAAGGAGATGGAGAAAATTCTGCCGTTTGATTGCAAATATGCAGACGGAGTCGAAAAGGGAACACACAGAAGGCTCCAGATTACATCTTCAAACTAAGGGCAACCATGGCATCCGTGACAGAGAGGGAGAAGTGTCCATCCATGTATACGGGTAAGAAAGTCTAGCTAGCTACATTTTCAGATATTACACGTTTCTAATTTTGTCAAAAAGTTGTTTACATTTCAAGTTAAAGTGAACTGGTAGCTAGCTTGCTAATGTTAGCTGGCTGGCTAGCTAGCTAACGTTATATGTATGATCTGTGTAGTAATATTATTCGTATCTCAGAGCCATTTTCATTGCTAGTTATAGCTTAATGTTAGCTAGCTAACATTGAACCTGGTTGGTTAGCTACCTGCAGATTCATGCAGGGTAGTAAAGTTATGAGTTGGGATAATGGTTCATTGTTTAGCTATCTACATGTCTAAACAAAAGACTCCACTATGCAAGTAACTAATCAAATAGAATGTTTATGATGTCACTGCGACAACTGTCGATAGACGTAGCTGGTAAATTAGCTCTGGCTATCTACTCCGATTTCAGAGCACTCTCGTCTGAGTGTGCCAGAACGCAGAATAACTGACAAAATTACGAACGCTCAACACCCATTGAATATGGCCGGTGTCAGTAAACGTTGGCAAGAAAAGCATACTTAAATTGTTGCCAGCAGCAGAGTTGCAGTCACCAATGCTCTGGATAACATCAAAACAGCCTAACCAGCTCTGCTAGGGTGAGTAAAATGGTCAGAGTGAGCTGTTCTCTCATTTGTGTCTGAAAGTAGCTAGCTAGCTAGCCAACGTTAGCCAGTTAGCTTGAATGCTTGACTGCTGTTGTTAGGTCAGAACGCTCTGCTCAACCCTACTTTTCGGCCAGAGCATCCAGTGTGCGCTCCGAGAGCAAAACGCTCTCAATTTACGAACGGCCAATCTGACAACGCTCTGAGTTTACGAACGCCCAGAGCACACTCTGGCACTCCAGATTAAATTTACGGACACACCCATAGAATAAACCAGCCTTTAGTCTTGAAATCTTTGGTTGTTTAGTACATAGCCTCACATGTGAATCCTTAAAGAGATGGGTGGGGCTAAAGCTTATAAGGGTGTGAACGATGCTGAATGGGTATAGACAAAGAAGAGCTCTCCAGTGGGTACCAAAACGTTCAAGGGCCATTTTCTCAAAAGTGAGGTTACAAATTGATCAATTTTCAAAGCAGAATTACTTTCCCATTGTTCCTCAACTGTAGTGTATGATATACCATTTTCTAGCTTCTACTTTTATCCAATGTAAAAAAAACACAATTTCAAATGTTGCTACATAAGACCAAATCGAGCCGGTCGGTCACAAAGTAAGTAAGCATTTCACAGTAAGGTCTACACCTGTTGTATTCGGCGCATGTGACAAATAAAATTGTTTTTGATTTGATGTGAGGTGTTTATAATATCATATATATCAAATATTACCAAACTACAGTATATTAAGTCAAACTCACCAATTCCTTTTTCACTTGCATGCTCTCTTTCATCTTCAGATTGGCAGCCACCTAATATAAGAGAGACATAACATGAGAAAATGGACCCTAGAAGGGTGAGGTCCATGCCAACCACCTTATCCAACAACATTATCCATGCGTCTAACAGTGACCTCACCATCATGGTCTCCCATGCTACATGGAAGTAATATAAGGTTACCTCACCATCATGGCCTCCCACGTGGTGCGGCATGGCAGCAGCATGTTTAACTGTGACCTCATCATCATAGCCTACATATCTGAGGTGATCTCACCATCATGGCCTACATGGCTAACAGAAGGGTGACAAAACCATCATGGCCTCCTGTGTGATGAGGTGTGGCAGCAGCATGACTAACTATGACCTCACCATCATGGCCTACATCTCTAAGGTGACTTCACCATCAGCATGTCTAACAGCAAGGTGACCTCACCATCATGGCCTCCCGCGTGGTGAGGTTTGGCAGAAGCATATCGTCCTGCATGATGTAACATGACATCTTCCTGAAGCTACGCAAATCCCTCGGCCGCCCGTTCACCAGGATCTGACCCTTCATCCCCGTCTCTCTGTTACACAAACACAGAAACACACAGTAAATGACTGAAACTTGCATCTGATCTAAGTGTGCAGAGACTTTTTTATTCAATACAGTCTTCCTACATCTTGGCCACTTTCTCAGATCAGATAAAGTCCATGGTTTACTATTTCAGGACTGTAGCGTAGGACTGCTATGAAAGTATTCACCCCCCTTGGCATTTTTCCTATTTTGTTGCCTTACAACCTGGAATTAAAATTGATTTTTGGGGGGTTTGTATCATTTGATTTACACAACATGCCTACCACTTTGAAGATGCAAAATATATTTGGGGGTGAAAAAAACAAGAAATAAGACAAAAAAACAGAAAACTTGAGCATGCTTAACTACTCACCCCCCCAAAGTCAATACTTTGTACAGCCACCTTTTGCAGCAATTAAAGCTACAAGTCTCTTGGGGTATGTCTCTATAAGCTTCGCACATCTAGTCACTGGGATTTTTGCCCATTCTTCAAGGCAAAACTGCTCCAGCTCCTTCAAGTTGGATGGGTTCCACTGGTGTACAGCAATCTTTAAGTCATACCACAGATTCTCAATTGGATTGAGGTCTGGGCTTTGACTAGGCCATTCTAAGACATTTAAACGTTTCCCCTTAAACCACTCGTGTGTTGCTTTAGCAGTATGCTTAGGGTCTATGTCCTGCTGGAAGGTGAACCTCCGTCCCAGTCTCAAATCTATGGAAGACTGAAACAGGTTTCCCTCAAGAATTCCCCTTTATTTAGCGCCATCCATCAGTCCTTCAATTCTGACCAGTTTCCCAGTCCCTGCCGATGAAAAACATCCCCACAGCATGATGCTGCCACCACCATGCTTCACTGTGGGGACGGTGTTCTCGGGTGATGAGAGGTGTTGGGTTTGCGCCAGATATAGCGTTTTCCTTGATGGTCAAAAAGCTCAATTTTAGTCTCATCTGACCAGAGTACCTTCTTCCATATGTTTGGGGAGTCTCCCACATGCCTTTTGGCTAACACCAAATGTGTTTGCTTATTTTTTTCTTTAAGCAACAGCCTTTATCTGGCCACTCTTCCGTAAAGCCCAGCTCTATGGAGTGTACGGCTTAAAGTGGTCCTATGGACAGATACTCCAATCTCCACTGTGGAGCTTTGCAGCTCCTTCAGGGTTCCCTTTGGTCTCTTTGTTGCCTCTCTGATTAATGCCCTCCTTGCCTGGTCCGTGAGTTTTGGTAGGCGCCCCTCTCTTGGCAGGTTTGTTGTGGTGCCATATTCTTTCCATTTTTTAATAATGTATTTCATGGTGCTCCGTGGGATGTTCAAAGTTTTGAATATTTTTTTAGAACCCAACCCTGATCTGTACTTCTCCACAACTTTGTCCCTGACCTGTTTAGAGAGCTCCTTGGTCTTCATGGTGCCGCTTGCTTGGTGGTGCCCCTTGCTTGGTGGTGTTGCAGACTCTGGGGCCTTTCAGAACAGGTGTATATATACTGAGATCATGTGACACTTAGATTGCACACAGGTGGACTTTATTTAACTAATTATGTGACTTCTGAAGGTAATTGGTTGCACCAGATCTTATTTAGGGGCTTCATAGCAAAGGGGGTGAATAGATATGCACGCGCACCTCTTTCCGTTATTTATTTGTTCGAATTTTTTGAAACCAGTTATTTTTTTCATTTCACGTCACCAATTTGGACTATTTTGTGTATGTCCATTACATGAAATCCAAATAAAAATCCTCCCCCATGTCTCACCTGGACCCAGCCCATTCTGCCCCATGTCTCACCTGTACCCAGCCAGGATGTTCATCAGAGTGGACTTCCCGGCCCCTGACGGCCCCATGATGCCGATGAGCTCCCTGCTACAGAACCTTCCTGACAGACACTTTAACAGGGCCTTGTAACCTGGGACGGGAAACACAACATTCAGTAAACAACATCAATGTTCTAGAATATTGGACCGTTGGTTTTCATACTTTTCGAATTCTCAGCGCTGCACAAGCTATTTCTTCAACTGTCAACACATTCAAATGAATAGAGGACGCGTACAAGGAAACGCGTTGGTTGAGAATTTTGGGAAGGTGCATGTTCGGGCTGTGCGTCCCAAACTATCGTGTCTCAGTGTCTGTGGACTAGGAAGGTTCATACACACCTGGGGGCATGGGGTTTAATAAAAGAGAGATGATCAGATGATAAACAAGTGAAAGATTAAGAGGGAGAGGGAGGATGGAAACAGTGAGATTTAAAAGGGATAAAGGGATAGAAATGAAAGGGAATGAAACAGGGGGTGAATTAAACCAATAGGGAGAGGTATGAGATGAGACATCAGGATTAAGACTGGAACAGACAGGGAGATTGAAAGGGGGGATAGATAGATGGATCAATAAAGGGCGAGGAATATTCCATCTCCAGAGCTTTGGCCAACGGTGCCACAGAGTGCATTAAAGCAGGTATATTGCTGTCTGTCAGTTTCACTGTCTATACAGCGTTCTGGAGCTCTCTCACTAGCAACATACATTCAGAGAGCATTACAACAGTAGTACACAAGGTATGGCTGTCTGTCTGATAACAATCCACAGTCTATACAGCATTGTGGAGCCCTCTCATACACTCAGCATCTATTATAAAAACACAACAAAATACAATGTACAGAGTGCTTGTTCACATATCATTGGTCACTGTTACAGGCTTTGGTTTTTCCATTTATATTTAGAGGATGGACTTACCACGTTAGCACGTGGGGCGCACCGATTGATGTCACCTCGTTTGTGTTACACCTGCGCTGGTTTGTCATCTCGTTAGTGGGAAGGTGTTTTACCTGTGCTGTCCCAGGTGCTATTTAAGAGTGGCTGGCCCAGTGCTCCTGTTGTCATGAGCGATGTGGAGGGTAAACACCTTTAGTTGGCTCTCCTTATTTGGTTTCTAGACAAACAATCCTTTATCTGATCTTTGCTGTTTCTGTTTTGCTCCACTTTTTGGTTTGCTTCCTGTCTTGGTGTGGGTTTTTCTTTTGTTTGCCTCTTCTTGGTCAAATTTAGTGGGCGCTCAGGGTGGGTGTGTTTCGGGTCCCAGTTGTTGTTGCTAGTCAACTTTCAGTGGACACCCCCATGAGTGTCTTGTAGAACCCCTCCTAAAACCCCACCTGTTTTGTTTTGGTTGTTGTCAGTGACTCTGTTAGTTCCCCTTTCTGTTTGAGTGACAATTTTTGGTTTTCTTGCTGGGGAACGTAACAGTTACATACAGTGGGGAAAAAAGTATTTAGTCAGCCACCAATTGTGCAAGTTCTCCCACTTAAAAAGATGAGAGAGGCCTGTAATTTTCATCATAGGTACACGTCAACTATGACAGACAAAATGAGGAAAAAAAATCCAGAAAATCACATTGTAGGATTTTTTATGAATTTATTTGCAAATTATGGTGGAAAATAAGTATTTGGTCAATAACAAAAGTTTCTCAATACTTTGTTATATACCCTTTGTTGGCAATGACACAGGTCAAATGTTTTCTGTAAGTCTTCACAAGGTTTTCACACACTGTTGCTGGTATTTTGGCCCATTCCTCCATGCAGATCTCCTCTAGAGCAGTGATGTTTTGGGGCTGTCGCTGGGCAACACGGACTTAACTCCCTCCAAAGATTTTCTATGGGGTTGAGATCTGGAGACTGGCTAGGCCACTCCAGGACCTTGAAATGCTTCTTACGAAGCCACTCCTTCGTTGCCCGGGCGGTGTGTTTGGGATCATTGTCATGCTGAAAGACCCAGCCACGTTTCATCTTCAATACCCTTGCTAATGGAAGGAGGTTTTCACTCAAAATCTCATGATTCATGGCCCCATTCATTCTTTCCTTTACACGGATCAGTCGTCCTGGTCCCTTTGCAGAAAAACAGCCCCAAAGCAAGATGTTTCCACCCCCATGCTTCACAGTAGGTATGGTGTTCTTTGGATGCAACTCAGCATTCTTTGTCCTCCAAACACGACGAGTTGAGTTTTTACCAAAAAGTTATATTTTGGTTTCATCTGACCATATGACATTCTCCCAATCCTCTTCTGGATCATCCAAATGCACTCTAGCAAACTTCAGACGGGCCTGGACATGTACTGGCTTAAGCAGGGGGACACGTCTGGCACTGCAGGATTTAAGTCCCTGGCGGCGTAGTGTGTTACTGATGGTAGGCTTTGTTACTTTGGTCCCAGCTCTCTGCAGGTCATTCACTAGGTCCCCCCCGTGTGGTTCTGGGATTTTTGCTCACCGTTCTTGTGATCATTTTGACCCCACGGGGTGAGATCTTGCGTGGAGCCCCAGATCGAGGGAGATTATCAGTGGTCTTGTATGTCTTCCATTTCCTAATAATTGCTCCCACAGTTGATTTCTTCAAACCAAGCTGCTTACCTATTGCAGATTCAGTCTTCCCAGTCTGGCGCAGGTCTACAATTTTGTTTCTGGTGTCCTTTGACAGCTCTTTGGTCTTGGCCATAGTGGAGTTTGGAGTGTGACTGTTTGAGGTTGTGGACAGGTGTCTTTTATACTGATAACAAGTTCAAACAGGTGCCATTAATACAGGTAACGAGTGGAGGACAGAGGAGCCTCTTAAAGAAGAAGTGACAGGTCCGTGAGAGCCAGGAATCTTGCTTGTTTGTAGGTGACCAAATACTTATTTTCCACCATAATTTGCAAATAAATTCATAAAAAATCCTACAATGTGATTTTCTGGAGAAAAAAAATCTCAATTTGTCTGTCATAGTTGACGTGTACCTATGATGAAAATTACAGGCCTCTCTCATCTTTTTAAGTGGGAGAACTTGCACAATTGATGGCTGACTAAATACTTTTTTCCCCCACTGTATCAGCACATTTCACTGGCATAGATGCAATGTGCATGCCTTGCTCTGATGGAAAAGTAGTGATCAGACCCTGACCCAAGTAGCTTAAGAACACCTGCTCTTTCCATGACATAGACTGACCAAATTAATCTAGGTGAAAGCTATGATCCTTTATTATTGTCATTTATTAAATCCATTTCAGTCAGTGTAGATGAAGGGGAGGAGACAGGTTAAAGAAGGATTTTTAAGCCTTGAGACAATTGAGACATGGATTGTGTATGTGTGCCATTCAGAGGGTGAATGGGCAAGACAAAAAATCGAAGTGCCTTTGAACGGGGTATGGTACTGTAAAAGGTACACCGGTTTGTGTCAAAAAGTGCAACGCTGCTCGGTTTTTCACACTCAACAGTAAACCGTGTCTATCAAGAATGGTCCACCGCCCAAAGGACATCCAGCCAACTTGACACAACTGTGGGAAGCATTGGAGTCAACATGGGCCAGCATCCCTGTGGAATGTTTTCGACACCTTGTATTGAGGCTGTTCTTAGGGCAAAATGGTGGGGTGGGGTGGGGTGGGGTGGTGCAACTCAATACATCCACTAGACTCGTCTCCAGCCGCTGATGTGAGAATACAGTATGTCTGGCAATGCGATACGATACATCCACTTATCATGACACCAACTGAGCGCTAACAGTGCCCTATCAAGTCATTGCGACCCGACTGACCCCCTACTCACTGGCCTAATAGACAGTTAGTTTAGAGTGAGTCTGAGGCTGCGGCCCAGTGTTCTTTACTGAACGCTCTCCTGACTCTCTCTCTTCTGCCTCTCTCTCTCTCTCTCTCTATTTTATCTCTATCCTGCCTCTCTCACCTGCCTCTCATTCTCTCTCTCGCTCTCTCTGTGTGGACACGCACACACACACATAATCAAGCATAGACAAAGACATACAGTGTATTCGGAAGGTATTCAGACCCCTTGACTTTTTCCACATTTTGTTACGTTACAGCCTTATTCTAAAATGGATTAAATAGTTTTTTTCCCCTCATCAATCTACACACAATACCCCATAATGACAAAGCAAAAACAGGAAATATCACATTTACATAAGTATTCAGACCATTTACTCAGTACTTTGTTGAAGCACCTTTGGCAGCAATTACAGCCTCGAGTCTTCTTGGGTATGACGCTACAAGCTTGGCACACCTGTATTTTGGCAGTTTCTCCCGTTCTTCTCTGCAGATCCTCTCAAGCTCTGTCAGGTTGGATGGGGAGCGTCGCTGCACAGCTATTTTCAGGTCTCTCCAGAGATGTTAGATCGGGTTCAAGTTCGGGCTCTGGCTGGGCCACTCAAGGACATTCAGAGACATTCAGAGCGCGTCCTGAGCGCTCTGGAGCAGGTTTTCATCAAGGATCTCTCTGTACTTTGCTCCGTCATCTTTCCCTCGAACCTGACTAGTCTCCAAGTCCCTGCCGCTGAAAAACATATCCACAGCATGATGCTGCCACCACCATGCTTCACCATAGGGATGGTATTGGCCAGGTGATGAGCGGTGCCTGCTTCCTCCAGATGTGACACTTGGCATTCAGTCCAAAGAGTTCAATCTAGGTTTCAAAAGACCAGATAATCTTGTTTCTCATGATCTGAGAGTCTTTAGGTGCCTTTTGGTAAACTCCAAGCGGGCTGTCACGTGCCTTTTACTGAAGAGTGGCTTCCGTCTGGCCACTCTACCATAAATGCCTGATTGGTGGAGTGCTGCAGAGATGGTTGTCCTTCTGGAAGGTTCTCCCATCTCCACAGAGGAACTCTGGAGCTCTGTCAGAGTGGCCATCGGGTTCTTGGTCACCTCCCTGACCAAGGCCCTTCTCCCCTGATTGCTCAGTTTGGCCGGGCGGCCAGCTCTAGGAAGAGTCTTGTTGGTTCCAAACTTCTTCCATTTAAGAATGATGGAGGCCACTGTGTTCTTGGGTACCTTCAATGCTGCAGAAAAGTTTTGGTACCCTTCCCCAGATCTGTGCCTCAACACAATCATGCATCGGAGCTCTACGGACAATTCCTTCAACCTCATGGCTTGGTTTTTGCTCTGACATGCACTGTCAACTGTGGAACTTATATGCCTTTCCAAATCATGTCCAATCAATTGAATTTACCACAGGTGGACTCCAATCAAGTTGTAGAAACATCTCAAGGATGATCAATGGAAACAGGATGCACCTGAGCTCAATTCCGGGTCTCATAGCAAATGGTCTGAATAAATAACGTATTACTGTTTTTTATTTTTAATACATTTGCTAACATTTCTAAAACCACGTTTTTGCTTTTTCATTATGGGGTATTTTGTGTAGATTGATAAGGGAAAAAAAGGCATTTAATTGTCACGTCTATTCCCGCTCCCCTTCTCCGGCGCTCGACGTCGCCGGTCTACTAACCACCGGTCCTGGCAACACATCTTTACGCACACCAGCGTCTCATCATCAGTCACACCTGGACTTTATTACTCCCTGATTACTTACCCTTGATATAGCACTCTTTTGTTATCAGTTATCAGGCAGTATTGGTTATGTTTCCTTGCCAGACATTTCTCTTGTTTTGTATCCATCTATGTTCTTTAATATTAAACTCACTAACTGCACCTGCTTCCTCACTCCCTGCATCGATGTTGCTGAATACTGCCTCACCAAATGGAAGCAGCTGTTAATCAGGACATTTCCCAGATGGTCAGTGAACAGGGACACCCACTTTGCCAACACCACGACCAGCTGGCACAACTGGGGACGGCTATGGATGAGGTCCTCCGCGTTCTTCAACGTCTCGACATTTCACGAGGGGCGTCACCTGCAACAAGCGGAGGACAAGTCGACCCAGCGAGCCAGCACCCCAGCCCATCCAAAAGTCTGCCCAGGTCAGCGATGCCCGTTTGTCCCTCCCGGACAAATATGACGGGTCTCCCTCTAAATGCCGTGACTTCCTACTCCAGTGCTCCCTCTATTTCACTCATCAGATGGGAGCCCCCACCACGGAGCGGTCCAAAGTTACCACGGTTACTGCTAACCGGACGGGCGTTGGAGTGGGCTACGGCCGTCTGTGAGAGAGGAGAGGAGGAGCTTGGTTCCTATGAGGGGTTCATGGCTCTGTTCAGGGGGGTCTTCGACCATCCACCGGAGGGCAGAGAGCGGGGTGAGCGCCTACTCCAACTACAGCAGGATGGCCAGACCACAGCAGAGTACGCGCTCACCTTTCAGACAGTGGCAGCATCCAGCGGATGGAATGAGCCGGCGCTCTGCACCCTATTCAGAAGAGGATTGTGCGAAGAGGTCCAGACGGAGTTGGCGTGATAAGAAGATAATCTAACCTTAGACACACTCATCGTGATGGCCATCCGTCTGGATAACCTTCTTTGGGAGCGTCGGCACCCCCATCACCTCTCTCCCTCCTTCGTTGACCATTCTGAGTCAGAGCCTGAACCCATGGAGGTAGAGGCCACACGCCTCCCCACGTCTGAACACCAGCTTCAACGGTGTCCGGTATGTCGAGAGCAGAGAAACGGCCCCATGATCATCCGTCTCCTGGGTTAGGCGTGAGTACTGCATCACTTTCCGCCAAACCTTTTTTTGTATCGATTTCACTAGCTGGCTGTCCCTCATCTGTTTCTACAGCTCTAGAGGATTCCGGTGCCGTGGTGAATTTTATTGACCAGGCCCTTGCACTATTACGCACGTCACAGCTCCTCTCACCCTCACCGTGAGACCCAAGCACCAGGAAAGCCTTCCCTTCCTCATCACCTCCGCACCCATGCACAAAGTCATCCTTGGCCTCCCGTGGCTCCAACTCCATAATCCCACCATCTCCTGGTCAGAGAGGAGGATTACCGCCTGGGCACCAGGATGTCGGAGGACCTGCTTTCCCGCACCCTGTGGTTCCATGTCGGTGGAGGGCCCTGTGAGTGTCCGACAGCACATCAATCGGTCCTCCCGTATTGTTGGTCCCGTGTTTTGGGACGTGCATGTGAATATCCACCAGGCTCTGGAGAGGGAACCCGCTCCTGCCGCCTGCCCTCCGGAGCGCATCTACGTCCCCATGGGGGTCAGAGATCGGTTGCTGACCTGGGCACACACATCCCTCGCCCCTGGACACCCAGGTATTATTGGAGATTTTTCAGTTGAGCATAGTTAATTTTTCAGTTGAGAACAGTTAATCACAACATGACAAGCTGACAATGCACAGTTAACCACAACATGACATAGCCAAGCAGGGTGCAAAAGATAGAGGCCGGACAGGGTACAAAAGATAGAGTCCTGAAACAAAGCCAGGAAATGGCTCAGGAAATTGACCTACAACTTCTGAGAATTGATTGAGGCTCAGAAAATGGACATGATATGTTTAAAAGAAAATGTCCATACTATGTTTAAGAATCAATTAAAGGTTTAGAACAGAACCAGGAAATGGCTCTGTCATTTTTTATATGACAGGGCTTGGTCCCGCCACCATTGTTTCATAAAACAGGTTGAATAGAAGGAAAATAAGTCAGATTGCGCCACTATTATAAAATAAGGAAGTGGGCGGAGCGGTCAAGAGGTGAAAACTTGGAAACAATGGTGGAGGAACTAAACAAGGAGGGATTAACCTAAAAAGGTGTGTAATATGAGGAAGGATGAAACTGTATATAAACTGAGAGCTGAGAGGTGGAACGTTACTTGCTCTGCAGACCATCTCGGCTCTATTGCTTGTGTACCAAAGTCTATCTTAATTCTACAAAAACTTTGGAAGTCCTTTGATTCTTTTAACGAGGACAATTTCTACATCATAATCACATCTCAATCCCTTTCTGAGAAATACTGGTGGCCCACTTTGGCGCAGGATGTTGCACACTATGTCAACTCATGTTCAGTATGTACGCAATCTAAATCTCTCCTGCACGCTCCAGCAGGAAAACTCCTTCCCCTTCCCGTGCCTCAGCGTCCCTGGTCTCATCTGTCCATTGATTTTGTCACTGATCTCCCCTCCTCTGATGGTTTCACCACCATTTTGGTGATTGTGGACAGATTCTCAAAATCATGCTGTTTCATCCCTCTCTCTGGTCTCACTACCGCTCTTCAGGTTGCTGAGGCACTGTTCCAGCAGGTCTTCCGGCACTATGGCCTTCCGGAGGATATCGTCTCCGATCGTGGCCCCCAATTCACATCACGTGAATGGAAGGTTTTCATGGAGAAGCTGGGGGGTCACAGTCAGCCTCACTTCCGGGTACAGGCCTCAATCTAACAGGCAGGTGGAGAGGATGAACCAGGAGCTGGGGAGGTTTCTGAGGAGTCACTGCCAGGACCAGCAGGGGGAGTGGGCCCGATTCCTTCCTTGGGCTGAATACGCCAAGAATTCATTGCGACACTCCTCCACCGGGCTGATTCCCTTCCTGTGTGTTCTGGGTTATCAGCCGGCCCTGGCTACGTGGACTCCAAGCCAGACCGAAGCTCCTGTGGTGGATGAGTGGTTGAGGCGCACAGAAGAGGTATGGAACTATGCCAACATGAGACTCCAGCGCGCCGTCCGCCGTCAGAAAGAGCAGGCGGACGCCAACACAGTGAGGCTCCCATTTCCTATCCTGGTGATCTCGGCTGGCTCTCCACCAGGAACCTCCCGCTCTGCCTGCCCTGTAAGAAGCTGAGTCCCTGGTTTGTGGGGCCGTTCAAAGGTCCTCCGGAGAGTCAACGAGTTAAGTTACAGATTACAACTACCCACTAACTAACGGATCTCACCATCTTTTCATGTTTCCCTCATCAGGCCGGTGGTTCCTGCTCCCCTGGCTGATGCCGTCCCCAACGACACCCTTCCGCCTCACTTGGACATCGAGGGGAGCCCCGCCTATGCTGTCAGATCACTCCTGGACTCCCGACATCGTGGTGGACTGGGTTCCGGTGGACGACATTCTAGATCCCAACATCATCTGAGAATTCCATCTTTGCCGTCCGGACCGGCCCGCTCCTTGCCCTTGGGGCGGTCCTCCTGGCCGCCGTCGTCCTGCGGCTTGAGCTGCGCATCGGGGGGGGGTACTGTCACGTCTACTCCTGCTCCCCTCTCCAGCGCTCAACGTCGCCGGTCTACAAACCACCAGTCCTGGCAACCCATTTTTACGCACACCTGCGTCTCATCATCAGTCACACCTAGACTTCATTACTCCCTCATTACTTACCCTTTATATACAGTTGAAGTCGAAGGTTTTCATACACCTTAGCCAAATACCTTTAAACTCAGTTTTTCACAATTCCTGACATTTAATCCTAATAAAATTCCCTATTTTAGGTCAGTTAGGATCACCACTTTATTTTAAGAATGTGAAATGTCAGAATAATAGTAGAGAGAATTATTTATTTCAGCTTTTATTTATTTCATCACATTCCCAGTGGGTCAGACGTTTACATACACTCAATTAGTATTTGGTAGCATTGCCTTTAAATTGTTTAACTTGGGTCAAATATTTTGGGTAGCCTTACACAAGCTTCCCACAATAAGTTGGGTGAATTTTGGCCCATTCCTCCTGACAGAGCTGGTGTAACTGAGTCAGGTTTGTAGGCCTCCTTGCTCGCACACGCTTTTTCAGTTCTGCCCACACATTTTCTATAGGATTGAGGTCAGGGCTTTGTGATGGCCATTCCAATACCTTGACTTTGTTGTCCTTAAGCCATTTTGCCACAACTATGGAAGTATGCTTGGGGTCATTGTCCATTTGCAAGACCAATTTGCGACCAAGCTTTAACTTCCTGACTGATGTCTTGGGATGTTGCTTCAATATGTCCACATAATTTTCCTTCCTCATGAAAAAAACTATTTTGTGAAGTGCACTAGTCCCTCTTGCAGCGAAGCACCCCCACAGCATGATGCTGCCACCCCCGTGCTTCACGGTTGGGATGGTGTTCTTCGGCTTGCAAGTTATCCCCTTTTTCCTCCAAACATAACGATGGTCAAAATGGCTAAACAGTTCTATATTTGTTTCATCAGACCAGAGGACATCTCTCCAAAAAGTATGATCTTTGTCACCATGTGCAGTTGCAAACTGTAGTCTGGCTTTTTTATGGAGGTTTTGGAGCAGTGGCTTCTTCCTTGCTGAGCGGCCTTAACAGGTTATGTCGATATAGGACTCGTTTTACTGTGGATATAGATACTTTTGTACCTGTTTCCTCCAGCATCTTCACAAGGTCCTTTGCTGTTGTTCTGGGATTGATTTGCACTTTTCGCACCAAAGTACGTTCATCTCTAGGAGACAGAATGCGTTTGCTTCCTGAGTGGTATGATGGCTGCGTGGTCCCATGGTGTTTATACTTGCGTACTATTGTTTGTACAGATGAATGTAGTACCTTCAGGCGTTTGGAAATTGCTCCCATGGATGAACCAGACTTGTGGAGGTCTACAATTTATTTTCTGAGGTCTTGGCTGAATGTCTTTAGATTTTCCCATGATGTCAAGCAAAGAGGCACTGAGTTTGAAGGTAGGCGATGAAATACATCCACAGGTACACCTCCAATGGACTCAAATGATGTCAATTAGCCTATGAGAAGCTTCTAAAGCCATGACATCATTTTCTGGAATTTTCCAAGTTGTTTAAAGGCACAGTCAACTTAGTGTTTGTAAACTTCTGACCCACTGGAATTGTGATACAGTGAAATATAAGTGAAATAATCTGTCTGTAAACAATTGTTGGAAAAATTACTTGTGTCATGCACAAAGTAGATGTCCTAACCAACTTGTGGTTGAAAAGCGAGTTTTAATGACTCCAGCCTAAGTGTATGTAAACTTCCGACTTCAACTGTAGCACTCTTTTGTTATCAGTTATCAGGCAGTATTGGTTATGTTTCCTTGTCAGACGTTTCTCTTGTTTTGTATCGTTCTATGTTTGTTAATATTAAACTCGCTAACTGCACTTGCTTCCTGACTCCCTGTGTCAACGTTACATTAATCCATTTTAGAATAAGGCTGTAACAAAACAAAATGTGGAAAAAGTGAAGGTGTCTGAATACTTTCCGAAGGCAATACATACAGGTAGAAAAAGTGCAGTTCATAATCAACGATTCATCTGTACACTATATACAGTATACATCAGTACACTCTGTCAACTACAATATCAACTGAATGCCAGCCGCTGGTCCTACTAGTGTCTTTTAATACAGTATTGTATCCCAGTATTGTATGGAGAAGCTGTGTCTCTCATATACAGTGAGGGAAAAAAGTATTTGATCCCCTGCTGATTTTGTACGTTTTCCCACTGACAAAGAAATTATCAGTCTATAATTTTAATGGTAGGTTTATTTGAACAGTGAGAGGCAGAATAACAACAAAAAAATCCAGAAAAATGCATGTCAAAAATGTTATAAATTGATTTGCATTTTAATGAGGGAAATAAGTATTTGACCCCCTATCAATCAGATAGATTTCTGGCTCCCAGGTGTCTTTTATACAGGTAACGAGCTGAGATTTGGAGCACACTCTTAAAGGGAGTGCTCCTAATCTCAGCTTGTTACCTATATAAAAGACACCTGTCCGCAGAAGCAATCAATCAATCAGATTCCAAACTCTCCACCATGGCCAAGACCAAAGAGCTCTCCAAGGATGTCAGGGACAAGATTGTAGACCTACACAAGGCTGGACTGGGCTACAAGACCATCGCCAAGCAGCTTGGTGAGAAGGTGACAACAGTTGGTGCAATTAATCACAAATGGAAGAAACACAAAAGAACTGTCAATCTTCCTCAGCCTTGGGTTCCATGCAAGATCTCACCTCGTGGAGTTGCAATGATCATGAGAACGGTGAGGAATCAGCCCAGAACTACACGGGAGGATCTTGTCAATGATCTCAAGGCAGCTGGGACCATAGTCACCAAGAAAACAATTGGTAACACACTACGCCGTGAAGGACTGAAATCCTGCAGCACCCGCAAGGTCCCCCTGCTCAAGAAAGCACATATACAGGCCTGTCTGAAGTTTGCCAATGAACATCTGAATGATTCAGAGGAGAACTGGATGAAAGTGTTGTGGTCAGATGAGACCAAAATTGAGCTCTTTGGCATCAACTCAACTCGCCGTGTTTGGAGGCGGAGGAATGCTGTCTATGACCCCAAGAACACCATCCCCACCGTCAAAAATGTAGGTGGAAACATTATGCTTTGGGGGTGTTTTTCTGCTAAGGGGACAGGACAACTTCACCACATCAAAGGGATGATGGACAGGGCCATGTACCGTCAAATCTTGGGTGAGAACCTCCTTTCCTCAGCCAGGGCATTGAAAATGGGTCGTGGATGGGTATTCCAGCATGACAATGACCCAAAACACACGGCCAAGGCAACAAAGGAGTGGCTCAAGAAGAAGCACATTAAGGTCCTGGAGTGGCCTAGCCAGTCTCCAGACCTTAATCCCATAGAAAATCTGTGGAGGGAGCTGAAGGTTTGAGTTGCCAAACGTCAGTCTCGAAACCTTAATGACTTGGAGAAGATCTGTGATTGCCAACAAGGGTTTTGCCACCAAGTACTAAGTCAAGTTTTTTAGATGGGTCAAACTTATTTCCCTCATTAAAATGCAAATACATTTAAAAAAAAATTTACATGCGTTTTTCTGGATTTTTTGTTTTGTTATTCTTTCTCTCACTGTTCAAATAAACCTACCATTAAAATTATAGACTGATCATGTCTTTGTCAGTGGGCAAACATACAAAATCAGCAGGGGATCAAATACATTTTTCCGTCACTGTAGAAGCCGAATAGGTTATTCAGTTCACATATATTATAACCTTGATCGAAAAAAAGACTGTGTATTGTGCTGTGCAGCCGTCTTCATCGACCTGGCCAAGGCTTTCGACTCTGTCAATCACCGCATTCTTATTGGCAGACTAAATAGCCTTGGTTTCTCAAATGACTGCCTCGCCTGGTTCACCAACTACTTCTCAGATAGAGTTCAATGTGTCAAATCGGAGGGCCTGTTGTCTGGACCTCTGGCAGTCTCTGTGGGGGTGCCACAGGGTTCAATTCTCGGGCCGACTCTATTCTCTGTGTATATCAGTGATGTCGCTCTTGCTGCTGGTGGCTCTCAGATACACCATTTTGTATACATCTGGCCCTTCATTGGATACTGTGTTAACAAACCTCCAAACGAGCTTCAATGCCATACAACACTCCTTCCGTAGCCTCCAACTGCTCTTAAACGCTAGTAAAACTAAATGCATGCTCTTCAATCGAATGCTGCTTGTACCCACTCGCCCGACTAGAATCACTATTCTCAAGTGGGTCTGACTTAGAGTATGTGGACAACTACAAATACCTAGGTGTCTGGTTAGACCGTAAACTCTCCTTCCAGACTCACATTAAGCATCTCCAATCCAAAGTTAAATCTAGAATCAGCTTCCTATTTCGCAACAAAGCCTCCTTCACTCATGCTGCCAAACATGCCTTCGTAAAACTGACTATCCTACCGATCCTTGACTACCCACCACTGTGACCTGTACGCTCTTGTTGGCTGGTCCTCACTACATATTCGTCGCCAAACCCACTGGCTCCAGGCCATCTATAAATCACTGCTAGGCAAATCTCTGCCTTATCTTAGCTCATTGGTCACCATAGCAACACCCACCCGTAGTATGCGCTCCAGCAGGTATATCTCACTGGTCATCCCCAAAGCCAACACCTCCTTTGGCCGCCATTCCTTCCAGTTCTCTGCTGCCAATGACTGGAACGAACTGCAAAAATCTCTGAAGCTGGAGACTCTTATCTCCCTCACTAACTTTAAGCATCAGTTGTCAGAGCAGTTTACTGATCACTGCACCTGTACACAACCCATCTGTAATTAGTCCACCCAACTACCTCATCCCCATATTGTTATTTATTTTGCTCATTTGCACCCCAGTATCTCTATTTGCACATCATCTTCTGAACATCTATCACTCCAGTGTTAATACTACATTGTAATTATTTTGCACTATGGCCTATTTATTGCCTTACCTCCATAACTTACTGCATTTGCACACACTGTATATAGATTTTCTATTGCGTTTTTGACTGTACGTTTTGTTTATCCCATATGTAACTCTGTGTTGTTGTTGTTTTTATCGCACTGCTTTGCTTTATCTTGGCCAGGTTGCAGTTGTAAATGAGAACTTGTTCTCAACTGGCTTACCTGGTTAAATAAAGGTTAACAAAAAAAAAGTCTGACTGTGACTGAAACCCCCTGGCAATATTACAGGTCACCTTCACCACATACACACCCTTCTTCATCCCCAGCCCATTACTCCTGATGTCTAATGTCTGCCACCCCCATCCTCACCCCTCCTCCACCTCTTCCCCCTCCTCCCCCGCAGTGTATTACATCCATCGGATACACCACAGCCAGGGGAGCGACCTGTCAGAGAAATAGCTCTGCCTCTGCGTGTGGCGCATACTGATGATCTAACCTACTGCTGCGGGTGGAGCATACTGATAATCCATCCCTGTGTTGCTGATGTCGCATACTGATGATGTGGTTATTCGCCCTCACATTGTCTGCTGAGATGAGATGACTTCCTCCATATTGTTTATGTCACATACGGTAACACTGTTGGCCACTCACGCAGAGAGGGACAGGGACAGAGACACAGACACACGCATGGGCACAGACGCACACTTCCTCAGCCTCCCTTACACTGCTCTGATGTGGCTATGTGCTCAGGGTAGTCTGGAACTTTCCGTCTCTCTGTGGGACAGCACAGGAGATCAAAGTGCATCACACAGTCTTCAGTCTGAGCAAGTCTGATTTCAGATGTGTCCATATACTGTAAACAGGATTATTAGGGAAATCGTTCTTCTTGCAAAGCATTTAAATGTTTTAAACAAACTATTATATTAATCTGACTATCCAAAATAATCGTATTATTGTGTGCATGTAACCATACTCAATATGTCTAGATTATTTAGTGCCAGTGGTTACCTAAAAACTGAAATTTCACAGGCCTTGTGAATGAAGCAGAGTCGTTGTGGGACGTGAGGAGTGTAGAAAATACCAGGTGTGTGTGCGTGTATGCATGTATGTGTGTGGACCAGATAACAGCAAATAACAGAAGGTAGAGCCCCAGACACCTGCAGGGAGGGGGAGCTGCATGACAGGGCCCACTCTGGGCTCTGTTCTGTTCAGAACTCCATCCACCCCCGCTCCTCAGCTTCAAATGACTCACACACACACTCCATGCCCGCACTGACGTTACGTCATCCGTAAACTCCCATTGGAGGTATATGCCCTCCACATGAAACACCATCTGAGGAGTGACCTTATTCATCCTCATCCATCCTCCCAGGAATGGCAACTATAAAAATGGATGAGAGGAGGTGGCTGCAATGCCCCAACTCACCCTCACCTGTCTGGATCTTTACCCCACTCGAGAGCCGACCAATGAAAGCAATGGCTTTCTCACTGACTGACTCTCCTTAGGCCTCCAGTTCCACTTCATGTGTTGTGTTCTCTCTGAACCACAGAACCACAAAAATCCTCAGATATTACGGCTCCTTCATGTTCGGAGTTTCTTCTCTCAGCTGAATCTCAGAAGTCATCTGATATTACAGCTCCCTCTTCACCCTAATGTGTTGTGTTATTCTCTCTGAGAATCACACAGACTCTTGAGATATTACGGCCCTCTCCCTGGGCCCCTCTCCACAGCCTCCTTCCCCCCACCCTCCTGTTGAGATCTTCATAATATCTCTTGGGTGCAAAAGCATTCCCTGGAGCACCATGGCACCATGCTCAGCTTCGCTCTGCGCCATCACATTATTGCTGCTCATTATACAGTTTTAATTTTATACTGCAGAGGGATCTCATCCTCTCTCTGCTCATTTTGAAGAAGGAAAAATGTTTAGGTGGCTCGATAAGGAAGAACCAAAAATATTACTCAGTCTAATGACTAAGCCTATTCGAATATAATGACATTTGAACCAAATTATAAGTAACAGGTAGTAGAGCCTTTCAAGGGATCCAGTGAGTCTGTGAGAGAGCTAAGATGCAGTGAAGGGTTAAATATGGCTAATGGGGGTTGGGGTGGTGGTGAAGGTGACCTGTAATAATGCCAGGGGGGGTTCAGACTCTAAATAGTCTCTATGTGAACTGAATAGCGTACAGTATTCAGCTTCTATATGAGAGACAGCTTCTCCATACAATACTGGGATACAATACTGTACAATACTGTATTAAAAACCACTAGCAGGACTAGTGGGCTGGCCTTCAGTTGATATTGTAGTTGACGGCATGTACTGATGTGTATAGCGTATATAATTTACAGATTAATCATTGATCGCTCATGAACTGCACTTTTTCTACCTGTATGTATTGCCTGTATATGTCCTTGTTTATGCTTGATTGTGTTTGTATTATGTATGCACACCCTCCTGTATTTCCCCACTGGGATAATACAGTCATTATCTTATCTTACACATCCACCTACGCATATCTATGTTACTGAAGGGGTTTTAGTCAGACTCTAAATAGTCTCTCAATGAACTGAATAACCTATGCAGCCTCTATGGGAGACAGACACCACTTCTTCGTACAATACTGGGATAGGCTACAATACATCTTGCTACACATATCAATAAGGGCACAGACCACAGACATACCTTCACATGTGTATATGGATAATAGGGAAAGGCTGGAAGAGGTTAGCTACATGTGGAGTTGAACAACAAAACAGTTGGTAAAGAACACTGATTGAATGGAGAATGCTGATGTAACAACGTTACAATTCAATACATGAACAAAGAGGTTAGTTATCGATCAGACCAGCCTTCAGTCAGGAATCTCTCTCTGTTCCCCCGTTTCCCATTTGGACCCAAACGCGCACGCAGGCGTATACGCACACACGTGCACATACACACACACACACTGTCTCCCAGTCTGACCATGTGATTCCATTACTGTCTGCCCCTTTTGTCTCTACTATCATTACTACTAGACATAAAGGTCTCACAAACGCAATGGAATCCACATCTACTGGACCACTTCCACCACACTATCCCCAATGTACATCAATAACATAAGACCTACAACAGCAGTGATGGAATGTACTATTAGATCTGACTTACTGCAATACCATATATCAAGTTCAATGATTGTGGTTGTTTTATCTACTAGTTGAATGCACAGAGCTCCTCTACAAACACAATGGAATACACATCTACCTGCCCCCATAATGGACATCAATACAACATAAGATAAACAACAGTAGAAGATAGGATGTATGATAAGATCAGACATACTGTATTAACATGCGCCATGTAGCCTATAAACAAAGATAACCTGTAGAGGACACATAAAGACATGGTGCAGGGGTTGGTCTAAGGAGAATGTTGTCCTGACAGAGAGGTATGGCCAACTAGAACCATTATGCCTCAGGCTAGAGACTCTTAGGCTCCGAGGTTGCTCATTAATCAGGCTGGTGGGTTTAAATGCCATTAATATTTAATGAGCAGATCAATCGTATACTGGGCCTGTCTGTCTGCCTGGTGTAGACCATAGCCTGGGTGTATCGTACATCGTGAGAGGGGGGTGGAGGGTAGGGGGGCAGGCTGCTAGTGTGAATGATTTATTGTGTCTAAACTCTGCTGAGCACAGCACAAAGATACAGCAGCCACACAGCCTGGTAGAACATACGTGTGTGTGTGTGTGTGTGTGTGTGTGTGTGTATTGCATACAGATCATTGGTCCTTTGAGCTGGATACTCCAGACACACAGAGAGAGTAAGAAGAGTATAAGGAGTAAGAAAATCTGCCAAGAATGATGCTGTTTTGGACATGATCACATCTCTATCAAAGGGTTTGAACAGCAGTTACAGTAATGTGTGTATGGGCATAGCTTGAGTCTACATAGATACATAAATTCATCTATATGATATACGAGCCATCACCAAATAAAGATGTACTTATTACTTGACCATCATCCTCTGTGATGTTATCATATTCGTTTTCATTAGGCATCAAATTAAAGAAAACGGACTGAAACGGGGAGGGACTATCTGAACTTGTCCAATAATACTCACTGGAAGACGTTTTGCTACAGTGCGCCCTAACGAATATGACCCTGTTGTATGGGTTTTGTAGGGGTGGTGTATGGGTGGGTGTATAGCTCAGCTATCTATCTATATTTAGTATGTGTGGTGTAGGGGTGGTGTATAACGTCTGGGTGGTGTGTGGGCTGCAGTACCTCTCCTCCTCCAGCAGGGCCCCTCTCTGATGGTGTACGACAGCTCAGTGAACTCTATGTCCACAGCAGAGCGCCGGGGCAGGTGGGAGAACCGCTGGGCCTCCGTAATGTGGTTCTCCACTTTCTTTAGGTGGGTGAGCAGCGGGGCCTCTGTGGGCACAACCCCACCCCCAGGGAGTTTGGTCTCCTCCATCGGGATGCTGACAGAGACAGACGTCTCCAACGTCCTCTCAGCCATACTAACAGACTGGAAAAGAGGGGGGAAACTGTCAGTCGTTATAATACTACAGATTTCATGTTATTATTACACCATTTCACAGAAACAGATTGCACTAGAGCTGGTTAAATACAATCAACATCACCTTATATTTTCTGAAGCATAAAGTTAACATTAGAAGAGAACCAATAGTTTTGAACACATTTTGGAACTCAACTACAACTTCCTCAATGTGATGAGTGGGTATATGAGATGAGATTCTACAAGTAGGCTACCCAGCAAACCAGGAACATTCCCAGAACATTGCCTAAGATTCACATTAAGTTCTAGAGTTGTATCTAACATTTGGATTATAACATCATAATATTTTTTATGTTTTAAATGAAATATCCTTGGAATATTCTCCTAACATTCACTAAAATATTGTGCACAACATCCGTAACAACCACCACAGAACATTCCCCAAAAGCTATCATTAGGTTTCCAGAAAATGCAATGTACCAGTAATGTTTTCCCAGCAAACCAAAATTGGTTCTGTGAAAGTTCCCAGAAGATTCGTGCGGTTGCGGCAAATGTTCTCATAACCCAGAAACTATCCAGTCATGCTGATGATTATACAACATTTGCAGAAAACATTTGCCTGATGTTGCAAGAACGTTCCCAGAATGGACATCACAAAAGATATGTTCCCAAAACATAAAAGACAGACAAAATGTGTTCTAGGAATGTTCTTGCAACATCAGGTGACTGTTTTTTGCACCCTAATGAAACATTCTGGTAACCTTTAAAGAATAGATTAAATGTGTTATAGGAACGTTCTTGCAACATCAGACAAATATTTTATACAAACATTCTATAGTCATCAGCACGACAGGACAGTATTTGTGTTATGAGAACATTTGCTGCAACCTAATGAATGTTCTGGGAACTTTCACAGAACCAATTTTTGTTTGCTGGGTATTCTGTTAAATCCCAAAGCAATGGGGCAGAATAGATCCATCTTATGTTATCATACCATGGGATATAGATAGACCACATTCTCTGCCATGGGCTTGGAGGTTTGAGGATTGAAATGTAATAAAAGTGATAGATTATCAGGCAACTGAGTGATTGATGAAGTGACTAACTGACATATTGATTGACTGTGAAGCTTAAAAAACAAACTCTGCCAGGCCTACTCCATAAGGACATGACCTGGACAGTCAGTTTGTAATGTAGGGATGGTGTTGCTCTATATAAAGCTGTGAACAGCGATGATGAGACAGTGGAAACAGTGTTGTAGTGATTTAAGACATGCTAGACAAGCTCTTAGAGGTCCGATGGTTATGGTGGTGCTAATGTGATTAGGGTGATGTGTAAGTCCCAAGTCACACCCTATTCCCTATATATATGCACTACTTTTTACCAGAGCCCTATAGGGAATATGGGGCCATTTGGGACACAGAATGCTGTAAGAGGTTGCGTTAGGTCTACAGTATAGACAGGCTGGATGTGCGGGATCTGATTCCCGGCCGGTGTGAGGAGTGGAGGATTTGGTTACAGACTAGCAGAGCCTTATAGTGCTGAAATGGCTGATTCACGAGAAACCTCCTGGCCTACACGGAGTAATCCCCCCTCCCCCACTGCTCCACTCCCACACTCCCGACTCCCCACTCACTCACCCTAGCCTGGACCTATCTATCTATAGAGGCAACGTGGAGGAGACACGTAGCAGCACACAAGCCACTTGAGAGGAAATACACCAATATTTCACATTCACATTAGCTTACACACACACATACACATTTTACACTACCTGAACACCTACGCTAACTACACCACAAAAACACCCACATTTCTGGGGTACAAAAGCTGAGTCCTTCCTATCGAAGGTTGGTTGGAACACGACACCTGTCTGTTTTTTGGCTGGTTCCCTTGTTTTGCAACTCGCATAGCAAACCTGCTCCATTGATTCAAGCTCCTATGACTCATTCTAGGAGGGAATTGGTTTCCAATACTACAGCATGTAAGGCAGGCAGAGCAACACCAACACTATTTTTGGGTTGCACGTTTTGTCACAATATTGTTGTGAACGTTTTTTTGAAGACTGACTCCCAACTGAACGTTCTACTCAAGATGTCTGAAACTCATAGCTAGGCAGTCATAATATATAGTATACTATAGTGCATTCGGAAAGTACTCAGACTTTTTCCACATTTTGTAATGTTACAGCCTTATTCTAGAATTGATTAAATTGTTTTTTCCCCAATCTACACACAATACCCCACAATGACAAAGCAAAAACAGATTTTAGAAATGTTAGCAAATTTATTACAAATAAAAAACTGAAATATTACATTTACATACAGTACCAGTCTAAAGTTTGGACACACCTACTCATTCAAGGGTTTTTCTTTATTTTTACTATTTTCTACATTGTAGAATAATAGTGAAGACATCAAAACTATGAAATAACACATATGGAATCATGTAGTAACCAAGAAAGTGTTAAACAAATCAAAATATATTTTATATTTGAGATTCTTCAAATAGCCACCCTTTGCCTTGATGACAGCTTCATGAGGTAGTCTCCTGGAAAGCATTTCAATTAACAGGTGTGCCTTCTTAAAAGTTAATTTGTGGAATTTCTTTCCTTCTTAATGCATTGGAGCCAATCAGTTGTGTTGTGACAATGTAGGGTTGGTATACAGAGGATAGCCCTATTTGGTAAAAAACCAAGTCCCTATTATGGCAAGAACAGCTCAAAAAAGCAAAGAGAAATGACAGTCAATCATTACTTTAAGACATGAAGGTCAGTCAATCCGGAAAATGTCAAGTTTCTTCAAGTGCAGTCGCAAAAACAATCAAGCGCTGTGATGAAACTGGCTCTCATGAGGACCGCCACAGGAAAGGAAGACCCAGAGTTACCTCTACTGCAGAGGATAAGTGCATTAGAGTTCCCAGCCTCAGAAATCGGCAATTAACTGCACCTCAGATTGCAGCCCAAATAAATGCTTCACAGAGTTCAAGTAACAGACACATCTCAACATCAACTGTTCAGAGGAGACTGTGTGAATCAGGCCTTCATGGTCAAATTGCTGCAAAGAAACCACTACTAAAGGATACCAATAAGAAGAAGAGACTTCTTCAATCGAAAGCTGCTGGCACCCGCCCACCCGACTAGAATCACTACTCTCGACGGGTCTGACCTAGAGTATGTGGACAACTACAAATAACTAGGTGTCTGGTTAGACTGTAAACTCTCCTTCCAGACTCACATTAAGCATCTCCAATCCAAAGTTAAATCTAGAATCGGCTTCCTATCTCGCAACAAAGCCTCCTTCACTCATGCTGCCAAACATGCCCTCGTAAAACTGACTATCCTACCGATCCTTGACTTCGGCGATGTCATTTACAAAATAGCCTCCAACACTCTACTCAGCAAATTGGATGTAGTCTATCACAGTGCCATCCGTTTTGTCACCAAAGCCCCATATACTACCCACCACTGTGACCTGTACACTCTTGTTGGCTGGTCCTCACTACATATTCGTCGCCAAACCCACTGGCTCCAGGCCATCTATAAATCACTGCTAGGCAAATCTCTGCCTTATCTTAGCTCATTGGTCACCATAGCAACACCCACCTGTAGTATGCGCTCCAGCAGGTATATCTCACTGGTCATCCCCAAAGCCAACACCTCCTTTGGCTGCCATTCCTTCCAGTTCTCTGCTGCCAATGACTGGAACGAACTGCGAAAATCTCTGAAGCTGGAGACTCTTATCTCCCTCACTAACTTTAAGCATCAGTTGTCAGAGCACCTTACCGATCACTGCACCTGTACACAGCCCTTCTGAAATTAGCCACTCAACTACCTCATCCCCATATTGTTATTTATTTTGCTCATTTGCACCCCTGTATCTCTACTTGCACATCATCTCTTGCACATCTATCATTCCAGTGTTAATACTAATTGTAATTATTTTGCACTATGGCCTATTTATTGCCTTACCTCCATAACTTGCTACATTTGCACACACTGTATATATATCTTCTGTGGTATTTTTGACTTTATGTTTTGTTTTACCCCATATGTAACTCTGTGTTGTTGTTTTTACCGCATTGCTTTGCTTTATCTTGGCCAGGTCACAGTTGTAAATGAGAACTTGTTCTCAACTGGCTTACCTGGTTAAATAAAAATTTGCTTGGGCCAAGAAACACGAGCAATGGACATTTGCCGGTGGCAATCTGTCTTTTTGTCTGATGAGTCCAAATTTGAGATTTTTGGTTCCAACCGCTGTGTCTTTGAGAGACGCAGAGTAGGTGTACGGATGATGTCCGCATGTGTGGTTCCCACCGTGAAGCATGGAGGAGGAGGTGTGATGGTGTGGTGGTGCTTTGCTGGTGACACTGTCTGTGATTTATTTAGAATTCAAGGCACACTTAACCAGCATGGCTACCACAGCATTCTGCAGCGATACGCCATCCCATCTGGTTTGCGCTTAGTGGGACTATCATTTGTTTTTCAACTGGACAATGACCAAGAAGGAGAGTGATGGAGTGCTGCATCAGATGACCTGGCCTCCACAATCACCCAACCTCAACCCAATTGAGATGGTTTGGGATGAGTTGGACCGCAGAGTGAAGGAAAAGCAGCCAACAAGTGCTCAGCATATGTGGGAACTCCTTCAAGACTGTTGGAAAAGCATTCCAGGTGAATACCTCATGAAGCTGGTTGAAAGAATGCCAAGAGTGTGCAAAGCTGTCATCAAGGTAAAGGGTGGCGACTCTGAAGAATCTAAAATATAAAATATATTTTGATTTGTTTAACACTTTTTCGGGTAATACATGATTCCATATGTGTTATTTCATAGTTCTGATGTCTTCACTATTATTCTACAATGTCGAAAATAGTAAAAATAAAGAAAAACCCTTAATTGAGTAGGTGTGTCCTAACTTTTGACTGGTACTGTAAGTATTCAGACCCTTTACTCAGTACTTTGTTGAAGCACCTTTGGCAGCGATTACAGCCTTGAGTCTTCTTGGGTATGACTCTACAAGCTTAGCACACCTGTATTTGGGGAGTTTCTCCCATTCTTCTCTGCAGATTCTCTCAAAATGATGTTAGATCGGGTTCAAGTCCGGGCCCTGGCTGGGCCACTCAAGGACATTCAGAGACTTGTCCCAAAGCCACTCCTGCGTTGTCTTGGCTGTGTGCTTAGGGTCGTTGAACCTTCACCCCAGTCTGAGGTCTTGAGCGCTCTGGAGAAGGTTTTCATCAAGGATCTCTCTGTACTTTGCTCCGTTCATCTTTCCCTCGATCCTGACTAGTCTCCCAGTCCCTGCCACTGAAAAACATATCCACAGCATGATGCTGCCACCACCATGCTTCACCGTAGGGATGGTGCCAGGTTTCCTCCAGATGTGACGCTTGGCATTCAGGCCAAAGAGTTCAATCTTGGTTTCAAAAGACCAGAGAATCTTGCTTCTCATGGTCTGACAGTCTTTTAGGTGCCTTTTGGCAAACTCCAAGCGGGCTGTCATGTGCCTTTTATTGAGGAGTGGCTTCCGTCTGGCCACTCTACCATAAAGGCCTGATTGGTGGAGTGCTGCAGAGATGGTTGTCCTTCTGAAAGGTTCTCCCATCTCCACAAAGGAACTCTTGAGCTCTGTCAGAGTGACCATCGGGTTCTTGGTCAACTCCCTGACCAAGGCCCTTCTCCCGCGATTGCTCAGTTTGGCCGGGCGGCCAGCTCTAGGAAGAGTCTTGGTGGTTCCAAACTTCTTCCATTTAAGAATGATGGAGGCCAATGCTGCAGATATTTTCTGGTACCCTTTCCACAGATCTGTGCCTCGATACAATCCTGTCTCGGAGCTCTACGGACAATTCCTTCGACCTCATGGCTTGGATTTGCTCTGACATGCACTGTCAACTGTGGGACCTTATATAGACAAGTGTGTGCCTTTCCAAATCATGTTCAATCAATTGAATTTACCACAGGTGGACTCCAATCAAGTTGTAGAAACATCTCAAAGATAGCAATGGAAACAGGATGCACCTGAGCTCAATTTCGAGTCTCATAGCAAAGGGTCAGAATACTTATGGAAATAAGGTAGCTGTTTTTTATATTTAATACATTTGCAAAAAAATATCAAAAAATCTGTTTTCGCTTTGTCATTAGGGGTATTGTGTGTTGATTGATGAGAAAAATTAATAATTTAATCAATTTTCGATTAAGTCAGTAATGTAACAAAATGTGGAAAAGGTCAAGGGGTCTGAATACTTTCCGAATGCACTGTATACAGACATGGGGCTTTACCTGTAAAGTACCTTCTTTTTGCAGGTTCAGGTTTCTGTCTCAATGGGGTAGGAGGTAGAAATGCAGCAATTTACCTGCTCAACATCTAGTCCTGTTACCTACTTTTCGAGCAATGGACGGAGCAATACATAACGTAAAGGCCCAGTCAGTGATTCATCAGAGTATACTGTAGGTGCGTCTGGCTGCAGCCCCCTATGGGAAAAAAGTATTTGATCCCCTGCTGATTTTGTACGTTTGCCCACTGACAAAGAAATTATCAGTCTATAATTTTAATGGTAGGTTTATTTGAACAGTGAGAGACAGAATAACAACAAAAAAATCCAGAAAAACGCATGTCAAAAATGTTAGAAATTGATTTGCATTTTAATGAGGGAAATAAATATTTGACCCCTCTGCAAAACATGACTTAGTACTTTGTGGCAAAACCCTTGTTGGCAATCACAGAGGTTAGACGTTTCTTGTAGATGGCCACCAGGTTTGCACACATCTCAGGAGGGATTTTGTCCCACTCCTCTTTGCAGATCTTCTCCAAGTCATTAAGGTTTCGAACCTGACATTTGGCAACTCGAACCTTCAGCTCCCTCCACATATTTTCTATGGGATTAAGGTCTGGAGACTGGCTAGGCCACTCCAGGACCTTAATGTGCTTCTTCTTGAGCCACTCCTTTGTTGCCTTGGCTGTGTGTTTTGGGTCATTTTCATGCTGGAATACCCATCCACGACCCATTTCAATGCCCTGGCTGAGGGAAGGAGGTTCTCACCCAAGATTTGATGGTACATGGCCCCGTCCATCGTCCCTTTGATGCGGTGAAGTTGTCCTGTCCCCTTAGCAGAAAAACACCCCCAAAGCATAATGTTTCCACCTCCATGTTTGACGGTGGGGATGGTGTTCTTGGGGTCATAGGCAGCATTCCTCCTCCTCCAAACACGGCGAGTTGAGTTGATGCCAAAGAGCTACATTTTGGTCTCATCTGACCACAACACTTTCACCCAGTTCTCCTCTGAATCATTCAGATGTTCATTGGCAAACTTCAGACGGGCATGTATATGTGCTTTCTTGAGCAGGGGGACCTGCAGGATTTCAGTCCTTCACGGTGTAGTGTGTTACCAATTGTTTTCTTGGTGACTATGGTCCCAGCTGCCTTGAGATCATTGACAAGATCCTCCCATGTAGTTCTGGGCTGATTCCTCACCGTTCTCATGATCATTGCAACTCCACGAGGTGAGATCTTGCATGGAGCCCCAGGCCGAGGGAGATTGACAGTTCTTTTGTGTTTCTTCCATTTGCGAATAATCGCACCAACTGTTGTCACCTTCTCACCAAGCTGCTTGGCGATGGTCTTGTAGCCCATTCCAGCCTTGTGTAGGTCTACAATCTTGTCCCTGACATCCTGGAGAGCTCTTTGGTCTTGGCCATGGTGGAGAGTTTGGAATCTGATTGATTGATTGCTTCTGTGGACAGGTGTCTTTTATACAGGTAACAAGCTGAGATTAGGAGCACTCCCTTTAAGAGTGTGCTCCTAATCTCAGCTCGTTACCTGTATAAAAGACACCTGGGAGCCAGAAATCTTTCTGATTGAGAGGGGGTCAAATACTTATTTCCCTCATTAAAATGCAAATCAATTTATAACATTTTTGACATGCATCTTTCTGGATTTTTTTGTTGTTATTCTGTCTCTCACTGTTCAAATAAACCTACCTACGACTGATCATCACCCCCCAAATCAGCAGGGGATCAAATACTTTTTTCCCTCACTGTAGCTATGAGCTTCAGTCAGCTTGATTGATCCACAAAGTGCTTCATAATAAGTTGCAGAGGGAGAAAGCACACTTACAAGCAAATGAGGTATACTTGACAAGATATTAGAGGTAGTTTGAAGTGTGTTATTGTGTATCAAGTTTATAGGAAGTCACATAGGCCTAGGCTGCCATATAGTTGACATGATGCACAGCAGTGTACAATGATACAATGTAGCATCAGCTACATAGACCAAGTCTAATTAAAGCTAACATATCTCACAGCAAAACCGAAAGGAGCCAACACTGGAGTATCACATCAGTTTCTTCCCTCAAGGTAGAGTTTCCCTTAGAACAAGATGTAATAAGGAAAACTCCAATCTGCATTGTGTGGTGCTGTTATAGGCCTACTGTAAAGTGTAAATTCTGTTTAGCATGGTTCAAACCTCACATCCAGGACTGAGGAAAAGGAGAAAAAGAACTGACCATGGCCTCTATTGATTGACCTGCCATTAGTGAACAATCATTAGCACACTGCTTTAAGCACTAGAACCCGACCGACCACTAGCACAATGCTTTAAGCACTAGAACCCGACCGACCACTAGCACAATGCTTTAAGCACTAGAACCCGACCGACCACTAGCACACTGCTTTAAGCCCTAGAACCCGACCGACCATTAGCACACTGCTTTAAGCCCTAGAACCAGACCGCCGACCATTAGCATACTGCTTTAAGCCCTAGAACCCAACCAACCATTAGAACACTGCTTTGTGCCCTAGAACCCGACCGACCATTAGAACACTGCTTTAAGCCCTAGAACCCGACCGACCACTAGCACACTTCTTCAAGACCTATACAGAACCCTGACAAACCATAATGGGCTCAGGATTTTTACAGAACATTTGTATCCAAAATGGCACCATATTTCCTATATAGTGCACTACTTTTTTTTTTCACCAGATCCCTATTATCACATTATGCTCTGCAGAACCCTGACGAACCATAATGGGTTTAGCCCAACAGAACCTGTGTATCCCAAATGGCACCCTTTTCCCAAGTACTGCACTATAAAAGGAATAGGGTGCCATTATGGACGCAGACTCTGACAGACCATAATGGGTTCTCTCTCTGCTCTCTGTGAGATCAAGACTGCCCTGTTCTTTCCTCTCTCACGCATTGCCCTGCCGCCTGGCCACGTGATGGAATGGGGAGGCAATAAGGTGTCACATCTAAAGACATATGGTTCATGTCTTCATCTGTAGCCTTAGCTGAAACATTACTGGCAGTAAGGAATCCAGTGCTTGTCTGTCTTGATTTAATTAGTAATTACTTGGTAATAGCCTAGAGAAGTGGCACAGGTCTCTCTCAGAGGCACCTGTTACTGTGTTCCCTATGATGATGTAAACATCAAACCATCTATTGAATCTGTGTTCTTTGCACTCTCTACCTCTCCTCTAGAACAAAGGCTGAACATAATTATGGTTGTACTGTACATGGGCTAATAATATAAGCCTGAGAGGTGTTTGGAAGGAAGGTGGATGGAGGGAAAGAAGAGAGATTGTTCCATGCTGTTCCATGCATTACATCACTAATGCATGCAGGATCTGAAATAGACTGCTATTCCACAAACACGCATAGGCCTACATGCAGGCATAAACACAATACACACAAATATAAACACACTCATTTTCAATTCTTCACATTATGAAACATTTACAAATGATGCATTAATTAATCCAACATACTTTTTCTTGAGTGTTGACTTGACCAACAATAGAGCACTCCGTTCCCATTTATGAAGTGCACTGCTCAGTTCATCCCTTTACAATGAAACAGCAGATCCAGCAACAAGAGATGGTCCCCAACGAGTCAGTCCCGTGCCAGGCAAAGATGGTCACTGTGTTCCAGGCTCCATGAAGGTTCGGTTCGGTTCCGGCGCGATGGAGGAGGATGAGGACACGATGTTTTCCCCCAAAAAAATCACTCGGTGCTTGCTAGGCTACATAACGTCCTGCAGACAATATCTATGCTATTCTATGCTATTCGAAATTATTAAACCTCCCTTCTGCCCGGAACAAGTGTGGTATGATGATTCTCAGAGATTAATAATTCAACAAATGCTGCATCTTTAGTCAATCAATCAGTAGTGCGTTCGATTTCTGACAGGTTATAGTCTAAGTCAGCTGTGTTTTACTTTTTATTTCATTCCCCTATCAGACTACTCACAAACGTCCTTGCCGCGGTGTTGATTATATTTGATTTCCTCCGTCTAGTCTCCACATCCTCTTCTGGCTTGCTGCAGTAGCTCAATAGCACGCAGTACCGTTATCTTGCCGGTCAGTGCTTCTCTGGCACGCCCGTCGGTCTGGGTTTCAGGGCGTCACTGGCAGGTTTTGCGAGGAGATAGTCCACAGGAGGCCCGGGCTGGATGCTTTAAAAGAGCCATGATGATGTGTTTATTATGTGCAGGACACATTTTAATTAGGCTTATGGGTTTTCTTCTGAATGAAATCAAAACAGCAATTGATAGGCCTATAGGCTACCGACCCCACACAAAGTTGTATTATTGGGTGCCAACAGTAGTTTAGAAATGCGATTAACATATAAAAAACAGAGCAGAATAATACTTTTAATGTTTGTGCAATTAATACAAACAACATTTATGGCACTATTTTGGGTATTCCTTATGAGGCTGAACAATTTTTGATATATTTGGCACATAGCCTAAGAATGGACGAAAATGTCATTGCCTATGGCTGTGTGTTGCCCATAGCTACAAAAAGTCCGATTGAAAAGTCTATACACCAATCCATTGTTTATCTCATCTTAGTGATGTAAGCAATGCAAACGCAGGTTGTAGGCTATCGAATGCACCCACCGATGTGAATTTATCTGCGCGTGGTCTCTTTAAAGACCGCACCTGCGCATCTGTCTGGTGCTGATGCTGCAGTGGCCGGGTTATTTTCGGTGAAACAGTCGGGGTTACTCCCGTTCAAATGACGCCCTAAATCACTCCGTGGGAAGAAACCAAAACATATTTGGTCTGAGTGTTGTTGTTTTTCGCCAGCCAATGTTGAATATTAGCATAGCCTACCTCATAAGGTACCATAAACAATTAATTATTTGCTATGTCGTGCTCGTCTTGAGCGGGGATAAAGTACGTTGTGCGTGTGGATGCTGATAAGAGAGTATACTTATTCGTCTTTAAATGGTTAGCCTATCTATTTAAAAGATAGTTACACAATGACAATTGTGATATTGTGGATTAAGTCCAATGATAAGAGAATTGGCTGCAATTGCAGTTATTCCGTAAAATAGCCCTATAATTAAAGAAATAGGTATAAATACATTGAATAACTGTATTCTAGACATTTCTGTTTAAGAAAATAATAGGCCAACTCCCCTCTTTTGATGTAATTTGCTGTGACTTTAGATAAAGTCAGTAATTGATCTAAGATGAGTATATGCATATGGTCAGCTGACCTATATAAATGCACTCCTTATATTAGCATGGGACCGATTTCATAACAGTTTTTTTTATAGCTCTGGTGCAATTTTCACAAGTATGTGGTACATTTTCAAAACGCTTAGTAAAAAAACTCAAAACAGATCATTAAAAAGGCAGTTTCGAAACTAAGGATATTTTCAATTGAGTAAGGACAATACTCAAAATCAGTCACTTTTTCACCAAACTTAAATCAGTGTTTCATCTAGAAATACATGTTTAACATTGCAATACATGTTAATATAAAGTAATTGCCTTTCAAAATGCAATGCTCACATTACTTTTGATATGATTATCTTCTCCTTTGTTAAAAGACATTTCACTTAAACTTAATCTGACTGCTCTTAATTGATGATCACAAACGTTTAGTAAACCTATAGATTGTACATGTACATACACTTCTAGTCAAGTTTGGACACACCTACCAATTCAAGAGTTTCTTTATTTTTACACTGTAGAATAATAGTGAAGACATCAAAACTATGAAATAACACATATGGAATCATGTAGTAACCAAAAAAGTGTTAAACAAAACATTTTATATTTGAGATTCTTCAAATAGCCACCAGAGTTACCTCTGCTGCAAAGGATACATTCATTAGAGTTACCAGCCTCAGAAATTGCAGCCTAAATAAACGCTTCACAGTGTTCAAGTCACAGACACATCTCAACATCAACTGTTCAGAGGGGACTGTGTGAATCAGGCCTTCATGGTCGAATTGCTGCAAAGAAACCACTACTAAAGGACACCAATAAGAAGAAGAGACCTGCTTGGGCCAAGAAACACGAGCAATGGACATTAGACCGGTGGAAATTTGTGCTTTGGTCTGGAGTCCAAATTTGAGATTTTTGGTTCCAACTTCTGTTTCTTTGTGAGATGCGATGTGGGTGAACGGATGATCTCTGCATGTGTAGTTCCCACGTAAAGCATGGTGGTGGTGGAGTTATGGTGTGCTTTGCTGGTGACACTGTCCGTGATTTAATTAGAATTCAAGGCACAATTAACCAGAGTGGCTACCACAGCATTCTGCAGCGATACGCCATCCCATCTGGTTTGGCCTTAGTGGGACTATCATTTCTTTTTCAACAGGACAATGACCCAACACACCTCCAGGCTGTGTAAGGGCTATTTGACCAGGAAGGAGAGTGATGGAGTGCTGCATCAGATGATCTGGCCGCCACAATCCCCCGACCTCAACCCAATTGAGATGGTTTGGGATGAGTCGGACGGCAGAGTGAAGGAAAAGCAGCCAAAATCTGATAGACAAGATCAGAGACTGCATGTAACAAATCAAATAAAAGTTTATTGGTTGCGTCCACAGATTAGCTGATGTTACAGCAGGTGCACTGCAATGCTTGTGTTTCTAGCTTCTACAGTGCAGTAATACAATATCAATACGCAAATAATCCAGAAAGTCCAAAACAAAGAAATGCATCCTTTTTACACCGAGTGCACAAAACACAGTGCTCTTTCCATGCCTGACCAGGTAAAATCTATGATCCCTTATTGATATCACCTGTTAAATCCACTTAAAATCAGTGTAGATGAAGGGGAGGAGACAGGTTAAATAATGATTTTTAAGCCTGGAGACAATTGAGACATAGATTGTGTATGTGTGCCATTCAGAGGGTGAATGGGCAAGACAAAACATTTACAGTGCCTTCGGAAAGTATTCAGACCCCTTGATTTTTTCCATATATTGTTAGGTTACAGCCTTATTCTAAAATAGATTAAATTGTATTTTTTTCCACATTGGCACACAATATCCCATAATAACAAAACAAAAAACAGGTTTAAAAAACAGAAATAGTCTTCTTGGGTATGTCGCTACAAGCTTGGCACACCTGTATTTGGGGGGTTTCTCCCATTCTTCTCCACAGATCCTCTCAAGCTCTGTCAGGTTGGATGGGGAGCGTTGCTGCACAGGTATTTTCAGGTCTCTCTAGAGATGTTCTATCAGGTGGTTTAAGTCTGGGCTCTGGCTGGGCCAATCAAGGACATTCAGAGACTTGTCCCAAAGCCACTCCTGAGTTGTCTTGGCTGTGTGCTTAGGGTCGTTGTCCTGTTGGAAGGTGAACCTTCCCCCCCAGTCTGAGGTCCTGAGAAGGTTTTCATCAAGGATCTCTCTGTACTTTGCTCTGTTCATCTTTGCCTCAATCCTGACTAGTCTCCCAGTCCCAGTCCCTGTCACTGAAAAACATCCCCACAGCATGATGCTGGCACCACCATGCTTCACCGTAGGGATGGTGCCAGGTGAAGACGTGACGCTTGGCGTTCAGGCCAAAGAGTTCAATCTTGGTTTCAAAAGACCAGAGAATCTTGTTTCTCATGATCTGAGAGTCTTTAGGTGCCTTTTGGCAAACTCCAAGCGGGCTGTCACGTGCCTTTTACTGAAGAGTGGCTTCTGTCTGGCCACTCTACCATAAAGGTCTGATTGGTGGAGTGCTGCAGAGATGGTTGTCCTTCTGGAAGGTTCTCCCATCTCCACTGACCATCGGGTTCTTGGTCACCTCCCTGACCAAGGCCCTTCTCCCCCGATTGCTCAGCTATAGGAAGAGTCTTGGTGGTTCCAAACTTCTTCCATTTAAGAATGATGGAGGCCACTGTTTTCTTGGGGACCTTCAATGCTGCAGAAATGTTTTTGGACACTTCCCCAGATCTGTGCCTCGACACAATCATGTCTCGGAGCTCTAAGGACAATTCCTTTGACCTCATGGCTTGGTTTTTGCTCTGACATGCACTGTCAACTGTGGGACCTTATATAGACAGGTGTGTGCCTTATATATATATATATATATATACATATATACAGTGGGGAAAAAAAGTATTTAGTCAGCCACCAATTGTGCAAGTTCTCCCACTGAAAAAGATGAGAGAGGCCTGTAATTTTCATCATAGGTACACGTCAACTATGACAGACAAAATGAGATATTTTTTTCCAGAAAATCACATTGTAGGATTTTTAATGAATATATTTGCAAATTATGGTGGAAAATAAGTATTTGGTCACCTACAAACAAGCAAGATTTCTGGCTCTCACAGAACTGTAACTTCTTATTTAAGAGGCTGCTCTGTCCTCCACTCGTTACCTGTATTAATGGCACCTGTTTGAACTTGTTATCAGTATAAAAGACACCTGTCCACAACCTCAAACAGTCACACTCCAAACTCCACTATGGCCAAGACCAAAGAGCTGTCAAAGGACACCAGAAACAAAATTGTAGACCTGCACCAGGCTGGGAAGACTGAATCTGCAATAGGTAATCAGCTTGGTTTGAAGAAATCAACTGTGGGAGCAATTATTAGGAAATGGAAGACATACAAGACCACTGATAATCTCCCTCGATCTGGGGCTTCACGCAACATCTCACCCCGTGGGGTCAAAATGATCACAAGAACGGTGAGCAAAAATCCCAGAACCACACGGGGGGACCTAGTGAATGACCTGCAGAGAGCTGGGACCAAAGTAACAAAGCCTACCATCAGTAACACACTACGCCGCCAGGGACTCAAATCCTGTAGTGCAAGACGTGTCCCCCTGCTTAAGCCAGTACATGTCCAGGCCCATCTGAAGTTTGCTAGAGTGCATTTGGATGATCCAGAAGAGGATTGGGAGAATGTCATATGGTCAGATGAAACCAACATTTTACTTTTTGGTAAAAACTCAACTTGTCGTGTTTGGAGGACAAAGAATGCTGAGTTGCATCCAAAGAACACCATACCTACTGTGAAGCATGGGGGTGGAAACATCATGCTTTGGGGCTGTTTTTCTGCAAAGGGACCAGGACGACTGATCTGTGTAAAGGAAAGAATGAATGGGGCCATGTATCGTGAGATTTTGAGTGAAAACCTCCTTCCATCAGCAAGGGCATTGAAGATGAAACGTGGCTTGGTCTTTCAGCATGACAATGATCCCAAACACACCGCCCGGGCAACGAAGGAGTGGCTTCGTAAGAAGCATTTCAAGGTCCTGGAGTGGCCTAGCCAGTCTCCAGATCTCAACCCCATAGGAAATCTTTGGAGGGAGTTGAAAGTCTGTGTTGCCCAGCGACAGCCCCAAAACATCACTGCTCTAGAGGAGATCTGCATGGAGGAATGGGCCAAAATACTAGCAACAGTGTGTGAAAACCTTGAAGACTTACAGAAAACGTTTGACCTGTGTCATTGCCAACAAAGGGTATATAACAAAGTATTGAGAAACTTTTGTTATTGACCAAATACTTATTTTCCACCATAATTTGCAAATAAATTCATTAAAAATCCTACAATGTGATTTTCTGGATTTTTTTTCCTCATTTTGTCTGTCATAGTTGACGTGTACCTATGATGAAAATTACAGGCCTCTCTCTGTTAGGCCTACTGCTGCTAGGTAGCTCTCTCTCTGCTCTCCCCCTCCCCTCTGTCTGTCCTTGATTGCAGGAGTGAAGTCTGGTGTGCGGGAGTCAGGGTTCCAGCTGCAGCTCATTCACCATAATCACCTTAGCCTTTAAGACCCGGTCAAACTTTCCACTCATCGTCAGATCATAGTCAAGACAACCATGTTAGTCTCGCTGCCGACTCAACCTGTCTGTTTTCGCTCTTGTGTTTTTTGGACTGTTTATTTACTTTTTCTCCTGTGCCACAGATATTTGGAACCTGACTCCTGCCTCCGCTTCACTCCTGCCACCACCATCCTGCTCTCCACTATCGGGCCTCTCCTTTGGACTCACCACGGACACTAGGACATTACGGTACCACACCTGCCCTGACCTGGATCTGTATCCTCCCTGTAACCTGGACTTGCTCTTCCCCATTTATTGGAAACCTGGACTATTGAACATTATAATAAACCTGTTAAAACTTCTCTGGCTTGGTGTACTTGTCTGCATTTGGGTTCTATCCAGTTAAATCATAACAGTATGATCTGACCAACATGAACCCAGCAGACAGTAGCTCGGATACCACCCCAGAGTGCACTCAAATTTGGACTGCCATAGCCAATCAGGGCATTCTACTTGGCCAACATGATACCCTGTTTAAGACGATTGCTGAGGACAGTCAGGTGCTGCTTAATCAGGTTCAATTACTCACCAATCAAGTGTCTGCCCTTACTACCCCTTCAGCCCAGATCAGAGAGCCTTTTGTTCCTGCTCCAGAGCGCTATGACGGGAACATGGGAACCTGTGGCGATTTTTTGACTCAATGCTCGTTAGTGTTTGAACAACAGCCCCTCACCTACGCCTCAGAAAGAGCCCGTATTGCCTACCTTATCAACTCTACTAGCGGTTCCGCTCGTGCCTGGGGATCCGCGGTCTGGGAGAGTCAGTCGGACATTTGCAACGCTTTACGTGGCCTTCACCACGGAGATGAGGAAGGTTTTTGACCACCCCGTACGAGGCAAGGAGGCTGCGAAACGGTTGTTTTCTCTTCGGCAGGGGGCTCGTAGTGTGGCGGAGATGGCAGTGGAGTTTCGGACTTTAGCAGCAGTGAGTGGTTGGAATGACGAGGCATTACAAGGAGTGTTCATCAATGCTTTGTCTGAGACTTTAAAAGATGAATTGGTGTCATATGATGAATCGCCTACGCTGGATAATCTTATTTCACTCACTATCAGGTTGGATAATCGGATTCGGGAGCGCCGCCGGGAGAGGAGTGTTAGTTCCAAGCAACCTGTCTGTCATCAACAAACTCCTCCCTGCATCGTCCCTACGGAGAGAGCCGTGTCTTCCCGAGTCGATACGAGGAGCACTGAACCCGAAGCCATGGAGGTGGGTCGGGTGCACGGTTGTCCTCAGAGGAGCGTGCACGTCGTATTCAGGCTCGGGTCTGCCTGTATTGTGGAGAAGCTGGTCATTTCGTTCCTTCCTGCCCAGTTCGTCCGGGGAAAAGGGCCGGCTCATCATTTATGGGAGAAGTTTTGGTGAGCCGAGCAGCGGATTCTTCCTCTTCTCCCCGCATTCTGCTCCAGGCATCCCTCCAGTGGCAGTCCCAGAATTTCTCTGTTAGTGCGCTGATTGACTCTGGTGCCGACGAAAGCTTTTTGGATAGAGAGTGGGCTCAACAAATGGATTTGGAGACTGTTCCTATGGACTGTCCGCTGCAGGCTAAGGGTCTAAATGGACAATTGTTGACCCGCATTACCCATCAGACTGTTCCTGTTTGTCTTAGAGTGTCGGGAAATCATCAGGAGAACATTCAATTCCATATTATCGACTGCCCACAGACTCCCCTGGTCCTTGGTATCCCCTGGCTCATAAAACACAATCCACACATTGATTGGGTGACAGGTAGCATTGTTTCATGGAGCACATTTTGTCATGTGAATTGTTTGTGTTCTGCTCAGACTCCTGCCAGTACTGTGCCTCAACCTCCACTGGAGTCCATGGATCTTTCTGCTGTTCCTGACGTGTATCATGACCTGGCATCCGTTTTCTGCAAACACAGAGCTACTTCTCTTCCTCCTCACCGGCCTTACGACTGCGCCATTGACCTCCAGCCAGGAGCCCCGCTCCCCAGCAGTCGCCTGTACAATCTCTCCCGGCCGGAGACGGAGGCTATGGAGAACTACATTCGGGACTCCTTGGCGGCAGGTATTATGCGTCCCTTCCTCGTCACCTGTAGGAGCGGGATTCTTTTTGTTGCTAAGAAGGATAAGACCCTCAGACCCTGTATTGATTACCGTGGACTTAACAACATCACCATTAAGAACAAGTAGTCTCTGCCTTTGATTAATTCTGCTTTTCCCCTCCTTCATGGTGCTACCATCTTTACGAAACTGGATCTACGAAATGCGTATCACCTGGTGCGCATTCGTAAGGGTGATGAATGGAAGACTGCCTTCAACACACCCTTGGGACATTTTGAGTATCGGGTTATGCCTTTTGGGTTGTCTAATGCCCCTGCTGTTTTTCAGGCACTAGTCAATGATGTCCTTCGGGACATGTTGAATCGGTTTGTTTTTGTCTATCTGGATGATATCTTGATTTTCTCAGAGTCCTCCCAGGAACATGAACTGCATGTGCGCCAGGTGTTGCAAAGGTTGTTGGAGAACAAACTGTTTGTGAAGATGGAGAAATGTGAATTTCATGTGTCTGAGACCTCTTTTGGGTTACATCATAGCTCAGGGGGAGCTGCGGATGGACCCAGCTAAGATCTCTGCTGTCACGGACTGGCCAGCTCCCTCTACCCGCAAACAACTTCAACGATTCCTGGGGTTTGCGAACTTCTATAGGAGGTTCATCAAGGACTACAGCCGCATTGCGGCGCCACTCACCGCTCTCACCTCCATCTCACGACCGTTCGCTTGGAATGAAGGGGCCGAATCAGCGTTCGAAGAACTGAAACATCGCTTCGCCTCGGCTCCCATTCTGATGCAGCCGGACCCCGACCGCCAGTTTGTCGTGGAGGTGGATGCATCCGACACTGGGGTAGGTGCAGTGTTGTCACAACGTTCTCCTGAAGATAACAAACTGCATCCCTGTGCTTTTCTCTCAAGGAAACTTTCTCAGGCAGAGAGGAATTATGATGTTGGAAATCGTGAACTGCTCGCCGTTAAGCTGGCTCTCGAGGAGTGGCGACATTGGTTGGAGGGGGCGGAACAACCCTTCATCGTTTGGACGGATCATAAGAATCTGGCTTACCTCCAGTCAGCGAAGCAGCTCAACCCCCCGTCAAGCCAGGTGGGCACTATTTTTTGGGAGATTCAATTTTTTCTCTGTCTTACCGTCCCTGGGTCACGCAACGTCAAGCCTGACGCCCTGTCTCGTGTTCATTCGGCTGTTGATACTGGTAGTAACCCTGAACCCATTTTGCCTCCTACCTGCAGTATTGCAGTCATCACATGTGACATCGAGGGGATTGTTAGACAGGCTCAACATCATCAAGCTGACCCTGGGAGGGGTCCTCCTAACCGGATGTTTGTCCCTGAGTCTGCTCGCTCCCAGGTACTTCAGTGGGCTCACTCGTCTCCCCTTACCTGTCACCCTGGAGTTTCGCGGACCCTTGACTTTGTGCGACGGAAGTTCTGGTGGGCCACGATGGAGGCGGACACTCGAGCCTTCATTGCTGCTTGTACGGTATGTGCACGAAGTAAAAACTCCACCCAGGCCAGCGCTGGTCATCTACGACCTCTACCTATACCCAGCCGGCCCTGGTCGCATATCGCTATGGATTTTGTCACTGGACTTCCCCCTCATCTGGTAAGACTGTCATTCTTACGGTGATTGATCGTTTTTCTAAGTTCGCTCATTTTTTGGCCCTACCTAAACTGCCCACTGCCAGAGAGACGGCTGATATTTTGGTTGAACATGTGTTCCGCTCTCATGGTCTACCCACGGATATTGTCTCTGACAGGGGTCCCCAGTTTGTCTCCCAGGTGTGGAAAGCTTTCTGTAAAGCTTTGGGCATTACATCCAGCCTGTCCTCTGGATATCACCCCCAGACCAACGGGCAAGCCGAGAGAGCGAACCAGGAGATGGAGACCGCACTTCGCTGTGTCACTGGGTCTAACCCTGGGTCATGGAGCTCCATGCTCCCCTGGGTGGAATATGCTCATAACACCTTGACTAACGCTTCCTCTGGTTTGTCTCCTTTTCTGTGTGCTCTGGGTTATCAACCTCCCCTGTTCCCTTCCCAAGAGAGGGAACTTGCGGTACCCTCGGTGCAGTCCCACATGCGCCGCTGCTGCAAGGTCTGGAGGAAGGCCAGGGTAGCTCTGTCCCGAGCTTCGGCGTACATGCAGAGGCAAGCCAACAGTCACCGGTCCCAGGCTCCCGGTTACTCTCCTGGTCAAGAGGTATGGCTGAAGTCACGGGACCTTCCATTGAAGGTGGAGTCGAAGAAGATGGCGCCTCGTTTTATAGGACCGTTCAAGATACTGTCTATTGTTAACCCCTGCGCGGTTAAGCTACAGCTTCCTGCCTCCCTACGGGTTCATTCCACCTTTCATGTTTCCCAGATTAAGCCTGTGTCGGTTAGCCCTTTGTGCCCGCCCTCTCGTCCCCCTCCTCCGCCCAAGATCGTGGGTGGGGGTCCGGTCTACACTGTCCGGCGACTTCTGGATGTTCGCCGCCGGGGTCGTGGTTTCCAGTACCTGGTGGATTGGGAGGGTTATGGTCCTGAGGAACGTTCCTGGGTGCCCAGGAGCTTCATTGTGGATCCTGCTCTGGTTCGTGAGTTTCATAGGTTACATCCTGATAAACCCTGTCGGCCGCCAGGTGGCGTCCGTAGAGGGGGGGTACTGTTAGGCCTACTGCTGCTAGGTAGCTCTCTCTCTGCTCTCCCCTCCCTCTGTCTGTCCTTGATTGCAGGAGTGAAGTCTGGTGTGCGGGAGTCAGGGTTCCAGCTGCAGCTCATTCACCATAATCACCTCAGCCTTTAAGACCCGGTCAAACTTTCCACTCATCGTCAGATCATAGTCAAGACAACCATGTTAGTCTCGCTGCCGACTCAACCTGTCTGTTTTCGCTCTTGTGTTTTTTTGGACTGTTTATTTACTTTTTCTCCTGTGCCACAGATATTTGGAACCTGACTCCTGCCTCCGCTTCACTCCTGCCACCACCATCCTGCTCTCCACTATCGGGCCTCTCCTTTGGACTCACCACGGACACTAGGACATTACGGTACCACACCTGCCCTGACCTGGATCTGTACCCTCCCTGTAACCTGGACTTGCTCTTCCCCATTTATTGGAAACCTGGACTATTGAACATTATAATAAACCTGTTAAAACTTCTCTGGCTTGGTGTACTTGTCTGCATTTGGGTTCTATCCAGTTAAATCATAACACTCTCATCTTTTTAAGTGGGAGAACTTGCACAATTGGTGGCTGACTAAATACTTTTTTTCCCCACTGTATGTATGTATGTATATATATATATATATATATATATATATATATATATACATACATACATATACACACACGTTTGCCCACTGACAAAGACATGATCAGTCTATAATTTTAATGGTAGGTTTATTTGAACAGTGAGAGACAGAATAACAACCAAAAAATCCAGAAAAAACGCATGTCAAAAATGTTATAAATTGATTTGCATTTTGAGGGAAATAAGTATTTGACCCCTCTGCAAAACATGACTTAGTACTTGGTGGCAAAACCCTTGTTGGCAATCACAGAGGTCAGACGTTTCTTGTAGTTGGCCACCAGGTTTGCACACATCTCAGGAGGGATTTTGTCCCACTCCTCTTTGCAGATCTTCTCCAAGTAATGAAGGTTTCGAGGCTGACATTTGGCAACTCGAACCTTCAGCTCCCTCCACAGATTTTCTATGGGATTAAGGTCTGGACACTGGCTAGGCCACTCCAGGAACTTAATGTGCTTCTTCTTGAGCCACTCCTTTGTTGCCTTGGCCGTGTGTTTTGGGTCATTGTCATGCTGGAATACCCATCCACGACCCATTTTCAATGCCCTGGCTGAGGGAAGGAGGTTCTCACCCAAGATTTGACGGTACATGGCCCCGTCCATCGTCCCTTTGATGCGGTGAAGTTGTCCTGTCCCTTAGCAGAAAAACACCCCCAAAGCATAATGTTTCCACCTCCATGTTTGACGGTGGGGATGGTGTTCTTGGGGTCATGGGCAGCATTCCTCATCCTCCAAACACGGCGAGTTGAGTTGATGCCAAAGAGCTCGATTTTGGTCTCATCTGACTACAACACTTTCACCCAGTTCTCCTCTGAATCATTCAGATGTAACATTGGCAAACTTCAGACGGGCCTGTATATGTGCTTTCTTGAGCAGGGGGACCTTGCGGGCGCTGCAGGATTTCAGTCCTTCACGGCGTAGTGTGTTACCAATTGCTTTCTTGGTGACTATGGTCCCAGCTGCCTTGAGATCATTGACAAGATCCTCCTGTGTAGTTCTGGGCTGATTCCTCACCGTTCTCATGATCATTGCAACTCCACAAGGTGAGATCTTGCATGGAGCCCCAGGCCGAGGGAGATTGACAGTTATTTTGTGTTTCTTCCATTTGCGAATAATCGCACCAACTGTTGTCACCTTCTCACCAAGCTGCTTGGCGATGGTCTTGTAGCCCATTCCAGCCTTGTGTAGGTCTACAATCTTGTCCCTGACATCCTTGGAGAGCTCTTTGGTCTTGGCCATGGTGGAGAGTTTGGAATCTGATTGATTGATTGCTTCTGTGGACAGGTGTCTTTTATACAGGTAACAAACTGAGATTAGGAGCATTCAAATACTTTTTTCCCTCACTGTATATATATACACACACACACACACACACATTTGCAAACATTTCTAAAAACCAGTTTTCGCTTTGTCATTATGGGGTATTGTGTGTAGATTGCTGAGGATTTTGTATTTTTTTAAAATCCATTTTAGAATAAGGCTGTAACGTAACAAAATGTGGAAAAAGCAAATGGGTCTGAATACTTTCCGAAGGGTCTGAATACCTTTGAACGGGGTATGGCAGTAGGTGCCAGGAACACTGGTTTTACAAAAATGCCATGCTCTTATGAACTGAGCCATGTAAAAGACCTCTACAATCCATAAATAACATTTAATAAATGTAAAATACAATACAAGATTACAATATAGATGGAAGATGTATAACTGCCATCCCCATGAGCGTACCACTCTCCTTCAGGCCATGGATGAGGCCTGAAATGATTTCAAATCAAATCAAATGTTATTTGTCACATACACGTGTTTAGCAGATGTTATTGCAGGTGTAGCGAAATGCTTGTGCTTCTAGCTACAACAGTGTAGTAATATCTAACAAGTAATATCTAACAATTTCACAGCATATACCCAATACACACAACCTAAGTAAGGAATGGAATTAAGAATATATACAGTTGAAGTCGGAAGTTTACATACACCTTAGCCAAATAAACTCAGTGTTTCACAATTCCTGACATTAAATCCTAGTAAAAATTCCCTGTCTTAGGTCAGTTAGGATCACCACTTTGTTTTAATGTCAGAATAATTTGAGAGAATGATTTATTTCAGCTTTTATTTATTTCATCACATTCCCAGTGGGTCAGAAGTTTACATACACTCAATTAGTATTTGGTAGCATTGCCTTTAAATTGTTTAAATTGGGTCAAACGTTTTGGGTAGCCTTCCACAAGCTTCCCACAATAAGTTGGGTGAATTTTCGCCCATTCCTCCTGACAGAGCTGGTGTAACTGAATCAGGTTTGTAGGCCTCCTTGCTCGCACATGCTTTTTCAGTTCTGCCCACACATTTTCTATAGGATTGAGGTCAGGGCTTTGTGATGGCCACTCCAATACCTTGACTTTGTTGTCCTTAAGCCATTTTGCCACAACTTTGGAAGTATGCTTGGGGTCATTGTCCATTTGGAAGACCCATTTGCGACCAAGCTTTAAATTCCTGACTAATGTCTTGAGATGTTGCTTCAATATATCCATATAACATTTTCCGTCCTCATGATGCCATCTATTTTGTGAAGTGCACCAGTCCTTCCTGCAGCAATGCACCCCCACAGCATGATGCTGCCACCCCCGTGCTTCACGGTTGGGATGGTGTTCTTCGGCTTGCAAGCCTTCCCCTTTTTCCTCCAAACATAACGATGGTCATTATAGCCAAACAGTTCTATTTTTGTTTCATCAGACCAGAGGACATTTCTCCAAAAGTAAGATCTTTGTCACTATGTGCAGTTGCAAACGGTAGTCTGTCTTTTTTATGGCGGTTTTGGAGCAGTGGCTTCTTCCTTGCTGAGCGGCCTTTCAGGTTGTCGATATAGGACACGTTTTACTGTGGATATAGATACTTTTGTACCGGTTTCCTCCAGCATCTTCACAAGGTCCTTTGCTGTTGTTCTGGGATTGATTTGCACTTCTCGCACCAAAGTACATTAATCTCTAGGAGACAGAACGCGTCTCCTTCCTGAGCGGCATGATGGCTGCGTGGTCCCATGGTGTTTTTACTTGCGTACTATTGTTTGTACAGATGAACGTGGTACCTTCAGGTGTTTGGAAATTGCTCCCAAGGATGAACCAGACTTGTGGAGGTCTACCATTTTTTTCTGAGGTCTTGGCTGATTTCTTTTGATTTTCCCATGATGTAAAGCAAAGAGGCACTGAGTATGAAGGTAGGCCTTGAAATACATCCACAGGTACACCTCCAATTGACTAAAATGGTGTCAATTAGCCTATCAGAAGCTTCTAAAGCCAAGACATAATTTTCTGGAATTTTCCAAGCTGTTTAAAGGCACAGTCAACTTAGTGTATGTAAACTTCCGACTTCAACGGTACGAGCAATGACAGAGCGGCATGGACTCATTTATATCCAGACCAATGTCAGGCTTGGATTCGCCATGCCAAAAGGTTTTTCCCCAGGTGCATGAACAATGAGGATGCTCAAGACAGGTTTGATGTTGTGTTTTGGTGACTAAACCTATTATTATATAGGTAATATTTCACAGTAGAATTACATTGTGGATCAATGGTTGTGTGGGAATGTCTACAAAAAAAAAAAAAGAATGTATGAATGCACAATGTAAGCTTTTGAACATAAGACTGGCTGCGTTACAAGTTTGGAGTTTTGTACTAAGAGTTTTCAAAATTCACCACATACTTGTGAAAATAGTACCAAAGTGATAAGAAAGAACTGTAAGAAACTGTGTTGCACCAGTTTCCAAGCCTTTGATGTTGGGACTGCAGCGACACCACGTGGTTATTATAGTTAGTATAGTAATACAGTCATTGGTTATTTTGAGATTGTTGACACTGTGCACAATACAGCATAGCTAGGAAAAACTTTAACAATAATATATCATGTTTTGGACAGTATTGAAATTCTGGATTCTGGAAAACTGCAGAAAAACATGTTTCAACAATACAGTTACTGTAAATCCTTCAGAAATCAACTGCTAATTTGATCAAGGAAATGAATGCATTAGAATAGAGCATAAAGCTCCCCAAGGTTATATCTGAGGAAGGACTAAGTCCACTCAGTCTCCACTGTCTCCAGGCTCTTTAACTTTATATTGTATTCACCTGATTGTTCACCATGCCACCTGAGGGGAAAACAGGGTCAGAGTGCCAAGGTAGATCATTACTCACCTCAATGTCAATGCAGGTTTCTGCTTTATTATATCAATGACAAGCTAAGCTAACACATCACTTTCTATTCACAATATGTTTGAAGAAGAATGGCCTTGTGAAAAGTTTCCTTAAATGGAGCAAAAGGGAACATTTGAAAGAAAAGCCATTTTGTCATAAGCGTGAGTTCTTAAAGAGCGTGCTGACGTTATTCCACAATAAATACGAAACATAAACCATGTCAACATGGGGCTGGAATGTGCTCATAAACTGGGATCAGGTACAGTATAAGTAGTGATCTTGTGTGTGTGACCGAGCAAGAGACATCTGGATTGAGACAGCAAGTAGAATCATCATAATGGCACCAAGACGTACAACTCTCCTCTCTGTGGCTCTTCTGCAGCTGCTGATACTGGTGAGATGAATTTAAATGATGTTTATTGGGTGCTCTGACATATTACAGTTGTAGTGTCATATTCACATCATTCGGAAAGTATTCAGACCCCTTCACTTTTTCCACACTTTGTTACATGACAGCCTTATTCTAAAATGGATTCAATTGCTATTTTTCCTCATCAATCTACACACAATACCCCATAATGACAAAGCAAACACAGGTTATAATTGTTTTCTAATTTATTAAAAATAAAAAACGGAAATTTCACATTTACATAAGTATTCAGACCCTTTACTCAGTACTTTGTTGAAGCATCTTTGGCAGCGATTACAGCCTCGAGTCTTCTTGGGTTGTATGACGCTACAAGCTTGGCACACCTGTACTTGGGGAGTTTCTCCCATTCTTCTCTGCAGATCCTCTCAAGCTTTGTCAGGTTCGATGGGGAGCGTCGCTGCACAGCCATTTTCAGGTCTCTCCAGAGATGTTTGATCGGGTTCAAGTCCGGGCTCTGGCTGGGCCACTCATTTAAGAATGATGGAGGCCAATGCTGCAGACAATTTCTGGTACCCTTCCCCAGATCTGTGCCTCAACACAATCCTGTCTCGGAGCTCTACGGACAATTCCTTCGACCTCATGGCTTGGTTTGTGGGATCTTATATAGACAGGTGTGTTCCTTTCCAAATCATGTCCAATCAATTGAATTTACCACAGGTAGACTCCAATCAAGTTGTAGAAACATCAAGAATGATCAATGGAAACAAGATGCACCTGAGCTCAATTTCGAGTCTCATAGTAAAGGGTCTGAATACTTTTGTAAATAAGGTATGTTTTTTTATTTGTAATACATTTGCAAAAATGTCTGAAACCTGTTTTCACTTTATCATTATGGGGTATTGTGTGTCGATTGATCAGGAAAATGTTTTATTTAATCAATTTTAGAACAAGGCTGTAACGTAACAAAATGTGGAAAAAGGGAAGGGGTCTGAATACTTTCCGAATGCACTGTAGTGTTGCTTTAAGTCGTGTCCTGCAAACAGTATCTCTCATGTCTGTTGATTGAATATTTAACTTCAAAGTAAATGTCTATGTGTACACGTTAAACTGTCACCAATACCATGTAATACTATTACTTGTCTTTAAGTTGAACCATTCTATCATGGTTATCATGGTTTCATATTGAACACTGAAGCAAGTACATACCCACTTAAAGGGTCATAATAAGCCTTCATTATCTCGGGTTCTTGTTGCATCCTGTAGGTCCAGTGAGGGTGGCAGTGCCTATCAGGCTGTCTGTGGAGAATGAGCTGTCCAATGGAGAATTGGCTGGTCAGGTCTACTCCAGCTCTGTGGTGGAAGGGGGAGTACTATTGGGGGCCATGAGGAGACTGGAGGACACAGACCACGACTTCAAGTAAGGAACATTGGTCATTATCATCAGCATTATGAACAATCACTAATTGAAATACATTGTATTAGACAGAGAGGTCTATGTAATCTCTTGTATTATCATACATTTTCAGGCTTAATTCTTCCTCATTTTACAATTACATACTTCCAGAAATCGAAGTCCATTTCTCTTATCAAAACGTTGTACAGTATTGTCAGTCATCATAATCTATCCTGCCTTGTTGTGCATGATTAACTTACACGTGTTGCTCTCCATTTAATAGGTTCACAGTGAAAGAGGACTTCCCACGGAGCGTGTCAATGGAGTGGCTGGGATGGAGGCCAATCGAACCTACTGGGAGCTACTGTCAAGAGTAATCTGGGGTTCAGACCAGGATGGATGCAGGTAAGTGTGGGTCTAAACAGTGCTTATGAGTCATCTCTTATTCTTCTGTTCTCCCAGTATGTACAAAACAATTGTATTTTATTCTATTCTGCGCGTAATAAGCAGTTTTTAGCATTGCATTACTAAAGACAAAATAATGTTTGACTTGGTCATGTTCATTTCTTTGCAGGAGTTGGCTGCTACCAACCCAAAGAAGATGAACACATCCTGCGGCTCAGCACTTGATCTAAACCACATAATTAAATAGAATGGATTCGAAATATAATGAAACTAGATCTCTATGGTCGAAACACTGAGTTGGTTGAGTGTGTAGTTTCACATTACATTTTACCAGGATTCATAAGAAGACAACAAATCATCAACAACTAACATTGTTAGTGAGGAAGCACCTTGACTTTGGTTAACCATCTACATCTTCTAAGCAATACAGACAGTCCAACCAATGGCTGTAACATGAGGATAAATAAAAGACATACAATAATCAACAAAGTGTATCCCATCCATTTGCAAATACACTAAAACACATTGCATATTATGTACTCCAAGCTATCTCCACACCCAGTATAGTAAACATGCTGTTAGATAGTTAACCTGGCCCTCCTCTGACCTCTCCTCTTCCCTGGGCTGCGGTGAGTAACAAGATTAAGGTCTCAGCCCCACAACCAGCTCATTCTAGGTTCCAGGACAGATTGAATGAGCAGGTTGAGCTAAAAGGACAACTCATTAATCCCAACAGAATCTCTACACTTGGAGAGACCTCCCCCTCTAGCCTCGTCAAAACTGTTCATCTACGCCTCACGATGAGTCCTTTACGTAGTCGGGGAGTTCGTTGAGGAAACGTAGAGTGTCTTTGCCTCGGTGCTCTATGAGGTTGAGGTTAGGACCACAGCAGTCTGTCGCGACAGACTGTTTGTTAGTTCCACAGAGATGTCTCTCTAGGTTCCCCTTTGATCCTCCTTCCGACAGCAGATGAAGCAGCAGTAGTCCGATGAGGATTTCAGCATTCCGATTAAGATTCCGATGAGCATCTGTGATGTTAAGCTGGTCACTGATATTCCTTGTGGTTGTTTTGCAATACATATTCTAGTCACTCAATAGTGGAATACGTCCGTCTTTTAACCTAAAGATGCTAAAAGATGAGACATTGTGGGGAAGTGTTTGTTATGCAGGCCAAAGAGTTTAGAACTCGTGAAATATGCATGGGTTACCTTTAGTTGGAAATAATATTCAATAAACACGTTGTGAACAAATGTAATGCTAACAAATTAACCACACTCTAGAGTACACATTTTTCAGGAACCCAACAAACTCACACGCATTCATCCCATCCATTCATTGAAACCAGCCAATCTGGTTTAACTTCATTGCCCCGCTAGTTGACATGCCCAGTTATTTAGCTACCATCAGTCAATGGACTGTACCACTCAAGGGCGTAAAAGTGTACTACTCACCACAGGCGATGTGGCAATCACACAGGCACGTGTCACAGCGGGTGAACCAGCGCTTCCAGTCAGGATTAATCTTCCTGCAGTTGTCGATGCGGTAGCAGCCCTGCTTAAGAGGCCCCATGTAGGACTTAAGAGGACAGGTGGATGAGCAGGTAGCCGTTTCTAGCTCCTTCTCAGTGATCTCCACACGGCCCTGACGACACACCCCTGGCCCAGGGAGAGAGGGGGGGACGGGGGTAGAGGGGATGGGGTGTGGAGGAGCAGAGACGTGAGGTGGAGGTGAGAGAAAGAAAGGTAAAGGACTACTCACTTTAGTGTACTAAGATGTGTGTTCCCTGAGGTGTTGTGGGGGCAAAATTAATGGTGATCAATGAGGCTGTATGAACAAACAGGCTACTCAGACTACGGTGAGCTGGCTACATTCACACAATGACATTGAACGCTACTTCTTCACACCTACAGGGAGTAGTGCCATGTAGTGAAGGCAAATTAGTGGGGTCTTTGATCACTGAACAAATGGGCCACTCACTGAGACAGGAGGGTTTGGGGGTCCAGCCTCCATTGGACTGGCAGGCTCGGGCAGGGTCCCCCACCAATAGGAAGCCAGGGCGACAGGCGTACCGGACCACTGAGCCCACCCACCAGTCGTTCCCGTACACCATCCCGTTATAGTCCACGTCAGGCCTCCCACAGTTCACTGAACCACACAGGACAGGACAAACACAATAGAGCACGAGCAAAGTAGAGAACAATCCACATGACTAATAAACTGTATGAGAAGATAATGTAAAAGTAGTTCAATGTATTTCCCATTTTAGTTTCTGTTACATTTCAGTATACTGACAAATTCATTCATTTCCTGCTGTTAAGGAAAATACAATTTGATGGGATTTTTATGGATGTGCTACAGTGAGAGAGCAGGGTACAGCAGATACAGGTCACACGTGTGAGTGGTACCTCTGCAGAGGGATTTGTAGCCAAACCAGCAGCAGTCAGAGTCCCCACAGCGATCCTTCTTCAGTTCCTGGTGTCTCCCCTTACAACCACCCATACAGATGGGGGCTGTGCCTGACCAGTAGGTGTCATCCACAGGTTCTGGCTCTGGAGTCGCCTCTGTCACACCTGAATCAGATCAGTTCCATCAGATAATATACACTAAGTTACCTCTGTCAAACCTGAATGAATCATTACAATTCCATCAGATTACATACATTCTGGACCTGACTCTAAGTAACTTTGGATAAGACAAATCAATAAAATGTATATACTGAACCAAGGGTAAACCTCTTGAAAGTGAAGCACTTTCAATAACCATCACAAAAAATATTCCTAGTAAAATATCTTACCGCTACCTTCCTCATCCTCCATTAACTCAGGCAGCTGTGTGAACAACCCATGTGAGGACCCCAGGAGCAGTAGCAGCAATGAGTACAGTCTCATGGTTGCCTGTTTTCTGTCCCTCAGTAGCAGCCTCTACAAGCAGGGGAGGTAAACACCACTCACATCTGACAGCTCAGTTCTGAACCAAAGCAAAACTCAAAACATGAATCATCCATGCATGCTTCATCTTCAATTGAAATCTCCATAAAGACACAGAAGCATGCCTAGTAGTCTTCAGGTGTTCTGTATGATCTATCTGCAGAAGGGTCCAGAGACCGAGTGAGGAAGCAGAGCACAGCGAGTCCTGCTTACACTAAGCTCCTAGGACTGGTTAATCTTTTAAACACAGCTAACAACAACAACCCATCCACCACCACCACAGATATGATACTGTGTGCTGTGCTTGCACAGAGTCATAGCATGGGTTGCAGATATATTCATGTACATTATACAGTTTTGCGCGGATGTGCAATTGTAGTGTATAAGAAAAGGAGGCGAGAAATACATATATCGTTATAAGGATGGTTTTCTTGAGTGCATTGCAATAGCTGCACGACGTCTGCAGACTTAAGAGTAAAACGTATTGATTCCATCTCGGCCGTTGAATAGAGTGGCATCCACCACGCTCGGGCTCGTGCGGTGGAGGAGATCTTCGTGGTGGTCTGTTGATATCCATCTGGTGGTGTGGGGGCTGTGCTTTGGCAAAATGGGTGGGGTTATATCTTGCCTGGTTGGCCCTGTCCGGGGGGTATCGTCGGACGGGGCCACAGTGTCGCCCGACCCACCCGTCTCAGTCTCCAGTATCTATGCTGCAATAGTCTATATGCCGGGGGGCTAGGGTCAGTCTGTTATATCTGGTGTAATTCTCCCGTCTTATCTGGTGTCCTGTGTGAATTTAAGTATGCTCCCTCTAATTATCTCTCTCTCCCTCCCGGAGGACCTGAGCCCTAGGATCATGCCTCAGGACTACCTGGCCTGATGACTCCTGGCTGTACCCAGTCCACCTGGTCGTGCTGCTGCTCCAGTTACAACTGTTGTGCCTACGGTTTGTGAACCCTGACCTGTTCACCGGACGTGCTACCTTGTCCCGGACCTGCTGTTTTCGACTCTCTACCGCACCGACTGTCTCGACCTCTGAATGCTCGGCTATGAAAAGCCAACTGACATCTACTCCTGAGGTACTGACCTATTGCACCCTCCACAACTACTGTGATTATTATTTGACCCTGCTGGTCATCTACGAAGGTTTGAACATCTTGAAGAACAATCTGGCCTTAAATGGCCATGTACTCTTATGATCTCCACCCGGCACAGACAGAAGAGGACTGGCCAACCAGAGCCTGGTTCCTCTCAAGGTTTCTTCCTAGGTTCCTGCCTTTCTAGGGAGTTTTTCCTAGCCACCGTGCTTCTGCATCTGCATTGCTTGCTGTTTGGGGTTTTAGGCTGGGTTTCTGTATAAGCACTTTGTGACATCTGCTGATGTAAAAAGGGCTTTATAAATAAATGTGATAGATTGATTGATCAACAGCCTCTGAACATTATATTTCTGTCCTGTACGTAGCCTCGCTCGCTCTCTGTGTGTGCCAGTCTTGTCCATCATTGGAGGAAGTGTCTGACGGGCAACAAGCCGGATGTAAGAGCACCACTAAGTGGATTAGATTCTACGCCATAGAGCGCTCCCTCACTCCCCCACCCTCGCTCTTTCACGTCACGCACACGCAGGGGCACACACACGCACATGCAGTAAATCTATTTCTGTAGGATTATTCAGCACAACATATAGATATCTAATATTCCACAATGTTCTGCTTCACTTGATAAAGAATCATCAGTTCACATCTACATGCAATGTTCTGAAATTTGCATCAAACTAAAACATTCAAGCTCAAAAAGGTGAGTGACAGCGATGAAAAATACAATCTGTTTATTGCGCACAATAGAAAACAAACGTCAAATCAAACAGCTGAGGGGCATAATACAAAGCTGGATCAATGAGTTAGCCAGCTAACTTAGATAAACAACCAGCAATAACTATTGATTTTCTGGTTCAATAAGAAAGTTAAACTTGTTGAGTCAATTAGGCCAGTGTTTCCCCAACTCCCGGTCCCGAGTACCTCCAACAGCACACATTTTCTTTGTAGCACTGGACAAGCACACCTGATTCAGCTTGTCAACTAATCATCAAACCCTCAATGAGTTGAATCAGATGAAATTGTCCGGGGCAACAACAAAAATGTGTGCTGTTGTGTGTACTCGAGGACTGGAGTTGGAAAACACTGAATTAAGGCATCCGCATGCTTCCCAGCCGAAACAGTTCGGTAGAGTTCGTGCATATATTAAGATGACAGTTTGTGACGTTTTGGTTCGTTTTAGACTTCGGTGAGGGTTTTTTCGGCACACACACATTTACTTCTGGAGGCAAGCCGAATTTCGGAGCCAAAGTTTACGCCCCTTCCTCAGTGATTGGTCAACAGTATGGATTCCTCAATAAAGTCTTTGATGTCATTCAACGAGAGACAACTCATTTTCATGCACATTTTTTCATTGAAAAAAACTTCACCAAACATCTTAGTTAGATGTAAAATTGCGCGACTAAGATCTCTTCGTCATAAACGTCAAGATTAATGACAGATTTCTTGAGTTATCTTAGATTCATTCAGATTACTTGGAGGAAGTGTATACTGGCTACGCGTCTCAAAATGGACAAACAGTACTATTGCCGCTTTTCTCGTTTTACAAGCAAATGTCTTTTAAAGGAGTATGGGAACACACTCGTTCGGTTAGCCGAGTTTGGCTAGGTCCAGCCCAACTGAAGCATGCTGACGCCTTCAGACCATGCCCATTTCAAACTTTTCTTTCTAAAAAAAAAAATATATATAACAAGTTATTTAAGACTATTTAGTTAGCTGGCTAACTAATTAATCCTGCTTTATAGTATACCCCTATCAAGTCCATTCTGCTAAGCTCAAAATTGTTAATAATGCAAAACATAGCAACCGTCTTGGTCTCCACAAACGGCGGATCAGACGTTGGACAACAACTACTGAAATCATATCCACAATATCAACTCCATATCTTCTGACAAAGTGATGTGAGGAGAGAGGACAGACGAGGCCAGTCCTGCTGGTTAAATCCCAATATTTAGAAGCCACTGTTCACTTCAATCCATACTATGTAAATCCTTGAAGAGTTCCCCCTCCTCATCCTCAGCATACCCCCAAGACAGGTGTGCCCAAAAACCCGGTGCAGCTCTCCCGTCCTTCCCTTAGTCCTGGTGCCTCTTTGTGCTATGTCACTGCTCCGTATCTCAGAGGAACAAGCCATTAGAGGAGCAGTATGTCTGTGTGAAGGTTGCAGTGGTTACACTACCTGCATGCCGAGCTGCTGAGCAGTGTCCTGTAGCTGCAGCGTTACCGCGTCCTCCCCTGCCTGAGACGAGTCACCACCAGTCAAATCATAGAACACACCCGCTCCCTGCTCCCCAACACCCCCCTGACCCTCTTCCACAGGCCCACCCTCCTCCTCCAACAGCACCCCTCTCAGCTCCACCTGTACCTCCATGGAGTGTGCTACTGCCCTGGCATCCTCCCCAGGCCCCAGGATATCTGTCCGGGCAGCGTCCTCCCCCTCCGGTCTCCCTCTCATCAGTTGCTCGGTCAGCTCCACGCTCTCATAGCGGATCAGCTGCAGACGCATGAAGCCGTCCTCATGCTCCTTATACCTGGGAGAAGAGAGGGAAGAAAGAGAAAGAAGAGTTAGCCACAAGACCAAAATGATGACTGAAAGATGCTCAGACTTTCTCATTCACCTACTAATGACTCTGGAGTCAAACTACTTAGATTGAATGGAGGCCTTGTCAATACAGACCATCTCCACATAAACATGCTGTTAGATAGTTAACATTGCTGTTAAATGCATCTCTAATCACATGCACTTTAGAATTGGTTGTCCTAGTATGCTGGCTGTAAATGTTGTGTTTGCTATGTTCAAAAGCTCCGTAGTTGGTACCTGAATCGGGGGTGTCCAGAGGGCCATTTGAACTGGTGCTTCTTGCGGAGGTGGGCAGTGAGGCTGTTCCCTCTAGTGAAGCACTGCTCACAGACATGACACTTGTAGCGAGCCACAAAATCTCCCTGAGTTGTCAACACAAAAATGCAACATCTTAGAAAATAGGTCATGCATAGTTTTGGAACTGACAATTATTAGAGTTGTTTATTCATGCCTGACTTACCATATAGAGCTGACACAAACTGTACTGACTTCATATTGTCATTTTCAGCACATTTCCACCAACTATGGTGGATGCATAACCAGGCCAGCCCAGTGAAAAGGGTAAACATTTGTAAATCTCCCCCTCTCACCTCATGTACTTTCTTGTAGTGGTTCTTGATGGAGTGCAGTGTGCGTGTTGTGTAGTCACAGTTGGTGAAGTCACAGCGGTAGGCCGGCTCAGTGCTGTGGGTGTCCATGTGTTTACGAAGGTCGATCTGGTTCTTACAGCTGAGGAGAGATACACACACCACAGGAAAGATGGGTTAGGATGGGTTCTGCCTATACTAATCTACTAACATTCAGGCAACTTGCACACACTAAACATGTACTCCTTCAATATAATTCATTGTCATAATATTGACAGAGTATGGACATGATCTCTGTCAGAAAAGGATGGTGTTGGCTTATAGTCCTGGGCATTACCTAAGTAGTTACCTAATGTATTAACCTACCTGTACTCGCAGTATTCACAGCTGTAAGGCTTCTCATTGCTATGGCGGAACTTGATGTGGTTCCGCAGCGATGAGGGGGACGGGCAGGTCATGTCACACAATGGACACTTGTAGTGGTTCACTAACAGCAGATGGGGAGAGAGAAAAAGAGAAAGGAACTGATCAGAACACCGTACTACAGGGCAGCAAACGACAGCAGAGAATGATCAACGTGTGATATAAATACAAAGTTCAAGGGGCTGACCATGATTCCTCATGTGGTCCCTCAGTAGTCTCTCCGTTGCAAAGCGTTTGGAGCAGTGGGAACACTGGAACCTCTGACCTAGGACAGACAAGGGAACAGACACAGTCATGAGTCAGTCATTAAGGAAATGGGTTATTGGGTTATACTCCACAATGTTAGCAAAGCCCTAAATCCAATCCATCCCTGACCTTCCCCGCTCACCCTCAATGGTGGTCTGCCGACTGATGTGGTCAAAGAACTTGGTGTTGTTGGCGAACATCCCTCCACAGATTGGGCAGGCCACCACCTTCTCCCCGGTGTGGCTCCGCAAATGCTCCCGCATCTTAAAACGCCTTTTAAACGTGGCCTCGCAGTCTGGAGAAAAGTCAGGGGAAATAAGTACAGGTGATACTCTCAGTAGCGGTATAAACTCTGGTTCCAGGTCACATGACATCGGTAATACCCTGCTTTTACCTATTTTATTCACCCTCAATTCCAAAATAATGAAAAACCACACATTCTCCAATTGAAACATACAGTCACCTCTGTTTCTCCTGAATAGTTGTAAACTAGCCTGTGTTACTCACTGCTGCCATTTTTACAGGGGTCAGTGGACTCACCCTTCCAGCCACAGTGCAACAAGAGCTCCTTATCAGCAGAGGGTACGTCCATACACATACTGTGCATCTCCACATGGCGGTAGAACCACTCTGGGTTGGCAAAGGAGGGTTGCTGCAAACACATACACACAAATACATGTTGCTCTCATAGTAATGATCTTAGTAAGACCAACAAAAGTACAAGATCTGAAAACTTCACCACTTAAACTGATATGCTTAAATCGGTCCACTTGAATAGATTTGAGGGCATTCAACCTAAGCCCATCTAAATTAAAGAGCTTGTGCGTGTTCCGTGCACGTCCCTGGTCTATGCCCGGCTTAATGCTATGTCTGTCCACAAGCTTCACATCTAAGCTAGATATGACCCACACTAACAGTGTCTCACCTCACATTGCTCCCACTGGCAGATGAAGTTGTCTGTGATGTCAGGCACGATGTTGCGGTTGTGGAGGCCAATGGCGCAGGTACCGAGGCTGGGCTGGGCCTTGAGTACCCCCTGGCCCCACTGCTTCAGCTTGGTGTGGTAACAGTGGAAATAGACGTGGCGCTTAAACTCCTCAGCACTCTCCACAGAGCAGAACCCACAATCTATCCATAGACAGCTGAGCTCCTCTAGTGACAGAAAACGAACAAGATACATGTATATGGCATTGTACAACATGAGTGTCTTCCACAATAGCCTTAGATAGCTACTTTATCTCAAATCAAATTAACGTTTGACTTTTCTTTCTCCTGGCTTTTCCTGTCTCATGTATTGTATCTCTCACACAGAGGGTCACTCCACGTCGGAGGCACAGTGGCTGTGAAAAGAGACTAATCCATACTCCCCTTTCCCGCTCACCAAATGAGTACTTTTCCCCGTCCTCAATGTCCAGCGCCTTGAGGTGACCCTCCACATGCTCGCAGAACTCCTGCATCCGATCGAACGACTCTTGGCAGGACCCCCACTCACACGCCAATTCCAGCGGTGAGTCCTCTTTTCTCGCCCGTTTGCTTGCAGGAGGCATCGAATCTCACACTATACGTTCACATGAACGGTCGTGTATAACGCAAAAAGCTAACCTTATATGGAAACGAAAATTGCCTTGCTACCGAACGGTAGCTACGCTAGGCGTTAGCTAGCGAACGGCAGTAGTATCCAAGTGTAACAACAACGTTCTGATATCGTTACAACAATGTGATCGTATTGAAAAGTAATGTAGCTAGCAAGAAATGAAAAATCTAAAAGACAGTTTCTCAGTTATTTAGACTAGAAAGAAGAACCACATTTACAAGTTAACTAGCTAACCTGGATGTTTTTAAACAAATGTTTCCTGACGAGTTTCTGAGCTCCAATCATAAATATTCTTCTTCATCTTCTTCTTTGGGTTTGAGTTGGCGGATCGCACTCAACTTTCAAGGTGCATACACCGCCACCTACTGTACTGGAGTGTGAGGGCAGTCAAGGCCTAACTACATTAAATTATCTTAATTAGTCCTGTTCCACTAAGAAAGTGAAATAGACCCCTAGACACCACTTCCCTCACCTTTCCTCCCCCCGCTACATCACCCAAACCCCGTACAGCCTATCTAACCCTTTCACACAATCTCTCCCTATCTGCTTCATACAATTCACAAAATATTAACACATGCTCCCTCGTTTCCTCCACTAAACACTCATCACACATACCTGTTTCATGTCTCCCTATCATCCACAACGTGACATTCAAACCTGTGTGTCCAAACTGTAGTCTACTTTACACAACTGCCTCTCTCCTACATCCCCTACTCCCCACCTCTTCCTTTACTGACCGATGCACGCAATAAAATTGCCTCACCTTACTACTATCATTCCACTCCCTTTGCCAAAGATAGACCCCTTTTGCCCGGATCAAGGGCTTGACTTCCCTGCGGCCCAGCGGGAGCTGAATATCTACCCCCTCTCTCCTCACAGCACTCTTAGCCACCACATCGTCTCCACAAACAAGTCTCCCCTATCCGACCTGCATGTCTTCACACTACTCAACACTGCAGCCGAATCAGAGCAGATCACCACACTGAGTGGTTTCACCTCCTTCACCCATCTTAAACCTATAATCATGGCTATCAATTCTGCCGTATATGCTGACACATAATCAGTTAACCGCTTACATACTCCAACATTGAAATCTGGGATATACACCCCAGCCCCCACCCTTCCACTAACTGGATCCTTTGAACCATCTGTATATATCCTTAAAACAAATACAACCGATTATGTATATATCTCTCCACACACCGTCTCACGTCCTCACCCCATTCTCTCCTGCCCTCAATCATGTCCACATCTACACTTGTTTTCGGAAACAGCCACAGAGGAACGTTCTCCAATGCAATTGCCGGCCCTATCTCTCTCTCTCCCCCAGTCCATATTCTACCACCTTCTGCCCGATTGTCCACCCATACGCCCTCTGCTTACCCCCTCCTCGCTCCCAGCATTCCCTAGTTGCCGAGACCGCAGGATGTCCTTCTGAACTCCCTTTCGACCTCGCCTAGTACGCTAATGCAAGTTTGTCCCACCTTATCCTGTGGCAGTTCCCCACTATCCAGCTGCAATGCCTCAACAGGTGTCGTCCTGAAGGCACCCACACACAATCTCAGGGCCCTTGACTGTATCCTGTCTAGGCGCTTTAGTACCGTGTTGGCTGCTGATCCATATACAAAGCACCCATAGTCCAAAGATGACCTGATCAATGCCTGGTACATATACAACAGTGTTTGTCTATCCGATCTATATCCTGACCGTATATTTGCAGCCCTAACATCTTTAACCTTCCTCCTAGAAAACACCATAAAGCAGGACTTGGCCACAGACATCCTAAACCCCCATGTTAGAGCCCAATCTTCCACAACTCCCACAGCTTCTTTCATCTTCCTCATCACATATTTCACATTCCCACCTCTCTTCCATACAGTCCCATCATCAGCATACAAGGCCACACCCACTCCCTGTCCCACCTCCTTAAATATGTAATCTATCATCAGGGTGAACAACACCGGACTAACCACACTTCCCTGAGGAGTGCCATTGTGCACTTCAAACCGCATTGACAATTCTGACCCCACCCTCACCCGTATGACTCGATCGAACAGGAAGTCCATGATCCAGTTATACAGACGTCCCCAATGCCCAATGCACTCAACATGATCAACAACCCTTCCCTCCACATGGTATCGTAACCTTTCTCAATGTCAAAATACACAACACTCATTTCCTATTTTATTGCCAGGCCCTTGGCTATCGCTGTACTAACTGTCAATAGGGCATCCATGTCAGACCTCCCTCTCCTGAACCCAGTCTATGCTATGCTCATCAAACCCCTAACTTCCAAGAAATACATCATCCGACTCACTATCATATTTTCCATCAACTTACACGTTGGATGTCAGTGCGATAGGCCTATAACTGCCCGCCCTAGTAGGAGTTTTATCCACCCAGCAGGTATCACGCCAGTCCTCCAACCTTATTATACAACCCTAACACTGCTTCCAAACACACTGTTCAGTGCATGGTTAAACATCACATAACACACCCTACAGTGCATTCGGAAAGTATTCAGACCCCTTGACTTTTTACACATTTTGTTACAGCCTTATTCTAAAATTTATTAAATTGTTTTTTCTCTCTCATCAATCTATACACAATACCCCATAATGACAAAGCAAAAACAGGTTTTTAGATTTTTTTGCAAATTTATAAACATTAAAAAAACGAAAGTATCACATTTACGTATTCAGACTCTTTACTCAGGACTTTGTTGAAGCGCCTTTGGCAGCGATTACAGCCTTGAGTCTTCTTGGATATGACGCTACAAGCTTGGCACACCTGTATTTGGGGAGTTTCTCCCATTCTTCTCTGCAGATCCTCTCAAGCTCTGTCAGGTTGGATGGGGAGCATCGCTGCACAGCTATTTTAAGGTCTCTCCAGATATGTTCGATCAGGTTCAAATCCGGGCTCTGGCTGGACCACTCAAGGACATTCAGAGACTTGTCCCGAAGCCTCTTCTGCGTTGTCTTGGCTGTGTGCTTAGGGTTGTTGTCCTGTTGGAAGGTGAACCTTCACCCCAGTCTGAGGTCCTTAGTGCTCTAGACCAGGATTTCATCAGGGATCTATCTGTACTTTGCTCCGTTCATCTTTCCTCGAACCTGACTAGTCTCCCAGTCTCTGCCGCTGAAAAACATCCCCACAGCATGATGCTGCCACCACCATGCTTCACCGTAGGGATGGTGCCAGGTTTCCTCCAGATGTGACGCTTGGCATTCAGGCCAAAGAGTTCAATCTAGGTTTCATCACACCAGAGAATCTTGTTTCTCATGGACTGAGTCCTTCAGGTGCCTTTTGGCAAACTCCAAGCAGGCTGTCATGTGCCTTTTACTGAGGAGTGGCTTCCGTCTGGCCACTCTACAATAAATTCCTGATTGGTGGAGTGCTGCAGAGATAGTTGTCCTTCTGGAAGGTTCTCCCATCTCCACAGAGGAACTCTGCAGCTCTGTCAGAGTGACCATTGGGTTCTTGGTCACCTCCCTGACCAAGGCCCTTCTCCCCTGATTGCTCAGTTTGGCCGGGCGGCCAGCTCTAGGAAGAGTCTTGGTGGTTCCAAACTTCTTCCATTTAAGAATGACGGAGGCCACGGTGTTCTTGGGTACCTTCAATGCTGCAGACATTTTTTGGTACCCTTCCCCAGATCTGTGCCTCGACACAATCCTGTCTCGGCGCTCTACGGACAAGTCCTTCAACCTCATGGCTTGGTTTTTGCTCTGACATGCACTGTCAACTGTGGGACCTTATATAAACAGGTGTGTGCCTTTCCAAATCACGTCCAATCAATTGAATTTACCACAGGTGGACTCCAATCAAGTTGTTGAAACATCTCAAGGATGATCAATGGAAACAGGATGCACCTGAGCCCTATTTGAGTCTCATAGCAAAGGGTCTGAATACTTATGTAAATAAGGTATTCCTGTTTTTTATTTTTAATACATTTTCAAAAAATTCTAAAAACCTGTTTTCGCTATGTCATTATGGGGTATCTTCTCCAGGAGCAGTCCACCCGCAGCCCTCCAAAGCCCTTGTTGTCCCAAACATAGAAAACTAGAAAGCTTCTCCTGACTCCCGTTTTCTCTGTAAGACATCTCCATGCTCCTTTAACTTTTCCCTACGTCTCCTCTTACTCTCATCCCAAAGGTAGTCACAACTATGAACCGCTGCAAATGCACCACCTAGGACATTTGCCTTTTCTTTACTTAATACAGCTGTGACGTTTCCTTCTACCAACACTGGAATTCCAGCACTTTTACCCTACCACAATTTTTTTAAACATCCAAACTGCATCAATTTGGGTCCCTCTACCAATCAATTAGAAATCAATTCATAGCATAGGGGAAGAGGCGAAGCGAGAGGGTTCATGCCACGTTCACAACAACTGGGAACTCGTAAATCTCTGAATTCTGACTTCAGTGCATTCAAGACAACTGGGACCCCCCCAAAAAAAAAGAGCTCTGACTGGGAAAAATTGTTTTGAACGGTCATCCAACTTGGAATTCCATGTCAGGAACTCGGGCCTCTTTCTAAAGCTCAGACTTTCCGACCTGAAAATCACTGACGTCATGATTTGACCTCGTTTTTTTCAGAGTTCCCAGTTGTCGTGAAAGCACCATAACTCCCGTCAAAATCTGTCCACGATAAGCAGACCGATAAGCAGAACGAAAACGTCTCGATCAGACCGACACTATCATTGTGTTTTGGTACACCAGAAGTACATTCATTTCCAATACAATGCTGCGTTTGCCTTGTAACATTGCGTGTTCTGTGTGGTGCATACCTTGGATAAATCCAAGGTATGCATCAAATTGTAGGAGTAGACTTCACAGAAATAGTAGCAAAAGGTGAAAGTTGATATTTTGTTGCACACATATCCAGTAAACATTTTGGATTACATAATGTATAAAGTTTGACTGCAGAATGTATTACACAGCATTAACAAAAACATTCAAGTTAAATTGGTTTCCATCGCATTTTCAATTCTACTGATGGTATTGTCACAAAAACTGTTGTGTTACAGTGCCTTCAGAAAGTATTCATACCCCTTGACTTATTCCACATTTTGTTGTGTTACAGCCTGAATTCAAAATTGATTAAATTGTATTTTTTCCCTCACCCATCTACACACAATACTCCATAATGACAAAGTGAAACCATGTTTTGAGAATGTTTGTGCAAATTTATTGAAAATGAATGCAGAAATATCTCATTTACATAAGTATTCACACGCCTGAGTCAATAGTTTGTAGAACTTTTCAAAATTCTTCAAGCTCTGTCAAAATAGTTGTTGATCATTGCTAGACAACCATTTTCCATACATACAAGTTTTTCCATACATTTTCAAGTAGATTTAAGCCAAAACTGTAACTCAGCAACTCAGGAACATTCACTGTCTTCTTGGTAAGCAACTCCAGTGTATACAGTGCATTCGGAAAGTATTCAGACCCCTTGACTTTTTCCACATTTTGTTACGTTACAGCCTTATTCTAAAATTGATTAAATATATATATATATATATATATATATATATATACAATACCTGTCAAAAGTTTTAGAGCAACTACTCATTCAAGGGTTTTTCTTTATTTTTACTATTTTCTACATTGTAGAATAATAGTGAAGACATCAAAACTGTGAAATAACACATATGGAATCATGTAGTAACCAAAAAAGTGTTAAACAAATCAAACTATATTTTATATTTCATATTCTTCAAATAGCCACCCTTTACTTTGATGACAGCTTTGTAACACTCTTGGCATTCGCTCAACCAGCTTCATGAGGTAGTCACCTGGAATGCATTCCAATTAACAGGTGTGCCTTCTTAAAAGTTAATTTGTGGAATTTCTTTCCTTCTTAATGCATTTGAGCCAATCAGTTGTGTTGTGACAAGATAGGGGGGTATGCAGAGGATAGCCCTATTTGGTTAAAGACCAAGTCCATATTATGGCAAGAACAGCTAAAATAAGCAAAGAGAAACGACAGTCCATTATTACTTTAAGACATGAATGTCAGTCAATACGGAACATTTCAAGAACTTTGAAAGTTTCTTAAAGTGCAGTTGCAAAAACCATCAAGCGCTATGATGAAACTGGCTCTCATGAGGACCTCCACAGGAATGGAAGACCCAGAGTTACCTCTGCTGCAGAGGATAAGTTCATTAGAGTTACAGTGAGGGAAAAAAGTATTTGATCCCCTGCTGATTTTGTACGTTTGCCCACTGACAAAGACATGAACAGTCTATAATTTTAATGGTAGGTTTATTTGAACAGTGAGAGACAGAATAACAACAAAGAAATCCAGAAAACACATGTCAAAAATTTTATAAATTGATTTGCATTTTAATGAGGTAAATAAGTATTTGACCACTCTGCAAAACATGACTTAGTACTTGGTGGCAAAACCCTTGTTGGCAATCACAGAGGTCAGACGTTTCTTGTAGTTGGCCACCAGGTTTGCACACATCTCAGGAGGGATTTTGTCCCACTCCTCTTTGCAGATCTTCTCCAAGTCATTAAGGTTTCGAGGCTGACATTTGGCAATGGTCTAAGGCACTGCATCGCAATGCTAGCTGTGCCACTAGAGATCCTGGTTCGAATCCAGGCTCTGTCGTAGCCGGCCGCGACCGGGAGACCCATGGGGCGGCGCACAATTGGCCCAGCGTCGTCCAGGGTAGGGGAGGGAATGGCCGGCAGGGGATGTTGGTAGAGCATGGCGTTTGCAACGCCAGGGTTGTGGGTTCGATTCCCACGGGGGGGCCAGTATGAAAAAATAAAAAATAAAAATATATAATGTATGCACTCACTAACTGTAAGTCGCTCTGGATAAGAGCGTCTGCTAAATGACAAAAAAAAATAAAAAAATAACCTTCCGCTCCCTTTTCTATGGGATTAAGGTCTGGAGACTGGCTAGGCCACTCCAGGACCTTAATGTGCTTGTTCTTGAGCCACTCCTTTGTTGCCTTGGCCGTGTGTTTTGGGTCATTGTCATGCTGGAATACCCACACAAGACCCATTTTCAATGCCCTGGCTGAGGGAAGGAGGTTCTCACCCAAGATTTGACGGTACATGGCCCCGTCCATCGTCCCTTTGATGAGGTGAAGTTGTCCTGTCCCCTTAGCAGAAAAACACCCCCAAGTTTGACGGTGGGGATGGTGTTCTTGGGGTCATAGGCAGGATTTCTCCTTCTCCAAACACGGCGAGTTGAGTTGATGCTAAAGAGCTCGATTTTGGTCTCATCTGACCACAACACTTTTACCCAGTTCTCCTCTGAATCATTCAGATGTTCATTGGCAGACTTCAGACGGACCTGTATATGTGCTTTCTTGAGCAGGCGGACCTTGCGCTGCAGGATTTCGGTCCTTCACGGCGTAGTGTGTTACCAATTGTTTTCTTGGTGACTATGGTCCCAACTGCCTTGAGATCATTGACAAGATCCTCCTGTGTAGTTTGGGGCTGATTCCTCACCGTTCTCATGATCATTGCAACTCCACGAGGTGAGATCTTGCATGGAGCCCCAGGCCGAGGAAGATTGACAGTTCTTTTGTGTTTCTTCCATTTGCGAATAATTGCACCAACTGTTGTCACCTTCTCACCAAGCTGCTTGGCGATGGTCTTGTAGCCCATTCCAGCCTTGTGTATGTCTACAATCTTGTCCCTGACATCCTTGGAGAGCTCTTTGGTCTTGGCCATGGTGGAGAGTTTGGAATCTGATTGATTGATTGCTTCTGTGGACAGGTGTCTTTTATACAGGAACAAGCTGCGATTAGGAGCACTCCCTTTAAGAGTGTGCTCCTAATCTCAGCTCGTTACCTGTATAAAAGACACCTGGGAGCCAGAAATCTTTCTGATTGAGAGGGGGTCAAATACTTATTTCCCTCATTAAAATGCAAATCAATTTATAACATTTTTGACATGCGTTTTTCCTGATTTTTTTGTTGTTATTCTGTCTCTCACTGTTCAAATAAACCTACCATTAAAATGATAGACTGATCATTTCTTTGTCAGTAGGCAAATGTACAAAATCAGCAGGTGATCAAATACTTTTTTCCCTCACTGTACCAGCCTCAGACATTGCAGCCCAAATAAATGCTTCACAGAGTTCAAGTAACATACACATCTCAACATCAACTGTTCAGAGGACACTGCGTTAATCAGGCCTTCTTGGTCGAATTGCTGCAAAGAAACCACTACTAAAGGACACCAATAAGAAGAAGAGACTTGCTTGGGCCAAGAAACATGAGCAATGGACATTAGACCGGTGGAAATGTGTCCTTTGGTCTGGAGTCCAAATTTGAGATTTTTGGTTCCAACCGCTGTGTCTTTGTGAGACGCGGTGTGGGTGAACAGATGATGTCCGCATGTGTATTTCCCACCGTAAAGCATGGAGGATGAGGTGTTATGGTGTGGGGGTGCTTTGCTGGTGACACTGTCTGTGATTTATTTAGAATTCAAGGCACACTTAACCAGCATGGCTAACACAGCATTCTGCAACAATACGCCATCCGATCTGGTTTGGACTTAGTGGGACTATCATTTGTTTTTCAACAGGACAATGACCCAACACACCTCCAGGCTGTGTAAGGGCTATTTTACCAAGAAGGAGAGTGATGGAGTGCTGCATCAGATGACTTGGCCTCCACAATCCCCCGACCTCAACCAAATTGAGATGGTTTGGGATGAGTTGGACCGCAGAGTGAAGGAAACGCAGCCAACAAGTGCTCAGCATATGTGGGAACTCCTTCAAGACTGTTAGAAAAGCATTCCATTTTAACCAATTAAAAAGGGTGCTTGGAACCAAAAATAGGTTTTCGTTTTGTATGATACCCATCAAGGACGTGACTGGCGAGGCCACCTCCAAGGCGATGATGGACATCTTCAACATTACTGTGTAGATATGCCTATTTCTCACATCAATACAGACACAAGGGCTTCTTTGTTGGAGGTAGCCCTTTTCAGAAATAAGAGGTATCCTAGGTCTTTAGTGGCGCATTCAAAACAACTCGGAACTCTGCAATCTCTGACTTCCCGACTTCAGTGTGTTCAAGACACCTGGGAACTTGGAAAAAAACGAGCTCAGACTGGGAAAAATAGTTTTGAACGGTAATCCAACTCGGAATTCCAATTCAGAAACTCAGGCATCTTTCTTTGACCTGAAAATCACTGATGTCATGATTTGACCTTGTTTTTTCCCTAGAGTTCCCAGTTTAACAGACACAATGCAATCCTTAGGCTATACATTTCTGTGGAGATGTCTTATGGTTAAAGGCAGAGCTCGAATTGAGGGGGTATGTGAGGATATAGGCCTTATCCTTGTTATAGAGACGGGCAAAAAGCATATGCTGCCCCTTGTTTGCTTAGCCTTAGAAAAAACAACAGTCCAGATTATATAAAGCGATCTAGGCTATAACAATGATTAACTCCATGATTATTTCCGCATAGTCTACTAGCCTATCGAAGGTCTTGCTCAGCCTCAACATCACAGAAAATGTGGTTGGTTTATTAAATGCAACGCAATTTAGAATATTAGTGGTAGGCTATGCCTACCGCAAAATACCAAAAAGATAGAATCAGCATGGGTCTATGCATAGACCAAACAGCTTAACAGATACACCTTTTTATTCAGGAGAATCGCATTGAATCAGGCTTTTCATTTCAGTGCAGTTGCGTTCTTACGCATAACCTTAGCCTAAAGGGAACCGATAAAACCCCAGCCTGTTTTGATCACAGGTCATGATGAAGCCTGAACATTTCAGCTGTATGTAATTGATTTAGCCCACAATTGCCTACCTATATTTAATCTGGATATGACTAACAATAGCCTGACTAGGATCCTGACTTTTCCCCATGTTATATTTGTTACCAATTAGGCTAAATGTATTCCTATTAATAAGATTTTGTTTCCCTAATAATTTGCATAGGCAAATCATTGCGATTAATGTTATTTACCATGTTCTGCTTTTTATGAATAAACAGGCATCGGGGTAAAAAGTATCATTTCGATGCCCCCTTACAGATCAAAGTCAGCTAAATTTCCACTCCATTTATATGCAAATACATTCGATTCATACACTGGCTTGTCTGGCTGGCATGTTTTCATTTTAAACAGGCCTTCCCTTATCTACACTGAAATAATATTATTTCAGTAGTCCTCTATTATGATTTTAAAAACATCACAGCTCATTAGTACACCCTTGTGGTTTAATATATACCTATTGTATGTCCTAGGATATAGCAATGGGGATATGTAACCATTTACAATAATGAACACCTTGTGAAACAGCTGTGAAAACCAATCTGGCAATATTTAAGATTTAAATATATAAACGCTGATATTTTTTTGGTACATGTGTGTCAATTTACTTTCACAGATTTTTCTGTACACTCACATGGCAATCGTAGACAGAAATACTGAATTCTGGTGTGTGGAATAGTGAGTAGGTGGATGCTGTATGGATGGGAGGTTCTGCCTGTCACTTGTTCTCAACAGGCAGTCTCGGAAGGGGGACTCGAAGACGGAGACTGCAGAGTCCAGGCACTGCCGCTTTCTTTGTTACGAGTGTTTGCAGTGCTAGTGTTTTTAGCTAATCTGTATCTCACATTATGTGCTAATATGATAGTTCTCTTGCTCTTTCTTAGCAGATAATAACATGACAATGACAGTAGCTGATGTCATGAAAAGTTGGAGGACATCAGGTGGATCCATGTCTGGGTGTTAGGCAGAACTCCTAGGTCCTGGAGAACAGGAGCAGAGTAAAGGGAACAGGGTATGAGACAGAGGTAAACCAGCAAACACAGGTTTATCAGGTATGTAAAAATACAGTTATTGAATGATTTAATTTAAATGTTTGATTAGACATGCAATAATGTTAATGGCAGACAGAAAAGAAAGGATACCTGTCTAATTTTTTATGTCAGTGGGGTTGATGAGGGATGTAAGGCCCTCCTGTAGCTCAGTTGGTAGAGCATGGCGCTTTCAACGCCAGGGTTGTGGGTTCGATTCCCACGGGGGGCCATTATGAAAAATGTATGCATTCACTAACTGTAAGTCGCTCTGGATAAGAGTGTTTGCTAAATGACTAAAATGTAAAAATGTAAGGGATGGTCCCTGGAAAAGATAAGAGAGATGAGTTGTGAGAGAAACTCAAGGGTGGTGTCATGACCACTGGAGTCATACACCTTAACAGTACCTATCTGGAAGCGGCGGTTACTTAATGTGACCCAGTGGTTAGACTTGAGATTGACTATTTGGAGAAACCCTAGGGCCAGTGTTGGTACTGCAGACAGCATGGCTATGCTGCCCACCACGAGGAGGCAAATGCAAATAGTTATCATCTCAGATTTTTATATTCACCTTAATGGGTGGTGACCCCAGCTAGGAGTGAAAGAGCAGAAAGGTTTCCCAGGCCTCGCCTTCCTTTCGTCCTTCTTCCAAGCCAAGTCATTCGCCCGGATGTTGAAGCACTTGGTCCCCTTGATTCTCCTCCGCTGCCTCTCCTTCTGTTTCTCCTGCGCCTTGTCCATGTTCAGTCTCACCTTGATTGATAATAGAAATAAATGCAATTATATTTAATATTTTTACAAATACATCTTACATATCTCTTGGAGGGCCAGAAAATAAATTAACAGCGGACAATCATTTTTACCTGGTCAAAAAACTCCACATCCTTCTCAGCCCATGCCTGAAGGTGGTCCTCGAAGGCGTTCTGATCTGGTTCGACAACTTCCACCACATCAGGTGGAGTTTCAGTGATCTCAAAGTACGTTATACAAAAATAGCAATAGACAAACACTAAGTCAATCATACATTTTTATACTACAGTATATACAATAATTGTTTATACGATTGCATTGTTTACCTCAGTTAACAGCTGAGGCTCCGTCAGTACAGCAGGCAATAGGGTGAGTACTCTGGAGGCCTGGACACTGCTGTGTGCAAAGAAAATTACCTTCAGGTTGTCCTTCCACCATTCCTGTGACCCATCAAGGGACTTGCCCATGGCAGTCCTGTTGGTCCGTTAATCCAAACCTGGAGTCACTATACATCTACACATTCATACAGTATATCATACCTGGTATTCAAGATAACACGCAACATAGCACCACCACCTTTGAAGGTTTTTGTCAACCTCTGCTCAGATTTAAATAGCAGTGTTCCAAGAACCTCCACCAGGGGTAACTGTAGTATCCTCAAACTGACAAAAGGGAGACATGAGGACACCCCACACTCATTTTAGATCCCAAGGGGTCTTTACTTTCATACTGTATGCTCTCACTCTCATCACTATCTCCTTTGCCATCTTCTCATGTCTTTTCTTGGAACTCCATCCACACATACTGTAGCATCTTGTTTACATTTCTCACATTTTAGGCATCCAGCTGAGGCCTTGGATGGATCATGTTGCAATGAGATGGGCACAGAGGTATGTACAGTGGGGAGAACAAGTATTTGATACACTGCTGATTTTGCAGCTTTTCCTACTTACAAAGCATGTAGAGGTCTGTAATTTTTAGCATAGGTACACTTCAACTGTGAGAGACAGAATCTAAAACAAAAATCCAGAAAATCACATTGTATGATTTTTAAGTAATTAATTTGCATTTTATTGCATGACATAAGTATTTGATCACCTACCAACCAGTAAGAATTCTGACTCTCACAGACCTGTTAGTTTTTCTTTAAGAAGCCCTCCTGTTCTCCACTCATTACCTGTATTAACTGCACCTGTTTGAACTTGTTACCTGTATAAAAGACACCTGTCCACACACTCAAACAGACTCCAACCTCTCCACAATGGCCAAGACCAGAGAGCTGTGTAAGGACATCAGGGATAAAATTGTAGACCTGCACAAGGCTAGGATGCGCTACAGGACAATAGGCAAGCAGCTTGGTGAGAAGGAAACAACTGTTGGCGCAATTATTAGAAAATTGAAAAAGTTCAAGATGACGGTCAATCACCCTCGGTCTGGGGCTCCATGCAAGATCTCAGCTCGTGGGGCATCAATGATCATGAGGAAGGTGAGGGATCAGCCCAGAACTACACGGCAGGATCTGGTCAATGACCTGAAGAGAGCTGGGACCACAGTCTCAAAGAAACCCATTAGTAACACACTACGCCGTCATGGATTAAAATCCTGCAGCGCAAGCAAGGTCCCCCTGCTCAAGCCAGCGCATGTCCAGGCCCGTCTGAAGTTTGCCAATGACCATCTGGATGATCCGGAGGAGGAATGGGAGAAGGTCATGTGTTCTGATGAGACAAAAATAGAGCTTTTTCGTCTAAACTCCACTTGCCGTATTTGGAGGAAGAAGAAGGATGAGTACAACCCCAAGAACACCATCGCAACCGTGAAGCATGGAGGTGGAAACATCATTCTTTGGGGATGCTTTTCTGCAAAGGGGACAGGACGACTGCACCGTATTGAGGGGAGGATGGATGGGGCCATGTATCGCGAGATCTTGGCCAACAACCTCCTTCCCTCAGTAAGAGCATTGAAGATGGGTCGTGGCTGGGTCTTCCAGCATGACAACGACCCGAAACACACAGCCAGGGCAACTAAGGAGTGGCTCCGTAAGAAGCATCTCAAGGTCCTGGAGTGGCCTAGCCAGTCTCCAGACCTGAACCCAATAGAAAATCTTTGGAGGGAGCTGAAAGTCTGTATTGCCCAGCGACAGCCCCGAAACCTGAAGGATCTGGAGAAGGTTTGTATGGAGGAGTGGGCCAAAATCCCTGCTGCAGTGTGTGCAAACCTGGTCAAGACCTACAGGAAATGTATGATCTCTGTAATTGCAAACAAAGTTTTCTGTACCAAATATTAAGTTATGCTTTTCTGATGTATCAAATACTTATGTCATGCAATAAAATGCAAATTAATTACTTAAAAATCATACAATGTGATTTTCTGGATTTTTGTTTTAGATTCCGTCTCTCACAGTTGAAGTGTACCTATGATAAAAATTACAGACCTCTACATGCTTTGTAAGTAGGAAAACCTGCAAAATCAGCAGTGTATCAAATACTTGTTCTCCCCACTGTATGTACAGTCCTTTTCAGTGTGGCTGCAAATTAGTTGAACAGGAGAAGAGGATGCGGTTGCTTGTGGAGCGAGAGCAGTGTGGGTGGTGGGGAGAACAGCTGCAGTGACGCTGATTGGTTGCTCTGGCTCATCAATTCTTGACTAAAAGAAAGATAGATTTTGAAATTAGTTAGACATTGCCATAGTTAAACAGCTGAAAAGTCTTCATTAACATACTCCCAGAGATAGCAAGACATTCAGTATTCACTGAATGAAGAACCTACCCATCCCCATTTACAATTTCATTCATCAATGGAATAAATTATACTATAGCACATTCAATGACATTATTATTGTAGACTATAGGCTACTCATTTTTACATTACATTTTCGTCATTTAGCAGACGCTCTTATCCAGAGCGACTTACAAATTGGTGCATTCACCTTATAGCCAGTGGGATAACCACTTTACAATATGTATTTTATTTTATTTTAGTGGGGTAGAAAGGGGGGTAGAAGGATTACTTTATCCTATCCCAGGTATTCCTTAAAGAGGTGGGGTTTCAAGTGTCTCCGGAAGGTGGTGAGTGACTCCACTGTCCTGGCGTCGTGAGGGAGCTTGTTCCACCATTGGGGTGCCAGAGCAGCGAACAGTTTTGACTGGGCTGAGCGGGAACTGTGCTTCCGCAGAGGTAGGGGGGCCAGCAGGCCAGAGGTGGATGAACACAATGCCCTCGTTTGGGTGTAAGGACTGATCAGAGCCTGAAGGTACGGAGGTGCCGTTCCCCTCACAGCTCCGTAGGCAAGCACCATGGTCTTGTAGCAGATGCAAGCTTCAACTGGAAGCCAGTGGAGTGTGCGGAGGAGCGGGGTGACGTGAGAGAACTTGGGAAGGTTGAACACCAGACGGGCTGCAGCATTCTGGATGAGTTGTAGGGGTTTAATGGCACAGGCAGGGAGCCCAGCCAACAGCGAGTTGCAGTAATCCAGACGGGAGATGACAAGTGCCTGGATTAGGACCTGTGCCGCTTCCTGTGTAAGGCAGGGTTGTACTCTCCGAATGTTGTAGAGCATGAACCTACAGGATCGGGTCACCGCCTTGATGTTAGCGGAGAACGACAGGGTGTTGTCCAGGGTCACGCCAAGGCTCTTCGCACTCTGGGAGGAGGACACAACGGAGTTGTCAACCGTGATGGAGAGATCATGGAACGGGCAGTCCTTCCCCGGAAGGAAGAGCAGCTCCGTCTTGCCGAGGTTCAGCTTGAGGTGGTGATCCATCATCCACACTGATATGTCTGCCAGACATGCAGAGATGCGATTCGCCACCTGGTAATCAGAAGGGGGAAAGGAGAAGATTAGTTGTGTGTCGTCTGCGTAGCAATGATAGGAGAGGCCATGTGAGGATATGACAGAGCCAAGTGACTTGGTGTATAGCGAGAATAGGAGAGGGCCTAGAACTGAGCCCTGGGGGACACCAGTGGTGAGAGCACGTGGTGCGGAGACAGATTCTCGCCACGCCACTTGGTAGGAGCGACCGGTCAGGTAGGACGCAATCCAAGAGTGAGCCGCGCCGGAGATGCCCAGCTCGGAGAGGGTGGAGAGGAGGATCTGATGGTTCACAGTATCAAAGGCAGCAGACAGGTCTAGAAGGACAAGAGCAGAGGAGCGAGAGTTAGCTTTAGCACTGCGGAGTGCCACCGTGACACAGAGAAGAGCAGTCTCAGTTGAATGACCAGTCTTGAAACCTGACTGGTTTGGATCAAGAAGGTCATTCTGAGAGAGATAGCAAGAGAGTTGGCTAAAGTTTTGGAGAGAAAAGAAAGAAGGGATACTGGTCTGTAGCTGTTGACATCAGAGGGATCGAGTGTTGGTTTTTTGAGAAGGGGTGCAACTCTCGCTCTCTTGAAGACGGAAGGGACATAGCCAGCGGTCAAGGATGAGTTGATGAGCGAGGTGAGGTAAGGGAGAAGGTCACCGGAGATGGTCTGGAGAAGAGAGGAGGGGATAGGGTCAAGCGGGCAGGTTGTTGGGCGGCCGGCCGTCACAAGTCGCAAGATTTTATCTGGAGAGAGAGGGGAGAAAGAAGTCAAAGCATAGGGTAGGGCAGTGTGAGCAGGACCAGCAGTGTCATTTGACTTAACAAACTAGGATCGGATGTCGTCAACCTTCTTTTCAAAATGGTTGACGAAGTCATCCACAGAGAGGGAGGAGGGGGGGAGGGGGAGGAGGATTCAGCAGGGAGGAGAACGTGGCAAAGAGCTTCCTAGGGTTAGAGGCAGATGCTTGGAATTTATAGAGTGGTAGAAAGTGGTTTTAGCAGCAGAAACAGATGAAGAAAATGTAGAGAGGAGGGAGTGAAAAGATGCCAGGTCCGCAGGGAGTCTAGTTTTCCTCCATTTCCGCTCGGCTGCCCGGAGCCCTCTTCTGTGAGCTTGCAATGAGTCGTCAAGCCACGGAGCAGGAGGGGAGGACCGAGCCGGCCGGGAGGATAGGGGACATAGAGAGTCAAAGGATGCAGAAAGGGAGGAGAGGACGGTTGAGGAGGCAGAATCAGGAGATTGGAGGGAGAAGGATTGAGCAGAGGGAAGAGATGATAGGATGGAAGAGGAGAGAGTAGCGGGAGAGAGAGAGCGAAGGTTGCGACGGCGCATTACCATCTGAGTAGGGGCAGAGTGAGTAGTGTTGGAGGAGAGCGAGAGAGAAAAGGATACAAAGTAGTGGTCGGAGACATGGAGGGGAGTTGCAGTGAGATTAGTAGAAGAACAGCATCTAGTAAAGACTATTGGCTAAAGACGGCACGCTCAATAGTTTTGGAAAGAAAAGAAAGAAGGGATACTGGTCTGTAGTTGTTGACATCAGAGGGATCGAGTGTTGGTTTTTTGAGAAGGGGTGCAACTCTCGCTCTAGCACATCAAATTACATTATTATTGTCCACTAGCCTACTCCCCTATCGACACAGTAAATAATATTGCCTACGTGCTTTCAACAACACGTTATCAACTCCTTATCAACAAAAATGTATTATTTTCAAATAAACCAAATTTGCCTAATCAACACAGTAGGCCTAAACATTTCCTAACCATATCACAAATTAAATATAGTCTACTTACTACTCAATCGGATCAAGGACATCTTGGTAATTATTTTCATCGTCTCGGGAAACCATCTGGGGCAGACACTCGCGTCTGCCGCTTGTATGCCCCGTGTACGCGGTGCCGCGCGGTGAAACACCGCTTCCCATTCATTTTCAGTGGAAGAGAAGCGGAGAGCGTCGGGGACCTTTTGACGGCGCGAAGGTGGCGTAGGAGGCGGTGAAAAAGTTAAAACTTTCCCCAACTTTATGCAAATCACCAGAGGCGACCGCTGGGCGATGACCAATCATATCGAGTGGTTCCCATGACGAATTTGACGCTATGCGACCCAACATTGGAGACTTTCTTCAGCAAAGATGGCTGACAGAAATACTAGGATGGAAGCAAATGTAATGATAACGTCATAACTAATCATGCAAAGAATGTACTGTGGAGAGGAATATGTTAGTTAATGTAGAGACAAACGATTATGCATCTTTTTTTGTCATAAAGTTAATTTACGAAAATCTCTATTTAGCAAGCTAGCTGACTAGCTAACTGTTACGGATACAGGTATCCTGTGTTTTTGTGTGTTTCTCTCCTTCTGCCCTAATCACAGGTGTCCTGTATGTTCCTGATTGGTGGTCGTTGAGGTGTCTGCTGATTGGACCAATCAGTGAACATTCCTGTGCATTGCACCACCTGTTACTCGTTTTGTTCAATCACACATCCCATTGTATAAAAACCAGACTTGTGTTTGTTGTGAGAGAGAGAATATTTCCGTATGTGAGTATGGGCACGGTGGTGTCCTGTTTTTGGTTACTCACTAAGTTGCTGTTTACTATGATTGGTAATTCTGTTAGACTACTGTTTTGTATGTGAGTAATGGATACTGTGATGTCCTTTGTTTAGAGTACTCACTAATTTGCTGGTTACTCTGTTTGGTAACTATTGTGTGTTTCTGGGAAAAGGGGAGTTTGAGCTAGCTGCCCTTGGGCATACATTTCCCGTAGAAAGAACTGTCTATAAACACTAGTTAGACCTGAGCGGACCACCCACTGTATTTTTGTATGGTAGCAGTAGCCTAGCGGTTCTTGAGGCAGGCAAGATCAGCTTAGGGGGTTTTACACTATTGTTTCATTTCTTGGGTCCTGCTCAGCCCTTTTTCCCAAACCCTTACCGTGTGTTCAGAAATAAACCATTTGTGTTTGACGGTAGTTCATGGTTGTTGTGTCATATTTGTTCTCACTGTTCCATGCCACACTCCTAATTTGCATAATTTATGTTACGGGTCTCATGTCCATCCACCCTAGATGTTTAGAGCCACGGGGTTCGTAACACTAACATTAGCCAGCTAGAGTATGAAATTGTAATTCTGGTTTAATGTTTTAGGGACTCCTGAAACAACCAGCAAACCAGGCTGTCGTCTTGTGAAACAGTGGATGTAAATAATCTAGCTAGCTAAAGCATTTACTGCAAATTGAATGTACAATTTTGTAAGCTTGCCTTGCTGATATTTGCTATGCAATGCAGCTGAAGTAACGTAGCTAGCTAACTATTTTCTTGCATATTGTGTAGTGGAGGATAAAAATACCTGTATGCCTATGGATGTGTAGCTAGCTATGTAGCCGATCTTTGTATGGACCCTAAAATGTTTGGTATAAATATTAGTTTAGAACCTATCTATGAACCTCAGCTATCATAGCCGGTTGCTAAAGGAATTACCCTATTAACTCAGCACTGCACCAGTTTGGTCCATTCACCCATGTGTCTAATACGTGTGGCTCAGTTGGTAGAGCATGGCGCTTGCAACGGCAGGGTTGTGGGTTCGATTCCCATGGGGGGCCAGTATGAAAATGTATGAACTCACTACTGTAAGTCGCTCTGGATAAGAGCGTCTGCTAAATGACTAAAATGTAAAATGTTGTATCAACTTCAAGACAGTCTGAATGACATTAATGAAGCCTATGGATTGAGTAGAATATAATATAACTTTGTGCCAAGGATGCAAGTCCTATGCACGCACCCCACACCTGGAGTTCCAGGTCTCAGGCAGCCTCTGGAACTGCCGTTCTGCTGCCAACAAAGCTGACTTCATCCCAGCCTATGCTAATCTCCAGTCCCTCGACTTCCTGGCGCTGACGGAAACATGGATTACCACTGAAAACACTGCTACTCCTACTGCTCTCTCCTCGTCTGACCATGTGTTCTCGCATACCCCGAGAGCATCTGGTCAGAGGGGTGGTGGCACAGGAATCCTCATCTCTCCCAAGTGGACATTCTCAATTTTTCCCCTAACCCATCTGTCTATCTCCTCATTTGAATTCCATGCTGTCACAGTCACTAGCCCATTTAAGCTTAATATCCTTGTCATCTATCGCCCTCCAGGTTCCCTTGGAGAGTTCATCAATGAGCTTGACGCCTTGATAAGTTCCTTTCCTGAGGATGGCTCACCCCTCACAGTTTTGGGGGGATTTCAACCTCCCTATGTCCACATTTGACTCATTTCTCTCTGCCTCCTTCTTTCCACTTCTCTCCTCTTTTGACCTCACCCTCTCACCGTCCCCCTACTCACAAGGCAGGCAATACGCTTGACCTCATCTTTACTAGATGCTGCTCTTCTACTAATCTCACTGCAACTCCCCTCCATGTCTCCGACCACTACTTTGTTTCCTTTTCTCTCTCGCTCTCCTCCCACACTACTCACTCTGCCCCTACACAGATGGTAATGCGCCGCCGCAACCTTCGCTCTCTCTCTCCCACTACTCTCTCCTCTTCCATCCTATCATCTCTTCCCTCTGCTCAATCCTTCTCCCTCCAATCTCCTGATTCTGCCTCCTCAACCCTCCTCTCCTCCCTTTCTGCATCCTTTGACTCTCTGTGTCCCCTATCCTCCCGGCCGGCTCGGTCCTCCCCCTCCAGCTCCGTGGCTTGATGACTCATTGCGAGCTCACAGAACAGAGCTCCGGGCAGCGGAGCGGAAATGGAAGAAAACTAAACTCCCTGCCGACCTGGCATCTTTTCCTCCCTCTCTACATTTTCTTCATCTGTTTCTGCTGCTAAGGCCACTTTCTACCACTCTAAATTCCAAGCATCTGCCTCTAACCCTAGGAAGCTCTTTGCCACATTTTCCTCCCTCCTGAATCCTCCCCCCGCCCCCCCTCCTCTCTCTCTGTGGATGACTTCGTCAACCACTTTGAAAAAGAAGGTTGACGACATTCGATCCTCGTTTGTTAAGTCTAATGACACTGCTGGTCCTACTCACACTGCCCTACCCTATGCTTTGACTTCTTTCTCCCCTCTCTCTCCAGATAAAATCCTGCGACTTGTGACTGCAGGCCGCCCAACAACCTGCCCGCTTGACCCCATCCCCTCCTCTCTTCTCCAGACCATCTCCGGTGACCTTCTCCCCTACCTCACCTCGCTGATCAACTCATCCTTGACCGCTGGCCATGTCCCTTCCGTCTTCAAGAGAGCGAGAGTTGCTCCCCTTCTCAAGAAACCAACACTCGATCCCACTGATGTCAACAACTACAGACCAGTATCCCTTCTTTCTTTTCTTTCCAAAACTATTGAGCGTGCCGTCTTTAGCCAACTCTCTTGCTATCTCTCTCAGAATGACCTTCTTGATCCAAACCAGTCAGGTTTCAGGACTGGTCATTCAACTGAGACTGCTCTTCTCTGTGTCACGGAGGCTCTCCCGCACTGCTAAAGCTAACTCTCTCTCCTCTGCTCTTGTCCTTCTAGACCTGTCTGCTGCCTTTGATACTGTGAACCATCAGATCCTCCTCTCCACCCTCTCCGAGCTGGGCATCTCCGGCGCGGCTCACTCCTGGATTGCGTCCTACCTGACCGGTCGCTCCTACCAAGTGGCGTGGCGAGAAGCTGTCTCCGCACCACGTGCTCTCACCACTGGTGTCCCCCAGGGCTCAGTTCTAGGCCCTCTCATTTTCTCCCTATACACCAAGTCACTTGGCTCTGTCATATCCTCACATGGCCTCTCCTATCATTGCTACGCTGACGATACACAACTAATCTTCTCCTTTCCCCTTCTGATAACCAGGTGGCGAATCGCATCTCTGCATGTCTGGCAGACATATCAGTATGGATGACGGATCACCACCTCAAGCTGAACCCTGGCAAGACGGAGCTGCTCTTCCTCCCGGGAAGGACTGCCCGTTCCATGATCTCGCCATCACGGTTGACAACTCCGCTGTGTCCTCCTCCCAGAGTGCGAAGAGCCTAGGCGTGACCCTGGACAACACCCTGTCGTTCTCCGCCAACATCAAGGCGGTGACCCGCTCCTGCAGGTTCATGCTCTACAACATTCGGAGAGTACGACCCTGCCTTACACAGGAAGCGGCACAGGTCCTAATCCAGGCACTTGTCATCTCCCGTCTGGACTACTGCAACTCGCTGTTGGCTGGCCTCCCTGCCTGTGCCATTAAACCCCTACAACTCATCCAGAATGCCGCAGCCCGTCTGGTGTTTAACCTTCCCAAGTTCTCTCACGTCACCCCCCTCCTCCGCACACTCCACTGGATTCCAGTTGAAGCTCGCATCCGCTACAAGACCATGGTGCTTGCCTATGGAGCAGTGAGGGGAACGGCACCTCTGTACCTTCGGGCTCTGATCAGTCCCTACACCCAAACGAGGGCATTGCGTTCATCCACCTCTGGCCTGCTGGCTCCCCTTCCTCTGCGGAAGCATAGTTCCCGCTCAGCCCAGTCAAAACTGAAAACTGTTCGCTGCTCTGGCACCCCAATGGTGGAACAAGCTCCCTCACGACGCCAGGACAGCAGAGTCACTCACCACCTTCCGGAGACATTTGAAACCCCACCTCTTTAAGGAATACCTGGGATAGGATAAAGTAACCCTTTTACCCCCCAAAAAAAAAATTTTGTAAAGTGGTTATCCCACTGGCTATAGGGTGAACGCCGCACCAATTGGTGAGTCGCTCTGGATAAGAGCGCCTGCTAAATGACGTAAATGTGCCCTTGAGCAAGGCACTTAACCCTAATTGCTCCTGTAAGTCGCTCTGGATAAGAGCGTCTGCTAAATGACTAAAATGTAAAATGTAATGTAAAATATACATGTAGTTATTACCATGCATGAGATCCCCACATTGAAGCCTGTACATTGAATATATTCACTGATCATGTACTCTACTTTGGCAAATAAAGGTGCAGTTCAGGTATGAATGTCTGTGAGACATTATTTTTCAGTCATATCCAATAACAGGAGGGTTCAAACTCTTTGTCTGCATGTATGTATTACAGTTATACACTTCAACAGTGTTTAGCAATCCTGGTCCTGGGACATCAGTGGTTACACATTATAACTATGCAATAGACTACAAACATGATTTAACTAGTTAAAGGCTGATTTGTAATTCATATATACAGAAGCAGAATTTAAAAACACTACACTACACTTCCTACTCTAAAACCGGTTCATCTCACCATCTAATTTCCTTCATCTGCATTGATCTGACACAGGATAGGTGTAGTATTTCATCAAATGAGAGACTTCATTTCAACCAGTAGAGAATGTGAAACGCTTTATTGAAAGAAGTTAATTATCCAAGTGTTATAAATACATAATACATGCATTATAAATATTATAATTGTAATATTATATTCTAAATAAAAGTTCAATCTGTACTTCAATGCACATCTGGTGTGCATTATAAAAACAGAGGAAGAAAGAGGAGGCGGGTAGAGAGGTGTAAGAAGAGTGTAAAAGACAGAAAGGGAAAGAGGGAAGAACAGAGGAGCAGGGAAGGCAGCATATGATTTACAGTGCTACCCTAATATTCTCTCAGTTCATCACAATTACATAATAGTGTCTCTAGCGGTGTCTCCTAACCAGCCTTGGGTCCCCAGTTGGCCCGAAGGTTATCTTAAGAGCGGGTGAGATGGTGATGACGGGTCTGGGGGTTGGCACCCTCTCTCACATCAAAACATACCTGCAGACGAGAGACAGATGGAGAGAGAGAGAGCATGATTAAGCCTTGTGTTTTTTTATTTTATTCTAACACTGTCAGTCATCATATTCATCAGGAGATTAAATGCAAAACTGACCTTGTATCATTAACTCTGGGACTGCTACATCTCTCTGTATTTCAATGTAAAGCATCTCTTTAATAATACTTCCTGTTGACCCGACCAAGTGACCTCTCACCTCTGATCATGCTGTGTGTAGGTGTGGGTTATAGGGTGTCTAACTATTCTAAATGTTTTCAATATGGGTGACTCTTAAGAGCCTGTTTTGTTTTTGTACAGACATCACCCTTACCTGAACAGCACCCTCACCTGAGAAGTAGAAATCAAAAGGAGAGAAACTCTGAATTTAATAACGGCAGTTGACATAGCTAAGTAAATGGAAGAATACTCTTATTGCAATGTGGATGGCTCTTAAAAGAGCATTTGGTTGTGCATAGTGTAGTCTATGGTATAGTCAGGGAACAGCTCCCTATTCGAAGAAGTAGGAGGTGAAGATCTCCCGCACATGGATTGTCTCCGGTGCTCGTTGTTGGCCCCCATCCTTGAAACATCCTGCAGAGCAGCAGACCTCTCCTCTGGCACACGGTGGCGATCTGTAGATCCCCTTTTGGTCCTCGTGTCCATCCTCATGAAGTTATGCAGGACACAGGTACCCTTCACACGCCTGAATTCCCCCAGGAGGCAGTCCCAGATGGCCCTAGTTACCTCGCCGCTGGCCAAGGCCACCAGGGGGCGCCACTACATCCAGCCAGCACCCTTCCCCAGCGGGGAGAGGGCCAGAGAGGGCTGAGGCTGACCCAGGGAGGGGGGCCAGACCCCCGGAGAGAAGTGCCTACCCTCGCCCATGGCCACCAGGGGGCAACAGTACATCCAGCCAGCTCCCTGCACCAGGGAAAGGGGGGGAGACGGCCAGAGAGGGCTGGGGCCGACTCAGGGAAGGGGGGCCAACCCCCTGAGAGGGTGGCCAATCTCCGCCCGCTGCCAGGGGGGCGCCACTCCATCCAGCCACGCTGCTCTCTGCACCAGGAAGAGGGGGGAGACTGCCAGAGAGGGATGGGGCCTACCCAGGGCGAGGGGGGCCGACCACCGGAGAGGGCCCGACCCCTGCCCGTGGCCACCAGGGGGCGCCACGAAATACACCCAGAGAGGGCTGGGGCCGGCCCAGAGAGCAGGAGCTGACCTCCGGAATGGGAGGGTCGACCCCCGCCCGCGGCCACTTCATCCAGCCAGCTCCCTGCTCCAAGGAGATGGGGGGAGAGGGCCCAGTGAGGGGGGGCCAATCCCTGGAGGGGTCCTAACCCCTCGCCTATGGCCACCAGGGAGCACCACTACATTCAGCCAGCTCCCTGCACAGGCTGGGGAAACCCTGGGGGCCGACCCCCGCCCAAAGTCAAGGCCACCAGGGGGCACCACTACATCCAGCCAGCTCCCTTCCCCAGCTATAGAGAGAAATTGTAATGGCATCTGTTTTGTCGGCACTAACTCCGCCATGGTTCGTTCGACAGCCTATGGGGTAATGAGCGGCATTTTTGTAGTTTTTTTTAAATAATCAACGAAAACAACTTATTTGGGAAATATAGGCTTAGAAAATGTTATACGTTTTCCTCTATGAGAGAATCTTCATCAGCTAATGTCATATCTTGTGATTTTTTAAGCCTTTATGTATTGAAGAAAAAGCACATAAAGGCTTCATAATTCATAAAGGTCATGTTAAATGACTGATATTATCTCATAGAAGAAAATGTAAAAGATCTCCTAAATCCGTCTTAATCTCAGACCTTATTTTCAGCGTTTTGTCATGTTATTTTTCTACCATTATTACTGTACATTTACATTTTAGTAATTTAGCAGACACTCTGGTAATATTTTGCTAAATACATATTCTGTAACTCACATCTCTGGGCTATCTTTTAGCATTTTCCTCACAGTAACAGACATTTTCAGCCTTTGTTGGTCTTACACCAATATATATATTCCTTTATGGCATTGAAAAATCAATTAAGTTCCTCCACATTGAAATGAATGGTGGCCAACTTGAAAATAGGCTGCTGTGACAGATTTTACACTAAATCTATGATGACTCTATGAAACCTTTCAAATGGGTCTCCTTGTTCTGTGGGAAGTTTGGTGTAGTTATCATCTAGGGTTTTGTTCAGTGTATATACATCCATGTGAAAACGTGCTGCAAACTGAGACGTCATCGCTCAAGTTGGTAATCCAATGTTTTGAGAATAGCTGGCTTGCCCTCTGTCTAGTACATAAAATGCAAATATCTAATGTTATCTTAAGGCTTCCTCTGCACCGTTTCTTTTGTTATTGATAGGCTGTACATCTACCTGCTTATTCCCACCATTCTGAAACCTGTGCTAATTTCATTCAACAACTTTAAAAAAAGGGTAGTAGACATTTACAGATCATAGTCTAGCCCAAAACTAATGAGACTGTTTCAGCATGTAAAAAGTAACAGTACAAAACACACATCGTTTTATCAAACATTAAAAAAGGCAACATAAAATAATAAAAGTGAGTTTTGACGGAATAGATATTTAATAAACATTCCAAAACAATACATTATACTATAGACTTGCCAAATTACTCACATCCAGCATAAAACACTTTAGAAACAGAATTAACTAAAATAATTCTGTATTTATTTCAGAAAATGTAACAATTGTTCATGAAGCAATCATTGTATGACTTGGTGAAGTTGTGGTCTACCATTATTACTGTACATACATTCCGGGTACGAAGAACGTGAAGGCAGACACACTGCCCCAGCTGTATGACACAGAGGAGAGGCCCAGAGACAACACCCCCATACTCCCGGCCTCCTGCATCGTGGCGCCGGTAGTGTGGGCGATGGATGCGGATATAGAGCGGGCATTACGCACAGATCCATCTCCACCTCAGTGTCCAGCTGGGCTGCAGTACGTGCCTGCTCCTATCCGTGATCGTTTGATCTACTGGGCACACACGTCACCCTCCTCTGGTCACCCAGGTATCGGTCGTACAGTGCGCTGCCTGACCGATAAATACTGGTGGCCTACCTTGGCTAAGGACGTGAGGGTGTGCTTCTCCTCCTGCTCGGTGTGCGCCCAGAGTAAGGCACCGAGGCACCTCCCAGCGAGTAAGTTGCAACCATTACCAGTTCCACAACGACCATGGTCTCATCTAAGTATTGATTTTCTTACTGATCTTCCCCTCTCCCAAGGTAACACCACCATCCTGGTCGTTGTGGACCGCTTTTCGAAGTCCTGCCGCCTCCTTCCTCTGCCCGGTCTCCCCACGGCCCTACAAACTGCAGAGGCCCTGTTTACTCACGTCTTCCGGCACTACGGGGTATAGTGTCCGACTGAGGTCCCCAGTTCACGTCTAGGGTCTGGAAGGCGTTCATGGAACGTCTGGGGGTCTCGGTCAGCCTGACCTCTGGATTCCACCCCGAGAGTAATGGGCAGGTGGAAAGGGTTAATCAAGATGTCGGTAGGTTCCTATGGACCTACTGCCAGGACCGGCCGGGGGAGCGGTTCTTGCCATGGGCAGAATATGCCCAGAACTCTCTCCGCCACTCCTCCACTAACCTAACGCCCTTCCAATGTGTTTTAGGTTACCAACCGGTTCTGGCACCGTGGCACCAGAGCCAGACCGAGGCTCCTGCGGTGGATGACTGGTTTCAGAGCGCGGAGGAGACTTGGGACGCTGCCCACGTTCACCTCCAGCGCGCCGTGCGTCATCAGAAGGCCAACGCTGACCGCCACCGCAGGGAGGCCCCGGTCTTCGTACCGGGGGATCGGGTCTGGCTCTCGACCCGGAATCTGCCCCTCCGCCTGCCCTGCCAGAAGCTGAGCCTGCGGTTTGTGGGGCCGTTTAAAGTCCTGAGGAGGATAAACGAGGTCACCTACAGGTTATTACTTCCCCCTGATTACCGTATTAACCCCTCGTTTCATGTGTCTCTCCTCAGGCCGGTGGTGGTTGGTCCGCTCCAGGAGTCTGAGGTGCGGGAGGTCCCTCCACCTCCTCTGGACATTGAGGGGGCCCCGGGGTACTCGGTCCGTTCCATCCTGGATTCGAGGCGTCGGGTGGGGGGCCTTCAGTACCTCGTGGAGTGGGAGGGGTACGGTCCGGAGGAACGGTGCTGGGTCCCAGAGAGGGACATCCTCGATCCCTCCCTGTTTCGGGATTTCCACCGTCGCCATCCGGCACGCCCTGCTCCGTGTCCTCCTGGCCGTCCCCGAGGCCGGGGTCGGCGCGCGTCAAGGGGGGGGTACTGTCACGACTTCCGCCGAGGCTGCCTCCCCTCCTTGTTCGGGCAAGTTTCGGCGTTCGTCGTCACCGGCATACTAGCTACTGCCGCTCCCATTCTCATCACTCCACTTGTCTTGTCTTGTCAATCACACACACCTGGTGCTCATCCCCTAATTAGTCTGTGTATAAGTGTTCCCTCTGCCCCTTTGTCTTTGTAAGTGATTGTTCTATGTGGGAGGAGAGTAGCTCGGTTGAGATACGCTCTCATTTATTTTGCCAGGGTTGATTTTCCCCTGTGTCATTACATTTATTGTATTTTCTGAGACTGTGTTTGGTCAAGGAGGATTGTTTCCCCTGAACCTGTTTCGATTGCCGTTGTAGGCGCATTGTATGTCTGGAAGGAATAATTCTGCATCCGGTTATTTTTCGTCCAGGGTAGGGGAGGGAATGGCCGGCAGGGGATGTAGCTCAGTTGGTAGAGCATGGCGTTTGCAACGCCAGGGTTGTGGGTTCGATAAAATAATGTATGTGCTAACTGTAAGTCGCTCTGGATAAGAGCGTCTGCTAAATTACTAAAATGTATCTGTAAGTGTGCTATTTTAGATATGATTTTATACATTCCATCACGGTTTACAACTAGTACTGTATAGCTTTTATGAATCTGCATTTCTCTTCTGAAAGTCCACCAGCATGTTGTGCTAACAAGCTTCCCATACCTTTCTATTGTATGTTAGCTAACTAGCTGGTTAACTTTATTTTATACTGACTAGCCAAGAGGGTGTTGTACCTAGTTTGTTTACACATTTCATAGTAAAGATGTCGCCCCATTTCATGCCAACTGAGCCCAGCAACTTGTGATAGAAATGCATGGCATCATCGTTATGTTACTGAAACTGACTTTTATATATTTTTAATGCTAGCTACAATGTTAGTTAATTTGTGTGCTAACCCAGCTAGTTATTTATTGTTCAAAAGCAGGAATGAGACACTGGATGTATGTCAGAGACACATACAGTAGTAACCCTGCGTAGCATCCCTGTATGCTTGCTCGACATCTACCAAGAGGTCTGGACCTTCATGGCACAGAAAGAACAGGTTAGGTCTAAACAAGCAGCCCTCGTCCAACTTCTCTCCCTCAATCACTACAGTATCATTACAAAATGTCAAAGGTCTTGGATAAAAAGAGAAAAGGACAAGGATACAAAAATCCCCTTTCTCCATACAGCTAGGCTGCCCATAACAGCTAAATCAGAGCAGTACTTCACCAGTTGCTTTGCTCTACTCTTAGACAGGCCTGCAATCTGAAGGCCACATACCGTAAGCCTATGTACGTGGCAGAGATGGCAAAATATCAATGCTATCAACTTGCACTTATATCCAAGGCTGTCCGAGCGTGATACAAGGTTATGGTATTTCAGATGCTTGTCAGCAAAGGCCTGATCCATTTAAAGTAAGTGTGCAAAGCTGTCATCAAGGCAAAGGGTGGCTATTTGAAGAATCTCAAATATAAAATATATTTTGATTTGTTAGACTTTTTTTTGGTTACTACATGATCCCATATGTGTTATTTCATAGTTTTGATGTCTTCACTATTATTCTACAATGTAAAAAATAGTAAAAATAAAGAAAAACCCTTGAATGAGTAGGTGTGTCCAAACTTTTGACTGGTGGTGTATTTAAAAGGGATCTTAAAACACACCTTTTTAGTCTTAAATTGTTATTGTGTGGCTTGTAAAGGGTAGTGACTATTAATACATTAATCTAAAAGTCAAACAGATGGGGTTTTGGAAAAGTAGGTACTTTAGTCAAAACACCCCATCTAGTGGATGTATAGTGTCAGAATGAGTAGGAAATCACTATTCAAGACAAATAAATTAATGTATTATCAGGTTACAATCTTTGCAAAATAAGGCAATTGATATGTTATTAACTTGAGGTATGGAATAAGGGATGAAATAATTGGAATGTTAATGACATCTCCATGGGTCCACCTTGGGGGGTCAAAGGTCATACAGTACCTGTATGCATTTTGGGGTATATTGATGAGACAGAATGGGCATTATTGAGATGTGCTTTATTATCACATGTTACCCTAGATGATAACTACACCGAACTTCCCACAGAACAAGGAGACCCATTGGAAAAGATTCATAGAATCATCATAGATTTAGTGTAAAATCAGTCACAGCAGCCTATTTTCAAGTTGGGCGCCATTTATTTAAATGTGGAGGAACTGAATAGATTTTTCAAAGCCATAAATTAATTAATAATTGCTGTAACAAGACCAATAAAGACTGAAAATATGTGTTACTGTGAGGAAAATGCTGTGAGTTACAGTATATGTATTTAGCAAAATATTACAAGAGCGTCTGCTTACATACTAAAATGTAAATGTAATAATGGTAGAAATATGACAAAACGCCGAAAATAAGATCAGGTTAAGACGGGCTTAGGAGATCTTATACGTTTTTTCTATGAGATAATATCAGTCATTTAACATGACCTTTATCAATTATGAAGCCTTTATGTACTTTTATTCAATACATAAATGCTTACAAAATCACAAAATGTGACGTTAGCTGATGAAGATTATCATAGAACAAAACGTATAACATTTCCCTAAGCCTGTATTTATCAAATATGTAATTTTCGGCGATAATCAAAAAAACCTACAAAAACGCCATTCATTACCACATAGGCTGTCGAAAGGCACAATGGCGGAGTTAGCTGGGACAGGGAGCTGGCTGGATGTAGTGGTGCCCCCTGGTGGCCGCTGGCGGGAGTCAGGCAACCTCCCTGGTGCAGGGAGCTGGCTGGATGTACTGGTGCCACCTGGTGGCCATGGGCGGGGGTAGGCACACCTCTCCAGGGGTCTGGCCCCCCTCCCTGGGTCAGCCTCAACCCTCTCTGGCCCTCTCCCCCATATCGCTGGGGAAGTCTATGGGTTAGAGCATTAACATCACCTGTAAATGCACACTGGACAGGTGTAAAGAACATGTGTAAAAATGACCATAACAAGCGTTCTAATCACCTGTAAATGCATACGGGACAGGTGTAATGAATACGTGTAAAAATGACCATAACAAGCGTTCTAATCACCTGTAAATGCACACTGGACAGGTGTAATGAACACGTGTAAAAATGACCATAACAAGCGTTCTAATCACCTGTAAATGCACACTGGACAGGTGTAATGAACAGGTGTAAAAATGACTTTTGACAATTGATAAAAGCAAGTGAAAAATGATCATTACAAGTGTTAAAACGTCTTCCGGGTAAGACGATTTGAACCTTTTGGCTTTCCATAGTTGCCAGCACTCCCACAAGCCAGCCAATCTGGGCGGCCTAAGCGGCAATTTACCTCGTGCTAGTGTACACTAGCCGTAACAAATTAATGTCTGTGTCGCCGCCGAGCTCTCAAATACCGTGCCCGTGTCTCACTCTATGAACGGTCACTGCTATCCGGATTCCTTGGGACGTCCCTACCCCTGAACTATAACCCTTAACTAACACTAAACTTAAACATTTTACATTTCTACTTGAATGAGGTAGGGACATCCCACGGGTCCCGAATAGCACGGACACTCTGGGGAAGCCTTTTAATTCCTCTATTCGACGAAAGCCACCGACATAACTCTTATTGGTTGTCTGATGTAGACTACTGGGAACTGGTAACAACACAGTCTGTGATTGGCTAACAACATTTAGATCTGTATACAGCGAGATAAGTTAACATCCCATCCCATGAGGTGTTGAGGGAAAAACAGATTACCTATAGATTGGACATAATCTTTTCTAGGCTATTAGCGGTAACAGGAAATACACAAGCGGTAGGCTACACTATAGCTCAAGGTGGCTACTTTGGAATGTCGGCTTGCACGGGAAAAACGGTACATTAATAACATGTATGGTTGAGATTTAATTAACATACATATAAACTATGCACCTTATGACTTTCATTAACACGCAGGCGTCACGCAGATGTTAGTAAGGCGTTGGTATGACATGTTAGTTACACGTTCAATGGTTGGCGACAGCCACACGGTGGTACTGTTGCCTAGTTTTATTAACATGCAGGCGTCACACAGACGTTAGTATAATGTCATGTCAGTCAGCCGTTCAATGGTAGGCGACAGCCACACGTTGGTACTGTTTCCTAGGCTTAATTCTGACACTTATCACCCCCATAAAGGAGACACTTTGAGCAAAGTAGCTAGCTTGTCATTGTATTTCAGCCAGTCTTGAGTTAGCTAACATTAGCAACATAGCGTTAGCTAGCTTACTAGCAACCATGCCAAACATTAGCTAGCTAGCTAACGTTAGCTATAACAAGGCTGCAGCCAAGCAGCAGCAGAAAAAACTAAACCGATTAGCTAACACAAGCAAACATTACATTTAGTCAGTTCCACTTAACGGTCGAATCACTCTGTAGATTTCCAGTTCCCGTTGTCTTGCCTGGCTGGACTCCAACATTTAACGCCTGAATTTGAAATTCAGTCATGTGCTCCTCAAAATATTGAATGCGCTTGCGCCCCAGGTGGTATGCCCAACTGGGTCCCAGAGACTATCCTTGGCCATATTCACACCATATAGCCCACTTACAACCCATTTATAAATGGTAAATGGCCCATTTGGGACCTATGTTATTGCCCACATGGGTTTGCCTGGTTAACCCGACTGGATCCCAATAATAATTCCTGAGAAAAAAAAACAGCCTATAAAAACAAATATCCAGGGCCCATTTGGGATCCACACTATCACCCACATGGGTTTGTGCATGTGTGACCCAGGTGGTATGCCCAACTGGGTCACAGAGACAGTCCCTGACCATTTTCATATGTATATACTGTTTTCTAGTCAATGCTCATCCTATATAACTACTGCTGTACACACCTGTTCTATTCAAATACTGTCCATAATGTCTAGACACAGCATCATAAAGATACATATTTATATTCTGGACTCTGACATTGCTCGTTCTAATATTTCTTAATTCCTTTATTTTTATTTGTTGGATTTGTGTGTTGTTGTTTTGTATAGTTAGATATTACTGCACTGTTGGAGCTACAAACATAAGCATTTCCCTTCACCTGCGATAACATCTGCAAAATAAGTATACGCGACCAATAACATTTTATTTTATTCACGAACAATAGCCCACTTACAGCCCATAAAAAAATGGTAAAGGGACAATTGTTATAGTCCACATGAGTTTTCCCATGTGTGACCCAGTTGCTATGCCCAACTGGGTCCCATAGACAGTCTCTGACCATATTCACAGCAGATAGCCCTCTTACAACCAATTTAAAATTGATTCAGGGCCAATTTGGTACCAAGGTACCACATGGGTTTGTCTGTTTGTGACCCAAATGATTAACCTGATTGGGTCCCAATCATTATTAATGAAAAAATAACGCCAGATTGCCGACTTACAGCCCGTTAAAAAATTATTCAGGGACCCACACTATATTCCACATGGGTTTGTCAATGTCTGGCCCAAAATGTTAACCCAACTGGGTACCAGTTAACCATTTAGAGCCCTTGCATTTAGAGCCATGAAGCACATATAAAACCCAGGTGTGGACATGTTGGCTGGGATATTTCATTTCTAATGTTTATTGAAAACATAAATACATTTGCACAATGACCACTTGTTGTCTCTCAAACACATTGTTACAGTTGTTGGTTAGCTAGCGAGCAAATTTTAGTCATATTATCATAGACTTGACTTCAGTCAAAACACCTCAAAACAAGACATGGTATCAATAACAAGATAAGCTGAATTGAGCCACCTACGATTCCCTAATGCCAGCTTCTTTGTCATTGTTGCTAGTTATTGTCACGATCGTCGTATTGAATAGACCAAGGCGCAGCGTGATGAACGAACATGGTTAACTTTATTATCTTTAGTGATAATAGACACCAATAAACAAAACAAGAAATGACTCGTGAAGTCCACGGTAACAATGACCAACACGGAACAAAAACCCACAAACACAAAGGGAAAACAGACAGTTTAAATATGGCTCCCAATCAGAGACAACCAACGACAGCTGACACTCGTTGCCTCTGATTGGGAGTCACTCTAGCCAACATAGAAATAAACACAACAGAATGAACACACCCTGGCTCAACATATAGAGTCCCAGAGCCAGGGTGTGACAGTTATCTGGCCATATTTCAGCCATCGCCAACTTTCAGCCATCGCCTACATAGAGCCCCACAGTGGAAGTGTCATAATACACATAAAACCTAGCAGTCAAACAGGGAAATGGTTTCAATCGTTTTCCGCCATTAATTTTTCCCTTAGGGATTTTAGAAACACTTAAAATAAGGGCTGTGTTTCGTGTAGGCTTACCCTGGCTTGACGTTTTGATAACCATGTAAATCTCTCTCGGACAACGTGACTTTTATCAATATATTCAGCTCTATTTATGCTCAGATTCGAAAATGCTAATTAGCATCAAAGTAGACATCATGCAAAACTACAAATCCCTGCAAGCTCCTGCACGTCGTATCTAGCTAACACCTTTGCTAACGGGTATTGTGTAAATTTAAAACTTGCACAAGAAAGTTCACAGAATTGTCCATTCAAAGAAACTTAGCCAATTTATTCATTACTACATTTAACTAACATTAGGTAGTTAATCCAGAGATTCTTACCTTTGCCTCGATTCATCAGTCTCGTCCAGATCATCATGGCATTTGTAGTTCTTTATGATAGCCACATTAGCAGCTAATTAGAATTTCCTTATGGGGGGAGTTAATCGAGCCAAATATATTGATAAAGGTCACCTTGTCCTAGAGAGATTTACACAGTTATCAAAACGTCACGCCAGGGTAAGCCTACACGAAACACAGCTTTTATTTTAAATGTTTCTCAAATCCCCTGTGGGAAACATGAATGGTGGAAAAACAATTGGAACCATTTCCCTCTTTGATCGCTAGGTTTTATGGGTATTATGACTCATACTGTGGTACTCTATAGTGGGAGGCACTATTTGTCAAACAATCTCACAGGAATGGGAGCAAAGACTTGATTGAAACAGGAAGGAGCTTTGTAGCGATTCATATGTATATAGTGGACATGTACAAATCAGTAGAGGCTGCTGAGGGGAGGACGGCTCAGAATAATGGCTCATTCCGCTCCAGCCATTACCACGTGCACGTCCTCCCCAATTAAGGTGCCACCAACCTCCTGTGATAAAAATGAATGTGATATTTGAGGCTCTCTCTCCTCAATTGATAGTACAATGCACACACATACAGTGCATTCGGAAAGTATTCAGACCCCTTCACTTTTTCCACATTTTGTTACGTTACAGCCTTATTCTAAAATTGATTAAATTAATTGTTTTCCTCATCAATCTACACACAATACCCCATAATGACAAAGCAAAAACAGGTTTAGACATTTTTGCAAATTTAGTACAAATAAAAAACAGAAATACCTTATTTACATAAGTATTCAGACCCTTTGCTATGAGACTCGAAATTGAGCTCAGGTGCATCCTGTTTCCATTGATCATCCTTGATTGGAGTCCACCTGTGGTAAATTCAATTGATTGGACATGATTTGGAAAGGCACACACCTGTTTATATAAGGTCCCACAGTTGACAGTGCATGTCAGAGCAAAAACCAAGCCATGAGGTCGAAGGAATTGTCCGTAGAGCTCCGAGACAGGATTGTGTCGAGGCACAGATCTGGGGAAGGGTACCAAAAAATGTCTGCAGCATTGAAGGTCCACAAGAACACAGTGGCCTCCATCATTCTTAAATGGAAGAAGTTTGGAACCACCATGACTGGCCGCTCGGCCAAACTGAGCAATCGGGGGAGAAGGGCCTTGGTCAGGGAGGTGACCAAGAACCCGATGGTCCCTCTGACAAAGTGTAGTGGAAATACTTCTCAAAGATATCTCTCAGACACTGGAGCTTGTGAGCTCAGAATATACTTTATTACAAAGTGATTACTTTACTCCGCTGGTCTGCGGAGCAACTGCCAGTCCCAGACTTAGAGCTCTTTTAATACAGCTTTATCTTTTCATATCATATCGGAGCCCCCTCTTTATCCAAACAGCCACCCTCCCTTGACCTTGAGCCACTATGGTTTCTTTGTCTAGCCTCTTTCCTGTCTATGCCCATGTCTGCTTGGTTTCCCGTCCTCTTGCCTGACTCTATTGATAGCGTGATAAAGACAGTTCCTTTAAAAATAATATACATACAGTGGGGAAAAAAAGTATTTAGTCAGCCACCAATTGTGCAAGTTCTCCCACTTAAAAAGATGAGAGACGCCTGTAATTTTCATCATAGGTACACGTCAACTATGACAGACAAAATGAGAAAAAAAATCCAGAAAATCACATTGTAGGATTTTTAATGAATTTATTTGCAAATTATGGTGGAAAATAAGTATTTGGTCACCTACAAACAAGCAAGATTTCTGGCTCTCACAGACCGGTAACTTCTTCTTTAAGAGGCTCCTCTGTCCTCCACTCGTTACCTGTATTAATGGCACCTGTTTGAAATTGTTATCAGTATAAGACACCTGTCCACAACCTCAAACAGTCACACTCCAAACTCCACTATGGCCAAGACCAAAGAGTTGTCAAAGGACACCAGAAACAAAATTATAGACCTGCACCAGGCTGGGAAGACTGAATCTGCAATAGGTAAGCAGCTTGGTTTGAAGAAATCAACTGTGGGAGCAATTATTAGGAAATGGAGGACAAGACCACTGATAATCTCCTTCGATCTGGGGCTCCACGCAAGATCTCACCCCGTGGGGTCAAAATGATCACAAGAACGGTGAGCAAAAATCCCAGAACCACACGGGGGGACCTAGTGAATGACCTGCAGAGAGCTGGGACCAAAGTAACAAAGCCTACCATCAGTAACACACTACGCCGCCAGGGACTCAAATCCAGACTCAAATCCAAATCCAGTGCCAGACGTGTCCCCCTGCTTAAGCCAGTACATGTCCAGGCCCGTCTGAAGTTTGCTAGAGTGCATTTGGATGATCCAGAAGAGGATTGGGAGAATGTCATATGGTCAGATGAAACCAAAATAGAACTTTTTGGTAAAAACTCAACTCGTCGTGTTTGGAGGACAAAGAATGCTGAGTTGCATCCAAAGAACACCATACCTACTGTGAAGCATGGGGGTGGAAACATCATGCTTTGGGGCTGTTTTTCTGCAAAGGGACCAGGACGACTAATCCGTGTAAAGGAAATAATTAATGGGGCCATGTATCGTGAGATTTTGAGTGAAAACCTCCTTCCATCAGCAAGGGCATTGAAGATGAAACGTGGCTGGGTCTTTCAGCATGACAATGATCCCAAACACACCGCCCGGGCAACGAAGGAGTGGCTTCGTAAGAAGCATTTCAAGGTCCTGGAGTGGCCTAGCCAGTCTCCAGATCTCAACCCCATAGAAAATCTTTGGAGGGAGTTGAATGTCCGTGTTGCCCAGCGACAGCCCCAAAACATCACTGCTCTAGAGGAGATCTGCATGGAGGAATGGGCCAAAATACCAGCAACAGTGTGTGAAAACCTTGTGAAGACTTACAGAAAACGTTTGACCTGTGTCATTGCCAACAAAGGGTATATAACAAAGTATTGAGAAACTTTTGTTATTGACCAAATACTTATTTTCCACCATAATTTGCAAATAAATTCATTAAAAATCCTACAATGTGATTTTCTGGATTTTCTTTCGTCATTTTGTCTGTCATAGTTGACGTGTACGTATGATGAAAATTACAGGCCTCTCTCATATTTTTAAGTGGGAGAACTTGCACAATTGGTGGCTGACTAAATACTTTTTTCCCCCACTGTAAGTCCGGAAAATCATTCTTAAGGTTTGCTCCCAATCTGTGCTTTTTAGTTTCGTAGTCATGGCAAGCCCATCCACCTCCTGGAGTTACCCCATACAGACATTCCGGGTTGCCGTATGGGCAGTTCAGTGGTCCTCCTTTAATATTGCAGGGCTTCCCATTTGCGTTTATGTAGTGTCCTGGTTGTCCTTGGACTGGGAACACTTCTCCTGGAGTTAATTCCATTCCCCAGTCTGTTCTGGTTTTTACAGTTGTGCTTCGTACAGTGATCTGTTTTACTGTGGTTTGGATCAGGAGGGATTTCAGCAAAGGCAATACACAGCAAAAGACTACTCCCATTACCACCAGTGCTATGCCTATCATGATTGCCATTTTTGAAAACATTACTGCCCATTTTCCCAGAGTTAAGTCCAGCCAGTCCCAGGCATGTGCGTCATTCCCAGCATTGTTGTTGACTTCTTGTCTTAGTCCTTTAAGCTTGATCATTGCCTCAGTGAATGCTCCACCTGGGGCAGTATTGTTGGGAATAAAATTGCAGCACTCGCTCCCAAACATAACACAGACTCCACCTTTCTCTGCTAGGAGCCAATCTAAAGCATGCCTATTCTGCCAGGTCATCCTACTTGTTGCCTGTACTTGTTCTCACAGAGCTGTCAATGCTGAGTCAGTATAATTTATGAACCTTTGCTGATTGTAATACATGTAATTGATCCATTCTAAGTTTTTATTGGGAGTTATCCAAACAAATATTGATTCAAATCCTGATGTAATTTCACTTCTAGCTTTCAATTCGTTAGGAATTCCCCGGGGTTGGCCTATAGAATCTAGCTGTACATTGGGATCGTTTTGATATGATCTCTTTGATATTTTTAATTGGGTATCCTGCCCATCAACCTTTAGGGCCTCCCAGTCAGCTATTACAACTTGCTGTATTAGCTGTACTCTGGCACAGAGCCCTTTCCATCCTTTTGGTAATGTTACCCTGAGTTGCTCTTGGCAGATCCAGAAGAAATCTGCCACGGCCAACGACTGATCCTCATAAGGAGCGATCAACGGTAGTGCCAGTGTCTGATTCTCGCATACTTCAGGGGTAACTATCACTTCAGTACTTGACCCTCCTGCATGATATATTTTCCTTTGGGGGGTATCCGCATTCCAATAGATATTTTTATCCAGGTGCCATGTAGTTTCACATTTTCCCTTGAATTTTCCCAAATCATGTACTTCAATTGTTCTGTTGTAGCACTCATACTTCTGCCTGTAATCTATTTGATTTTTCTCCGGTGCTTCCATTTTCCTGGTTTCTAACATCTAGTTGCTTACACCACTCCCCCCACCCTGTTCGACTATAAAATTGTCATATTTAGGAAACCCGGAATATAAACAAACATTCTGCTGGACGGTACAGTCTCTCCCAGTGTCTTAGATGACAGAAGTTGTGGTTAAAATCAGCACAGTCCTGGTAGCTGTGGGGATTTGGTACTACTATCAATTTCTTTAATGGGGAGGGGGTGCATACTAGACAATTTTCTTTCTTCAGTTTTAATGTAGTATATTGTGCCCACTTATACCAGTCATTGCCCAGTGCCTCCTTCCATACCCTTTCTTCCACGTCTGTTGGGGCCCTAGTAGGTAAGGGGGCTGGTGTACGTTCCCAAGGAATAATTACTTCAGCATTGCCCCCTGGGAATGCCGTGCTTGTAATTACTACATAATATTGTTTATCTGGGTCTTGGGCTGTCACTCTTATGTCTATGGTCCACCTGTCTCCTTCTTTTATTATCTTGATATCACAGCTACTGTTGTCCCATGTGGTTTCCCCATAATCCCGGTGATGGGCCCACCCACATAATCCATCATCTGACCCTTGCTCCTTAATAGCGAATGCTTTCTGTATTTCCGTTGTGGTTCTTGTTTGTGCAGGAATGGACATTCTAATCCTGTCTGTTTCTCGTCTTTGTCTTGTTTCTGTGCTTTTCACTATTGCCAGCATGCAATTTTCCTTATTCAGCTGTTTGGTTTACAATTTCTGTTAGGGGGACCAGTTAAAGGCAGAGAAATCAATGGTGGGGAGATCTGGTGAGTCTTGGAGGTCTGGAAGTTCTTGGAGGTCTGGAAGGTCTTGGAGGTCTGTCCCTCTACTGAGGGAATCAGCCAGAGTACGTAGCTCATCAACAGCATTCCTACTGCCATCCTCCCCATCCACTGATTCTGGCCAACTCCAACAGGGAGTGGTGATTTTGCTTGAGCTTCCATCCTTTCTCCTTCTTCTTTTCCTGTTTCCTCTTCTTCCCTATCGGGTGTTTCAGCATCCTCAGTTTCCTCATCTCTCACTGGTAGTGCACCGACTCCTTTCGGGACTCAAGTGCAGTGATTCAGATGGTACCACGTAGTGCTTCCTTCCACCTGTATGGCCGTAGGCGTAGCTCGAATCCCCTTGTATGGACCTTCTAGCCTGGGCTGGTTCCACTTCCTTCGGAAGACCCTGATGTACACTTGGTCCCCTGGCACCACCGGACCGGACACCTCTGGTCCTGGCTCTGGTTCTCATCTTTTCTTCCTGGAGATAAAAAGCCTTATATATAGCTGTTAGTTGTCTCACATATGCTTTGAGTTCCATTTCTAATTGTTCAAGTGAGGGACCTTATAGGGTCCTCTCAGAACTGGCACTGGCATGGGTCGACCCATAAGCATTTCATGCGGGGCTAGGTGCGTGTTTCTGTTAGTTTGCATGCGATAGCTCATTAAGGAAAGCGGTAATGCATCCACCCAGTTAAGTTTTGCACGAGCACAGATTTTATTCAGCTTAGCCTTGAAGGTTCCATTTATTCTTTCAACCATCCCTTGCGACTGTGGAGAATACACACATCCCAGTATTTGCTTTATCCTTAGCTGTTGTAATACTTGTTTTACTGTTTTCTGAATAAATGCTGACCCATTGTCTGAACTGATTTCTGTCGGTATTCCAAACCTGGGTATCACTTCTCTGGTTAGGAATTTGATTACTGTTCCTGATCCTAGGTCTACTGATGGTACTGCTTCTACCCATCTACTGAACCTATCTATAATTACAAGCATGTATCTTTTTCCATTCACTTTCTTAATCATATCCACGTAGTCTATGACCAGGTGTCGAAATGGTCCCTCTGGGACCGGTATGTGACCTATAGGCGTGGTTATGCCCTTGCACATATTGTTTTGTGCGCAAACTTCACATTTTGCCGATGTATCATCTACCATTGCCTGTAGATATGGTGACCATTATCCTTGCTGTTTGATCTTCCTTATCACTTCCCCCCTTGCGCAATGGTCAAAACCATGCGCATCTGTTATTAACAGGTTAAGTAATATGGTGGGTGCTACAATAGTACCCTCATGGGATCTCCATAACCCTGTCACATCTTTCGTAGATACTCTTTGGTGCCACTTTGTCTGTTCGTAGGGTCCTGCCCTTTCCTGCATTCTAATGATGTCATCTAACTGAGGTGCAGATTCTACAATGACCATTGGTGCTAGCACCGGGATGATGCATTTGAAGGCCTGTTTAGCAGCTTCATCTGCTGCATTATTGCCCCTGATAACAAAGTCATTGCATTTCTTGTGAGCCTGACACTTAACTGTAGCCAGCCGTGTCGTGTACATTAGCGCTGTCATAAGTTTCACAATTTGCTTGTGATGTTGTATAGGCGTGCCATCACTTTTCCTGAACCCCCGTTGTTTCCAGACTGCCCCAAACAGGTGACACACACCATGTGCATAGGCTGAATCAGTGTATATGTTAACTGTCTTCCCTTTCCCCAGCATACAGGCCGCAGTAAGTGATTTAAGTTCAGCCAGTGGGCAATGTTCTGTCATTACTTCTCTAAATTCCCTTCCTTGTTTCTTCACTACTGCAAATCGAGCCTGATTTCCAGTGTGGTCTTTGTAACAAGACCCGTCTACAAAATAGTCCTCCACATGCCATTTCCCAGATCGGGCAATGGTGTTGACTAAGTCTGGTCTAAGCCGGGTGAATGTCAATGATTCTGCCAAACAATTGTGTGCTAAACCCTCGAATTCTAACGGAATTCCTTCTGCCGGTTTCACTGTACTACAGCGTTTAATGGAGACATCTGGGATTGTTAATAGGGTCATGTATTCCAAGGTTCTTGCATTGGTAAGCACACATTTTCCCTGTTCTATTAGCTTCACTATTTTATGATGTGTGTATATTACTATAGGGTAGCCCATAGTAATTGTGGATGCTTTGTCGTATGCATACTGCAGAGCAGCTAGACCCTGATAGCAGGGTGATATCCCTGCGCCACAGAATCCAGTCTGGTGCTATAGTATGCAATAGGCTGCTTCCGTCGCGCACTGCAGGACTCCTGCATAAGAACTGCTGCTGCATAACCGTCACACTGATTTGCTGCATATACCAGAAAAGGCTTTGTGTAGTCCGGGGCTGCTAGAGCCAGGGCAGACTGCATTTCTTGTTTTAACGTTTTAAATGCAGTTAAGGCATCATTCTTCCGATCAAGGTTAGCCCTAAGGTTTAGTTGCCCAGCATTTTTCATAAGTTCTCGTAGAGGTGCTGTTTTGACAGCATATTCGACTATCCAGTCAGAGCTGAATCCTGTCATCCCTAAAAACGTCAGCATTTGGGCAACTGTTTGGGGTAGTGGTGGTTTGCTGATGCCTTCTAATTGTCCTGGTGCTATTGCCTTTGTACCATGAGCTACTGTCCGTCGCAGATATTAAACTTGAGGCTGGCAGTATTGGAGCTTTATTTTCGATACCTTGTGTCCCCCTTCCGCTAGTTTTGTCAAGACTTTCATGGAATCGGTATGACATTGTTCCAAGGAGGGAGCACAGATTAGTACATCATCCACATATTGAATCAATATTCCCTCGAGTATCAATTCCTCACGGTCTGTTCTCAGGACCTGATTAAATACGTGGGGTGAGTGTTTAAACCCCTGTGGCATGCATGTGTATGTGTATGCTTGCCTTTGTATGTAAATGAAAACAGATGTCTACACTCCTCTGCCAGGGGCACACAAAAAAACGCTCCACATAGATCTATTACTGTAAAATACTTGGCTTCTGGAGGAACATTGGTCAGCAGCGTGTGGGGATTTGGGACTTCAGCAGGCCAGTCTTGTACTATGTCATTTACTGCCCTCAAGTCATGTGCCAACCTCCATTTCTGTTTGTCTGCTTTAAGGACTGGCAACAGAGGTGTGTTACAGCAACTCTGCGTCTCTATTAGCACCCCTGTTTTTATTAATCCTTCAATTGTCTTGCTTATGCCTTCTTCTGCCTCAGGTTTTATGTGATACTGGGCTTTCCAAGGAGGCTTTGCGTCCGATTTTGTTCTGATGTATATGGGACTAGCTGATTCTACAGTCCCACATCTGTGTCATGCTGTGACCATACCTTGCTAGGTATGGTCTTTTCCATTTCAAGACTCTCCACTGGCGTTATTGCCTCCCCTAGCTGAACTTGTTGTCTAGCTGTAATCTCTACCTCCTGTGGGTCACTGGTCATTACTGTGGTACACAGTATTTTAATAAATGATTTATCCACCGAGTGGTAAATCAAGGGGTTGTCTCTCTTGTCCCATCGGCTTGCTTTTGCTCACTTCATCATGGGACCTAGATCTTTCGCTACAGCTCCTTTATTTACCAATAAGGTAATATGGGGGACAGCACAAGGAATGTTATGCCATCTTGCTATGAAGTCTGAGCCTTCCATGTCTGTTACTTCTCTAGCCGCCTCTTGTTTCCCAATGATTTTATGTTGGGATATGATAGGGGCTGATTTTCTGTGTGTGTCCAGCAACCACAGTTATTCCAGGAGGGGATCACATTGGGGTTCGTACTGCATTGTGCAGTGGTATTCTGATTTTGTTCTTTCTGCTTTAGGTATCTGCGCTCTAATAAACCTACCCCATTTTTCCATTGTTTTATCTACTTCTCGTTTAATGCCTCCTAGCCTGTACACATTTGCTAGGTCTCCTGTCCTCATCATTTGCAAGTTTAACCCTGCTTTATCTATGATCACCCCTTCTGGAGTACAACGAATTTGTATGCTGATTTTACACAAAGCGTCTCTTCCTAATAGGTTGACAGGGGTGTGTTCTGATACTAATATGGGGAGGGTTGCGGACTTGTTGTCAGCTGTTAACCAAACTGGAGCTGTCATTGGAATTAACTATGTTTGTCCCGAGAATCCTACAGTTTTGGCATATTTGCCTGACATGGGGAGGTGAGAGGCACAATTTGGACTTACACAAGTGTATGTGGCTCCAGTGTCTATCATCGTGTGCCTCTGTCTTCTATTTGAACCTGCAGCATAGGTTCCTGGTCAGCTCGAGTGGTTAGTACTGGAAACTGACCCTCTCCTGTAAGATTCTCTGGGCACCCCTAGTACCCTTGGTTGCTTCTCACCGGCTGGGGCATGGCCTCTACCACAGAATTCCGAAACAGGGTCATCATCAATTGGTCCACTTCTGGATCCCGTTCTGTCTCCAGCCTCCATCGTTTCAGCTGTCCATGTAGGTAGACAGATGGGCTCTCTGTTTCTCCCATCGCTTCCCCTTTCAGGGACTTGGGGTCAATCCTTGCCGGGTATTCCGCTCTCAGGGCCCGCCAAAATCCAGGGCGGTAGGTGTCAAAGTCCACTCCATCCCTCAGCGGATCTCCCACCGCCATTCTCAGGCCACTGGCACACAGTACATCCTCCATCTTTGTTCCCACTACTCTTGCCAACAGTGCCTTCAGATCCCCCACAGCCAGTAGTTTCCCCATAGTTTCTTCCTCAAAGGTTCTTATCCACTTACCCGCCCCATCATGTATATCGGCAAGCGGGCGACCAATCCTTCCAGGTCCTGCGATCCCCATGGGACATAATGCCCTTGTGTGCCTCTTATCAAGGTTTGACATTGGCCCTATACTTTTCAGGTTTTTTCAGCGTTCTCCTATTCCGCAACCTTCCCTCTTCTCTTTCTTTATCATATGGCGTTTCCTTAAATTAGCTGCTGCCCCTTCTTCTTCCCTTTCTAGCTCTCTGAGGTCCCGTTCTCTGGACATACTCCGTTCTTTTTCCTTTTTCTCTGTTTCTTTTTCCAGCCCTCTTTTCAGTCTTTTTATTTATCTGTCCACAAGCTTACTGGTCACATTAATTTCAGTTATCATATCTCCATCCAGGGATTCCTCACCATCTTCCTCATTTACCTGCATTCTCTCCAGGGCTTCTCTTACCCCTTCATAACAATCAAACCTTTCTGGGTTCATTTCTGTAATCTGCTCAGTCTTTCTTACCCTTTCTACACCCCTATCTTTTGCTGGAGAAGGTGCAGATGGAGTCCTTCTCTCCTCTTCCAGTTCTATTTCTCCTTTTATTTCTACCACTCCAGACACTAGTGGGTACTGTCCGCTGGTGTATGGTGGGGGTCCTATGGACCAGTCCACTTTCTTTCTGTTTGTCTTTTCATCATCCTTTCTCAACATGCTCCTAGCCTTTCACATACTTTTTAGTAACCCTTCTCCTTGTGCCTGGAAATTATTTAGCACTTCCCTTTCTCTTTTTTTCTGTTTTTTTCCCCCTTTGTCACCTGCTTTATAGTTCTTTATCACTGTGTCCATTTCTTCACATACTGAGACATCAAACGTTCCTCCTTTCGGCCATACTGTATTCATTTTCTTAGTGCGTTGCTCCGATTTTTTGGACATTTTTATCAATTCTTCTCTGCATACAGGGTATCTATATCCCCCAGGATTTGTACAAACAATAGCACGCAAGTATAAACACCATGGGACCACGCAGCCGTCATACCGCTCAGGAAGGAGACGCGTTCTGTCTCCTAGAGATGAACGTAATTTGGTGCGAAAAGTGCAAATCAATCCCAGAACAACAGCAAAGGACCTTGTGAAGATGCTGCAGGTACAAAATTATCTATATCCACAGTAAAACGAGTCCAATATTGACATAACCTGAAAGGCCACTCAGCAAGGAAGAAGCCACTGCTCCAAAACCGCCATAGAAAAGACAGACTACGGTTTGCAACTGCACATGGGGACAAAGATCGTACTTTATGGAGAAATGTCCTCTGGTCTGATTAAACAAAAATAGAGCTGTTTGGCCATAATGACTATCGTTATGTTTGGAGGAAAAAGGGGGTTGCTTGCAAGCCGAAGAACACCATCCCAACCGTGAAGCACAGGGATGGCAGCATCATGCTGTGGGGGTGCTTTGCTGCAGGAGGGACTGGTGCACTTCACAAAATAGATGGCATCATGAGGAAGGAAAATGATGTGGATATATTGAAGCAACATCTCAAGACATTAGTCAGGAAGTTAAAGCTTGGTCGCAAATGGGTCTTCCAAATGGACAATGACCCCAAGCATACTTCCAAAGTCGTGGCAAAATGGCTTAAGGACAACAAAGTCATGGTATTGGAGTGGCCATGACAGAGCCTTGACCTCAATCCTATAGAAAATCTGTGGGCAGAACTGAAAAAGCGTGTGCGAGCAAGGAGGCCTACAAACCTGACTCAGTTACACCATCTCTGTCAGGAGGAATGGGCCAAAATTCACCCAACTTATTGTGGGTAGCTTGTGGAAGGCTACCAGAAACGTTTAAACAATTTAAAGGGAATGCTACCAAATACTAATTGAGTGTATGTAAACTTCTGACCCACTGGGAATGTGATGAAAGAAATAAAAGCTTAAATACATAACTCTCTACTATTATTCTGACATTTCACATTCTTAAAATAAAGTGGTGATCCTAACTGACCTAAAACAGGGAATATTTACTAGGATTAAATGTCAGGAATAGTGAAAAACTGAGTTTAAATGTATTTGGCTAAGGTGTATGTAAACTTCCGACTTCAACTGTATGTTTCAAGATATGTTTCATACATCATAGACAGGTGTAGTCACTTCGATACGTGATTTCATTCCACACGGAACACTTTGTTCAAGTAGGGCTAAAATAATCAGCAATCTGTAGGAAAAAAGTCTGCTATCCGATTCCTATACCTCAATACGTCATTTTACACATTGATTAGCCTATGTTAAACCCATAATGATTATGCTTATTGTTAAATGATTTTATAATATATGTAATTGAAAATACCTATAAGAGCTCCAGAGTTCCTCTGTGGAGATGAGAGAACGTTCCAGAAGGACAACAATCTCTGCAGCACTCCACCAATCAGGCCTTTATGGTAGAGTGGCCAGACGGAAGCCACTCCTCAGTAAAAGGCACATGACAGCCCGCTTGGAGTTTGCCAAAAGGCACCTAAAGGACTCACAGACCATGAGAAACAAGATTATCTGGTCTGATGAAGATTGAACTCTTTGGCCTGAATGCCAAGCGTCAAATCTGGAGGAAACCTGGCACCATCCCTACAGTGAAACATGGTGGTGGCAGCATCATACTGTGGGGATGTTTTTCAGCGGCAGGGACTGGGAGACTAGTCAGGATCGAGGGAAAGATGAACGGAGCAAAGTACAGAGAGATCCTTGATGAAAACCTGCGCCAGAGTGCTCAGGACCTCAGACTGTGGCGAAGGTTCACCTTCCAACAGGACAACGACCCTAAGCATACAGCCAAGACAACGCAGAAGTGGCTCCGGGACAAGTCTCTGAACGTCCTTGAGTGGCCCAGCCAGAGCCCGGACTTGAACCCGATCGAACATCTCTGGAAATAGCTGTGCAGCAACGCTCCCCATCCAACCTGACAGAGCTTGAGAGAATCTGCAGAGAAGAATGGGAGAAACTCCCCAAATACAGTTGTGACAAGCTTGTAGCGTCATACCCATGAAGACTTGAGGCTGTAATCGCTGGCAAAGGTGCTTCAACAAAGTACTGAGTAAAGGGTCTGAATACTTATGTAAATGTGATATTAAATTTTTTATATATGTGCAAACATTTCTAAAAACCAGTTTTTGCTTTGTCATTATGGGGTATTGTGTGTAGATTGATGAGGGGGGAAAAAACGATTTCCTCCATTTTAGAATAAGGCTGTAACGTAACAAAACGTGGTAAATGTCAAGGGGTCTGAATACTTTCCGAATGCACAGTATATTTACAGTTTGTGACGGTGTGATATGGCGGTTGGAGACTTGTTTATTTAGACATTACAAAGAAAAACATTTATAAACAATGACAAAACTGCCATGTTGCACTGAGCCTTGCTGTTGGAAAACCACATCAGTGTATGACTTTTGGCTGTAGTTGATGCACCTCCACAGACTTTACTCCTTGACTTTCATCTGCAGTCGGTTGCTTCAGGCTTACCACTCAAACAAGCCCACGGACTTCTGCCCCTTTGAATCGTGCGCATCGTTTTCGTGACGTTGTCAGCTTACCCATCTATAAACTTCAGGTAGCAAATTGGCAATAAAAAAAAAATTGTGGACCAAATTCAGCACGCTCACAAAATTCTTCACATAAATTGGCTTATTTTCGTGGATATATTTTGGCCGGACTAAAACCTCTCGCTTCGCCTCTTCCACTCTGCTGTACAGTCTTTGTTCATACTGTACTTATTGTCATTGAGTCAGCCCCAGTTCTGTCTTGGCCAATCACATAAGGCGGTTCTGTACAACTGGAATATTGTCCTCAAAAAACGGGAACGATTAAAACGTTCTGGTCAGAAATATCAGTAGTGACTGTATTCAGCATTATTTCAGTGTCTCAAAATTATTAAATAACTATTTCATAAAGGAAATGTAATTGTTCTGAGCACTTATTTATTTCCTGGTTGGAAATTAATTGTTCTGAGCACTTATTTATTTCCTGGTTGGAGCATTCCATTACAAGAGTAAAACATCACTCAAGTATTTTACACTTGTATTTACATTCCTACAAAGCAGAATTGTCCAGTGTCAAAACAAATTAGCATTAAGAAGGCAAAGCTTACAAATACATAGATTGAGAAAAGTTTTCACATGTCCTTCTTTAGTATGTTCATAAAAATACACCTAACTGATAATACCAAAAAAAGTAACATCTTCATCTAGCCCTTGTAATCTCACCCCTATTGCTCTGAGTTCCTTCCACCCTCAAATCCTCCGAGAATAACTAAAAAATATCCTCCCAATCGCTCCATATGCAATCTGTCTGTCACAAAGAGTAGCCATCCTCAATATAGACTGGGTTTTGACCTGGACTTCTTGCCTTTCTTTTCACAACAGTATGATTGCCATTCATTTAGTGCTTAATTGTTCATCCTGAAATAGTTAATTTAGCAGAATTCTATCAATCGTGATGCCTTTGAGGGGCATGATTTTTCACTGGTTATTTTTCTTTGAAGAACTGAGGTCATCCTCAGCTGTCAGTCTTGTTGTAAACAGACCCATTTTAAATCAGATAGGGATAGGTGAAGCAATAATCAAGGAATCAATAGTCAATAAGCAGAATGATCATCATGGATCAGACGTGGTTGGTCCAGCATAGCTAGACATCCCTCTCTGTAGTCCTCTCAGCTTTCTCTCTGTAGCTGTGGCGTCTCTAGACGTCGTAGAAGAGGCGAACCAAGTGATAGCGGATCCCGAAAGCCAATGCACTCCCCAGTACCTGAGACAGAGACAAATATGAATTATGTGTTAAAGGGTATTCGAAGATATCTTAGAAATGCTCACAAAAAGGGCTTCATATACACTACATGACCAAAATTATGTGGACACCTGCTTGCCAAACATATAATTGCAAATTCATGGTCATTATTATGGAGTTGGTCACCCCTTTGCTGCTATAACAGCTCTACTGGGAAGGCTTTCCACTAGATGTTGGAACCTTCCTGCAGGGACTTTCTTCCATTCAGCCACAAGAGCATTAGTGATGTCGGGCACTGATGTTGGGCGATTCGACAAACCATTCCTGAACGGACCTCGCTTTGTGCATTGTCATGCTGAAACAGGAAAGGGCCTTCCCCAAACTGTTGTCACAAAGTCGGAAGCAAAGAATCGTCTAGAATGTCATTGTATGCTGTAGCGTTAAGACTTCCCTTCTCTGGAACTAAGGGGCCTAGCCCGAACCATGAAAAACAGCCCCAGACCATTATTCCTCCTCCATAAAACTTTACAGTTGGCACTATGCATTGGAGCAGGTAGCGTTCTCCTGGCATCCGCCAAACCCAGATTCGTCCTTCGGACTGCCAGATGGTGAAGCGTGATTCATCAATCCAGGAAACGCGTTTCCACTGCTCCAGAGTCCAATGGTGGCGAGCTTTACACCACTCCAGCCGACGCTTGGCATTGCGCATGGTGATCTTAGGCTTGTGTGTGGTTGCTCGGCCATGGAAACCCATTTCATGAAGCTCCCGACGAACAGTTCTTGTGCTGACATTGCTTCCAGAGGCAGTTTGGAACTCGGTAGTGAGTGTTGCAACCGTGGACAGACAATTTTTTACACGCTACCCACTTCAGCATTCAGTGGTTCCGTTCTGTGAGCTTGTGTGACCTACCACTTCCCGGCTGAGCCGTTGTTGCTCCTAGACATTTCCACTACACAAAAATAGCATTTACAATTGAACGGGGCAGCTCTAGCAGGGCAGAAATTTGACAAACTGACTTGTTGGAAAGGTGGCATCCTATGATGGTGCCACGTTGAAAGTCACTGAGATAAAGGCCATTCTACTGCAAACAATGAAGATTGCATGGCTGTGTGCTTGATTTTATATACCCTGTCAGCAACGGGTGTGGCTGAAATAGCCGAATCCACTAATCTAAAGGGGTGTCCACATACTTTTGTATATATAATGTACCTTAACTTATTCATAATATTGTAACAATATGGCCATTTTAGCAGACTAAGCGACTTACAGAACTGTCAACATTGACAGTGATACATATGTCACATACAGTACCAGTCAAAAGTTTGGAAACACCTACTCATTCCAGGGGTTTTCTTTATTACATTGTAGAATAATAGTCAAGAGATCAAAACTATGAAATCACACATATGGAATCATGTAGTAACCAAAAAAGTGTTAAACAAATCAAAGTATATTTTATATTTGAGATTCTTCAAATAGCCACCCTTTGCCTTGATGACAGCTTTGCACACTCTTGGTATTCTCTCAACCAGCTTCACTTGGAATGCTTTTCCAACAGTCTTGAAGGAGTTCCCACATATGCTGAGCACTTGTTGGCTGATTTTCCTTCACTCTGCGGTCTGACTCATCCCGAACCATCTCAATTCGGTTGAGGTCGGGGGATTGTGGAGGCCAGGTCATCTGATGCAGCACTCCATTGCTCTACTTCTTGGTCAAATAGCCCCTACACAGCCTGGAGGTGTGTTGGGTCATTGTCGTGTTGAAAAACAAATGATAGTCCCACTAAGCCCAAACCAGATGGGATGGCATATCGCTGCAGAATGCTGTGGTAGCCATGCTGGTTAAGTGTGTTCTAAATAAATCACAGACAGTGTCACCAGCAAAGCACCCCCACATCATAACTCCTCCTCCTCCATGCTTTACGGTGGGAAATACACATGCGGAGATCATCTGTTCACCCACACAGCGTCTCACAAAGACACGGCGGTTGGAACCAAAAATCTCCAATTTGGACTCCAGACCAAAGGTCACATTTACACTGGTCTAATGTCCATTGCTCATGTTTCTCGGCCCAAGCAAGTCTCTTCTTCTTATTGGTGTCCTTTAGTAGTGGTTTCTTTGCAGCAATTCGACCATGAAGGCCTGATTCACACAGTCTCCTCTGAACAGTTTATGTTGAGATGTGTCTGTTTCTTGAACTCTGTGAAGCATTTATTTGGGCTGCAATTTCTGAGGCTGGTAACTGTAATGAATTTATCTTCTGCAGCAGAGGTAACTCTGGGTCTTCCATTCCTGTGGCGGTCCTCATGAGAGCCAGTTTCATCATAGCGCTTGGTTGTTTTTGAGACTGCACTCAAATGTTCTTGAAATTTTCCAGATTGACTGACCTTCATGCCTTAAAGTAATGATGGACTGTCGTTTCTCTTTGCTTATTTGAGCTGTTCTTGCCATAATATGGACTTGGTCTTTTACCAAATAGGGCTATCTTCTGTATAACCCCCCCCCAGCTCCCTACCCTACCTCCCTACCTTGTCACAACACAACTGATTGGCTCAAACGCATTAAGAAGGAAATAAATTACACAAATTAACTTTTAACAAAGCACACCTGTTAATTGAAATATATTCCAGGTGAAAACCTCATGAAGCTGGTTGAGAGAATGCCAAGAGTGTGCAAAGCTGTCATCAAGGCAAAGGGTGGCTATTTGAAGAATCTCAAATATAAAATATATTTTGATTTGGTTAACACTTTTTTGGTTACTACATGCTTCCATATGTGTTATTTCATAGTTTTGATGTCTTCACTATTATTCTACAATGTAAAAAATTATAAAAATAAAGAAAAACCCTTGAATGAGTCCAAACTTTTGACTGGTAGCGTACATAATAACATTTTACTCAGAAATGAGACCTGTTGTAGCTACCTGTATGAGCAGCATGATGGTGGTGAGGTTTCTCTCGTGTGTGGGTCCCAGTATCTTCAGCACCAGGTTTATTAAGGTCATGTTGTTGCACTCCACAAACTCATCATCACCCTCCTGTCCACGCTTCACTTCCAGCACCCGCAGCATCTCTGCCACCTGATGGGTGGAAAATACACAACAGCACAAATTATATTCATTATCCACCCAAGTCAAAGCTTTCTTTCACTCATATCAATCTACCTGACCAAAGTCAAACATTTGCACTGATTCCACCTTTTTGGACAAACAAATACAAAAGTAAAATTCATACTACAACATGTGTACATATTGGTTTACCTGTAAAATAAGATTTCCCAATTTGGAGAGGTCCCTCCTTTTGAATTTAGACCAACTCATTCCTAGTTTTCCTGTATCTGGGTTCAGTCTTCATCCATCAGGCAAATTTAGGAGAAGAAAAAACAACAATGAGGATCACTTTTATAACAAGGGATTATAATCTGAAATGAAAAGATCATGGAATTGTATCATAAAAGTACTATACACTATACGATACGTATACTATATCAATGCTATCATAGGAGTAAGGGAGGAAGATCTGTAGTGTTACCTGGGGAGGCGGTGCCTGGGACAGGGTACTACATGGAATAGCTGGGGTAGTGAGTAGACAAAGTTGACCACTTGAGGAATGAAGAAGAGCAGCATGGTTTTGCTGAAGTGCCCCAGGATTCCTACCACTGCAAAGGTCATCCCCGCAAAGTAGCAAAAGGTGTCTCCCACAAACACGGATGAAGGGTACCTGTAGTAAAGGCAATAGATGATGTAGTGTATGTTGGCAATAATTTACAACATGCTTTTTAACAGCAACACCATTTTACAATAGCCGTGTCTGAATCCCTATACATGCATTCTAAATAGTAGGCATTTTAGGTATGCAAAAATAGAACGTTTTACAGTACGTGACATTTCAAAAAATCGAGTATGCTTTAAATGCCAGAATGTTATACTCATTTTGGCTTTTCATTTAGCAGAATTCGCTGCACACTTTTGAGGAAGAGAATTGTCTTTTGACAACAGCTGATAATGAGATAAGGGGACGCACTGTACCCAAATGAACGAATGGCGGTAATCAACGCAATTGATTAATTGAGATTTTGTTTTGAAATGTTTACAAATTAATTAAAAATGAAAAGCTGACATGTCTTGAGTCAATAAGTAGGCATTCAACCCCTTTGTTATAGCAAGCCTAAATAAGTTCAGAGTAAAAATGTGCTTAACAAGTCACATAATAAGTTGCATGGACACACTGTGTGCAATAATAGTGTTTAATCCTTAAGAGTCTATTGATGCACCCGTGTATAAATCTAATTAACCAAATAAAAAAATCCCCATCAAAATCCGTCAGTTTAAGCTAGAGATATGTTTTTTTATTGTATGGGCTGCGTCTCAATCCACCACATCTGCCTATGTCGGCCTTCCTCATCTGCAGTGGAAGGTGGCCGAGTTACAGCGGTGTTCATCAGACCATGAGAGATATCGAAAATCGGTCTTCTCACAAAAACGTCTGTAGCGTCCGAACGGTTTGGCCTAAAAAAAGAGGAGACTCTCACGAATACCATGGTGTTCTACGTTTTGCTCTACTACCCCAACAAGTCTCAGTGGACTCGTCTGAACGTAACTAATACAAATGAAGGTAGTTTTGTGCCCCAAAAAATAAGGGGTTAAATGTGTCCCAAAAATTTCCTGAGCTTTCTTATATCTCATAGATATAGGACAGACACTTTATTCCTTATTACTTATTTGTGACTTTCTTTTTTGCCATTTATGAATGTGTTATTCAATGTGTTTCTATGGGCTATAGTAGTAAAAGCCAAATTCAATATTTGATCAAAACATTTTCTTAAATATTTGTTTTGACAGCTTAAAGAATTTGAAGAATAATGTGAAATATTGTACAATCCAGGTGCGCAAAGCTCTTAGAGACTTACCCAGAAAGGCTCACAACTGTAATCGCTGCCAAAGGTGATTCTAACATGTATTGACTCAGGGGTGTGAACCCTTATGTAAATTAGATATTTCTTTATTTCATTTTCAATAAATTTGCAAACATTTCTAAAACAATTTTTTCAATTTGTCATTATGGAGTATGGGTGGAAAAAACTTTTTTTAATCCTTTTTGAATTCAGGCTGTAACACAACAAAATGTGGAATACGTCAAGGGGTTCTGAAGGCACTGTATGTTGATATTTGTTGCTTACTGCATTCATTGTTATTAAACAGCGCATTCTAAATAGTATGTAGCACAATTAGTACACAGTATGTCGTTTTAGTAAGTAGTAGGAAAGACTGATTTCGGACACGGCCAGTGTCTCCAACTCACCAGTTGTGGTAGAAAAGTGCTAAAGTTGTGAAGAAGAACGGGAGCATGAAGTATAGGGAGAAAATGTGGTCGTCTCTGTAGTCTCCTGCAAAAGTCAAAAAGAGTGTGCACAATTACATCCACATTTCTATATATCAGACCAGGAAAGGTTACTTGATTTTACATGGAAATGTAGCTACATTTGGTAGGATGTGTACACACATGATTGGAGCACTGAGAACAGGGGATGTTGATGAAAGATAGAAAAAACACCACTTACCACCGAGCTCAAGCAAGTTGAAGATGATGATGGAGCCGGAGATGAAGAGTGCCTGTCCTGACTCGATGCCGTTGATGCCCGCCAGGATGTTGATGGCATTAGTACAGAACACTGCCAGCATGCCCATGTAGACATAGTAGAGAATACCTACAGAGAAGAGACAATAACATCAGTCAGCATAAGACGTACAACAAAGCATGGAGGATGACTTGCAATACTGAAATTGATACAACACTGCCAGCGGGCAAAACTGGTTGAAATGACGTCATTACAACCAGATAACAAATAGATATACTGTTTGTAAACTAGTTGGAATGTATATAATTTCAACCAGCTTTGCCTGAAGCAACACTATGGATCTTTCAAATCCAGCTCTCCTGTGGCTGTGGGCAAACTAAGTGGACCTTAAAGAGAAATTTGCATTGTGGCCATTGTGGATAAACGGAATGTGATACAGATGACGTTTTGTTTGCCTCTCCAGTCTCTCATTTTTATTGTGACACTCACTCACCCAGATCCAAGTGCATCCCCAGTAAGAGCCTGAAGGGTTTGGGCACCACAATGACAGTGTTGCCGAAGTTGGTGAAGTAGACCATGAGCAGCGGCAGGGAGGCCATGGTGGGCAGCAGGAGCTTGTGTCTCCAGCGCAGGTTCAACACGTCATCAGCGAAACCCAGGAAGATCATACAGCAGATGGCGAGTAGAGCACCGATTAGCTGGACAAACTGGTCAGGACAGAACAAGCAGGCAGAAATGTTGAGCAATGGCAGCCTGTCACGTTATAAATGAGCCTGAAAACAGGCCAGATACTGTGTCTGGGATTTTTTTGTCTTGCAGTCTCTGAGGTGTTTTTGTCTATGATTTTTGTGTATCGTGTTTTGTGTGGACCGCAGGAAGAGTACCTGTTGCTATAGATGGTTTAAAAAAATATATATATATATTTTACCTTTATTTAACTAGGCAAGTCAGTTAAGAACAAATTCTTATTTACAATGACGGCCTACACCGGCCAAACCCGGACGACGCTGGGCCAATTGTGCGCCGCCCTATGGGACTCCCAATCACGGCCGGTTGTGATACAGCCTGGAATCGAACCAGGGGGTCTGTAGTGACGCCTCAAGCACTGAGATGCAGTGCCTTAGACCACTGCGCCACTCGGGAGCCCACAACGGGTTTGCTGACAACGTCACGAAAAACGATTTGCACGCTTCAATGGGGCAGAAGTCCATGTGTTGTTGTGATTCTGGATGGTAAGATAGCTAGCAACAATGACAAGAAGCTGCCATGTCGGTATCGTAGGTGGCTTGTTTTAACTAGTTTTATCTTGTTCTTGGTACCATGTCTTGTTTTGAGGTGTTTTGACTAATATGGCTAAATATTAGCTAGCTAACCAACAACTGTCCTGATGTATTTGAGAGAAAACAAGTGTTCATTGTGCACATTTATTTATTATTGGAGACAAAATAGTTTACATGTTGTCAACGTTCTAAGCCAATCCCCTCTGTTTTAGCGCACTCGTCAGTTCTTTTTTGTTTTCGTAACGGGTCGCCAAACGACCTATGAGAACTCCTTTCCCTTCACGTGATGTGATTGAGATGCTTAATATCAAAAGATGTTTAAAGTCACACCACACCCTTACTGTACCCACATGACCTGTCACTATAAAAGGCGGTGTGGCGTGACGTACTGCCTTTTGTTCACGCTCACGTTTACAAAATATATATATATATATATATATACACAAAAGTATGTGGACACTCCTTCAAATTAGTGGATTTGGCTATTTCAGCCACACCCGTTGCTGACATGTGTATAAAATCGAGCACACAGCCATGCAATCTCCATAGACAAACATTGGCAGTAGAATGGCCTTACTGAAGAGCTCAGTGACTTTCACCGTCATAGGATGCCACCTTTCCAACAAGTCATGTCATCAAATTTCTGCCCTGCTAGAGCTGCCCCGGTCAACTATAAGTGCTGTTATTGTGAAGTGGAAACGTCTAGGAGCAACAACGGCTCAGCCGCTAAGTGGTAGGCCACACAAGCTCTCAGAATGGGACTGCCATGTGCTGAAGCGCGTAAAAAACGTCTGTCCTCGGTTGCAACACTCACTGCCTCTGGAAGCAACGTCAGCACAAGAACTGTTCGACGGGAGCTTCATGAAATGGGTTTCCAAGGCACACAAGCCTAACATCACCATGCCCAATGCCAAGCATCGGCTGGAGTGGTGTAAAGCTCGCCACCATTGGATTCAGGAGCAGTGGAAATGCGTTTTTTGGAGTGATGAATCACGCTTCACACCATCTGGCAGTCCGATGGACGAATCTGGGTTTGGCGGATGCCAGGAGAACGCTACCTGCCCCAGTCATAATGGGGTATTGTGTGTAGATTGATGAGGGGGGGAAAAAACAATTTTATCAATTTCAGAATAAGGCTGTAACGTAACAAAATGTGGAAAAAGTGAAGGGGTCTGAATACCTTCCGAATGCACTGTATATCCTCTATTCTGGTCAAGGCTCATCCTATATAACTAATGCTGTACACACCTTTTCTATTCATATACTGTCCATGTCTATACACACCATCATATACATAAACTCAGCAAAAAAAGAAACGTCCTCTCACTGTCAACTGCGTTTATTTTCAGCAAACTTAACATGTGTAAATATTTGTATGAACATCAGATTCAACAACCAAGACATAAACTGAACAAGTTCCACAGACATGAACAAAGAGGGGGTCAAAATCAAAAGTAACAGTCAGTATCTGGTGTGGCCACCAGCTGCATTAAGTACTGCAGTGTATCTCCTCCTCATGGACTTCACCAGATTTGCCAGTTCTTGCTGTGAGATGTTACCCCACTCTTCCACCAAGGCACCTGCAAGTTCCCGGACATTTCTGGGGGGGAATGGCCCTAGCCCACACCCTCCGATCCAACAGGTCCCAGGTGTGCTCAATGGGATTGAGATCCGGGCTCTTCGCTGGCCATGGCAGAACACTGACATTCCTGTCTTGCAGGAAATCACGCACAGAACGAGCAGTATGGCTGGTGGCATTGTCATGCTGGAGGGTCATGTCAGGATGAGCCTGCAGGAAGGGTACCACATGAAGGAGGAGGATGTCTTCCCTGTAACGCACAGCATTGAGATTGCCTGCAATGACAACAAGCTCAGTCCGATGATGCTGTGACACACCGCCCCAGACCATGACTGATCCTCCACCTCCAAATCGATCCCGCTCCAGAGTACAGGCCTCGGTGTAACGCTCATTCCTTCGACAACAAACGCAAATCCAACCATCACCCCACCTGGTGAGACAAAACCGCGACTTGTCAGTGAAGAGCACTTTTTGCCAGTCCTGTCTGGTCCAGCGACGGTGGGTTTGTGCCCATAGGCGATGTTGTTGCCGGTGATGTCTGGTGAGGACCTGCCTTACAACAGGCCTACAAGCCCTCAGTCCAGCCTCTCTCAGCCTATTGCGGACAGTCTGAGCACTGATGGAGGGGTTGTGCGTTCCTGGTGTAACTCGGGCAGTTGTTGTTGCCATCCTGTACCTGTCCCGCAGGTGTGATGTTCGGATATAACGATCCTGTGCAGGTGTTGTTACACGTGGTCTGCCACTGCGAGGACGATCAGCTGTCTGTCCTGTCTCCCTGTTGCGCTGTCTTAGGCATCTCACAGTACGGACATTGCAATTTATTGCCCTGGCCACATCTGCAGTCCTCATGCCTCCTTGCAGCATGCCTAAGGCACGTTCACGCAGATGAGCAGGGACCCTGGGCATCTTTCTTTTGGTGTTTTTCAGAGTCAGTAGAAAGGCCTCTTTAGTGTTCTAAGTTTTCAAAACTGTGACCTTAATTACCTACCGTCTAAACTGTTAGTGTCTCAACGACCGTTCCACAGGCGCATGTTCATTAATTATTTATGGTTCATTGAACAAGCATGGGGAAACAGTGTTTAAACCCTTTACAATGAAGATCTGTGAAGTTATTTTGATTTTTACAAATTATCTTTGAGTTTATATATTTATATTCCGGACTGTCATTGCTCTGATATTTCTTAATTCCTTCCTTTTTATGTTTTGTGTTTTTTTGGGGTATTTGGGATTTATTTGGTATTTGGTATTTTATTAGGATCCCCATTAGCTGTTGCAAAAGCAGCAGCTACATGAAACATGACATAATACAGAACATTAATAGACAAGAACAGCTCAAAGACAGAACTACATAAAAAAAATGTAAAGGCACACGTAGCCTACATACAGTTGAAGATGGATGTTTACATACACTTAGGTTGGAGTCATTGAAACTCGTTTTTCAAACACTCCACAAATGTCTTGTTAACAAACTATAGTTTTGCCAAGTCGGTTAGGACATCTACTTTGTGCATGACACAAGTAATTTTTACAACAATTGTTTACAGACAGATTATTTCACCTATAATTCACTGTATCACAATTCCAGTGGGTCAGAAGTTTACATACACTAAGTTGACTGTGCCTTTAAACAGCTTGGAAAATTCCAGAAAATTATGTCATGGCTTTAGAAGCTTCTGCTAGGCTAATTGACATCATTTGAGTCCATTGGAGGTGTACCTGTGGATGTATTTTAAGGCCTACCTTCAAACTCAGTGCCTCTTTGCTTGACATCATGGGAAAATCAAAATAAATCAGCCAAAACCTCAGAAAATAAATTGTAGACCTCCACAACTCTGGTTCATCCTTTTTCCAAATGCCTGAAGGTACCACGTTCATCTGCACAAACACTAGTACGCAAGTATAAACACCATGGGACCATGCAGCCGTCATACCGCTCAGGAAGGAGACGCGTTCTGTCTCCTAGAGATTAATGTACTTTGGTGCGAAAAGTGCAAATCAATCCTAGAACAACAGCAAACGACCTTGTGAAGATGCTGGAGGAAACAGGTACAAAAGTATCTATATCCACAGTAAAACGAGTCCAAGCCAGACTACGGTTTGCAACTGCACATGGGGACAAAGATCGTACTTTTTGGAGAAAAGTCCTCTGGTCTGATTAAACAAAAATAGAACTGTTTGGCCATAATGACCATCGTTATGTTTGGAGGATAAAGGGGAATTCTTGCAAGCCAAAGAACACCATCCCAACCGTGAAGCACGGGGGTGGCAGCATCATGCTGTGGGGGTGCTTTGCTGCAGGAGGGACTGGTGCACTTCACAAAATAGACGGCATCATGAGGAAGGAAAATTATGTGGATATATTGAAGCAACATCTCAAGACATCAGTCAGGAAGTTAAAGCTTGGTCGCAAATGGGTCTTCCAAATAGACAATGCTTACAAAATTGTGGCAAAATGGCTTAAGAACAACAAAGTCAAGGTATTGGAGTGGCCATCACAAAGCCCTGACCTCAATCCTATAGACAATGTGTGGGCAGAACTGAAAAAGTGTGTGCGAGCAAGGAGGCCTACAAACCTGACTCAGTTACACCAGCTCTGTCAGGAGGAATGGGCCAAAATTCACCCAACTTATTGTGGGAAGCTTGTGGAAGGCTACCCGAAACGTTTGACCCAAGTTAAACAATTTAAAGGCAATGCTACTAAATACTAATTGAGTGTATGTAAACTTCTGAACCACTGGGAATATGATGAAATAAATAAAAGCTGAAATAAATCATTCTGACATTTCACATTCTTAAAATAAAGTGGTGATCCTAACTGACCTAAGACAGGGAATTTTTACTATGATTAAATGTCAGGAATTGTGAAAAACTGAGTTTAAATGCATTTGGCTAAGGTGTATGTAAACTTCCGACTTCAACTGTATCAATACATACACACAAACTATCTAGGTCAAATAGGGGAGAGGAGTTGTGCCGTGAGGTGTTGCTTTATCTGTTTTTTTAAACCAGGTTTGCTGTTCATTTGAGCAATATGAGATGGGAGTTCCATGCAATAATGGCTCTATATAATACTGTACGCTTTATTGAATTTGTTATGGATTTGGGGACTTTGAAAAGACCCCTAGTGGCATGTCTGGTAGGGTAAGTGTGTGTGTCAGAGCTGTGTGTAAGTTGACTTTGCAAACAATTTGGGATTTAACACAGTGCAGGAATATCTAACAAGTAATATCTAACAATTTCACAACATATACCCAATACACACAAATCTAAGTAAGGAATGGAATTTAAGAATATATATATGGACAAGCATTGACAGAGCGGCATGGACTAAGATACAGTAGAATTTATGGAATACAGTATATACATATGAGATGAGTAGTGCAAGATATGTAAACATTATTGAAGTGACTAGTGTTCCATTTTTTTAAGTGCCAACATCAAATGGTTTTGTGATGAATAAGCCATCTGATTTGATGAAAGATGGAGTTGAATGTCTTTCTGCCCATAATTTCATTTAAAGTACTCCAAAGTTTTTTTTCCATCATTCTTTATATCATTGATCTTGGCTTCATAACACAGTTTCTTCTTTTTGTTGAGTTTAGTCACATAATTTCTCAATTTGCAGTAAGTCAACCAGTCAGATGTGCAGCCAGACTTATTAGCCACTCCATTCTCACCATCTCTTTCAACCACACAGTTTTTCAATTCCTCATCAATCCATGGAGCCTTAACAGTTCTAACAGTCAGTTTCTTAACAGGTGCATGTTTATCCTGGATATAGCCACTATGACCAATGGGTACGGATGCAGCTTTAGAAGTTCTACAGTATTAGTAAAAATGTGATCGATACATGTGGATGATCTTGTTCCTGTAGCGTTTTTAAACACCCAGGTAGGTTGATTAATAACCTGAACCAGATTACAGGCACTGTAAGAAGCTTCCTCTTGAGCAGACAGCTTGATGAAAACCAGTCAATATTCAGGTCCCCAAGAAAGTAGACCTCTCTGTTTACATCACATACACTATCAAGCATTTCACACATATTATTTAGATACTGACTCTTCGCACTTGGTGGCCTATAGCAACACCCCAAAAGAAAAGGCTTTAGATGTGGCAAATCAACCTGCAACCACAACACTTAAATAACACTTGACATAAGATATTCTCTAAGCATTACAGGGATATGCCTCTGAATATATACAGCAACACCTCCCCCATAAGCATTTCTGTCTCTTTTATAGATGTTATACTCTTGTATTGCTACTGCATTATCATCAAATGAATGATCTAAGTGAGTTTCAGAAATGGCTAATATATGAATGTTATCTGATGTTAGCAAGTTATTGATTTCATTAACCTTATTTCTAAGGCTACATATATTAATATGGGCTATTTTCAGCCCTTTCCTGGGTAGCTTATCAGAGATAGACATAATACGGAAAAGAGCAAACAAAGCAAGAGAAAAAAATATACATTCAGCAGTCCATTAATCAATTGGGGTGTGTGTGTGTGTGTGCTGCGGGATTGAAGCTACGAACCCATAGGCTTGGCTCTCTCATCCCTTCCAGGCTTTTGGGAGGGAGGGTGGACAATGAGCCTGTCATAGCGGATGTAAGCAATGTCCCCACGCGCTCTGGCAGCTTTCATGGCTGGGATAAGTTCTTTCCTCTTCTGGCGCACAGCTTCAGGATAGTCCTTGTTGAGAAAGATATACGTTCCTCTCAAGTTCTTGGCTCTTTCGAGAACAGCTACCTTGACCTTGAACCTCAGGAACTTGACCACTATCGGCCTGGGCCTGTAACCTGGGCTGGTGGTGGGTTTTCCAGTTCTTTGGGCACGCTCCACCTCAATCTACCTGTGGTCCATCTTCAATTTCTCAGATATCATTTCTCTCACTTTGTCCTCAGACTCCGTCCAGGTCTCATGTGGAGATTCTGCAATTCCGTCCACAACCATGTTGTTACACCTTGATTGTCCCTCGAGATGTCTGATTTATCCTATCATGGATTCACACACAGAACTGATGTCCTCTATTGTTTTGTTTTGTTAGGTATTACTGAACCGTTGGAGCTAGAAACATAAGCATTTCGCTGCACCTGGGATAACATCTGCAAAATAGGTGTACGCGACCAATAACATTTATTTGGGAGTTAGATGTTGTCCTACAATCACTTATGAGACCACCATTTGAGCCCCGGTCTTCACTTGAGCTATGTGAGCTCTCAGTCAAGAATGGCTTTCTATTGGCTATTGTTTCAGCCAAGCGTGTTAGAGAATAACATGTGTTTTATACCCATCCTTCATGACTCACTTTAGCAGAAGATGGATCTGAGGCAGTGCTTCGGCCAAATCCAGCATTCTTACCTAGGGTGCTTTCATTATCACGTCCTAACCAGCCCTTAATCATAGTGACATTTCACCCGCCTCCCCACAGGAGAGTCGTGAGTTGCATACACTTTGGTAAGGGCATTGAGTGCCTATCTTGCTGCAAAAAGAACTGTTCAAACAGAACAGCTTTTTGTGTATTATGAGGAGAACACCAAAGGGCGCACTGTCTCGAAGCAGAGATTGGCACATTGGGTTACGCTGCAGCAGGTAGACCAACTTCCAGGCGGTGTGGTAGCACACCAGGGGTATGGCCACTTCATGGGCCCTGTTCAGAGGGGCCTCCCTGGACTCTATCTGTGCTGCTGCAAGTTGGGCAACACCCATGACTTTCATGAGGTACTACAGAATCAATGTTATGTCCACACCATCAGTGGGGTCTGTGGTTCTGGACACGGCAAGCTCTCTCAACCCAGATAAGTGAGAATACCGTGAACCTTGAACCGCTTGGTGCTGTTGCACCCAAATGAAGCCTCATGTTGTAAGTTCTAACTTTCAGCTTGCTTATACACTTGTATACCACAGTTGAAAGTCTGTGTTACCCTGTTGGGTAATTATATTCTATTGCATCCTGTGGTGGATACAAGGACATCCCAGGGACTCATCTGGACTAAGTTAAATGGTGAGTTATCCCACTCTTTGGAACAGCATCTCCCATAGGTCGTTTGGCGACCCATTACGAAAACGAAAGAGAACGTTGGGTTATGGATATAACCTTGGTTCTCTTAGTAGAGTAACGGGTCGCCAAACTTTCATGTCATTCCTACACCTCTGTGGGGTTCAAGTGAGGTAATAGACAGAATGTCACGCCACACCGCCTTTTATAGGTCACGTGGGTACAGAAAGGATGTGGCATAACTTTAAACATCTTTGATATTAAGGGAAGTTCCCATAGGTCGTTTGGTGACCCGTTATTCTACTTAGAGAACCAAGGTTACATCTGTAACCCAACGTTTTGTTGCTAAACAACCAAACCGTCTATTGCAAAAGCAAATGGGGATACAAATAAAGAAATAACAGGCAGAATTATAGGTACAGAATAGGTAACTGCCCCAGTTCCCTCACCCACCTCATTGTGTGGGAAGCCAGTGCACTGCTCTTCTACAAAGCAGCTGAGGAAAGGCACTGGGATGAAGCAGAACATGATAATGAGGAACACGGTCCCACTGATGACGCCCTGAGACTCTGGACTGCAGAGAGGAGAAATTAAAATAAGTCAGGACAAAACCACAACAAACCACAAAAAAACGAGCCAATGTAAAATAGATTAACATAGGCTACTGGATAGTAGATAATTGGTAAACAATTGATATTGATAAACGTACACTTCCTTCTTGTTAGTTTTGTTCAGATCCATCCCATAGAGCCTGGCTGAGATGAAGTGGTCTTTGAAGGCTGGAATTAGCTTTAATGTGGCCAAGGACCCAAGTGCAGACATGCACCCGTTGATAACAAGGGGTAGGACAGGAATTGGCGACATGTTTTCTGGATATTCTTAAGACTTGCCTGGATGAGGTTATATCTGATACCTATCTAACTACCAGTGTTAGATAACTTGCTATCATATATCTCTAGCTAACTAGCTAGCTGACGTTATCTAAGGAAGCCTACCCTCAAACTTTGAGCAAGCTAGCTTACACTGTCAACAACCCCACATAATGTGTCTTCATATTGAACGAATGAGCTTTAACAATTGTAGCTAGAAACTACAGTTGTGTTTATCTGGCAAGCTAGTTAACCTTAACTAGCAAACTAAATGATCTGACAGGTAGCTAGCTTGTACATAACGTTACTGTCTCTCTTTCTTTGCACCAGCATTCGCAGAATCCTCTACCGAAGCATGTGTCTAATCATTTTTCAAATAATAGAAATCGCGAAATTACATGCATATTGTCCGAAAAATACGGCTAGCTAAAACGACAATCCCTATACTGTCAGTTGTTGTCCTTTCCTACTTTATAGCTCAATGATTCCTAGTCGAGCAGTGGGACAACCATAGAGAATGATAGAGAGTGCATCGCCATATACTTTCCATTATGGTGTCTGTGAGCGCACGTGCAGCGCTGAGGCAATCTCCATTTTGAAGTAGTCAATTTTCTTCTTCACGATTGGCTGATCCCTCCTGATGACCCGGTTGGACATGACACCAACATGGTCATCAGGAGGGATCAGCCAATGAAGTTGAAAATACCACCCAGTTGACCACATTAAAATGGTGGAAATTGCTTTTAAGCCACTAGAGGCCTCTATTATTCTCTATGGGGAGAACCGAAGTTCCACGTCTACTTCCGGTTATGTGAACTGTTTTTTCTCTTGCAAAACAAAAACCCTGGTAGGGTGGTTATTAATGTGACAACTCTCTTCACAATTATTTCTCACGAAACTGCTTTCAGTATCCATCAAAATTAAACCTCTTCATTTATATCGAAATGGGGTTTAATCGGTTTCAGACGGACGCATTACAGGGTAACAAGGAAGTTTGCTTTAACTCTTCTTCTTTGTTATTGAATTTATCGTAAATCCAATGTCATTGGAATACAATGCCTCTTACTGTTTGACTGTATGTACAGCGGTAGGCGCGACTTTTTCCTCTCCTCTGGTAATACTTTAGTTAGTTTACATTATTACCAGGCTGTTGTGTTGCCAATGTATGACAACACAACAGGATCTCTATATTCTCCTCTATTAAAACATGTTCCACATATTCTTGTACAAGCCTTCATTTCTATAAAATGTGTGCATATGCCTGACAATGGCTGAATGCTATGAAATGTTACAGTCCTTCCACCAGCAGTAGAGGTACGTGGGTAAAATCAATGAGGAAGCCAGAAGAAAATGACATATTACAACCTATGTGTTGTGATAATTGCATTGTTTGCTCTATAACATGTTAGTTCATATGCCTTGCGACCGTGATATATAGGCCTAAAGGCCGAGACAATAAGACAATGGCAGAATAAATTCAACCACACCTTTGTTTCATCACAAAACCGGAGAGCAACCTCTGTCCGGTGAAGTCCACAAAGCATATTGCATGTAACAAACAGTTACATGACCTACAGCATGGTCAAGCAAGTTAATGTTTCCGACATTTTCAGACCACTAAACAACTATTGATTTAGAACCACGGAGCGTTTACCACAAGTCGCAAAGAAAACAGGAGCTGCCTCCACTATTCCAGCAACATTTCAACATCATCAAATCACCTATGTTTGGTCTAATACAGTGACAACTAAAAGATACCAAAAAAAAAAACGATTTAGTCCAATCAACATAAGCTAAATATGATGGGACTGTCCATGGTTCTGATTTCTGTGTATATGTTTGTGTGTGTGTGTGTGTGTGTGTGCGCATGTTTGTGCAAGTCGGAAAAAAAACATGTTGACTCACCCTACTTGTAGAGAAACGTCAATACCATCCTCCTCTCTTTCATGTAGACAAAACAATCTATCACTGTCATACAGTATATGGTTTTATTTTTTGTTGTCCCAGGCTACTTGGCTAAAATGCTTGCTTGCTAGACTAACTTCCTTTCATGGGCAACATTAGCTAGTTAACATTAGCCTTCTACATCCTAGCTACATATTGAACTTCCATCCTCTCAGGCCAGGGGCACAATGTATGAATTGATGGTTGGATCAGAATCGCAGTTATAATCATTGGCCAGTACGGAGAATTAAGTCCAAATCCCTATCTCCATCCATGGCTGTAAGGTTCTGTATTTATGTTCTTAGTTCACCTTGTGTTCTTGAACGTAGCCCTGTTTCTTTGTGTTCTTGAACATAGTCCTGTCTTTCATTTTTGTTCATTGATTTCACCTGTGTTAGTTACTCACCTGGTCTCATCAGCTCCTTATTTAGTTCAGTTCTTTCTGTTTGTGCCTTGTGAGGTATTGTTCATTTTGACTCTACTAAGCCTTTTCCTAGCTCGTTTGTGAGAACCAGTTTTAGCCTTCAGTCCTAGTTTTGTTTCACCTGCCTGTTTGCCTACCTGTGTATGACCATTGCCTTCCTGTGACCGTGATTCCTGCCTTCTACGAAGGCATAATAAACACCTGCCGCACGTGAATCTACAACTTTTTCTCCATGAGTATTCATTACAATGGCTAATTTAGGAAAGGGACAATTTTAGCCAACTAACTAGCCACTGGAGGACAACAACACAATGAGATGCAACAATTCAAGTTGTTTCTGTCAATGATGTATGCTCTGGACGCGATTTGATAAGAGTGAATCCAAATCCAAACTGGCTTCCCTTGACACTTAGAAAATTATGGGCCAAGACCATTCACAGTTGAGCTCACTCAGTTTAGCTCAACGTGATTGGCTATTATTTTATACTTTTTTTTATCAAGGGAGGCCAAATTCTCGCTGGCTTCCCTTGCATTTAATGCCACGGCGTCAACAATGTCATACTCTTTTGGACCAGACAGCATCAGATAAATGACCTACAGAGACAGAGGGGCGCTGTTTCGCTCGCTCGGATGCTTTCTCCGGTGAGATACATTCAGGCTCTTGCGAATTGAAGGAGAATTATGAAACACAGAGAGACATTTTGGGGGGAAGCCTGGCTTCCCTTGTCATCCATGAATACACGCCACTGTCCACAAGGAAGAAAAGGTGATAATGTTTCATGTCATGTGCCAGTAACCATGTCAGTAGGCTATCATATTTCCTCATTGTCTCTGAGTGTTGGTGCGTCTGACTGTGGTTGCCAGGACTACCGCAAAACAGTGCAGGTTCAGGTGCAAAGTGATCTGAAGATGAAGCATTCTAGTTATATGGACATAACAATGGTCCAATAAAAAGTTTATTTTGTAGCCTTTATGTTGTCCCAGGCCAGGTTTCATTTTATTCAGAATTTTTACAGTACTTCGCTTCTTGACCACTGTCCACCTGCACAGAGGTGATGAAGAGATGCGTGCTCGCCAATTGTTTATATATACACTCTAGATGACATTAGGGGGCGCTGTGTTGAAGCCACCGTGCCTCCATCTTGGCACTCCCCCATTGTAAAAAATATTTTGTAAGCTATATAAATGCATTTATTAATGTCTACATTCGTTTTTGCCACATTTATTCTATTACAGACACCTTAATGCATAGCCTACTTTTGAGCTAAACACACAAAAAATATATAAAAACATTTTCCTTACAGGATACTTTTTTGAGATGACTAATGTTACTGTCCTCACTACAACCACAAAAAATACTTGTCAGTTTGTCCTTGAAACATTTAATTGAAATACTGTAGAATTCCATTCATTCCCTATGCAAGACCGCGCCTTCTGGGAAGTGCCAATATGGCGACCGATGGCTTCAAAGCCTCGAAATGGCCAATACATAGCAAAATCCAATCCAGGGTTGATATACATCATTGGTGGGAGGACGTGCCGAAAAAAGAAATGTTGCGTGGCCCTTTAAATGTATGGGTCAGAGGGGTTGTGCACGCGCTGTTTGTGCGACTTGACAGTTAATCGGTTCCTGCGCAATAGCGTGCCATTGACGAATTTGTACTGGATCGGATGATCGGAGGTGGGAGGGGGCATGCAGGCTATAAAACAGTTGATATCCGATCATGCAACTTATTGAGGATATAAATAGCAGTTGCACATTGATCGGGATACGGCACAACCGCTGATGATGACAACAGAAGTACATTCGGATGACGGACACAATGTATCCCGCTGTTTCCGATTTCTTGCTGTCGATGCCTCCACTGACTTAAATGGTGGCACTTTCAGATCGGACCTTTCGTGAATTACACTGTAGGCTAATTCAGTTTATTATTATTTTAAAGCTATTGCAACAGGATACACACACACTACAAGAAAATCTACAATCAAGAGCAACAATACAGCACAGGCATTTGTTTGATTTATGCATGGTTTATTCTACTGTAGAGTTACGTAATGCATGTTGTGTTACTAAATAGGGCAACATTTTGATACGACGACGCAATGTGCCTGCAAACGCACATGCATCGTTTTGCATGTCACTACAGCCTATACTGGCATAAGCGCACAGCAATGTACTAACACACAGTTGTAATTACAGTTTTCATGCATTACAAATGTAACTTGTGATTCTTATCATGGCTAGATCTATTCAGGCGAAGTTAATTTCAAATGACCAACCTAACTCATCCAATCTTTCTTGAATATTTAGTAATAGATTATTAATAAATATGCTCTTGAAATATGTAGGCCTAAATGACTCATGAATGACTGTTCTCTGGCCCTCCACACTTATAGGCATACAACAGTCCAAGAAGACCCAAACTGAATCCTCCAGTCTGATGATATGAGAAGCCCTAGAAGGTCTGCATGATGATGGAGATGCTCCAGTACATAAGCTGGCTGTGCCTGGTGGGTCTTTTCCTGGCCTCCCTACTCATCGTGTTGGCCTGGCTGGTCCAGTACTCCCTGGCCGTACTACGCCCCAGGAGCCCCAAGTCACTCACCCAGGGCCAGGGAGCCACAGCCAGGCTACTCCCTCCTATCACCCTCTCCCACAGGATTCAGGATGGGGGTGTGTGGGGCACCCTGTTCAAGCTCCGGCTTGGACGGGATGGAGGAGGAGCAGCATCCGAGGCCGGGGTGAAGGGTCTGCTCACTTCGCTGTTCTCCTTCAAGTCTTTCCGGGAACATTGGCAGAGGGCTTGGGTCAAAGTGCTCAATGAACAAGCCTGCAGACATGGGGTAAGTTGTTTTTGTTGTTGCTCCAGGCCGTTCTATGGCAAGCATGACTAATTAATTAGACATGGAAGAAATCATGCCGATAAGAGCATTGAGCATCAAAACCCAATATATAATTAGCCTGTTACAGATTGCTTGTTTTGACATTCACTGTCAAGCAACACAGCAGCAGTTGCAATGTTGAAATCTGAAAATATTGTGCCATAATGTGTGCATGTGTGCTGTAAGTATGTGTAGGCAGTGGTATCTCCATAATTCCAGGCAGCAGGCAGGGAGGGAGGCAGGCAGTGCTTCTCATCGTTGGAGGTGTGTGTGGGAGTTGGAGTGTCACGATAAGCAGGCGAGAGAGACAGGTTCTTGTGTAACAGCACTGAATCGATCCACGTGAGTGGTGAGACCATAGAGATGTATTATAATGTGTTTTACTTATTTCTGTGGGTGTGAGACAATCCCACAAAGCCCAAAGTATGAACATTCATATATGGGTCCCATCCCAAATAGTGCACTATTTTTGACCGGGGCCCATAGAGCTCAGGTCAAAAGTAGTGCACTATGTAGGGAATAGGGTGCCATTTGGGATGCTGACCATGTGTTATTGATTATATATCTATCCCCTGTTCACCTGTATGGCATGGCAACACAGAGATAGTGGTATCAAGGAAATGGCTGAAATAGGCAGCCACTCTCTCTGATGAATGTATGCACTCAAATGAATGCCTATACAGCACAATTTCTCGATCTTCTCTATTACTGGGGAATGCACATCCACTTTCAGTACAACGTCCTAGCCTAGAAAACCGTTTGATTTCTCCCTGTCATGCTGCGAGTCACGAAGAGACAGTCTACCCCCTACTGATGTACCGTGAGGGGAAAAAAGTATTTGATCCCCTGCTGATTTTGTACGTTTGCCCACTGACAAAGAAATGATCAGTCTATAATTTTAATGGTAGGTTTATTTGAACAGTGAGAGACAGAATAACAACAACAAAATCCAGAAAAACGCATGTCAAAAATATTATAAATTGATTTGCATTTTAATGAGGGACATAAGTATTTGACCCCTCTGCAAAACATGACTTAGTACTTGGTGGCAAAACCCTTGTTGGCAATCACAGAGGTCAGACGTTTCTTGTAGTTGGCCACCAGGTTTGCACACATCTCAGGAGGGATTTTGTCCCACTCCTCTTTGCAGATCTTCTCCAAGTCATTAAGGTTTCGAGGCTGACGTTTGGCAACTCGAACCTTCAGCTCCCTCCACAGATTTTCTATGGGATTAAGGTCTGGAGACTGGCTAGGCCACTCCAGGACCTTAATGTGCTTCTTCTTGAGCCACTCCTTTGTTGCCTTGGCCATGTGTTTTGGGTCATTGTCATGCTGAAATACCCATCCACGACCCATTTTCAATGCCCTGGCTTAGGGAAGGAGGTTCTCACCCAAGATTTGACGGTACATGGCCCCGTCCATCGTCCCTTTGATGCAGTGAAGTTGTCCTGTCCCCTTAGCAGAAAAACACTCCCAAAGCTCCATGTTTGACGGTGGTGATGGTGTTCTTGGGGTCATAGGCAGCATTCCTCCTCCTCCAAACACGGCGAGTTGAGTTGATGCCAAAGAGCAAAATTTTGGTCTCATCTGACCACAACACTTTCACCCAGTTCTCCTCTGAATCATTCAGATGTTCATTGGCAAACTTCAGACGGGCATGTATATGTGCTTTCTTGAGCAGGGGGACCGGGATTTCAGTCCTTCACGGCGTAGTGTGTTGCCAATTGTTTTCTTGGTGACTATGGTCCCAGCTGCCTTGAGATCATTGACAATATCCTCCCGTGTAGTTCTGGGCTGATTCCTCACCGTTCTCATGATCATTGCAACTCCACGAGGTGAGATCTTGCATGGAGCCCCAGGCCGAGGTAGTTTGACAGTTCATTTGTTTCTTCCATTTGCGAATAATCGCACCAACTGTTGTCACCTTCTCACCAAGCTGCTTGGCGATGGTCTTGTAGCCCATTCCAGCCTTGTGTAGGTCTACAATCTTGTCCCTGACATCCTTGGAGAGCTCTTTGGTCTTGGCCATGGTGGAGAGTTTGGAATCTGATTGATTGATTGCTTCTGTGGACAGGTGTCTTTTATACAGGTTACAAACTGAGATTAGGAGCACTCCCTTTAAGAGTGTGCTCCTAATCTCAGCTCGTTACCTGTATAAAAGACACCTGGGAGCGAGAAATCTTTCTGATTGAGAGGGGGTCAAATACTTATTTCCCTCATTAAAATGCAAATCAATTTATAACATTTTTGACATGCGTTTTTCTGGATTTTGTTGTTGTTATTCTGTCTCTCACTGTTCAAATAAACCTGCCATTAAAATTATAGACTGATAATTTCTTTGTCAGTGGGCAAACGTACAAAATCAGCAGGGGATCAAATACTTTTTTTCCCTCACTGTAAATCCTGTGTTTGAGGTGGACACCAGACTGTTAATGTCCTCATACTTTATTCAAACTCTACGTTTGATGTGTCTGTATCAAATCCCACCGCTCCGACTACTGCCCTGTGGGCACTGAGAGACGGAACCGATCCTCTACCTTCAACCATTGCGATCCGTATGTGTGTGGGTGAGTGTGTGTGCAAGGACGTGTGGGTGCTAAAGTTTAAAGGGGGTCAGACTACCACCAGTCAGCTCGAAAAGTGTGTGCCGTGTGCATTCGCGTATGTACGTACGTGTGTGCGTGCATGCATGCGCTCATTTGTGTGTGTATGTGTGTTAGTTTAAAAGTAGTCAGACTGCAACTCCCTAGGGTGAAATGGGACACTGCTCAGAGCTCTCCTCTTGTTCTGACCTACAAAGGCTATTGTTGATCCAAAGATGGTACTGTAAAAAGACCAGAGCGTCAACATAACCCTCTTAGTCTATTCCAGGAAGACAGAGGAAAATCCAGTTTCTAAATTATTTTGACAAACGTTGTACATTTGTGTCTTGCGTCACTGCGGCCAAAAGAAACATCCTGTTGCAATTGATCAGATGCAATGAGAATGTTGAGGCATGGTCCAGCAGAATTCTTCTAGAATGTGTCACTTCATACATTCCACACTGCTTTATTCCTTCAACATATTAGCTCTGCAACATAACTCTCTTTCTAATCAAAGAGGGTCAAATGGGTGTTTTATAGAGAACAGAAGGCTTGTTAAGTTAAATGCTTTGCACACCATTTCCATCCGTCAGCCACAGTCTCTGCCTGGCAAATTAAATACTAGTGCCTGTTCAGCAACCCAGATATAGCCTCCCCGTTGTCAGGGGGTTAAGAACATGGTTACATCATTTTTTGCTTAAATTTCACAGCCAGTCTGCAAATAAATGCGCCAGGAGAGGACGAGGACAAGACCGAGTCAGAAAAAAGCTGTTTACCCATGTGGTGTTTAATTTGTACTCTGGCCAAGTGCCAAAGCTAGTAGAGGCACCTAATGTTGCTATTTCCTCTGCGTTATGAAAAAACCTGCAATCAGCTCTCATTGGTGCAATCTGTGTGGTAACTTGGAATAGGCCTACAAGTATTTTGTGTGGGCAACTGGGCATCCCAAGCACATCAAAGTCTCTGGGTAATTTTAAATCTCTTGAGTAGGTTGGTTGTAGAATGAATGTCATTGTATCATTCAACGACTAAAGCCTTACATGTTGACCTCACTCAATCATCCAATAACACTTGACTGTACATTCACCCCTCATTTTGCAAGGCCCAACAACTGACTCTTACAATGGACTGTACATATATTGACCTACATTTTAACCTATAACCTACTGTATTTGAAGGCAAAACACAGCTCCACCATGAACCTGTGGTCTTTAGCATGAGGTGGTCACATGCCTGTGTCTCAGGAAGAGGTATCTTGTTCCTCCTTAGTAGCTCCCGTCATATTCAAATACACCTGACCTGAAAAACCAGCCGGAAGGGTTCTGCTCCGGTGTGCTGCTACAGTTTGGCGAGTGTTAGGTAACCAAGGGTAGGGCTGTGGCGGTCATGACATTTTGTCAGCCGGTGATTGTCATGCAAATAACTGCCGGTCTCATGGTAATTGACCGTTAATTAACATAAACACATTTAGCATCTCTTGTCTTCCACGCATAGCATACAAGCCACTGATGCAGAACATCTACATTTAAAAAAGTATAATAAATCCATGTAATATAGCCTACACCATCACAATAAATCCATTATTTATTTTAGACAGGTCTAAAGAAACATGATATGAAGAAAATGTAGTCTATTTCAGAAAACAGAATAGCATACTCTAGGCCCTGATCTGGCTATGCCATATGGCTGTGGGCTACACTAGTTCATTTAGCAGATAAGATTAGCTTAGGATTCCATAGCATTATTTTATAGTATGAAGAATACAATTGAACAAAGCTGAATAAAATAGAAAGGATATTTTCTCCAAACGATTTGAGGCAATGCGCACATGCGGCTATTCTGTGTTGAGCATTTAACAAAGAAACAGGTACTCCTATATGCTTAATTTAGAGTTATTTATGTAACTTTAGTTGTGATACAAATCTTGGGCTATATGTTTAGATTTTTAATACATTCTAAGGCTGCATGATGCGACTCTAATGATGATTTTAGTCATTTAGCTACACAGCATCAACAGTTGCATGAAAGGCATGAGCTCTGCTTTGTTTTTTGCGAAGGCTGTACACACTTCATCAGTCTCTCATTCACAATTTGACAAGCACTTGATAATGCCTCGAATTTCCAGGCTGCATCCCCTTTGTGTAGCCATAATCCCCCCAAAAATATCCATGCCTTTTGCGGCCAGTAGCCGTTATGCCCTTGCTCTGGATATATAATTATAATTCCCTTCTCCGCGCTGCGTGCCGAAGCACCTCTCACTCACATGGAATTTGATTGCCATCATGACTCGTTACAGCTGGTGTGGTGGTAATACGGTCACCGTAACAGCCCTAACCAAGGGGCGAGCCATGTCACTGTCGTCATGCTCTCCGCTCCTCACACACAAGCACCTGTCACCTGACAGGCATGTTGCCGTGGACACTCGGTAACGGACACCTCGGCAACAGTCCCAAACCATGGTGTCTGCAACTGTGACTCACGTTCACACTGACCTGTGTACTGTCACGATTATGTTTCTGCAGCTGGCAAAATATGCCGGAGGAAAAGAGGCATCAGTGTCATTACATGGTCATTACGTCGGGTTGGAGAAACCTGAGTAATTTTATTACATTATCCTAAAGTGCTTCTCTGGCATCATCCATTGATGTTGTCATAGAATACTTGTTGTGCTATGAAGACATGGCTATTCAAGTTTAAGATTACCACCAAGATTACCATTACCATATCCTACACATTTTTACATTTACATTTTAGTCATTTAGCTACACAGCATCATCAGATATGTGATAGTCCACTAAAGGCTATTTTTCATAATAGAAATTAGGAAAGTTGTATCTTAGTCATAAATAAGTAAACACACTATGTCATGTCTGTATTTGTGTCTTCCGATAAACTTACATCCTTACACTCTATGCATACAGTATGTCACCACCTGACATCACACGGTAGAGTCCCATGGCCTTAGTCTTGCATTACCAAACTCCCAGGTGTCATTCCCACGTGTCTTGCACGGAGCGTGGTATCAGTTGAGGTTACCACGGCCTTGACCTGAGAGTACACCCTAGTCTGTCTCTGCTTGGTGCTAGGCTGTGTCCTGCTGTAAACCATGGCCCAGACACGCAGCCACTTTGAGGCTATGAGCAGTGGTGAGGAGGCTATGAGCACATACAGTGCATTCGGAAAGTATTCATAACCCTTGACTTTTTCCACATTTTGTTACGTTACATTCTTATTCTAAAAAGGATTTAAAAAATGTTTTCTCTCATTAATCTACACGCAATACCCCATAATGACAAAACAAAAACAGGTTTTTAGAAATATTTGCACATTTATTAAAAATAAAACACTGAAATATAACATTTACATAAGTATTCAGACCCCTTACTCAGTACTTTGTTGAAGCACCTTTGGCAGCGATTACAACCTTGAGTCTTCTTGGGTATGACGCTACAAGCTTGGCACACCTGTATTTGGGGAGTTTCTCTCATTATTCTCTGCAGATGCTCTCAAGCTCTGTCAGATTGGATGGGGAGCGTCGCTGCACAGCTATTTTCAGGTCTCTCCAGAGATGTTCGATCGGGTTCAAGTACGGACTCTGGCTGGGCCACTCGAGACATTCAGAGACTTGTCCCGAAGCCACTCCTGCGTTGTCTTGGCTGTGTGCTTAGGGTCGTTGTCCTATTGGAAGGTGAACCTTCGCCCCAGTCTGAGGTCCTGAGCGCTCTGGAGCAGGTTTTCATCAAGGATCTCTCTGTACTTTGCTCCGTTCATCTTTCCCTCGACCACAATTGAAATAAGTCCCAGACTTTATTGTGTGTTATCCTTGATGATTTTACTCATGTGCATGTATGGCTTTTTCAAATTTTATGTGTGCTTGTTTTTGAAAATGGTTGAATTATTAAACTAAACTAAAGTCTCCCAGTCCCTGCCGCTGAAAAACATCCCCACAGCATGATGCTGCCACCGCCATGCTTCACCGTAGGGATGGTGCCAGGTTTACTCCAGACCCTTTACCTTTAGGTGCCTTTTGGCAAATTCCAAGCGGGCTGTCATGTGCCTTTTACTGAGGAGTGGCTTCCGTCTGGCCACTCTATCATAAAAGCCTGATTGGTGGAGTGCTGCAGAGATTGTTGTCCTTCTGGAAGGTTCTTCCATGTCCACAGAGGAACTCTGGAGTGCTGTCAGAGTGACCATCGGGTTCTTGGTCACCTCCCTGACCAAGGGCCTTCACCCCCGATTGCTCAGTTTGGCCGGGCAGCCAGCTCTAGGAAGAGACTTGGTGGTTCCAAACTTCTTCCATTTAAGAATGATGGAAACCACTGTTTTTCTTGGGGACCTTCAATGCTGCAGAAATATTTTGGTATCCTTCCCCAGATCTGTGCCTCAACACAATCCTGTCTCGGAGCTCTACGGACAATTCCTTCGACCTCATGGCTTGGTTTTTTATTTGACATGTACTGTCAACTGTTGGACCTTATATAGACAGGTGTGTGCCTTTCCAAATCATGTCCAATCAATTGAATTTACCACAGGTGGACTCCATTCGAGTTGTAGAAACATCTCAAGGATGATCAATGGAAACAGGATGCACCTGAGCTCAATTTCGAGTCTCATAGCAAAGGGTCTGAATACTTATGTAAATAAGGTATTTCTGTTTTTTATTTTGAATAAATGTGCAATAATTTCTAAAAACCTGTTTTGGCTTTATCATTATGGAGTATTGTGTGTTGATTGATGAGGAAAACAATTCATTTAATTCATTTTAGAATAAGGCTGTAATGTAACAATGTGGAAAAAGTCTAGGGGTCTGAATACTTTCCAAATGCACTGTAGGTGAGGAAGTCAGGGACACACAGGAGTGTGTGTGTATGTGTGCGTGCGTGTGCTGTGTGTGTGTGTGATTCCGCAGTCTGGGCTGGTCTGACATCCAAGTGTCTGATACTATGTGACGGATGTACTCCATGTCCACACACATGCTTTGGTGTGGATACACACACATAATTGGGTGTGACGGACACTGGTGTCCCCCTTGTACCCCCACTCTCCTGAAGATGCTGGACCAGGAAATTGTAATGCGTGTTAATCGGTTCTGCAAACACAATTCCACAGTGCCGTTTTAGTCAGATTACTGCCGGTGTGCTGCTGATAGAGAGGGAGACAGGGATCACAGAAGTGCATATGCCATTGTGAATGGGAGAAAGACTGGAGAGGAGGATCCACACATCCACCCAAGTGTGTGGGTGGATGTGTGGGTGTGTGTCCACTTCCGGTTCAATGATGATCTACAGGGTAAACTAAGAAGCTTTCCCATCTCTCTCTCTCTCTGTAATCCAGAGATTTGGCATAAGGCCTCAGCACAGCTGGTTACGTGTGACGCGGATGTCAACAGAAGGACGTCCTCTGAGAGCACACACACACACACACACACACACACGCAATTACATATGGTGCTGTGTAATTACAATTGCAATCACCTCTATTGACTAATACTGTACAAAAACATAAGTGCACACCTCTGGCTAATGTACCAACACATGCTCCTATCCACGTGATGGGTAGCCCATATGATGGCGGATCATATAGGTTTTAATTTAACACATGGTGCAGATGAACACATCAGACAGACACAGCTCTGACCAGCTGACTCATTCCACAGCATAATGCTCCAGACTAATGCACACAGAGAGAGTAGAGCAGATGCTTTCAAACACTTACATAGTGGCTCCGGCTTCTCTTACACATGAGAACGCTAAAGCGTGAACAATTAAGCACACCCACACTGAGCTCTTCGATACTGCGTACGTAGGAAATGCACGTATACAGTACACTCCTCTGATGGATGCACATAAGGGTGCTCTCTTTTCTGATGGAGTTGTTTACTAGTGTGTGATGCAACAGCATCCCGGCTTCCACCTTGGGAGAGGATTTTGGAAGTCCTTTAATGAGAGAGTGAGGAGCTGTGGCGTTATCTGTGTGATGTGTGATGATGTTCCTCAGCCAGAGGGAAGGCCGGAGCAGAAGTGTTAGTGCCGGGTTCCAAATGTTTAGTGTCAACCTGCAGAATTGTGAAGTCATTTGGATTGTAAGAACGAGTATAAAATGGTAGGCCTATTTGAAGAAAGACTTGAGTTTTATACAGCAAGGCTGTATGCAGAACAAGAAGGTACTCCGAGCAAGCTGGTGTGATAATGTTGTAGAAGAAGGCTTGCTTGGTTGGAATCTGCATCATCAGTGATGTCATCCCATTGTCTGAGTGGTCTCTACACTACAGGCAGTGGGTCAGTGTGGGAGGAGCAGGTTGCAGCATCACGGTGTGCATCACTGTGCATCTGGAGGAAAGGAAAGAAGACTGTCTGTTGACGGGTGGCTGGGGGATCTGCAATTCTAAAGAGCCTGATGATTAGCTCAAGACTAAGGTTCTCTCTCTCTGTGACCGGGGCTTTGTTGGACTACAAATGGTTTCCTTCAAAACGCTTCCTTCGAAAACATTTCTCTTCATTTTCCAACACCAGTAGTTGGTTTTGTGTGGGCATCCTTTCTGATTTAATGCTGCACAAAAATAGAATTTCATTTAACATGTAAAATACACATTATGAGTCATGGGTAGTAGCATATCCATTGAAACGTGATTTGCCGACTGCAGTATGCCATGTGGGCGATTCCACGCCAGCGGGAGCGGGAAATATTTTTTGTATCTCAGATTGTGTTTCCGTTGCAGTCATTTAGCTCTGGCGCTGCACCTCGGCAAAATCATTGTACATGACCAAATAATATAGGACATGAAGCAATATTTCTGCCTAGGCGTATTTTAAAGATGCTAGAACAGTCCATATTTACATTTACTCTGCAAACAAAACGAGTAATGAATAGAAAAATCAGACAACCCCATAGTAGAATAGTTTACAGTGCCTTCAGAAAGTATTCATACCCCTTGACATATTCCATATTTTGTTGTGTCACAGCTTGAAATCAAAATTGGTTAAATATATATATATATATATATTTATATATCGATGTGCAGGGGTACGAGGTAATTATAATAATAATATGCCATTTAGCAGACGCTTTTATCCTAAGCGACTTACAGTCATGCGTGCATACATTTTTGTGTATGGGTGGTCCCGGGGTTCGAACCCACTACCTTGGCATTACAAGCGCCGTACTCTACCAGCTGAGCTACAGAGGACCACTAATTGAGGTAGCTATGTACTGTACATATACAGTGAGGGAAAAAAGTATTTGATCCCCTGCTGATTTTGTACGTTTGCCCACTGACAAAGAAATGATCAGTCTATAATTTTAATGGTAGGTTTATTTGAACAGTGAGAGACAGAATAACAAAAAAAAAATCCAGAAAAACGCATGTGAAAAATGTTATAAATTGATTTGCATTTTAATGAGGGAAATAAGTATTTGACCCCCTCTCAATCAGAAAGATTTCTGGCTCTCAGGTGTCTTTTATACAGGTAACGAGCTGAGATTAGAGGCACACTCCTAAAGGGAGTGCTCCTAATCTCAGTTTGTTACCTGTATAAAATACACCTGTCCACAGAAGCAATCAATCAATCAGATTCCTAACTCTCCACCATGGCCAAGACCAAAGAGCTCTCCAAGGATGTCAGGGACAAGATTGTAGACGTACACAAGGCTGGAATGGGCTACAAGACCATCGCCAAGCAGCTTGGTGAGAAGGTGACAACAGTTGGTGCGATTATTCGCAAATGGAAGAAACACAAAATAACTGTCAATCTCCCTCGGCCTGGGGCTCCATGCAAGATCTCACCTCGTGGAGTTGCAATGATCATGAGAACGGTGAGGAATCAGCCCAGAACTACACGGGAGGATCTTGTCAATGATCTCTAGGCAGCTGGGACCATAGTCACCAATAAAACAATTGGTAACACACTACGCCGTGAGTGACCCCTGCTCAAGAAAGCACATATACAGGGCCGTCTGAAGTCTGCCAATGAACATCTGAATGATTCAGAGGAGAACTGGGTGAAAGTGCTGTGGTCAGATGAGACCAAAATCGAGCTCTTTGGCATCAACTCAACTCGCCGTGTTTGGAGGAGGAGGAATGCTGCCTATGACCCCAAGAACACCATCCCCACCGTCAAACATGGAGGTGGCGGCAGGTTAAGAGCGTTGTGCCAGTAACCGAAAGGTCGCTGGTTCTAATCCCCGAGCCGACTAGGTGAAAAAGCTGTCGCAGTGCCCTTGAGCAAGGCACTTAACCCTAATTGCTCCTGTAAATCGCTCTGGATAAGAGCGTCTGCTAAATGACTAAAATGTAAATGTAAACTGACGATGGACAGGGCCATGTACCGTCAAATCTTGGGTGAGAACCTCCTTCCCTCAGCCAGGGCATTGAAAATGGGTCATGGGTGTGTATTCCAGCATGACAATAACCCAAAACACACGGCCAAGGCAACAAAGGAGTGGCTCAAGAAGAAGCACATTAAGGTCCTGGAGTGGCCTAGCCAGTCTCCAGACCTTAATCCCATAGAAAATCTGTGGAGGGAGCTGAAGGTTCAAGTTGCCAAACGTCAGCCTCGAAACCTTAATGACTTGGAGAAGATCTGCAAAGAGGAGTGGGACAAAATCCCTCCTGAGATGTGTGCAAACCTGGTGGCCAACTACAAGAAACGTCTGACCTCTGTGATTGCCAACAAGGGTTTTGCCACCAAGTACTAAGTCATGTTTTGCAGAGGGGTCAAATACTTATGTCCCTCATTAAAATGCAAATCAATTTCTAACATTTTTGACATGCGTTTTTCTGGATTTTTTTGTTGTTATTCTGTCTCACTGTTCAAATAAACCTACCATTACAATTATAGACTGATCATGTCTTTGTCAGTGGGCAAACATACAAAATCAGCAGGGGATCAAATACCTTTTTCCCTCACTGTAGATAGGGATAAAGTGACTAGCAGCAGCATATGTGGTGAGTGAAAATGTGTGTGTGTGGCATCAGTATGCATGTGTGTTCATGTTATGTGTGTGCGTGTTGGGCTGTCAGTGTAAGTATGTGGGTAGAGTCCAGTGTGTGTGCATAGAGTCAGTGCAAGAGAGTTAGTGCAAAAAAGGGGTAAATGCAGGTAGTCCGGGTAGTCAATAGCTATTTAGCAGTCTTGTTTAGAAGTCTTATGGCTTGGGGGTAGAAGCTATTAAGGTTCCTGTTGGTACCAGACTTGGTGTATTGGTACCAGACTTGGTGCATTGGTACCGCTTGCCGTGCAGTAGCAGAGAGAACAGTTTGTGGCTTGCGTGGCTGGACTCTTCCTCTGACACCGCCTGGTATAGAGGTAATGGATGGCAGGGAGCCCGGCCCCCGTGATGTACTGGGCCGTACGCACTACCCTCTGTAGCGCCTTGCGGTCGGATGCCAAGCAGTTGCCATACCAAGCGGTGATGCAGCCATTCAAGATGCCCTCGATGGTGCAGCTGTAGAACTTTTTGAGAATCTGCGGACCCATGCCACATTTTTCAGCCTCCTGAGGGGGAAGAGGCGTTGTCGTGCCCTCTTCACGACTGTATTGGTGTGTTTGGACCATGATAGATCCTTGGTGATGTGGAAACTGAGGAACTTGAAGCTCTCGACACGCTCCACTACAGCCCCGTCGATGTGAATGGGGGCATGCTGGGCCCTCCGTTTCCTGTAGTCCACGAACAGCTTCTTTGTCTTACTGACTGAGGGAGAGGTTGTTGTCCTGGCACCACACTGCCAGGTCTCTGACCTCCTCCTTATAGGCTGTCTCATCGGCGTCTGTGATCAGGCCTACCACCGTCGTGTCATCGGCAATGTTAATGATGGTGTTGGAGTCGTGCCGTGAACAGGGAGTACAGGATGGGACTAAGCACACACCCCTGAGGGGCCCTCGTGTTGAGGGTCAGTGTGGCGGATGTGTTGTTGCCGACCCTCACCACCTGGGGGCGGGCCGTCAGGAAGTCCAGGATCCAGTTTCAGAGGGAGGTGTTCAGTCCCAGGGACCTTAGCTTAGTGATGAGCTTTGAGGGCACTATGGCGTTGAACGCTGAACTGTAGTCAATGACCAGCATTCTCACGTAGGTGTTCCTTTTGTCCAAGTGGGAAAGGGAAGTGTGGAGCGCAATAGAGATTGCATCATCTGTGGATCTATTGGGGCGGTATGCAAATTGGAATAGTTCCAGGGTGCAGTGGGCTAAATCAATCTAGTTTGTTCTCCAGTGATTGTACATTCGCCAATAGAACAGAGGGTAGAGGTGGTTTATTCACTCGCCACCTTAGTTTCATCAGGCTGCCCCCACGTCGGCCTCTATATCATCGTCTTTTCCTCTTCCGAGTGTCGGGGATTAGGGCCTGGTCCCGGGTGAGCAGTATATCCTGCGCGGCCGAGTCATTGAAGTAGAATTCTTCAATCAAGGTTAGTGATTGCTGTTCTTATGTCCAGAAGCTCTTTTCAGTAATAGGAAGTTACGACCAGCAAAAAAAGTATTTAAAAAATTGCATAATTGGTCAGGAGCACATAAAACGGACGCTATACATCCCAGCGCCATTACCTGAACTTAGCACTCCAGCTCTGACTGGCCCTGGTAGGTAGGTAGGCAGGTATGTAGGTAGGTAGAACTGGAGCCTGATTAGATAGTTCAGAGTTTCTGCTCTTTTCTATCCGTTTCATCTCATTGACTGAGAGGAGGAGGCAAGGCAGGCAGGGGGAAAGGAGGGAGATTGTGGTTGACTCAAGGCCTTGGGGGGGGGGGGGGGTCAAAACACAATCGGCTAACTTATTTCCCAACAAGATTTTAATTGAAACAAACGTTAACAAACTAAAAGGTAACAACGATAAGAAGTGAGGTCTTTTAAAACAATCTTAGATTAGATTTTTTTTGAAAGGATAATATGTATTTTTAATTTTATATATATTTTTGATAAAGGAAAGAAGTGCAAGATGAGGCTCTTTATATCATGACAATGTGGAACAAACCAACATATCCATTCACTTCAATATTCACCAATTTACATGTTACTTCATTATCCTTTTCATATGTTAATCATTAACAGTAATACAACGTTGCACAATAATATCAAACGTCATGACTATCAATTACTTCTAGAAATACACATGATCACCTGATCAACAGTGGCGGGAACCCTTTCATAAAAAGGGGCTGAATGCGCCGTCACTTCCTTTAAAAAACCCAGGATGAGACGAAGCGAATGGAATGCACATCATGCAGTACACGGCTCAGCTTCTGAAATACAAATGCAGTTAGCGAACAGACATTCACATACAGAGAGAGCACAACATAACGACTCTTAACAATATTAGGTGATCAGTCGAACAATGGACCAGAGATCGCTAAAATGTGGTGTTTGTTTGTTCTGTTACAGCTTGCTGTGTGCCCATTGTGTGTCTTCCCCCGGCTCCCAACACCTCGCGCATATGGCGCTCTGCTGCACCTGTGCTCAATAAACAATAAAAATAATAACTTGTAATACGTGAACATTTCTAATAGATGGTGACGGGAATGAGAACCGTCACAGGGTGTGAAAACTTTCTGAAGGCACTGTAGTTACCCAGAGACCCGTGGGCTTCAGGACAGTGACACAAACACAAAGTGACACCCTGGACGTCCTCAGGAAGGATCTCACTCTAGAAATGCCCTCTGTAGAGACTCCCACTCTCTCAGTGGCAGCTCACAAGGACAAAGCTGTAACTGTGACTGTCACTTCTCCCACATGAGGAGTAAGCCAATCTCAAATCTCTTCCTCTCAGACTCTGTCGTTAAACCATATAGCATCAGGTGCAGTAAATAATAGATTTAAGAGGATTTAAATAAGAAAAGTTTAATTGTAATGACTCAGGATATATGAATGTAGTCTCTAATTGCATTACACAAATGACTGAGGATGATAGTATCGACCATTCAGTGTTTTGTTTTGCACAGGGTTGGGATTCAAAGTGAATGATAATAGTGGGGGAGAGTACAGTAGATGCTGCTCTACACTAGCTTGACCTCATGGTGAGGGTAAATGTTTGTCATGCCATGTTTTGATTTATTGAAATGATATGGTCATAGCACTTATTGAAGGCAAAGTGATATCCGAGAGCTATGCAAAGTTATATAAACAGGAGGGTCAAGTCACTGTCTAATCAAAATCCCTCACTGCACACAGCGGAGCTATGGGTGGTTGAGTAAGCACTCCATATGCCAGGGCAAACTGATGTTGCCTGATGACTCAAACTGAATTATTCTGCTGCTCTATGATCGCTACATACTTCAGTCTGAGACTGCCATCATTGAAGTCGTTTGTGGTGACGTCAAAATGAGGGGCGTTGTACAAAACAAAGTAATCAGCGATTGGTTCGTCTCTAACCAATCAGAGAAATAACAATAATAATATATATACATATTTACAACTGTAACAATGATAAATGTCCACTGGGGGGTGGGGGCAGGGTAAATGTCCATAGGAGGTGCAGCAGGAGGGGGCTGGGGGGAGGGGGAGGAAGTAGGTAGCTGCCTAGTGATGGCTATTCAGCAGTCTGATGGTCTGGGGGTAGAAGCTATTGGCCAGTCTGACAGTTTTTGCCATGATGCTCCTGTACTGCACACGTCTGAGTGATGGAAGTGGGGAGAACAGGCCGTGGCTCGGTGGCTGAGGTACTTGATGCTCTTTTTGGCCTTCCTATGACACTGGTATTGTAGGTGTCCTGGAGGGCAGGCGGTGTGCACCCAATGGTGCGTTCGGCTGAGCGTACCACCCTCTGTAGACCCTTGCGGTCATCAGCGGTGGAGTTGCTGTACCAGGCTGTGATGCAGCCCAACAGTATGCTCTCGATGGTGCTCCTGTAGAACACTGAGGGCTCTCGGGGACAGGCTAAATTTATTCAGCCTCCTGAGGTTGAAGAGTTGCTGTCGTGCCTTCTACACCACGGTGTCCGTGTGATTTGACCATTTCAGCTTCTCAGAGATGTGTACGCCTAGGAACTTGACGTTTTTGACCGTCTCCACGGCTGCCCCGTTGATAAGGATGGGGGCGTGCCCAGCCTGGTTCCTCCTGAAGTCCACAATCAGCTCCTTTGTTTTGCTGACGTTGAGGGAGAGATTGTTTACCTGGCATCACGCAGTCAGATTGCCTCATTGTCTCATTGTTGTTGGTAATCAGGCCTACTACTGTCGTGTCGTCAGCTAACTTTTTGATGGAGTTGGAACTGTGTGAGGCCACACAGTCGTGGGTATACAGGGAGTACAGGAGGGGATGAGGACGCACCCTTGTGGGGTCCCCGTGTTGAGGATCAGTGTGGAGGAGGTAATGTTGCCTACCTTTACTACCTGGGGATGGCCCGTCAGGAAGTCCAGGACCCAGTGGCATCGGTAAGAGTTCAGTCCTAGGGCCGTGAACTTTGTGGTTAGCTTAGAGAGCACTATGGTATTGAAGGCCGAGCTGTAACCAAACAACGTCCTCACATATGCATTCATTTTGTCCAGGTGGGTGAGGGCAGTGCAATGGCGATTGCATCGTCCGTGGATCTGTTGGCGCGGTAAGCGAATTGGAGAGGGTCGAGTGTGTCGGGGAGGGAGGAGGTGATGTGGTCTTTGACTAACCTCTTTAAGCACTTCATGATGACGGAAGTGAGTGCTACGGGTCGGTAGTCATTCAGTTCAGTATCTTTCCCTTTCTTGGGCACGGGGATGATAGTGGACATCATGAATTAGGTGAGGATAACGGCCTGAGCTAGAGAGAGATTGAAATGTCAGAAAACACAACAGCCAGCTGGTCTGCACATGCTCTGAGGGTGCGGCTAGGGATGCCATCTGGGCCGGCAGCCTTGCGAGGGTTAACACGCTTGAATGACTTACATATGTCCTCTGTGGAGACCATAAGCACATAGCCCTTGTTGTCCTCAGGTGTTGTCCTCAGGTGCTCTCCTCTGCAGCTCAGAGTCGTTACGCTCGAAGCGTGAGCAAAAGGTGTTTAGCTCGTCCAGTAAGGCAGCGTTGGTGTCCGCGACGTGACTGGCTTTCTTTTTGTAATCCGTGATCGTTAGAAGCCCCTGCCACATATGTCTCGTGTCCGACCCGCTGAGTTCCTCTTCCACTTTAACCCTATACTTGTGTCTCGCCATCTTGATCGATCTGTGTAGGTCGTATTCGTTCTGTTTAACCATACAATTGTCCCTGATCACCTTTTCGTGTTTATAAGCAGTATCTCTCTCCTTCAGTTTCCCGACAAGGCTGCCATCAATCCATGGTTTTTGATTCGGTAAGTTTTGAAAGACACCATCGGTATCACATCATCTATGCATATTTTGATGAATCCGGTGGCTCAGTCGGCGTATTCATTCATTTTATCCCCAGAGGCGCCCCGGAACATATTCCAGTCCACGTGATCAAAACAGTCTTGGAGCATGGATTCTGATTTGTCAGACCAGCGTTGTACAGACCTGATCACTGGAACTTCCCTCTTGAGTCTTTGTTTGTAGGCGGGGAGGAGCAAAATGGAGTCGTGGTCAGATTTGCCGAAAGGAAGACGGGAGGGGCCTTATACCCTTGGCGAAAAGGCGTGTATCAGTGGTCAAGAGTGGAATATCCGCGAGTTGGACAGTCTGTGTTGATAGTAAGTCGGGAGCATGGACGTTAAATTACTTTTGTTAAAGTCCCCCACAACAATAAACGCTGCCTCCGGGTATACGGTCTCCAGTTTGTTCGGCTTGGGGCGGGATGTACACAGCTGTGGCGATAATCCCTGAGGACACTCTTCGAAAGTAAAAAGGGTGACATTTAATGACCAAGTATTCCAAGTCGGGGGAGCAGAAGCTCGCAAGTTCCTGTAAGTTTCCCCCATCGCACCACTTGTTATTGGTCATGAAGTAGACACCACCGCCTTTGTTCTTGCCAGAGAGAGCACGCTTTCTATCCGCTCGATGAACTGTAAAACACGCTGGTTATAATCCGTTTGGATGTCAGAGAGCCAATCTCAGTTAGTTCTACATAGCTAGTTTTCATCAATAGAGAACACCAGTTGGCTCTGCGGTCAAAATCTGCTTATCAAGGGGACATTACAGGCAACCCAAAAATATTTGACAAGCCCAAAGCAGCAAATTAAAAAAGGTTATGCGACAGATTCTTTGCCACTGGTTTAGCGCTAACTAATCAGCCAGGGGTGAACTCATGCAGAATTTCTGCTAACCCACTGGGCAAAAACTGGTTGAATCAACGTTGTTTCGATGTCATTTCAACCCTGAATAATCTGACGAATGAATCGACGTGGAAAACTGATTGTATTAGCAAAAAGTCATAATTTCATCCTTTTTTCAACCAACTTTTTAACTAAATCCAATGATATGGTGAATTGTTTTTAATGATTTCATGTTGAATTCACATTAGTTGACAACTGAACCAAACGTCAATCAAAACTAGACGTTGAACTGACCCAGTGGGAAGTGCCATCACCTATTTGTCAGGGTAGAAGAGTCTGTTAGCATTTTAAAGAAATGGCAATCAGAGCATCAAACACCGGGGACGAGTGAGAAGAGGATGAGGGAGCCGACCCAAGAACCCCAGGGCAGTGAAAAAGAGGTTCCCCAACCCTCCCAGCCCAGCTCAGGCAGCGAACACCAAAGAAATGCCATCACAATGGAGTACCACAGCGGTAAGGTAAGCAATAACATGAAGTTTGTACCCTTCAGATTATGTTAGTTGTGTGGCATCATTGAGGAAGAATGTCAGATGCTATGTCATCCAAGGCAGAGCTTCATGCTATGGATGTCCTCACCTAAGCATCTGAAGTGTTGTTGTTGATGGCACTCATCTGTAAGTGTTGATATTTGCTCTCAAACAAGGCTGAGCACTTTACTTTCGGACAGAATTCATAAACATATTTATGTGATAATTTCGAAAAAATAATGGGTGGTTTTTGGAATACCTCAAGGCTGGGTTGCAGTGTGCTAAGAATTCTTGAAAGCTGAAAATGTCCCAGTTCTTTCATGGCCTTCATACTCACAAGACATGTCACCCATTGAGCATGTTTGGGATGCTCTTGATCGACGTGTACAACAGTGTGTTCCAGTTCCCGCCAATATCCAAACCTCTTCCATTTAAGAATGATGGAGGCCACTGTGTTCTTGTGGACCTTCAATGCTGCAGAAATGTTTTGGTACCCTTCCCCAGATCTGTGCCTCGACACAATCCTGTCTCGGAGCTCTACGGACAATTCCTTCGACCTCATGGCTTGGTTTTTGCTCTGACATGCACTATCAACTGTGGGACCTTATATAGACAGGTGTGTGCCTTTCCAAATCATGTCCAATCAAGTTGTAGAAACATCTCAAGGATCATCAATGGAAACATGATGCACCTGAGCTCAATTTCGAGTTTCATAGCAAAGGGTCTGAATACTTTTTATTTTTAATAAATTTGCAAAATTGTCTAAACTTGTTTTCACTTTGTCATTATGGGGTATTGTGTGTAGATTGATGAGGAAAAATCCATTTTAGAATAAGGCTGTAACGTAACAAAATGTGGAAAAGGTCAAGGGGTCTGAATACTTTCCGAATACCACATCTGGAGTCAATCTGATTTATGGTTCATGGGAACGTTTAAAAGTATTTTTTGCATTAGCATATGTGCTAACGTGCATCTATAGGTCCAGTGCGGCCATATTTGAATGCAGCATCGATTCAAGACATTAAAAACTGACGTAATGAGTCTAAATACAAAATCTGGAGTGAATCTGACGTATGATTCATGAGGAGAAGATGATTGCAGATGATTGTGAGCATTAGTGTTACATATGCAAATAATTAGTTAATATTTTCCTTGGTTTTTTAAATATCAATACCAAATTCAGTGTGGTTCATCTTAGGGACGTCCATGATAGCGATGACAAAGTTGACAGGCCACTGTGGAGTGGATTTACAGTAGCTTAAATGGACATGTAAAATCTGATTTTTGTTTGTTTGTTACTCAGCCATCTTTTGACCAATCCCTTAGCTTTTCTCAAACTAAGTTAACATTTTACTGCAGTGGGCTAAATCGGGGTCACAGAGTGTTTCTTGGTAGTCTTAAACAAAACTACTTTGAAACAAAAGCGCCGGAGGAGATGGCTGCTGTTTTACAGGCTACTAACCAATTGTGCTATTGTGTGTGTTTTTTTGCATTATTTGTAACTTATTTTGTACATAATGTTTTGCTACCGTCTCTTATGACTTAAAATAGCTTCTGGATATCAGAACAGCGATTACTCACCTCGTTCTGAAGATCTTTTATTTTAACGAGTCGGACGCAAAGGATTTACTTCAGACACCGGACAAGGCCCAAATCCCCGTCATTCGAATGAAGAAGAGACGGAGATATAGGGATCGAAGGTCGGGGTGCCTTGTAAGAATCAGACGGCGAGTGGGTAATCCGCCTCTACCATCTGTCCTATTAGCCAACGCGCAATCATTGGATGATAAACTTGATGAGCTCTGATCAAGACTATCCTACCAACGGGCCATTAAAAACGGTAATATCTTATGTTTCACCGAGTCGTGGCTGAACGACGACATGGATAACATACAGCTGGCAGGGTTTTCCGTGCATCGGTAAGATAGAACAGCTGCCTCCGGTAAACAAGGGGTGGTGGTCTGTGTCTATTTGTCAATAACAGCTGGTGCATGAAATCTAATATTAATGAGGTCTCAAGGTTTTGCTCGCCTGAGGTAGAGTATCTCATGATAAGCTGTAGACCACACTATTTACCAAAAGAGTTTTCATCTACAATGGGGAGAACAAGTATTTGATACACTGCCGATTTTGCAGGTTTTCCTACTACAAAGCATGTAGAGGTCTGTAATTTTTATCATAGGTACACTTCAACTGTGAGAGACGGAATCTAAAACCAAAATCCAGAAAATCACATTGTATGATTTTTAAGTAATTAATTTGCATTTTATTGCATGACATAAGTATTTGATACATCAGAAAAGTAGAACTTAATATTTGGTACAGAAAGCTTTGTTTGCAATTACAGAGATAAAACGTTTCCTGTAGGTCTTGACCAGGTTTGCACACACTGCAGCAGGGATTTTGGCCCACTCCTCCATACAGACCTTCTCCAGATCCTTCAGGTTTCGGGGCTGTCGCGGGGCAATACGGACTTTCAGCTCCCTCCTAAGATTTTCTATTGGGTTCAGGTCTGGAGACTGGCTAGGCCACTCCAGGATCTTGAGATGCTTCTTACGGAGCCACTCCTTAGTTGCCCTGGCTGTGTGTTTCGGGTCGTTGTCATGCTGGAAGACCCAGCCACGACCCATCTTCAATGCTCTTACTGAGGGAAGGAGGTTGTTGGTCAAGATCTCGCGATACATGGCCCCATCCATCCTCCCCTCAATACGGTGCAGTCATCCTGTCCCCTTTGCAGAAAAGCATCCCCAAAGAATGATGTTTCCACCTCCATGCTTCACGGTTGGGATGGTGTTCTTGGGGTTATACTCATCCTTCTTCTTCCTCCAAACACGGCGAGTGGAGTTTAGACCAAAAAGCTCTATTTTTGTCTCATCAGACCACATGGCCTTCTCCCATTCCTCCTCTGGATCATCCAGATGGTCATTGGCAAACTTCAAACGGGCCTGGACATGCGCTGGCTTGAGCAGGGGGACCTTGCGTGCGCTGCAGGATTTTAATCCATGACGGCGTAGTGTGTTACTAATGGTTTTCTTTGAGACTGTGGTCCCAGCTCTCTTCAGGTCATTGACCAGGTCCTGCCGTGTGGTTCTGGGCTGATCCCTCACCTTCCTCATGATCATTGATGCCCCACGAGGTGAGATCTTGCATGGAGCCCCAGACCGAGGGGTGATTGACCGTCATCTTGAACTTCTTCCATTTTCTAATAATTGCGCCAACAGTTGTTGCCTTCTCACCAAGCTGCTTGCCTATTGTCCTGTAGCCCATCCCAGCCTTGTGCAGGTCTACAATTTTATCCCTGATGTCCTTACACAGCTCTCTGGTCTTGGCCATTGTGGAGAGGTTGGAGTCTGTTTGATTGAATGTGTGGACAGGTGTCTTTTATACAGGTAACGAGTTCAAACAGATGCAGTTAATACAGGTAATGAGTGGAGAACAGGAGGGCTTCTTAAAGAAAAACTAACAGGTCTGTGAGAGCCGGAATTCTTACTGGTTGGTAGGTGATCAAATACTTATGTCATGCAATAAAATGCAAATGTATTACTTACAAATCATACAATGTGATTTTCTGGATTTTTGTTTTAGATTCCGTCTCTCACAGTTGAAGTGTACCTATGATAACAATTACAGACCTCTACATGCTTTGTAAGTAGGAAAACCTGCAAAATCGGCAGTGTATCAAATACTTGTTCTCCCCACTGTATATTTTTCGTGGCTGTCTATTTACCACCACAAACAGATACTGGCACTAAGACCGCACTCAGCAAGCTGTGTAAGGCCATAATAAAATCGAATGTTATTTGTCACATGCGCCGAATAAAATAGTGAAATGCTTACTTACAAGCCCTTAACCAACAATGCAGTTTTAAGAAAAACAAGTGTTAAGTAAAAAATTAAAATAACAAATAATTAAAGAGCAGCAGTAAAATAACAGTCGCAAGGCTATATACAGGGGGTACCGGTACAGAGTCAATGTGCAGGGGCACAGGTTAGTCGCAAACAAGAAAATGCTCACCCAGAGGCGGCGCTCCTAGTGGCTGGGGACTTGAAATCCGTGTTACCTCATTTCTACCAGCATGTTACATGTGCAACCAGATGGGAAAAAACACAGAGACGCGTACAAAGCTCTCCCTCGCACTCCATTTTGCAAATCTGACAGTAACTCTATCCTCCTGATTCCTGCTTACAAGCAACAACTAAAGCAGGAAGTACCAGTGACTCGCTCAATATGGAAGTGGTCAGATGACGCAGATGCTAAGCTACAGGACTGTTTTGCTAGCACAGACTGGAATATGTTCCGGGATTCTTCCGATGGCATTGAGGAGTACATCACATCAGTTACTGGCTTCATCAATAAATGCATCGATGACGTCATCCCCACAGTGATCATACGTACATACCCCAACCAGAAGCCATGGATTACAGGCAACATCCGCACTGAGCTAAAGGGTAGAGCTGTCGCTTTCAAGGAACGGGACTCTAACCTGGACACTTATAAGTAATCCCTCTATGCCCTCCGACGAACCATCAAACAGGCAAAGCGTCAATACAGGACTAAGATTGAATCGTACTACACCGGCTCCGACACTCGTCAGAAGTGGCAGGGCTTGCAAAATATTACGGACTACAAAGGAAAGCACAGCCGCGAGCTGCCCAGCGACACAAGCCTACCAGACGAGCTAAATTACTTCTATGTGCACTTCAAGGCAAGCAACACTGAAGCATGCATGAGAGCACCAGCTGTTCCGGACGACTGTGTGATCACGCTCTCCGTAGCCGATGTGAGTAAGACCTTTATAAGGTCAACATTCACAAGGCCGCAGGGCCAGACTGATTACCAGGATGTGTACTCCAAGCATGCGCTCACCAACTGGCAAGTGTCTTCACTGACATTTTTAACCTGTCCCTGACCGAGTCTGTAATACCAACATGTTTCAAGCAGACCACCATAGTCCCTGTGCCCAAGAACACCAAGGTAACCTGCCTAAATGACTACCGACCCGTAGCAGTCACGTCTGTAACCATGAAGTGCTTTGAAAGGCTGGTCATGGCTCACATCAACACCATTATCCCAGGAGATGATCGTGGACTACAGGAAAAGGAGGTCCGAGCACGGCCCCATTCTCATGGACGGGGCTGTAGTGGAGCAGGTTGAGGGCTTCAAGTTCCTTGGTGTCCACATCACCAACAAACTGTCATGGTCCAAACACACCAAGACAGTCGTGAAGAGGGCATGACAACGCCTATTCCCCCTCAGGAGACTGAAAGGATTTGGCATGGGTCCTCAGATCCTCAAAAAGTTATACAGCTGCACCATCAAGAGCATCCTGACTGGTTGCATCACTGCCTGGTATGGCAACTGCTCGGCCTTCCGACCGTATGGCCCAGTACATCACTGGGGCCAAGCTTCCTGCCATCCAGGACCTCTATACCAGGCGGTGTCAGAGGAAGGCCCTAAAAATTGCCAAAGACTCCAGCCACCCTAGTCATAGACTGTTCTCTCTGCTACCGCACGGCAAGCGGTACCGAAGGGCCAAGTCTAGGTCCAAAAGGCTTCTTAACAGCTTCTACCCCCAAGCTGTAAGACTCCTGAACAGCTAACCAAATGGCTACCCGGACTATTTGCACACACACACACACACACATTATTACGCTGCTGCTACTCTCTGTTTATTATCTATGCATAGTAATTTACCTCTACCTACATGTACATATTACCTCAACTACCTTGACTAACCTGTGCCCCCGCACATTGACTCTGTACCGGTACCCCCTGTATATAGCTTAGTTACTGTTAATTTATTGTTGCTCTTTAATAATTTGTTATTTTTCAATTTTCTTATTTTTTCAATTTTTATTTATTTATTGTTTACTTCAATTTTTTTTAGTAAACACTTTCTTAACACTTTTTTTTTCTTAAAATTGCATTGTTGGTTAAGGGCTTGTAAGGAAGCATTTCACAATGTTATTTTATTTTTGATTTGATACACCTCACACACAAAGGAAGACCCCTGTACCATGTCAGATATAGAAATGTATTACATCCCAATATTACACTTTATATACATCACAGAAGACTGAAATAACAAAACCATTTGACAAAGAAACACCAGATTTTCGGTGGGCTTTTAGAAGTAATGTTTATTAATTATGAAATTATTAATTATAGGGCTTTTTGAAATAATTATTAATTATGAAAAATATTAATAACATTCCACCCATGTGGCCACTATGTCATTCGACTGCAGGAAAGGGCTACGACATGTACCTTGGGCCTACTTTCCAAATGTACCTGGTCCTCCATCAGCGCGATCAATTGGGATATGACAATGATTATGGGCCTTTGACGACCCATTACTTTGAGTACCAGTGGGGGCAGCTGGTAAATTAAACTCTTCCCAAACCCTGAGGGAAGAATCGCGAAAACGTCTTCCCCTCGAAGGAAGGCCTTCAACGATGACTGTTCTTCTTTCAGAGCATGTATCCCCTCCACTCTTTGAAAAACTGCTTCGATAGCAACACATCTTTTTTTCTTCAGTAGCCGCCGCCATTGTTGTTTGCTTAACTTCCACCAAACTTCCACGCATGTTGATAACATCATCATGCAGGCCGGCTCTGGCCCAACCCATCGGTTTCTGGGACCAGTCAGACGGTCTAGAATGTGTTCGCATTATAGAAGGGGTCGGGAAGGGAGTCAGATCCAGACTCATTGCGGAGAAGAAACATTTGGGGGGCATGGCTGGGCGTTTGGCAGGAGCAATGTGGCCAGACAAAAACTGAAGTACACAGTAGGTTAGAATGATTTAGCCTACAGTACTTTGTTTCTCCCTTGCATGTACTCATGCTGGATCTATTTTTGGCTCTAGTCCTTTTGTTGGCACAATTTCTCCTTCCCAACCTCTCTCACTACACATGCACAAACATGCACACAAGCACATGTGCGCACACACACACACACACACACACACACAACCTGGCCCCGTCACCCCAGCCACCTCTTGCTTCCCTGCAGTTCCGTTTGATGGAGATTTCAGTAAGACGATGAGCAACATATGTTCTGACAATAAGGGATTTGTTTCCCCCTCCCAGCCCTCTCCTCCTGAGCCAGTTAAAGCTACCCAGTGAAACAGAACTGCTAATCCTCTGGCACAGGTACACAGACAGTGTGAGTGTGTGAGTGTGTGAGTGTGTGAGTGTGTGAGTGTGTGAGTGATTGAGTGAGTGAGTGAGAGAGAGTGAGTGTTTTCTGGGGTATGTATTACAAATTGCCAAAATATCTAGCAGAATTTGATCAACACGAACTGACATCTCTCCAACTGTGTGGGATTCTGTTTTCATCATGGAGACCAAGAGACTAGAATGCGATTGCTGCTGTCAACCAAATGCACCTGGTCTGTGATGATGGCCCTGGCCCTGCCCACAACACAACAGGGAAATGAACATGTGAATGTATCATGGCAGTTCATTAAAATAAGCCTTTTCAATGAGCGTGCAAAATGGCAGCCGAGCCAGGCTACTGGAGCATTCAGAGCATATGTTTCATCTCCTTTTCATCTCCATCGCCAATTCCTCTGCACTTGCCAGCAGCACAGAGAATCAAACCATATTTTCCCTTGTAGTGAAGTGACTGCAGTCTTTGCGTTGTCATGCTCACAGGGCACAGATGGTGGTAGCGGACGGACAGACAGCATATGAGAGCACCTGTGTGGTATTATGTCACATGAAGTAATGGGTCTTGAACTACTGTACTCTGACAGAGAATGTGTCCCTGTCCTTACAATAAATATATTCTGTTGGTATTTGCGAGGAAGCGTTTGCATTTTTCACACACAAGCAATGGATTTGTCAGCCACATGCTTTTCATAGGCATTGTATCCATCTGTATCAGGTGCTACAAAGTGCTGGGAATTGTTTAATTGACGGGAAGCATATGCAATTTGTTTCAAGAGGAGTGTTACTAGAGGTACTTTTCACTGCAGGAAAAGCTCAGAATCAGATGTATTTGCATTTCAATGAAGTCAAGTCGTAGTGAAGTCTCTTAGCAGCTATTGGAGTTTAAGCCTGAGCAAGCAAGGCCACGCAAGGCCAACTCTTTTATAATCTGTATCATTGCTACTAAAATATGCTTAATTACTTCCTCCTTGCGTGTTTAAGCTCTCTAGATTAGACTGATGTACAATGTCTGATGTTTATGCTTTTTGCTCTCTCTTCCTCAGAGCTCCATCCAGATCACCTTTGACAACAGTCTCCAGCTCCCTGCCTCTGCTATTGTAGATAGTGTGACCTGCACAGACCAATCAGCTAGCACTATGGTGAGTATCAACCAAACATGCATGCCTTGTCTAGAGGTTAACATGATATAGAACCCATGATTTGTTATCTTTATCAAGACAGACTTCTCATAGACCCATTTCTTCTAGAACATTATAGATTCTAACAGTTGTCTTTTCCCTCTCCCTGTCCCCAGGTCTTACGGTGTAAGTGTGCGGTTGACACGGTAACGTTCCCAGTGACTGTCACCCAGCAGTCACCTGCAGCTGTTTCCATGGATACCTACCAGATCACCATAAAGCCGATGCTGGCCCAGGTATGACACATCACCATTATGGTTTTGCATTTGTAAGTTTGCATGTGTGTGCCTCTCAAAAAAGGTTAACCCTGTTGAGCTTTCACTTCATTGAATTGCCCTCAAGTGGAATGGTGTAGCTGTGTTGGATGAAACCTCACAGGCCTACCTATGCATATTTAACACCACTTTCATTATCATCAACTCTCCCAAGCTTCATGAGTATTCCATTGAGTTGAGCTATACTAAGTAAGCATAGTTCGCTCAAATTACAAAATGACATTGGTTTCCTTACACTGTAAGCAGTCTATGGACAAGGTATGAAAGCAATCTGGTTTGGACATGAAGTGACAAAATGCGAATATAGATACTATTGACTTGCATTGGAGTTGTGCCACAAATGGTAAAAAGTTAGCATTTGAAACAGTGGCCAGGTAAACAAAACCAAAGCATGGATTGCTGTCATACCTTGTCCATAGACTGCTTTCAGGGTAACGAAAGCAATTTTTTCTTTTGTAATTTGGGTGAACTATCCCTTTAAACCAGCTTGCGACTGCCCCTTGTAACATGCATATCCCCCTCTCCCCACTATCAGTTGGTGGTGCGTCTTGAGGAAGTAGAAGAAGAGGGTCTGCTGGTGTCCTGGACTTTCTCCCAGCAGCCGATCTCCCTCACCGTGGCCCCACGCAGGATCCAGAGAGAGGTGAGAAACAGTCATACTAAAGGTCAATTTATATCTGGCCGTCGCTTGTATGTGAATTCAATTCGGAGCATGTCGGGACCATGTCGGGAGTATGTTGGAGGCCGTTGGTTGACATTTTCTCAGATATGGAGAATATGATGGTCTCGTCGGTTCAACCTCCTATGACACTAGCAAATTACGAGCCAATCACCACAGAAGCGGGGCGTTCCCAAAGCATATTGTCAGTGCCCACGTAGACAGAAGGCGCACGCAGTGCTGAATTTAATGAAATGCAGGCGATGTTGTGGGTAACAGCGCACTGCATCAGATTAGGGTACACTGGGCTGTGTCACACTTTTTACTTGGTTAGGTTATGGGAGAAATGTGTCTGGATTAGGGCTTTGATTGGGCCTGAAAATTCAAGCCTGACTGTACCTGAGCCCGATGAGATGAGGCCCGAGCCCAAACTGAGCCCTATATTAAATACTGTATAGTATAGAAAATCATTGTACCATCTAAATCGCTGTGAAATATATTTTCCATAACCAAAGATATTGTATTTTCAACTGTTTGAAGGTGGTGTACAAAACGAAACTAAAAGATGCAAAAAACGAAACTTAAAAAACGGAAAGCATAGAAATAGCACACATAGAACAGATCTACCGCTTCTTAGACTTGCTTTCAATGAGAATGACAGATCTATAACAGCATTTCTATGTGAATTTTATCCGGTCGCCCAAAAGGTTACATATTTCAGCTTTAATTTATTTATTTTAACTTTTTGGATTATGTGCGTATTGTTTAGTATTGCTAGGTATTATTACTGCACTGTTGGAGCTAGAAACACAAGCATTTCGCTGCACCTGCGATGACATCTGCAAATCCATGTATGCGACCAATAAACTTTGATTTGATTGGAACCCTCTATGGAAAGGGTTCTACATGGAACCCAAAAGCAAAAGGGTTCTTCCTGGAACCAAAAAGGGTTCTCCTATGGGGACAGCCAAAGAACCCTTTTAGGTTCTAGACAGCACTTCATTTCAGTGTAGGGCCCAGAGTTTTTTCAGTCCAGGTCACCATACACCTAATCTATTTACTATGAACTATCTAATAGATTTTTGTCTGTTTGGTGTAGTTCTTGGCGGCAGGCAGTGCTTACTTTAGTGGTGTTTTGTGCTCAGGAGATTGATGCGGAGATAGACCTGGACATGATTCGGGAGCTGGTGAAGGATACTCTGTTCAGCACACAGCCAGCCATGATCCTCAACCTCAGGGCCTGTGTGTCCAGCACTACGGTAAGACCATGACACTAAAACTACACTGCAAGCGTTGTGTTTTCCTTCCATTAGTGTTGTTTTTAGCCCTGCTACATCAGACTAGAAGCAGAAAAACTGAGGCAGAAATCAAAAGCAGCGAGAGCTCGCTTCACTGATTGCTGCTTCTGCATCCGGAGGAGCATGTCTCATTGAAACGCACCCCACTGTAATCAACTGTAGCTAATAGGCATGGGAAAAACCAGCATGCGACACTTGCAATATAATTACCATTGGCAAAACCTTCCTGATAGGATGAACCAAGCTATGACTAAATGTTTTATGTTCTAGTGATTTGACTCTCTGGTCTTTAATTCCATTTCTCTCTTCATTACTTCCAGTTCCCCAGGGGAACAGGTCTAACCCCGACAGGTCTGACCCCCCCGTCCCAGAGTTTACGAAGGCTCCTGCTTCGCCAGCTCAGAGGAACCTGCCTCAGAGCAGGTCAGCTATATCACATCAGCCACGACCCACCATCATCTTCTTCCAAAAACCAGAGTCGATACTGATTACCGTGTGTGTGTGTGTGTGTGTGTGTGTGTGTGTGTAGCCAAGTCATGCAGTTCAGGGGAGCTGTGCTGTACCATGAGCCTGGACCAGCCATTAACAGAAAGGAGGACCCGCTTCCTGCCTGCAACCCCCAGCCCTGACAACTTACTCGACTGGAGTGAGGACATCTCACTGTAAGACAGCCAGCTATAGCCCAGAGCCCAGCCAGCCACTGGCAGTCACACACATACAACCTGATTATAGATATGAATTATTGATATTATACAACAACAATATTTCTACAATAATAGTTCAACAATGATATTGCCATCAAGTGAAAACTCTAAATAGCATGCACTCATATTGTTTGACACTGTTATGCCTACTGTGAATTTAACATACAATCTGTGATTATCTGTGATTGTGTTCTGCAGGGATCTGGCTCCAGAAACCAAAGAGCTGAGAGTCAGAATGCTGGAGAAGACCACCAAAGGGGAACGTAAGGCACCTCTCAATTAGATACTTATTATAAACGGTCATAGATTAAGGAGAAATTGCATATCAGTCTATCTATGTTATCTACTTTCGTAAAGACTATAGTCCCTCTAGACAGACGGGCTGCCTCCCACAATGTACCAATGTTCCAGCATACACGTCTGTACTTAGACAACGTCAGTTTGGCAAAGAGGAAAGTGCGGAGTTGGGACATCCGGTTTTCTTCCATCACTGCCTTATCCGCTTGTTGCTCTAGGGTAAACAATCTTCCAGACACAAAATAGTAGTTAGCAAGATGGAGATCACTGAGGTTCTTTTTTAATGAGTGGCTAGTTTGCATCAACTACCTTCACTAAAACCACTGCAAATGTTTTGCTTGCAAACTTTGGTTTTGAAATCGCGACATTCTGACATGTCTGCCTACAGGTTATGGTAAGAGTTTTTCATGAGCACAATTCCTGCCCGCATTATAAGCCCAAACTTGTGCCCAAACTTGTGATTTGTTGGGAGATTTGTCTGTCTGAAGAGGACTCGCCCAATATATATATTTCTTCTATTTTCAAAGTTACCAAGAGAATCCGTCATGATTCCCAGACCTAGGGCTGTTGCCCTAGGTTGGGATTTCCAATACTATAAAGACTATATTCAAACCATTTTTCAAATGTCATGTTATACTCTGTGTAAGCAAAACACAGTGATGTTGTCTTCTCTGTATTTCTATGCTTAGTCTTTCTCTTTTGGCAGAATTCTTGTCTGGCTTTGCCTGCCTACCCTTGGACCTCACCCGCAGAGCTCCTACTGGTCAGCATGTGCTGTCAGTCAGCCCAGGGCACGGCCTGGCACCCAATGCTACGGTCACCTTTGAGGTGAATGTCATGCGATAGGTGGAATGCTGTTCCATAGTGTGTAGATAATTAGCTGTCAGTGTTACAACATAGATGACATAGAAATACAATAACGGAACATTGACTTGAATGGGAACGTCACTTCCAGTAATTATATTTCTATGACTGAATCACACTGAGTGCTCTCTCAATACTTCATACACAGTCCATAACATTTATGGTAATCTTGGTCCCCCTCCACCTGTAGCTGGTGTACCTGGAGGTAGTGGACCCCCTTGGAGCTCACAACGCCACGCCCCTCCGCACCTCCATCACCCCGACCAAGAAGGTGGATGTGGACCGAACCATCATGCCAGACGGCACCATCGTCACCACCGTTACCACCATACAGTCACGACCCAGACTGGGCAAACTAGGTACAGTAGGTCTGGGTGAGTTAGCATATGGAGGGGCAGGAGAGTGGGCTGTAGCTAATGATAATGACAAATATGATATTGATTTCTTGATAATTATGTGATAGTACTGACTCTATGATAAAAGAGAATTGCAACCCTGCACGCCAATCCTTCATTTTACTATACTCTATTGCAGTGGTCACCAATCTTTTCTGAGTCAAGATCACTTTCTGAGTCAAAATGCAAGCTGAGATCTACCGCTCAGAATGTAAGCCTATGCAACATTTATTTATTTAACAAGGCAAGTCAGTTAAGAACAAATTCTTATTTACAATGACAGCCTACCCCGGCCAAACCCTCCCCTAAACCGGACAACACTGGGCCAATTGTGCGCTGCCCTATGGGACTCCCAATCACGGCCGGATGTGATACAGCCCGGGATCAAACCAGGGTCTGTAGTGACGCCTCAAGCGCTGAGATGCAGTGCCTTAGACCCTTGCATTAACATTAACCTCTAAACATATGGAATTGTTTTAAGATGGTCATACCATGGATTATTTATAATTCTAGGGGCCCTTTAGGTATCCCCAAAAAATATATTAATGTTTTGAAGTATCTGTCCTATGCCTAGGAGATATAAATATTTTAGTTTTTTTGGACACATATTTAACCCCTTATTTTTGTTGGCACAAAACTACCTCCATACTTCCATTTGTTTGTATGGGTTACCTTCAGACAATTTCCATGACACTTAGAGCAAAATGGATCATCTTATTCGTGAGAGTCTCCCCTTTCCATAGAGTGGTCATAATAGTTTTGTAGGCCAAACCGTTCGAAAGCTACAGATGTTTTCGTGAGAAGACCAATTTTCGGGATGTCTCATGGTCTGATAAACACAGCTGTAGCTCAGCCACCTTCCACCGCAGATGAGGAAGGCTGACATAGGCAGATGCGGTGGATTGAGACGCAGCCATGCATATTTTTTGTATTTGTATTTATTATGGATCCCCATTAGCTGCTGGGGTCCAGCAAAATTAAGGCAGTTCATACAATTTTAAAAATATTACAATACATTCACAGATTTCACAACACACGGTGTGACCTCAGGCCCCTACTCCACCACTACCACATACAGTTGAAGTCAGAAGTTTACATACACTTAGGTTGGAGTCATTAAAACTCGTTTTTCAACCACTCCACAAATTTCTTGTTAACAAACTATAGTTTTGGCAAGTTGGTTAGGACATCTACTTTGTGCATGACACAAGTCATTTTTTCAACAATTGTTTACAGACAGATTATTTCACTTATAATTCACTGTATCACAATTCCAGTGGTTCAGAAGTTTACATACACTAAGTTGACTGTGCCTTTAAACAGCTTGGAAAATTCCAGAAAATGATGTCATGGCTTTAGAAGCTTCTGATAGGCTAATTGACATCATTTGAGTCCATTGGAGGTGTACCTGTGGATGTATTTCAAGGCCTACCTTCAAACTCAGTGCCTCTTTGCTTGACATCATGGGAAAATCGAAAGAAATCAGCCAAAACCTCAGAAAGAAAATAGTAGACCTCTAAAAGTCTGGTTCATCCTTTGGAGCAATTTCCAAATGCCTGAAGGTACCACGTTCATCTGTACAAACAATAGTATGCAAGTATTAACACCATGGGACCACGCAGCTGTCATACCGCTCAGGAAGGAGATGCGTTCTGTCTCCTAGAGATGAACGTACTTTGGTGCGGAAAGTATAAATTAATCCCAGAACAACAGCAAAGGACCTTGTGAAAATACTGGAGGAAACGGGTACAAAAGTATATATATCCACAGTAAAACGAGTCCTATATCGACATAACCTGAAAGGCCGCTCAGCAAGGAAGAAGCCACTGCTCCAAAACCGCCATAAAAAGGCCAGACTACGGTTTTCAACTGCACATGGGGACAATGATCATACTTTTTGGAGAAATGTCCTCTGGTCTGATGAAACAAAAATAGAACTGTTTGGCCATAATGACCATCGTTATGTTTGGAGGATAAAGGGGGTTGCTTGCAAGCGGAAGAACACCATCCCAACTGTGAAGCATGGGGGTGGCAGCATCATGCTGTAGGGGTGCTTTGCTGCAGGAGGGACTTGTTCACTTCACAAAAAGATGGCATCATGAGGAAGGAAAATTATGTGGATATATTGAAGCAACATCTCAAGACATCAGTCAGGAAGTTAAAGCTTAGTCGCAAATGGGTCTTCCAAATGGACAATGACCCCAAGCATACTTCCAGAGTTGTGGCAAAATGGCTTAAGGACAACAAAGTAAAGGTATTGGAGTGGCCATCACAAAGCCCTGACCTCAATCCTATAGAAAATATGTGGGCAGAACTGAAAAAGTGTGTGCGAGCAAGGAGGCCTACAAACCTGTTACACCAGCTCTGTCAGGAGGAATGGGCCAAAATTCACCCAACTTATTGTGGGAAGCTTGTGGAAGGCTACCCGAAACGTTAAACAATTTAAAGGCAATGCTACCAAATACTAATTGAGTGTATGTAAACTTCTGACCCACTGGGAATGTGATGAAAGAAATAAAAGCTGAAAGAAATCAGTCTCTCTACTATTATTCTGACACACTTCACATTCTTAAAATAAAGTGGTGATCCTAACTGACCTAAAACAGGGATTAAATGTCAGGAATTGTGAAAAACTGAGTTTAAATGTATTTGGCTAAGGTGAATGTAAACTTCCGACTTCAACTGTATCTACATATCTCTAGCTTAAACTGACAGATTTTGATGGGGATTTTAATTAAAAACAGTTCTGTAGTAATGAGGTTTCTGCAATAGGCTATACATTATGGCTTTGCTTGAATTGGCCTGCCAATGTTGTTCTTCTCAGACCATTTTGAAATTATAGTTAAAAAACGTAGGTATATGATCACACTGGTAATATATCATTTGTTGTATTACTTGTGAGGCACAGCTGAGTGAGCATAATATATATATATATTTTTTTTTTACTGGACTGATGGTCAGTCTGAGGGGAGGGAGCAGCGGTGAGGCTGCCTCTTACCCGACTCACCATCCATCTGCTCTCCCTCCACTGAGAAAAGGGGACACAGTCTTCCAGCTCATTGCAAAACTCAAGTCGCACTGCATTATTTCTGCCTCATGGGCCAATTCATGTTGTTACTCTTATGTCCAGAGAAAGTGAAATATTCCTTGATATTTAAAAAAACACAAGCCGCTAATAATAACAACGTTATCGGAATACTTTGCTATACTCATTCATTGCAGCTGCAGTGCTGGTTGTAGCGTGAGTGGAAGTAGGGAGAATGTGCATTTTATGACTTATGAAAGTGTTGAACAAAGTGTTGACAGTGCTGAATAAACAAAATCATGAACTTACTCATAAAAACAGCAGCTCTTTGCTGTATTCGTTGAGTTTCTCTCTAGTAATGGTTTTATTTATTTTTTAATCTCACAGTATCAACTTTGCTGTGTGTTCGAGGCTTCTTTTTAGTCTATGGCTCGAGAAAACTGTGCAGACACGGTGATCTGAGCTATCTGATTGGCCAGCGGTAGGCCTATAGGTGCACTTGATTTGCTCTCTGGTCCTGCTAGGTAGGCGGAGTTCTACCTTCAGACACATGAAATGGTTCAAAATGGGAACACTTTGCCTTCCCGGCGCTAGGGCTGCTGAATCAAGTGTACCTACCGCCAACAGCGTGAAACAAATAAATAAAAAATAGGAACGCAAGGCTTTATCATTGGGGTTTTTATAAAAATATTTGGTGATCGACTAGGAATGCGTTGGAGATCGACCAGTTGGTGACCACTGCTCTGTTGCTTCTATTGACCCTCACATCCTCTGTCTCTGCATTTACTCAGGCGACTCTCCCTCGCGGTCCCCGTCCAAAGTGGAGGTGACAGAGAAAGGGACCATGTTCCTCACCGATGGCTGCCATAGCAGGACCAGCTCCAGCCCTACTCTCAGCAGTGAGTTATGTTCCTCCATCACTTCATAGCCTGGTCTCAGATCTGTTTGTGCTGTCTTGCCAACTCCTATGGTCATTGTTACAGCCATAGTCATTATTATCACAAACAGATCTGGGGCCAGGCTAATGGCTCCACACTCCTCAACACTTATTTCCACAGATATTTATTTTAAAAAATTCAACATGATACGTACAGTGGGTCCACATTTAGTAGTTGCGTCACGTTATGGTGCATTACAGCGCTTGCCGTTAATGCTCGTTCGAAGCACCAGAGGGCATCTCTGAGCACATCTACTTCAGCCTGAAATAAATACTGAGGTGCGCACTAGCGGTGCGTGGGTCAGCTGTTTGTTCACCCGCCCGCAATGATCTAATAACCCATCCGCAACTGCCCAACTATATATGATAATGTGAAAATCTGAGGCCGCACCCGACGCTAACCCGCAAATATAGAAAATGTGCTGTAGGCAACAGTTAGAGACGGCAGAAAGATGTTTTGATAGGGGGTGCAGGATTTTTTTTGTTGCCTAATTTAGATATGTTTCTGCTTATAATTTCCGTCATATTGGTAGGCTATTTATTAGTCAACAAACCCGATAATTAGATACATGCAGCTTCTCTTCTGTCATTATATGTTGCCCAAGAAGACTTAATAAACCCTTAATCACCAGAATAATGTCATAAATTATCAAATGAATAATTCAATCTAGTTGACATCAGTAAAGTTTCCTCTGTCATCTCTGCTTCTTTCGTGGCACAAAGATGTTTAGGGACCGGGGAGAATGCAATAACTCAACCCCCCCAAAAATTGAACGATTTCTTGTGCAATATTTCCAAATTACATCAGTTTGACTGGTTGTAAGGAAATAGAAAGCTGTGAAAACGACCCAACATGTTTCTGATGAGATTTCAGTTTGCATATTTTATGTGGTTGAAATACTATCAGCTTTTATGATGCTGATAAAGATAGCACAGACGGTCCCTAACTGTGCATTCGCATTCTCTCAAGATGCTGAAAGAAATAAATCATATTTCTCCACTGTTTCCGAGTCAAAACGTACATTTGGTGTATTATTTTACTGCAACAAATGCTTAATTCTGCAGGAGTTAATATTAAGAATGTGAGAGGTTATAGACCTACAGTCAGTGTCCAGATTTCAGTTTCCATTTAACCATAGGCTACAGTTCCCTTGATGTGCCATAGGCCTATTTGAAGTCCCCGTCTTGTGACTGTCGAATTTGTATAGCGCCTCACAATAATCACACATAACATAGGCACTGCTATCATCCTCTTTTACAACTTCAAATCATTCCCAAACATTACTTTTCTGGCCCTCCTTTATCTTTATTTTCAACTCTCCATGTCACAGCTTTTCTCTTCGGGACTGTTCGTTATTTATAATGAGGGATACCTGGAGAAAATCGGATCTCTCTGAAAATGAAAATGGATGGCCCTCCCTTCAGTAAAATATATTTTTACCGGATCCTCCCTGAACACTTGAAAAAAACAACAAGTGACCCTCCCCTAAACCCAAAATAATAATTAAAACATAAAGTGGATAGCAGAGAAGATGCCTACCGTTTACCCGATAGATTTCAAGTTTCTTCAAGTGCAGTCGTAAAAACCATCAAGCGCTATGATGAAACTGGCTCTCATGAGGACCACCACAGGAATGGAAGACCCAGAGTTACCTCTGCTGCAGAGGATAATATAATTAGAGTTACCAGCCTCAGAAATTGCAGCCCAAATAAATGCTTCACAGAGTTCAAGTCACAGACACATCTCAACATCAACTGTTCAGAGGGGACTGTTTGAATCAGGCCTTCATGGTCGAATTGCTGCAAAGAAACCACTACTAAAGGACGCCAATAATAAGAAGAGACCTGCTTGGGCCAAGAAACACGAGCAATGGACATTAGACCGGTGGAAATCTGTCCTTTTGGTCTGGAGTCCAAATTTGAGATTTTTGGTTCCAACCGCCGTGTCTTTGTGAGATGCGGTGTGGGTGAACTGATTTTTTTTACATTTACGTCATTTTTAGCAGACGCTCTTATCCAGCGCGACTTACAGTTAGTGAGTGCATACATTTTTATTACATTTTTCATACTGGAATCGAACCCACAACCCTGGCGTTGCAAATGCCACGCTCTACCAACTGAGCTACATCCCGGATGATCTCCACATGTGTAGTTCCCACCGTAAAGCATGGAGGAGGAGGTGTTATGGTGTGGGGATGCTTTGCTGGTGACACTGTCTGTGATTTATTTAGAATTCAAGCACACTTAACCAGCATGGCTACCACAACATTCTGCAGCGATATGCCATCCCATCTGGTTTGGGCTTTGTGGGACTATCATTTATTTTTCAACAGGACAATGACCCAACACACCTCCAGGCTGTGTAAGGGCTATTTGACCAAGAAGGAGAGTGATGGAGTGCTGCATCAGATGACCTGGCCTCCACAATCCCCCAACCTCAACCCAATTGAGATGGTTTGGGATGAGTCGGACGGCAGAGTGAAGGAAAAGCAGCCAACGAGTGCTCAGCATATGTGGGAACTCCTTCAAGACTGTTGGAAAAGCATTCCAGGTGAAGCTCCCGTTGTGCGGTTTACAACAAACACGTGACTGGCTGCTGTTCTGGGGAACTATGGTAAGCTTCATCTTAAAAAGTATCTACAAATATTGACCAATGTCCATCACTACTGTAATCCCAGTACTGTATTATTATTATTTTTTATCTGTTTTAAAATGCAGATGTTTATTAGGCTATTGTGTGACAAAAAAACAACAGGGCAATGATATTTTTACTGTTGCCCACATACTACTTAATTCCTTAGATAAGGGAGAGCAGGCCACGTCCAGACTTCCTCTGCGACCTCACGTACTCATTAATTTTTTCGGGTTGCATCACTCATGGAGAGAAACTTCTAAAACAGTATTCCTGATGAACACTCTGAGCCATATTTTCCTCTGGATCTATCCCAGTTGGTATTCTGAGGCCACTCATGGTATCTTTCTTCAGTTACACATTCTTGGAATAGCATAACGGTCCGGACGGCCCTTGCTGTGCTTGGTCAGCAGTTCGTCAAGTTCTGGTGTCAGAAGAGGAATGGAAATATCAGGGTGAACCGACGATCTGACAAACCAGCCATGGTAGTTGCCTCTGCCTGTTGGAGGTGGAGTTCTAGCACAGGTGTGCCTGGCATGGATTGTGACTCCATCTCGTCCCTCGCCCTCTTCAGCGAGTCATTCTCCACCTAACTCTCCACCAATACAGAATTGCGTTCAGTCAATGCCGCCTGGCTCTGGACCAATGCATCAGCTGTCGCCCGTATCTCTGCCCTCATAGAATGTTTCTCTTTCTACTGGTCTCCCTTTAATGACTCGATCTCGGGTCTTCAAAGTTTGAATCTGCTCCATGTGCAACTTCATCAGATGAGCGGAATGATACTGCCCAGAGCCCAGAATGAAATTACAGTACACAACAAGAGAATACACATTTCATGTTCTGTAAAAAAATTAATATATATATATAAATAATAGGTAGCGTTATATAATATATTCTATTAGCCTACATGGCCTTCACAAAAACATAATTTTTCTTACCAAGCCTTTCCACTCAAGTTTCTTCAACTGTCTTCTCACTGTGATTAAAGCGATGTTGACGTTGTGCCATGATGCCAGTAGATTCCTGATCACCTTCACTTATCGCTCATCATCTTCATCCATCAGTGAGTAGAGGGCTTGAATAGTCTTGCTGCAAAAGCAATATAGAAATGTGCAGCATACAGTAAAGATAGCAGTAGATTTCTTTAAACATATTTCTTTGCATTATTAGGCCTACTGTACCCTACTGTACCTGTTCATCAAATCAAATCAAAATGTATTCGTCACATGCTTTGTAAACTACAGGTGTAGACTAATAGTGAAATGCTTACTTACGGGCCCTTCCCAACAATGCAGAGCGAGAGATTATAGAGAAATAATAAAAGTAATATATAAATACACAATGAGTAACGATAACTTAGCTATATACATTTTACATTTGAGTCATTTAGCAGATGCTCTTATCCAGAGCGACTTACAGTTAGTGAGTGCATACATTTTCATACTGGCCCCCCGTGAGAATCGAACCCACAACCCTGGCGTTGCAAGCGCCATGCTCTACCAACTGAGCTACACGGAGGGACGTGTACACAGGGTACCAGTACCGAGTCAATGTGCAGGGGTACGAGGTATTTGAGATAGATATGTACAGATAACTAGGAATAAAGTGACTAGGCAACAGGATAGATAATAAACACTAGCTGTATGTGATGAGTCAAACAAAGTTTGTGCAAAAAGGGTCAATGCAGATTGTTAAATAGTTAGTCCCGGTAGCTATTTGGTTAACTATTTAGCAGTCTTATGGCTTGGGGGTAGAAGCTGTTCAGGGTCCTGTTGCTTCCAGATTTGGTGCATTGGTACCGCTTGCCGTGCAGTAGTAGAGAGAACAGTCTATGAGTAGGGTGGCTGGAGTCTTTGACAATTTTAGGGCCTTCCTCTGACACCGCCTGGTATAGAGGTCCTGGATGGCAGAGAGCTCGGCCCCAGTGATATACTGGGCCGTACGCACTGCCCTCTGTAGCGAATTGCGGTCGGATGCCAATCAGTTGCCATACCAAGTGGTGATGCAGCCAGTCAAGATGCTCGCAATGGTGCAGCTGTAAAGCTATTTGAGGATCTGAGGGCCTATTCCAAATCTTTTCAGCCTCCTGAGGGGGGAAGAGGCGTTGTCGTGCCCTCTTTACGACCATGTTGGTGTGTTTGGACCATGATAGATCCTTAGAGATGTGGACAACGAGGAACTTGAAGCTCGCGACCCGCTCCACTACAGCCCCGTTGATGTGAATGGGGGCGTGCTTGTCCCTCCATTTCCTGTTGTCCATGATTAGGTCCTTTGTCTTGCTGACGTTGAGAGAGAGGTTGTTGTCCTGGCACCACCCTATAGGCTGTCTCATCATCGTCTGTGATCAGCCTACCACCGTTGGATGTGTTGTTGCCTACCCTCACCACCTGGGTGGTGGCCCGTCAGGAAGTCAAGGATCCAGTTGCAGAGGGAGGTGTTTAGTCCCAGGGTCCTTAGCGTAGTGATGAGCTTGGAGGGCACTATGGTGTTGAACTCTGAGCTATATTCAATGAACAGAATTTTAACATAGGTGTTCCTCTTGTCCAGGTGGGAGAGGGCAGTGTGGAGTGCAATAGAGATTACGTAATCTGCGGATTTCTTGGGGCGGTATGCGAATTGGTGTGGGTCAAGGGTGTCTGGGATAATAGTGTTGATGTGAGACATGACCAGCCTTTTAAAAATAATTTCATGGCTACAGATGTGAGTGCTACAGGGCGATAGTCATTTAGACAGGTGACTTTGGGTGTTCTTGGGCACAGGGACTATGGTGGTCTGCTTGAAACATTTATGTATTACAGACTGGGTCAGTAGATTTTCCTGGGATTTCCCGTTTGGCGTAACAGGCATCTGACGATAGTGTTTTCAAATAGCACTGTCTGTGACCGTAATCCCCAAGTCTAACAGTATTTTTTAAATGTCTCCAGTAGATTTTCCGTTCCTCCTGAATGCCCTAATCTGCTCAATTAAAGAGATCCTGGTCATGGTGCTAAGTGCTACAGTATAATCAAAGTGAGGACAGTGGGAGTGCTGTATACTTATGGCCTATTGTAACCTGGAGTCACACCTTTCCAGTCCTCCTCACCCTGCCCAAAACACAGAATGGTCATAGTTTTCAGCAAACTAGCTTCTTTCTACATTGCTACCCATTCCAGGGTTAGGATTCTAACCACCAGAGGACTTGAAAATGAACCAGAACCTTGTAACGCCAGGGTAGTGGGTTCGATCCCCGGGACCACCCATACGTAAAAATGTATGCACACATGACTGTAAGTCGCTTTGGATAAAAGCGTCTGCTAAATGGCATATTATATTATTTGGGTTTCGGTGCATTTTCAACAAAGAAATACATAGCCCATCAATGTGTAGGTCTACTGTGTAATAAAATCGACTGTAAGCCTACAGTATATCTAAGTGTTTTTTTGTTTTTTTACTTTAGGTCTCCTGATTTGAACCTAATAGAACTTGTTTGGCATAAAATATAAAAAAATAAAATAATAATACATCCGTACAGCTGCCAAACTTACAAGCTAAGATGGACTTGTGAAGGCTAAGACATTTTGGCTCGAGAAACTGACGATACAGTCGTGTAACAAATACATCGATCATCTCAGCAAAGTTTCACCCGTGGTCGTGGAGCTGGGGGGAAATGCAACTAAAATGTAGGACTGTGGGACAATGTACATACAGTACTGTAAATTACTCCGATTTTTGATATTCAGCTGATAAATAAACAGCTTGAACAGCAATGAAGGTCTACAGTGTAGCCTCAACAGCACTCTGTAGGGTAGCACCATGGTGTAGCCGGAGGACAGCTAGTTTAAATAAACATCTGCATTTTGAAACAGAATATTTTTTATAATTATTTTATTAAAGGCCCAGTGACATCACCAGGCGGTAAATTAGTTGAGAGACCAATAAGAAAGAGAGTTCCCAACCTCTCTGCCAATAACAATAACAGCTAGTTTTCAGTTTTCCCCTCCCCAAAGACCACTCTCAGACAGTCCTAGCAAAATTATTGCTTGAGAAATTGCTCTTTGCTAAGATGATGATGAAAAAATACTGTAGATGCTTCTATCTATTTGATATTGTCAAAAGCTGATGTGTATGCGGTGGTGAAGTCAGGCGCAGGAAACAGAGGATAAGTAAAGACGACTTTACTAACAAACTAAATACGCACAAATAAACGTCTCCAACACTGGAGGGAAAAACACCATATGCGTAATAGACACGATGAGCAAAATACCGACACATACATCCAAGACACGCGGACAATAACATACAAAGGCTAGACATAAAACAGGTGAACTTATACGTGACATAATCAATACAGAATATGAAACAGGTGTACCAACTAGACATGACAAAACAAACATCAAAAACATCAAGCGGTAGTAGCTAGTACTCCGGGGACGACGCACGCAGAAGCCTGCCCGAGCAAGGAGGAGGAGCAGCCTCGGCAGCATCCGTGACAGTACCCCCCCTTGACGCGCGGCTCCAGCGGAGCAGGGCGCGTGGGATGACTCCGGTGGAACTCCGTCAGGAGGGAGGGATCTAAAATGTCCCTCCTAGGCACCCAGCACCGTTCCTCCGGACCGTACCCCTCCCACTCCACGAGATACTGCAGACGATGGACCGGACTGAGTACGCCGGAGCCCCCTCGATGTCCAGTGGGGGCGGAGGAGTCTCCCGTATCTCACTGTCCTGGAGTGGACCAGCTACCACCGGCCTGAGGAGAGACACATGGAACGAGGGATTAATGTGATAATCATTAGGCAGTTGTAACCTGTAACATACCTCGTTCAATCTCATCAGGACTTTAAATGGCCCCACAAACCGCCGACCCAGCTTCCGGCAGGGTAGGCGAAAGGGCAGGTTTCGAGTCGAGAGCCAGACTCGATCTCCAGGTGCGTACACTGGACCCTCACTGCGGTGGAGATCGGCGCTCGCCTTCTGCCTACGGATAGCCCGCTGCAGATGTACATGCGCAGCGTTCCATGTCTCCTCCGAGCGCCGAAACCACTCATCCACCGCAGGAGCCTCGATTTGGCTCTGATGTCATGGTGCCAGAACCGGCTGATACCCCAACACACACTGGAAAGGGGTCAGATTCGTAGAGGAATGGCGAAGAGAGTTCTGGGCAATCTCTGCCCAGGGGATATACCCCGACCACTCCTCCTGCCGGTCCTGGCAATAAGATCTCAGAAACCTACCCACATACTGGTTCACTCTCTCCACCTGCCCATTACTCTCAGGGTGGAAACCAGAGGTAAGGCTAACCGAGACCCCCAAGTGTTCCATGAACGCCCTCCAGACTCTAGAGGTGAATTGGGAACCCCGATCAGACACTATATCCTCGGGTACCCCGTAGTGCCGGAAGACGTGGGTAAACAAAGCCTCAGCAGTCTGTAGGGCAGTAGGGAGACCCGGCATTGGGATGAGACGACAGGCCTTAGAGAACCGATCCACAATGACCAGAATAGTGGTATTCCCCTGGGAAGGGGGAAGGTCCGTGACAAAGTCTACCGAGAGGTGAGACCACGGCCGTTGTGGAACGGGTAGGGGTTGTAACTTCCCCCTGGGCAGGTGTCTAGGCGCCTTACACTGAGCGCACACCGAGCAGGAGGAGACATAAACCCTCACGTCCTTAGCCAATGTTGGCCACCAGTACTTTTCACTAAGGCAGTGCACTGTCCGGCCAATACCAGGATGTCCAGAGGAGGGTGACGTATGAGCCCAATATATGAGACGATCACGAATCTCGAGCGGAACGTACGTCCGCCCCACTGGACACTCTGGAGGAGTAGGGTCGGTGCGTAACGCCCGCTCGATTTCCGCATCGACCTCCCACACCACCGGTGCCACCAGACAAGACTCCGGCAGTATGGGAGTGGGCTCAATGGACCTCTCCTCTGTGTCATATCGCCGGGACAGGGCGTCTGCCTTACCGTTCTGGGACCCTGGGATGTAAGTGAGCTTAAAAACAAACCGGGCCAGAAACATGGCCCACCTAGCCTGACGAGGGTTCAGTCTCCTAGCTGCCCGGATGTACTCCAGGTTACGATGGTCAGTCAGAATGAGAAAAGGGTGTTGAGCCCCCTCAAGCCAATGCCTCCACACCTTTAGGGCTTGAACCACGGCTAGCAGCTCCCTGTCCCCCACGTCATAATTACGTTCCGCCGGGCTGAGCTTCTTAGAGTAAAAAGCGCAGGGCCGGAGTTTAGGAGGCGTGCCTGAGCGTTGAGACAGTACAGCCCCAATACCGGCCTCTGACGCGTCCACCTCCACCTGGAACGCTAAAGCGGGTTCCGGATGCGCCAGCACCGAAGCCGAGGTGAACAGGTCCTTCAGTTTTCCAAACGCCCTGTCCGCCTCAGCCGACCACTGCAAACGCACCGGGCCCCCCTTCAGCAGGGAGGTGATGGGAGCTGCTACCTGTCCAAAACCCCGGATAAATCTCCGGTAGTAATTGGCAAAACCCAAAAACCGCTGCACTTCCTTAACCGTGGTTGGAGTCTGCCAATTACGCACGGCTGAAACGCGGTCAATCTCCATCTCCACCCCTGACGCGGACAATCGATGGCCCAGGAAGGAGATGGACTCCTGGAAAAACAGACATTTCTCTGCCTTGACATACAAGTCATGCTCCAACAGCCTACCCAACACTCGACGCACCAGGGCTACATGCTCGGCTCGTGTAGAAGAGTAAACTAGAATGTCGTCAATATACACCACTACACCCTGCCCATGCAAATCCCGGAAGATCTCGTCCACAAAGGATTGGAAGACTGAAGGCGCATTCATTAACCCGTATGACGAGATACTCATAGTGACCCGAGGTGGTACTAAATGCTGTCTTCCATTCATCTCCCTTCCTAATGCGCACCAAGTTGTAGGCGCTCCTGAGATCCAGTTTTGTGAAGAAACGCGCTCCGTGTAATGATTCCGTCATACTCGCAATCAGAGGGAGAGGATAACTGTATTTAACAGTGATCTGATTGAGACTACGGTAATCAATACACGGGCGCAACCCTCCATCCTTCTTCTTCACAAAAAAGAAACTTGAGGACGAGGAGAAGTGGAGGGCCGTATGTATCCCTGTCTCAGAGACTCGGCTATGTATGTCTCCATAGCCGCCGTCTCCTCTTGAGACAGAGGATACACATGACTACGCGGAAGTGCAGCACCTGCCTGGAGGTCTATCGCACAATCCCCCTGTCTATGAGGTGGCAATCGCGTCGCCCTAGTCTTGCTGAACACGAGTGCCAAATCATCATACTCAGGAGGAATGTGCAGTGCGGGCACTTGGTTCGGACTTTCCACCGTGGTCGCCCCTACGGAAACACCTAGACACCGCCCGACACACTGGTCTGACCACTCCTTGAGAGCCCTCTGTTGCCACGAAATGGTGGGGTCATGGGCGATTAACCAAGGAAGCCCCAGCACCACGGGATACGCAGGAGAGTCGATCAGATACAACTGAATGATCTCCTCATGACCCCCCTGTGTCTTCATCTTTAGTGGCAACCCAGATCCCAATGGAAGGCTATCTAGGGCATGAATAGGAAAGGGCACATCTACTGGTAGGAGGGGAATCCCTAACTTAACACAAAAATTACGATCAATAAAATTCCCAGCTGCGCCTGAATCGACTAGCGCCTTATGCTGGGAATGAGATGCAACCTGGGGAAATACTACTGGTATACACAGGTGAACAACAGAGAGCTCTGGGTGAGTTGGGCGCCTACTCACCTGGAATGACTCCCCAGTGCGTGACCTGTTGCCTCGATCCCCTGGAGGCCCTCCCCAGCACCTAACCGCAGTGTGTCCTCTACGGCCACAGTTGGTGCAGAGGACGGCCTCCCTCCGGATCTCTCTCCTCCTCTCTCTAGCGCCAGCACCCCCGGGCTCCATAGGGCTCGGCTCGGAGGTGCTGGGGGATGGAATGGACAGCCCCAACTCTGGACGTCCGCGGTAGCCAGCAGGGTATCCAGACGGATCGACATGTCCACCAACTGATCGAAGTTTAGATTGGTGTCCCTGCAGGCCAACTCTTGTCGAACGTCCTCTCGCAGGCTGCACCGATAGTGGTCGATGAGGGCCCTCTCATTCCACCCCGCATCCGCCGCTAGAGTCCGGAAGTCCAGGGCGAACTCCTGTGCGCTCCTCTTCCCCTGTCGGAGGTGGAACAGACGCTCCCCCGCCGCTTTACCCTCTGGGGGATGATCGAAAACAGCCCTGAAGCGGCGGGAGAACTCCGCGTAGCTGATGGTGGCGGCGTCTATTCCCCTCCATTCGGCATTGGCCCACTCCAAAGCCTTGCCGGATAGACAGGAGATGAGGGCGGAAACGCTCTCGTATCCCGAGGGCGCTGGGTGTATGGTTGCCAGGTAGAGTTCCACTTGAAGTAGGAACCCCTGACACCCGGCTGCGGTGCCATCATATGCCCTCGGGAGCGAGAGCCGAATCCCACTGGACTCCGGAGATGGTATGATATGGCTGGCCGATGGTGGTGGTAATGTAGGAGGAGGTGTGGGCAAGCCTCCTCTTTCCCATCGGCGCAGGGTGTCCATCACGTCTTGCATGGCGGAGCCGAGTCGATGGATCATGGCGTCCTGGCTGCTGACCCGATCCTCCAGTGACTCGGTCACCGCCGCTGCTCCTGCTGACACCATGGGTGGTATGTTATTCTGTCAAAAGCTGATGTGTATGCGGTGGTGAAGTCAGGCGCAGGACACAGAGGATAAGTAAAGACGACTTTACTAACAAACGAAATACGCACAAATAAACGTCTCCAACACTGGAGGGAAAAACACCATATGCGTAATAGACACGATGAGCAAAATACCGACACATACATCCAAGACACGCGGACAATAACATACAAAGGCAAGACATAAAACAGGTGAACTTATACGTGACATATTCAATACAGAAGACGAAACAGGTGTACCAACTAGACATGACAAAACAAACATCGAAAACATCGAAAACATCAAGCGGTAGTAGCTAGTACTCCGGGACGACGCACACCGAAGCCTGCCCGAGCAAGGAGGAGGAGCAGCTTCGGCGGCATCCGTGACAGATATATATAAATCATTACTTATTATATGTTTTATTTGCTTAATTTCAACTCATAAGATCTCAAGTGGCCGCTCTAACAATGAAAATAAATGTCTTCAAAAATGGAAGGCAGTTAGCCTGGGTACCTGTCCAGGGCTTGACATCCAGGTACATTTGCCAGTGACGCACCGGGACACGGCCAGTACCAAGTGAAAACTACTGTCCCGATTGAGAAAATGACTGGCCCGGGCCAAGATCACAGGAAAGCAGTGCGGAATATAGATATATAGAATATAAATCGTGGGTGATTTCATGGTTCATTTGCGGTCTGGGCAAGAACCTTATATTATAACCAACCATAAGATCAGATATTTATACTGATTGTTCAGAAAACTAAAAATAAAACCATCTCCCCTCTCAATGATAACATATAGCCTATTTTAAACTGTTTCAAATGTAATATTCCCCTCCAGAAATTAGCCCAGTAACATATTGCTTTTTTTATTGTCATGCCAGACACTCAAGATTGTAAAACGCTGCCAGTTGTGCAATAATTGTAGTTGAGAAATAAATAAGAAAAGATGGGATCCAGCTCTTTTCAATAATTGCCATCAACACTGATGTATTTTCCCGAGATTGCATTTAGGAATGTTGCACAATGACTGGGCTTATTAGAGGCACGGCTCGATGAGGGGGCTAAACGGGGCTTAGCCCCCTCAGCATAGCTGCGGGAAGTAGGGGTGCTGAGGAAGCTGCAGGGTGCTGATATTTTATTTACAAGGCCTACTACTGTGAAGCAACACAGTCATAGACGCATGCATACAAACACACGATAACATACACACTATACACACACATACACATGGATTTTGTGTTATAGATATGTGGTAGTAGAGTAGAGGCCTGAGGGGGCACACTTAATATGTTATGAAATCTGTTATGAATGTATTGTAATGTTTTTAAAATGTATAACTGCCTTAATTGTGCTGGACACCAGGAAGAGTAGCTGCTGCCTTGGCAGCAGCTAATGGGGATCCATAATAAATACAAATACTTGGTACCGCTGTTTTGTTCTGTTCGCATTCGCAGTTGTGTTGGTATTCTAAGCCTAACTGCTATTCAGTATTTTTGTTTGCAGGCCTGAATAACTAGGCTACTACTTTCAGCATTTAGTTTGCATTCTTTTGGTAAGACAGCTGTGTGTACGGCTGCATTCACATAGGCTTTGTAATAGGTGAATTGACCTATCTTTTAGCTTATATTCACCACCAAAACGGCCTAGCTGTAGGGTACTATCCATTGTGCTGATACAGCGCAGCAGAGATCAAAAGCACTCAATGATCTCGGAGTCTCTGCATTTAAATTGTGTTTACTGTAGTATAGCGTGATTATATAAGCAGAATTCAATATAATTCCAATGCAAGAACCCCCAAAAATGTAGACCCCTCGCCCCCTTAGTCACTTTATCCTGGTGCCGGGTCTGCTTATTAGATCATATTTCTTTCTGCGCAGCAATCAGCTGTGTGAGGAGTTGTGCGCTCTTGCCACCTGACAGTTGATATTCAGCTGATAAATAAACAGCTTGAACAGCTTTTGGACCTAATCTGTTTTTTTTTCTGCTGAGACTGGTCTGGTGCGAGTATCCAGGACGTAGCCTACTGAGGCGGGGCTCACTCGAGACGGAGAGGGAATGCTGGTTGATAACAAGTGTGAAGCGTCAGACGCAGTGGAGGCTCCTCAGAGGAGGAAGGGGAGGACCATTCTCCTCAGTGAATTTCAGACAAATCTGAACAGTGAAACATTAAAAAAGTTATACTTTTTTTATAAAACTATACCAAATATATTCACGTCACCAAATAATTGATTAAAACACACTGTTTTGCAATGAAGGTCTACAGTGTAGCCTCAACAGCACTCTGTAGGGTAGCACCATGGTGTAGCCGGAGGACAGCTAGTTTCCGTCCTCCTCTGGGTACATTGACTTCAATACAAAACCTAGGAGGCTCATGGTTCTCACCCCCTTCCATAGACTTACACAGTAATTGTGACAACTTCCGTAGGATGTCCTCCAACCTTTCAGAGCTCTTGCAACATGAACTGACATGTTGTCCACCCAATCAAAGGATCAGAGAATTAATCTAGGACTGAAGCATAAGCTACAGCTAGCTAGCACTGCAGTGCATAAAATGTGGTGAGTAGTTGACTCAAAGAGAGAGAAAGACAATAGTTGAACAGTTTTTAACAAATTAATTTCTTTAAAAATGAAGGAGAAGCAAGAAAGAGAGAGGAGAGAGAGCTATATTTAGTTGTCATTTTTTCACTTTCAGCTAGCTAGTTTAGCCTACTCAAACACCCGGCTCAAACAGAGAGGGATGCTATGTTAGCTGGCTATGGCTATCCAACACTGGAACTCTTCCAAATCAAGGTAAGCTTTTGGTTTTATTAATTTATTGCCAGTGCTTGCTGCTGACTGTACTGCATGATTGTAGCGGGTTTACTAATGCATTACTTCTGGGAGGCGCAGTGGTCTAAGGCACTGCATCGCTGTGCCACTAGAGATCCTGGTTCAAATCCAGGCTCTGTCGTAGCCGGCCGCGACCGGGAGACCCATTAGGTGGCGCACAATTGGCCCAGGGTAGGGGAGGGAATGGCCGGCAGGGATGTAGCTCAGTTGGTAGAGCATGGCGTTTGCAACGCCAGGGTTGTGGGTTCGATTCCCATGGGGGGCCAGTATAAAAAATAAAATAACAAATAATGTATGCACTCACTAACTGTAAGTCGCTCTGGATAAGAGTGTCTGCTAAATGACTAAAATGTAAAATGTAGCTATGTTGACTATGACGTTAATATGGTGAAATAAGGTCATGCTCATAAAAAACTGGTCAGACATCGGGAAGATTGTCAAGGATTTAATACAAATATGTATGTTTTTTCTTTCTGTTTTGGAGTTTGAAAATGTACTGGGCCAAGCAGGCCATATGAAAGCTTGATTAACTGGCCCAGTAAGCTTGGTAGATGTTGCTGGGCAGCCCTGAATGTCATGTGTCAAAGGAATTTTCACACATAGGCCAGGCTAATGCGGCTAAATGATTACCCGTATTTATCCTTTGTCACACAAATGTGGAGTGTGAAAAACAATAATAATAAATCCTTGAGACATGGAGCCGTGCATTATCATACTGAAATATGAGGCCATCGAAGGTGAGCATTTGCCCGCTGAAGTCGATTACGACGCAAAACTGCAGTCAGCTCTAGACCATGGTGAGGATGACGAGCACGCTGATGAGCTTCCCTGAGATGGTTTCTGACAGTTTTGCAGAACTTCTTCAGTTGTGCAAACCCACAGTTTCATCAGCTGTCCGGGTGGCTGGTCTCAGACGATCCCGCAGGTGAAGAAGCCGTATGTGGAGGTCCTGGGCTGGCGTGGTTACACGTGGTCAGCGGTTGTGAGGCCGAGTGGACGTACTGCCAAATTCTCTAAAATGGCGTTGGAGGCGGCTTATGGTAGAGCAATTAACATTAAATTCTCCGGTAACAGCTGTGGTGGACATTCCTGCACTCTCCCTCAAACCTTGAGACATCTATGGCATTGTGTTGTGTGACAAAACTTTTTATTGTCCCCATCACAAGGTGCACCTGTGTAATGCTGTTTAATCAGCTTCTTGATATGCCACACCTGTCAGGTGGATGGATTATCTTGGCAAAGTAGAAATGCTCACTAACAGGGATGTAAACAAATTTGTTCATAAAAATAGAGAGAAATAAGCTTTTTGTGCGTATGGAAAATGTCTGGGATCTTCTTATTTGAGCTCATTAAAAACATGTGACCAACACTTTACATGTTGTGTTTATATTTTTGTTCAGTGTAATAGCCTAAATAAACTAGTAAATGAGGCCCATACAGACGACTTGCCTGTCAGTTTTTCCTCCCTGTACTCTTTCATTCAGTTTCTTCTTCACATCAGCAAAGAATGACTAGTGTTTCAGAAACTCACTTTATATAGACTAGGGGCTATCACTCTTTCCACACTGTGGTAAATAAAGCCAGTTTGTTATTTTAAAATTATTTCTGTTTTTCTTTTGTCTACTGCCCACATCTTATCGTCACAATAGAAACTTTCTCCATTAAAAAAAATATTATTATTCGTGCTTATTAATTTAACATGTTAAATCTGACTGCACTATTTAATTTGTTTGTTTGTTTAGAAGAGAGAGGAGCGAAACCAAAAGCAAATCAGCATTCTAACTCCCCCTTGCGATGGTGTGGCGCAATGACGCAGTCTACCACGATCTGCCACAGTCTACCACAAATGTGCCACGGTATAACCTCAACTTTTAATTGAGGAACCACTGTATATGACTACTGTTTTGTGACTGTGTTTGTGACTGTTTGTGTCTAGCTGACAGTCCCCTTTCCAATGGGCTGGACCCGGTGGCTGACACGGCCATAAGACAGCTGACAGAGAACGCCAGCAAGGTGTCCAAGAAGACTCCCACTAAACGGAGCACCCTCATCATCTCTGGCGTGTCAAAGGTTAGAACCTAACAGTGGTGTCCAAACCATAGAAATAGAATCTAGAGCAGCTAGCTGTTCTCTGCCAATCTCACAACACACTGCGCTGAAGGGTTTGGTGCTGGAGTAGCTAGGAATACATATATTGTGTACATACTGTATATACATATTGTTACATTTAGGTTTTGTAATCATGTAGGACATTAGTTTCATTAGGCTCAAATAGAAGTACTGTAATTTGGGCCTCAGTGTCTGTCTCCTGTGTGTGAATTGAAATGAATTGAATACCTCAGGTCCCAATCTCGGAGGACGACTATGGCCTGTCTTGTGGCTACGCTGCAGCCATGGATGCTGCCCTGCAGGGAGGGGGAGCCTCCAACCACTATGGGGCGGGGCAACATCAGGAAGCAGACGAGACCACGCCCTCGGATGTGTCTGAGCGGCCGTCTGTCGATGACGTGGAGTCAGAAACGGGCTCCACTGGGGCCATGGAGACACGCAGCCTCAAAGACCATAAAGGTACAGACAGCCAGAGCCCTGCTTTAGACCAATTCTACTCCATCTATCTCTATGGAGAGATACTCTGGCTGTCCCGAGTACTTCTCTCTGGAAATGTATAGCATTTTATAGAATCAAGAAAATACGATAAGAGGAAATTGTGTTGTGGTTTGCATCATCTTATGAGGATAATTGCATATGGATGTAAATTAATATGTAAATGTTTTGATATAAATTGACGGTATTGATGTAAACTGCAATATCGATATTGTATTTTCCAAATCACCATAATACACCATGACGTAACTCCTGTCTCAATTACTCTCTTCTAGTGGGCTTCCTCCGCAGCGGAACCAAGCTACTATTCCGTACAAGACACCGAAAAAAGGACCCAACCTTCAGCCAATCCCACGAGGACCTCTCCAACCTGACCAGTGTCTCTCCCTCCTCTGCCTCTGGCCCCATCGTGCGTAAGAAGTCCGGCAGCTTCTCCCGACGACTCATCAAACGCTTCTCCTTCAAGTCGAAGTCGAAGGACAAAGCCAGTGCCACCAATGGAGGGGCGAGCACAGCAGACAACTGACAGACGACTGAATGGTGTAGCGTATGGCTAAGCGCATTGCTACTGCCTTGCTGAGACCTAGAAGTAGGCTACTGTTGCCCTGGACCCAGAAATCGCCCTGGCTTTTCTGGGTCAATGGTATTGGGTTGGGTAGGATCGTAGGACTGCTTGAAATGGTTGGAGGATGGTTAGTATTGGTCATCATGCCCCACACTTTCTTCCTCTGTGTTCACCATCAGATGAGGAACCCAAATTTGACACTTTCATCCAGTTTTTGCAGGCAGTACACGTACACCCCAGGTTGGTGGTCACCTTTCCTGGATTCCTCTGAGAGGACTCCTTTTCCTCTGGATGAGAAACACACACGCCAGGGACGGATGGATGGATCCAGGGACTGTTTGCTTATTATTAAAGCCATTTATTTTCAGAAGTAGCCCCTGCTGCTCTGGTGGATTTAAAGGGAGATAATGAAAGTAGGAATAAACTTGAAGTTGTTGGAATTCAACGCTAAAGGGGCAGTAGGTAGTGTGAGTGTGGCCTCCTCCAAATCAATTTATTTAAAAATATGATTTTTTTGGTTGCACTTTATCTGATTGTTTACAGCACTTGAAAGCTTATTCTGGTGTTAATTGTATTGGTATTTGTATTGTTTGCTCTCTGATTCACATGATTATCCTTCTGTCTCCCCAAAAAATATTAGTCATTGTTAGTAGTTTGCATTATGTAGGCCTAGTAGAGACATTACTTTGTTAGCTTTCTTTCCTGCTTAGTTGTAAAGGTAATCTTAAATAACAAACTTAGTTGAAGAACAAATATCAACCCCTCGCCTTGGTCTTAAATTGGTGGTAATGTTGACTTTCATAGTGGCTTATGCATTATGTTTTAACAATGTTGTTCATAATTGTAAGTTGTACAAAAACCAAATGCAGGCATACTTATGTCTGTGTTTTTATTTTGTTTTTCAGAAAGGGAAATCTTAAAAGGCAAACTGTTATAAAAAAGGCAAACTATTTTAAATGATCAGCTCAGACCCTTTTTAATTTGTATCTACTAGGCAAGTTGAAATACCTCACTTGCCTGAGTACTACACATCCTCTGGGTCAGAATTATTGATGGAGGATATGCCATACATATATTTAATAGTTTAATGGTAGCTGATGTACAGATTGAGTCCTCTTAATATTAATATCAAGGAATTATTATGGTTGAGGTAATACAAAATCCGAATTTCACATAAGATGGTCAGATGGTTATTATGACTTTCCCCCCTGTAATGCAAGATTGTTGCTCCTTAATTCAAGTTGAGCTTTTAAGATGTCACAGTCCTCCAGAACATGCGTTGTCACGCACAGAACATAGGGTAATCAAAGTGTAAAGATGTACATAAAAGTCATTATCTTGTACAGTATTGGCATATGTGTTTTGTAAGATAATTATTTTGCCATCCTCTCAGAATTTGTATTGTGGAACCCTAAAGTATATTTGATGTTATAGTAAGGAAATGTGGTTCAGTAGTAGTAGACAAGGAATTATTGTTACTTCTGCCCCACCTCTACTCTTTCAGACAGACTCCCATAATCGTCATCACATAGTACTGTTCGCCAAGTTTAGTCACACACATAATTAAGTTTTCTTTATGAAATGGTCACTTAGGTAACATTACTTTTTGTTGGTTGAAATCCATAAACAATACTACTTGAAGTTACATCTTATCTGAAAACAATGTATAACAGCATACAGTGCCTTCAGAAAGTATTCACGCCCCTACAAATTGGGATTAAAATGGATTTAATTGTTTTATTTTTTCCAACAATCTAAACAAAATACTCTGTCAAAGTGGGAAATCTAAAATGTTCAAATATTAATGAAAAATAAAACACTAATATATATTGATTAGATAAATATTCAACCCCCTGAGTCAATACATGTTAGAATCACCTTTGGCAGCGGTTACAGCTGTGAGTCTTTTAGGTTAAGTCTCTTAAGAGCTTTGCACACCTGGATTGTACAATATTTGCCCATCTATTCTTTTTTAAACTCTTCAAGCTCTGTCAAGTTGGTTGTTGATCATTGCTAGACAGCCATTTTCAAGTCTTGCCATAGATTTTCAAGCCATTTTACAGTAAATCAAAACTGTAACTAGGCCACTCAGGAACATTCAATGTCGTCTTGTTAAGCAACTCCAGTGTATATTTGGCCTTGAGTTTTAGGTTATTGTCCTGCTGAAAGGTGAATTTGTCTCCCAGTGTCTGTTGGAAAGCAGACTGAACCAGGTTTTCCTCTAGGATTTTGCCTGTGCTTAGCTTGTAAAAAATAAAATAAAATCTGTAGTCCTTGCCGATGACGAGCATATCCATAACATGATGCAGCCACCACCATGCTTGAAAATATGAAGAGTGTTACTCAGTGATGTGTTGTGTTGGATTTACCCCAAACATAATGCTTTGTATTCAGGACAAAAAGTTAACTTCTTTGCCACATTTTGTTGGAGTATTACTTTAGTGCCTTATTGCAAACAGGATGCAGGTTTTGGAATATTTGTATTCTGTACAGACTTCCTTCTTTTCACTCTGTCATTTCGGTTAGTATTGTGGAGTAACTACAACGTTGTTGATCCATCCTCAGTTTTCTCCTATCACAGCCATTAAACTCTGTAACTGTTTTAAAATCACGATTTGCCTCATGGTGAAATCCCTGAGCGGTTTCCTTCCTCTCCAGCAACTGAGTTAAAAAGGACGCCTGTATCTTTGTAGTGACTGGATGTATTGATACACCATCCAAAGCGTAATTAATAACTTCACCATGCTTAAAGGGATATTCAGCGTCTGCTTTTTTTATTTGTACCCATCTACCAATAGGTGCCCTTCGTGCGAGGCATTGGAAAACCTCCCTGGTCTTTGTGGTTGAATCTGTGCTTGAAATGTACTACTCGACTGAGGGACCTTACAGATAATTCTGTGTGTGGGGTACATTTTTACTCCTGAACGTATTTAGGCTTGCCATAACAAAGGGGTTGAATACTTATTGACTCAAGACATTTCAGCTTTAGATATATATTTTTTGTAAACATTTCTAAAAACAAAATTCCACTTTGACATTGTAGGGTATTGTGTGTAGGTCAGTGTCACACAATCTCAATATAATCCATTTTAAATTGAGGCTGTAACACAACAAAATTTGGAAAACGTCAAGGGGTGTGAATACTTTCTGAAGGAACTGTATGTTTTTTAGGGGTTCAAGCAATTTGGTGAAAAAATTCAAATTCCCGTGAGATGGTAAGCCATAGGGGTGCAACATTGCATGACGTTAAAGGGCCATGGGCCACAACCTCTCATGCGATGCCATGCCAATTGCCCACATGGTGGCGCTATAATAAACAATTGAAAATTGAAACTTTGAACGCTCACGCAGCTCACCCCGTGTGATGTAGCATTGTAAAATTTGGTACATAGGTCCCTCTCCTCACAAGGAACAAATTTGCGTTAAGGACCCATAACAAAGATTTGTATAACTAACCCAAGCTAGACCACAGCCTGTCGTTTCCAATGGGAACAAATTAGTCATAGTGGGCAGAACCAGCAAGAAGGGGGGCAGAGCCAAGCACAAGTTAGCGAGATCCTATTGGCAGCTTCTAGCATGTATTCAAATTTTTTGGTTAGGGAACGCCTATTCTGTGAAGTGTGCGAGTGCAATAATTTAATTTGCCCTTGCACTCATTCGAAACAATTTTTTACAAACTTTGACAAAGGGTAAAATCTACAAACTTTGTCCACTCTGTTCGTAACAGAAAACTGTATTAAGGTCAAATGTTTCATTTATGAGAAAATTTGCATGTCTGCCAAAATCAATCTCCATTGCTGGCCACTGGGCTTCCTCTCATCACCATATTTGGTAGTGAGTAGAAACGCCAGTCGGATGCTTCACACTTATACATTCGGTTAAATATTTTCTGCCATTTAGAATTGATAAAAAAACACTTAAAATGCTACTTAGAATGACCGATCTGCACGAAACTTGAATATGGCATCTATAGACCAAGATTTCTCAACGTAACATTTTACAAACTAGTATGTTAAACAACATGGCCGCTACTGACCAATAAACATACAGGTGGGTGTGGTAAGGCACATAAATGCATGTAAATCAGACACTGTTATTCATATCGTAAAAACACTTAGTACACATGTTCCAAACATTGTCAAGACTCAACATATGCAAGCACATTCCGATCGACCGCATGGTGGCGCTATAATGGGCACGTTTATATCTCTTGACCAATTTGTCCTGATGGTGGCACAATGGGCCCACAGCTTGATCGCCGCATTGCTGCTTGCAGCTATATGATTTTTGGAGATTTTCCAGGCAGCCAACTTGGTCCGTCCTGTGTTGTACAGGTACAGGTTTGAATATCATGCGAAAAACAGGAAAACTATTTTACCTTTTGATTCTTAAGATATACTTTCTATTTGAAGTCTAAAGTATGATGTGATCATTTAAATGTTTAATTTATTTGAAATAAATTATTTTTTTAAACACACTGCTACCCATCATTTGTCACATCTCTAGTGTAGCGATGTGTCGTTTGAATGTCATACTGTATGTTGAACAATGCTGAACATTATGTTGAATTGACCTTAACCAACTTTAGGTTTCCTCCCCAAAATACTTTCTCTACCTCCAAGACAATGGGTCGTAAAAATGGCTGCTCCCTTTTCTCTCATTCTCAACTCTGGACCCAAAGGAGGGAGAAGTAGCTCCAGCTACAGTAGGCCGACGACAGCCCTGGACTTTGCCTTTAATGGCCTGAACTGGTAACTGCTAAATTAGGGGGAAAGTACCTTTTTAGGGAATAGTACTTGTAATCCAGCACAGAAATTGGGACAGAAGTGTCCACGCACTAAACAGGCTCCGAAAAAGACATAAGACTTAAAAGAGCTTGTGTAGCCTGAACGGTACACTTACGATAACCTTCTTCAAGGAAAGAAGGAGAAGACTATTAGAGCACAGCCTCTGCAACTCAAGCAAGGAGCCAACGGAGAAGAGCAACAAGCATAAGGACACCAACTCCGGACCAAAGGAGCAACCTGAAGGAGGAACCACCCAACTCAACAAGAAAGGACACACAGCCATATTCCTTTGTTCTCCTCCATGCAGCCTGAACAATCAAGAAGCCACAACAGACTTTGATCACAGACTGAGAATAACATAATTTTATGTTCAGGATCTCAAGTTCTTCAATTCTTGTCTTTCATTCTATTTCCTAACTTTTCATGATCATTTTCATTATGTTTGTAAATATTTTGATTAGTGTTATTAAATATTGATCGTATAAAGAAATTGTGTTTGTCTTGTTATTCTGGTAAAGAACTCCCAATTGATTCTCAAAATAATTCACACCTTCAGATAAGTCAATATTACTATTGTTCTAATTGTAGTCTTATAGAGTTATTCCTAAAATATCTCATAAACCAATACTATTTTTGTCCAATACTGGACTGGTGCCCTGTTAATAACCTCATAGTAATGTGTACCACTACCACACTAGGCTAAACATGTGAGTGAGAAAGGAACCCCAAAGATTCACTTTGGTGTGGGGGTAGAGTGACAGACGGTGTAGATTGCCCAGTGAATATGTCGACCAGTGGAGGCTGCTGAGGGGAGGATGGCTCATAATAATGACTGGAACGGCGCAAACGGAATGGCATCAAACACATGGAAACCATGTGTTTGATGTATTTGATTCCATTCCACTGATTCTGCTCCAGCCATTAACACGAGGCAGTCATCCCCAATTAAGGTGCCGCCGTCTCCTGTGAATTTCTACATTTGCGAGAGACTACAATTTCCATAACTGATTGTGGCAGGCGATGGCACATATCTAGCCCATTTAGTCATCTAATCAAGGGACACAGTAAAAAAAAATATTTAATGAGGGATCGTGTTTTTGCAGGAGGGATGAGCAGATTATGTTCCAGAACAGATTCCAAACTAGCAACACGGCTGTGCAGACATACTAATATTTTTTATGGAAAATAAATAATGCATTTTATTTTTCAAAACCAGATCTGACCTACCCTATCTACCCAGCTACCTCAGGAGTAGCCTGCTCTTAAGACAACTGGTGCCGCATTCAAAACAACTGGGAACTGCGCACAATTGGGGTGGCGCACAATTGGCCTAGCGCCGTCCAGGGTATGGGAGGGAATGGCCGGCAGGGATGTAGCTCAGTTGGTAGAGCATGGCGTTTGCAACACCAGGGTTGTGGGTTCGATTCCCACGGGGGGCCAGTATGAAAAAAATTAATAATAATAAATAAAATAAATAATGTATGCACTCACTAACTGTAAGTCGCTCTGGATAAGAGCGTCTGCTAAATGACGTAAATGTAAATGGGAACTCGGAAATCTAGGGAAAAAACGAGATCCGACTGGGAAAAATAGTTTGAAAGAAAGGTCATCCAACTCGGAAACTCGGGCCTCTTTCTAGAGCTCCGACTTCTGACCTGAAGATCACTGACGTCATGATTAAACCTCATATTTTTCAGAGTTCCCAGTTGTCTTGAAAGCACCATGGGGCCTCTGGAAAAAAACTAGGTCAAATCATGATGTTGGTGATTGGCACTCGAAAGGTGACCGAGTGTCCAACATGGAATTCTGAGTTGGATGACCATTCAAAACGATTTTCCCCCAGTCAGAGCTCGTTTTTTTCAGAGTTCCCAGATATCTTGAACACACTGAAGTCGGAGATTTCCAAGTTCCCAGTTGTTTTGAACACGGCATAGAGCTCGCCAGTTTGTAGTCCTAAAACCCGGAAATAAGTTACTTCTGGTTCATTCAGGCATCCCTTTGGGAAAAATAAATGGTGAAAGAATAATGTTTTGGAATAAACGCTGAAAATAATGTCTGAGGTTAACACAAGTTTAGAAGCAGGGTTGGAAATGAACGCCGCCACCCCCCAAATGCGGGTAGATTTTGTCATTGGCGGGTAAGAATGTATATTTCACCAGCCACGTTGGCGGTTGGTCACACAGCATTTGGGAACTATTTTTCTTATCCAAAACCCACATGTAGAAGTTGGTCGAATTGACAAGAAAGGCTACTAAAGTATGACTTTGTCCTTGTGTTTCTTGGCCAGTTAGGCTACATTGTTTTGTTCACATGCTAGATTGTTTTTCAATAGTTAGTTTTAGTTTGCTGCTGTTAAATTTTTTTTTATCAGACAAGTGATTGACCAAATTCTATATCGTGGCGCTCCGCCCCATTAGAGGGCTCTGCTCCTACAGTGAGGGAAAAAAATATTTGATCCCCTGCTGATTTTGTATGTTTGCCCACTGACAAAGAAATGATCAGTCTATAATTTTAATGGTAGGTTTATTTGAACAGTGAGAGACAGAATAACAACAAAAAAATCCAGAAAAACGCATGTCAAAAATGTTAGAAATTGATTTGCATTTTAATGAGGGAAATAAGTATTTGACCCCCTCTCAATCAGAAAGATTTCTGGCTCCCAGGTGTCTTTTATACAGGTAACGAGCTGAGATTAGGAGCACACTCTTAAAGGGAGTGCTCCTAATCTCAGCTTGTTACCTGTATAAAATACACCTGTCCACAGAAGCAATCAATCAATCAGATTCCAAACGCTCCACCATGGCCAAGACCAAAGAGCTCTCCAAGGATGTCAGGGACAAGATTTTAGACCTACACAAGGCTGGAATGGGCTACAAGACCATCGCCAACAGCTTGGTGAGAAGGTGACAACAGTTGGTGCAATTATTTGCAAATGAAAGAAACACAAAAGAGCTGTCAATCTCCCTCGGCTTGGGGCTCCATGCAAGATCTCACCTCGTGGAGTTGCAATGATCATGAGAACGGTGAGGAATCAGCTCAGAACTACACGGGAGGATCTTGTCAATGATCTCAAGGCAGCTGGGACCATAGTCACCAAGAAAACAATTGGTAACACACTACACCGTGAAGGACTGAAATCCTGCAGCGCCCGCAAGGTCCCCCTGCTCAAGAAAGCACATATACAGGCCCGTCTGAAGTTTGCCAATGAACATCTGAATGATTCAGAGGAGAACTGGGTGAAAGTGTTGTGGTCAGATGAGACCAAAATCGAGCTCTTTGGCATCAACGCAACTCGCCGTGTTTGGAGGATGAGGAATGCTGCCTATGACCCCAAGAACACCATCCCCACCGTCAAACATGGAGGTGGAAACATTATGCTTTGGGGGTGTTTTTCTGCTAAGGGGACAGGACAACTTCACCGCATCAAAGGGACGATGGACGTGGCCATGTACCGTCAAATCTTGGGTGAGAACCTCCTTCCCTCAGCCAGGGCATTGAAAATCGGTCGTGGATCGGTATTCCAGCATGACAATGACCCAAAACACACGGCCAAGGCAACAAAGGAGTGGCTCAAGAAGAAGCACATTAAGGTCCTGGAGTGGCCTAGCCAGTCTCCAGACCTTAATCCCATAGAAAATCTGTGGAGGGCGCTAAAGGTTCGAGTTGCCAAACGTCAGCCTCGAAACCTTAATTGGAGAAGATCTGCAGAGGAGTGGGACAAAATCCCCCCTGAGATGTGTGAAAACCTGGTGGCCAACTACAAGAAAAGTCTGACCTCTGTGATTGCCAACAAGGGTTTTGCCACCAAGTACTAAGTCATGTTTTGCAGAGGGGTCAAATAATTATTTCCCTCATTAAAATGCAAATACATTTATAACATTTTTGACATGCGTTTTTCTGGATTTTTGTTGTTGTTATTCTGTCTCTCACTGTTCAAATAAACCTACCATTAAAATTATAGACTGATCATGTCTTTGTCAGTGGGCAAACGTACAAAATCAGCAGGGGATCAAATACTTTTTTCCCTCACTGTATTGGTTTACCCCGCAGCCTAGGCAGCGAATAGCCTGAGAAATTAATTATGCACACCCTGCAGCCAATGGGAGTACAGGTGTCCCTATATAAGGGGACGCGCCCCCACAATCAGCCTCCCATTATCTTCAGCGACTTGGACAAGACTGAAGAAGCCACGAGAAGAAGAGGACAAGGCTCGGGCCGAATTTCGCCGTCGATTTCCAAGCTCTTGACGTCATCCTAAAATGAGCACACCAGGAAGTTCTTCCATGGCGGCGTCTGTGGACTCACACCACCTATGTTTTGTGTGTTTGGGACCACAGCACGCCAGGAGTGGCCTCACGGATCCCTTGCAATGTGCCAGCTGCGCCCTCCCTCCTTTGAAAGAGAGGAAGCAGCGGTGGGCTTTTTTTGGGAGGATATCCCTCTAGAACAGTGGGCACAGTTAAACATGGTACTGTGGCGTCCTCCATTCTCTCCCCCGCGTCCAGTCAAACGTGGCAACGCTTCTAGCCGCCCTTCGGGTGATGCCAGGTGGATTTTTAATGGAATATCTACATAGGCAGAATTGCAAAGAAAAAGATATGGCCTTTTAAAATGATAAACTTTGATTAGCAAACACAACGTGCCATTGGAACACAGGACTGATGGTTGCTGATAATGGGCCTCTGTACGCCTATGTAGATATTCCATAAAAAATCAGCCATTTCCAGCTACAATAGCCATTTACAACATTAACAATGTCTACACTGTATTTCTGATCAATTTGATGTTATTTTAATGGTCAAAAAAATTGCTTTTCTTTCAAAAACAAGGGCATTTCTATGTGACCCAAAACTTTTGAACGGTAGTGTATGTGGAAGGCTCATGGGAGTCATCTCTAATGGCGCGTTCGCCGGTTAGAGCATATCTCCCGTTTACCAGAGTGGACGGTAGACAGCAGGGTATTTCCCAGGGAATCCCCAGACTTGAGAGGGCCATGGCTGCGTATCTCGTTCCGGGTTCGAGTTCCTGGCCCTCCTTTAAGAAGGCCACTCTGCCAACACTCAAGGACCGATTCAGAGCACAGCTGGTAGAGAAGTCCTTTGTGTTGGGAGCCCAGGCTGTAGCAGCAGCAAACAATATTGCCCTCCTCGCAGCCTCTTTGTACCGTCTCATCATGGGTAGGTCAGCGCTCACAGGAAAGGAGATCGAAGAGGCGTCGAGAATTTCCGGCGCCATACTTCATCTCACACAGGCGTTGGCTAAATGTGCGGGGAGGTCCATGGCCACTTCGGTGGTCGCGGAGCGACACCTCCGGGTGTCCTTGACGGCCATGAAGGAAACCGACAAAACCGCGCTTTAGAACACCCCCATTTCTGACGGCAGTCTTTTTGGGGTCGCCGTCAAGGAACCGACGGAGCGTTTTGGCAAGTTGGATGAAGAAAAGAAGCAGCTCTCTAGAACCTGCAGTTCCCTGCCCAGACCACCATACAAACCTACCGCCTTCAGCAGACCCGGCTCTATTGCTCGGCGTCGTGCCCGGCGCCAGACGGCAGCCTCCAGCAGCACGGGAGCGGGCCACGTCCCCCCTGCAGCGCCGGAGATACCAGCCGTCCCGCCGAGAAGAGAGGTCGTCAGCGCATCCACCTGGCATCACCCGAAGGGCGGCTAGAAGCGACGCCGCGTTTGACTGGACGCGGGGGAGAGAATGGAGGACGCCACAGTACCATGTTTAACTGTGCCCACTGTTCCCCACCCCCACCCCATTGTTAAGGGGATAGCGGAGCCTATGTGTTGTTTGCTCGACTTTGCACACCGACCGTGGCCGAAAGTTCTCCTGTACGCATTTCCACCGCTGTCCTGCATTCTCCCACTACTAGCTTGGGTAAGGTCAGGCGGGCTGTCAATCATATTGATAGCTCCCGATCGCCCAGGGGCTCCATGGTTTGCGGAGATGATTCAGATGCTGGATTTGCCACCTTGGCCCATCCCACATCGATGGGACGCGTTGTCTCAGGCAAGAGGCCAACCCCTGATGGTCTGGTTCCTGAGAGGAACAGGTTAAAGCGCTGTGGGTTATCTGATGCAGTGATCAGAACCATACAGGGCTCACGTGCCAGTTCCACATCCAGGACTTATGCCAGTAAATGGAACGTGTTTTCACAGTGGTGTGTCACAGAGAATGTTGACCCCGTGTGCTGTCAGGTCGAGAGCGTCCTCTCATTCCTACAGTTTCTATTTGATAAGCAGCGCTTATCATTAAAGTGTTCGCGGCGGCGATTTCTGCTTGTCATGAGGGTTTTGGCAGAGATACCGTCTTCAGCCACCCACTAGTGAAACGCTTCCTATTGGGAACTTGGCGGCTTAGGCCAATGCCTAGAGCCACGCTCCCTCAGCTGGACTTTGCTTTGGTACTCGAAGCGCGTTGTAAGCCTCCATTCGAGCCATTGAACCAAATCCCCCTCAAAATGTTATCTTTGAAGATGGCACAGTTACTCGCTCTGACCATTGCTAAGTGTGTCAGTGATTTGTGCGCTCTTTAGAGGAGAACCGACTGCCTTGCCATTCATGTCGATCTGAGCAGGGCAGTGTTATGTCCTAACCCAGCATTTATGCCTAGGGTTATTAAGAGTTCATACAGATCACAGATTGTAGAGTACAGATCACAGATCGTCTCCCCCTCCACACGCTGAGAGGAGAGAAGAACAGCTCCATCGCCTGTGCCCATTGCACGCCTTGGCACGCTAAGTGGAGCGCACAGTGGCGATTAGGTCATGTGTCACGGTGCTGCGGCTCTCGGTAGACTCTAAACAGCGTCTGTCTCATTGGCTTTGTGATGGCATTGAGACGGCTTATGAGGTTGCAGGGCGTCCATTGCCTCTGGGTATAAGAGCCCACTCCACGCATGGAGTTGCGGCTTCTGCTGCCCTTTTCAGAGGAACAGGGGTAGAGGATATTTGCGTGGTGGTGTCCTGGTCGTCCCTTTTATCCCTTTAGATACATCTTCCAACTCTCTGGCTCAGTCCGTACTCAGCGTTGCTGATGGGAGGACTTGAACTAAAGGAGAAAGATGCTGGGTCAATGGGCACGTTCCCAAGAGGCCCGCTTTTTCTCTATTAGAGTGACATATGAGACATGACTCCTGACTGATGTTCAGTGCAGTAGAGTTAATGTATTTCTTAGCTGCCCACCAGTTTAAGACAGTGTTGGGGCGGAATGATGAGGGAAATAGTATTTGTAACCTTGTATTACATTACTATTATACAGCATTATTGCTGTCGGAGGGTTCAGTTCAGTATTTGCCCGTTTTATATACTCGTTTTTTACCCATCATACCTCAGATTGAATGTGGTGGATTACTGAATACACAGTATATGATAACACCTTGTGTTATATAACTGTTGTGTCCGTGATTGAGAGCACATCATATATTAACTGTGCATGTGCACATTCTGGGTTGATGTTTTTTGTTCACTCTGCCCGCTACTATCTGGTTCTCCTTAGACTGAGTGAGGCGGATTGACTGATAAAACGGTCTAGGGCGACACCTTGTGTCACTTCACTGTAATATCAGTTGTGTGGGAATATTGGAACACAAACTGCCTGATGGTTCAGGTCAGTGTTGGTTCATGTCCTTTTCTCTGCCCGCTAGTTTTTGGATTATTCCTCATACTGGGTGAGGCGGATTTACTGATGACACGGTGAAGGACGACACCTGGTGTCGCATCACTGTTGAGTGTCAATTATTGAAGGGATATTGGAGCGGTAACTGTCTGCTTGTTCAGTTCAGTTTGGCTCTTGTATTTACTTTTCTGCCCACTAGTCTTCGGTTTCCTTAGACTAGGGGAGGCAGATTACTGGAGGCACAGTGTAGGGCGACTCCTTGTGTTGCAACACTTTAGTACTATCGTTACCACCAGCCATCTGAAATGATTTTGGCTCACCTAATGAATGTGCTTGACTGAGTATGGATCAATCCCCAAAACGTTTATTCATGTTTTAGTCATTGTTCGCCTAGATTTGTGTGCTTCTACATTTCTAATTAGGAGCACATCGTGTAGGCCCTACTCCTTGTAAAAAAAAAATCATCGTAGAGCCCTGAACCATACAAATAAATAAGCCGTATCACTCAGCATTTTGTGGAAGGTCAGGCACTTTGTTGATTCTTGATGTTCAGTTGTAGACCTGTTTATTATTGGATCTAAATGATTTTTTTAACACACATTGACGCAGGTAACAACAATTTAATTTAATTAAACAATAGACCCCATTACTTACTAGTAATACATCTCTGAGTGACTGCTACATTATTATTTTTTTCTCCCTGCCACATTGGCTGTTCGACCAAAAAAAATCAATTTCCCACCCTGCTTAGGAGATCTTATACGTTTTGTTCCATGCTATAATAGCAGTCAGTTAACATGACCTTTATGAATTATGAAGCCTTTGTGATTTAAGTGTTTTTATTATTACATAGGCTAAATTCTTCAAATTCACAAAAAATGACCACAGACCTTTTTTCGGCGTTTATCCAAAAACGCCATTCATTTTCCTCATAGGCTTTGTCCAACGAACCATGACCTACAAAAAGACGTCATTACTATTTCTCTCTATTGTTTGTAGCAGTAGCACTACCCCCGCTCCCCAACAATTCGTTGTTTACCAAAATATACTTTGCCCTACTCATCTGTGATATACTTTGAAAAAAACGCCTTGCTATGAACTCGCTGATTAATGTTACAAATAATTGTTTGGCTTTCCTCAAAAATTTAAATTGGGTGGGAGGGTATTTGATTGGCGTGACATTTCCCCCCCGAATTTGATCGACAGCAATATGATGCAATGACAACAGAGACAAGCACAACAAACCCAATCAAACGCGGTCCTTAGTATGGACTACTCTGATTGGTTTACTATCATATCCTAATTATGCACAGAAATGCAAGGCCAATGAGGGTTCATCTCTTTCAAGCAGTCACTTCTCAACGCCAATTATATGCGCCCTCACATTTCAATCTCCAATAGGATTTGAAGGCGGGATTAAATTGTAGTGTTTATATTCCGCAGTAGTTCCTTTGCCATCCATTAATTCTTTGAACCACAGCTTGTTAGTTTCTTCTGTACACCTGAGTCTTGAGAATCTACATCATGTCTGGAAGAGGCAAAACCGGAGGAAAGGCCCGCGCTAAGGCGAAGTCCCGTAGCTCCCGCGCTGGTCTTCAATTCCCCGTCGGTCGTGTTCACCGTCTGCTGAGGAAGGGCAACTACGCTCATAGAGTAGGCGCGGGTGCTCCCGTGTACATGGCTGCTGTCCTCGAGTACCTGACTGCTGAGATCCTGGAGTTGGCTGGCAACGCCGCTAGGGACAACAAGAAGTCCCGTATCATTCCCCGCCATCTGCAACTGGCGGTTCGTAACGACGAAGAGTTGAACAAACTACTCGGCGGTGTAACCATCGCCCAGGGAGGTGTGTTGCCCAACATCCAGGCGGTTTTGTTACCAAAGAAGACCGGGGCGGCCGCTGCACCAAGCGGGAAGGCGGGAAAGAAGGCTTCCTCACAGTCCCAAGAATATTAGATAACTATGTAACTAAACCGCCAACGAACTCTTACACCCAAAGGCCCTTTTAAGGGCCACCCATACATTCTGAAAAGGGTTACATTTCCATTCCTATTTTCCTTTGTTGAAAATGTGCTGTTTTTTTCGCGCTTAAAATTCTTATGTTGCAATAAATTCTTTTGATACATCTTGTGTTCTCCTGTTTTGTATCAATCGAAGGCTAAACAAGTGTTGACTAACATCACTGTTTGAGAGGGCTAACCCAAGTATTTGCGACAGGGTTGAACATGCTAATACCAACTACGCTACTGTTGGGACATGGCTAACCAATATAGCAACCGTAGATCTCCAAAAGGACATGCCGTGGCGAATACCTTTACTTTGTCCGGACCACAAACCAACTAGATGTTAAAGTATTTATGTACTGTGCGTATACATCTCATCGCTCCTTGGGAAATGTCGCTAACCCTGGATGTAAAAGGTTCGCGTGTAGTCACAACTAAACAAGCACTAATCTGGTGAAACAAAGGCGATGTGAGGTTGTATCCATGAAAGTGGTCAGGAGCAACACTCCTGTAGCTGAATTATCAACTAGTAACAACCTCGTCGGTAGTGCGGCGCGATTACCCGACACTTGCTTTTAAACGGATTACTGACCGACATAGGTTCAATTTAATTCCATTTCGTATTTCTTCCTGTACGCTCATTGCGCAGTTTCTCTAGAGATAAATCAGGTCAAACCCGAACTGTGCGATGTAGGGAGTTGTAGTTTTCTACATTGTAGTTACGTTTTCTGCGGTAAACTATGACCGTAATCCATTGCAAGAATACACGGTCTGTTTCTCTTTTACACATGCTACAGACATAATTCGCGATCGAGAAGGATATCGCTACCTGAAAATAAACGATCTAAGTGATAGTCAAAACTGCCGTATTTACTTTCAAGAACTAAAATAGCGATTGTCACAACATAGGCAGCAGCTCACTGAATGAAATGTCAAACATGAAATATTTGGTAAAGTAACGTGAATAAATAGTTAACTGATGAGCAGTCACTACCATCATGGGACTTTTATTGTTTTAGTCTGTAACAGCATTCAACCCGCATTTAATGTTTTAAAAAAAATCAGCCCCTGCGATCATTTTTTAAATAATCGAAATGACCTCAAAAACCACTAATCGCTCAGTACTACTGGTCGGTATTTAAAGAGCTGAAGCAGATATGTGCTTTCTATGAGGCATTCATAACTCAATGTATACAAACATGGCACTATCGGTATGAGACATTTTCCAGTAAGAGTTGATAATTATATAGTCATTTGTGACAACATTCTCTTGCTGTCAATATATTTAAAAAAGGCCAAGGGCCTTGCCTGAGATGTGTCATATGGTTAAGTTGTAATAGTGCATGTGGAGTTGGTCAGTCCTACTCACATAAATCTGTGTGTGGTGTTGGTTTGGTACATTCCTAACCCTCAGCATCTATACAAATCTTCACCTAGTATTTACCCATTCTCAAGAGTAGTAGGTCATACATTAATAGGATCATATACATTTAGCTTATACAATAATACAACTGAGGTGAATCCATACATATGCAGAGTAAACATTATTCAAGGCCCTGCCCGACTTCTGCTGGTCTTGGATGCTGATGGCTTGCACAGTGTCTGGCAGCCGGTCACAATTTGCTCCCTACTCGTTCCCCTTGGCCGAAAGGTTAGAGAGCCAAAGGAAGGGGTAGGGAGCAAATTGTGATCCGCTGTAGGAGTGGAGAGAGGGCCTTAGCGGGCGTCGTTGAGTTTCCGAGCAGTGGTCAGGATCTCCATGGCTCCTTTGCTGAGCAGGAGATCGGCCAGGTCCACCCCCAGCTTCTCAGCTGCTACCTGGGCACACTGAGGCACATTGTGGGCTGTTACCCCAACATGCTGGATGTCTGCTGACTCCTCTACCTGAGAAGAGGAAAGTGGAGACAACCAATTAGATAAAATATCACATTCACTTTCTAGGAATACAATTAAACTAGCCGGGAATCCAAACGTTCACCACAATGTTGAAACTGAGCATATCAGTTTAGATTCCAGGACAATCGTAAGCATGACGACCATACAAAAACAGAAAATATCACATACAGTAAATAATACATTCGGAATATGGCAGTGAATACGGCATGACGGCCATATAAAAACAGGCCCTGTCCCCAACCTTATTGCCTGGGTCTACACTGGTCTCCATGGTCTCCTTCAAGCTGTCAGCTCCATCCAGACTGTACACAGCACCTGTCAGAGAGAGCTGGAAGAGAAGAGAAGAGCATGAAAACACATGAGCACACTCACTCTCATCAATTACAGAAAACGTAATTTCTACAGTTTAGGCTTCCTGGTTACTTGAAATAACCAGGAAGCCATTGGAAGTGACTGAATAAAATCAGTACAGCAAACTGCTTAGAGGTCACTCTGCTCAGCTCTATGGTTGGTGGTTTCTGCATCTATTCCCGATTCTGATTAGATGTCTAACTATTTCCTTACCACCGAGTCCTTCACTTCTGTGTTCACAGCAACTGGTACACTGCAACCTCCCTCCTGTGTACACAAAGGACCAAGCAGCAAGGGTCAGAGTGATAGTATAGGAGAAGGGTTTGTAATACTGATGCACACAAATTATGATCCATACACCAAAGAAATTGATTGTGTGAGGCTAGAAAGACATTATTTCTATAAGCAGCAGCTTTTAAACCGTAACTATTCTGCAGCTGCCAGCTGGTGTCCTGTATGTTTTTGTCAGGCGTGTGTATGGGGAAACGCATGGTTAACTTGCCAGGCGTCTGAGGAAGGCCCTCTCTGCGATGCAGCGCAGCACAGTCTCTGAGTGGTGCAGGGTAGACACCATCTGCAGGATGTCACAGTCTCGCGCCCGCACCTCCACGGCAAGGGCACCCTGGGGGATACAGACTCTTAAAGGCTCAGGGCAATCAAAAACGTGATTTTCCTATGTTTGTACACACACACACACACACACACACACACACATACATACATACATACACACACACACATAGTGCATTCGGAAAGTATTCATACCCCTTCCCTTTTTCCACATTTGTTTACGTTACAGACTTATTCTAAAATGGATTAAATAAAACATTTTTCTCATCAACCTACACACAACACCCCATAATGACAAAGCGAAAACAGGTTTTTAGAAATGTTAGCAAATGTATTAAAACTAAAAACTGTTTTTGCTTTGTCATTATGGGGTATTGTGAGTAGATTGATGAGGGGGGAAAAAAACAATTTAATCAATTTTAGAACAAGGCTGTAATGTAACAAAATGTGGAAAAAGTCAAAGGGTCTGAACACTTTCCGAATGCACTGTGTGTGTGTGTGTGTGTGTTTATATATATATATATACAGTATCCGTCAAAAGTTTGGACACACCTACTCATTCAAGGGTATTTCTTTATTTTTACTATTTTCTACATTGTAGAATATTAGTGAAGACATCAAAACTATGAAATAACACATATGGAATCATGTAGTAACCAAGGAAAGGAAGACCCAGAGTTACCTCTGCTGCAGAGGATAAGTTCATTAGAGTTACCAGCCTCAGAAATTGCAGCCCAAATAAATGCTTCAGTTCAAGTAACAGACACATCTCAACATAAACTGTTCAGAGGGGACTGGGTGAATCAGGCCTTCATGGTCGAATTGCTGCAAAGAAACCACTACTAAAGGACACCAATAATAAGAAGATACTTGCTTGGGCCAAGAAACACAAGCAATGGTCATTAGACCGGTGAAAATCTATCCCTTTGTCTGATGAGTCCAAATTTGACATTTTTGGTTCCAACCGCCATGTCTTTGTGAGACGCAGAGTAGGTGAACGGATGATCTCTGCATGTGTGGTTCCCACTGTGAAGCATGGAGGAGGGGGAGTGATGGTGTGGGGGTACTTTGCTGGTGACATTGTCAGTGATTTATTTAGAATTCAAGGCACAATTACCCGACCTCAACCCAATTGAATTGTTTGGGATGAGTTGGACCGCAGAGTGAAGGAAAAGCAGCCAACAAGTGCTCAGCATATGTGGGAACTCCTTCAAGACTGTTGGAAAAGCATTCCAGGAGAAGCTGGTTGAGAGAATGCCAAGAGTGTGCAAAGCTGTCATCAAGGCAAAGGGTGGCTACTTTGAATATAAAATATATTTTGATTTGTTTAACACTTTTTTGGTTACTACATGATTCCATATGTGTTATTTCATAGTTTTGATATCTTCACTATTATTCTACAATGTAGAAAATAGTAAAAATAAAGAAAAACCCTTGAATGAGTAGGTGTGTCCAAACTTTTGACTGGTACTGTATATAGCTGTCTAAAACGGAGAAGTTTTGAAAAACAGAGGTAAATTTTTTATCTTTTTGCCTTTCTAACGCTCATCCCCTTGGGATGAGCCCAACCAAAACAAAACTCATCTCCAATATGGCAAAACGTGCCAGAGGACATTTCTCCAAAAAGTACGATCTTTGTCCCCATGTGCAGTTGCAAACCGTAGTCTGGCTTTTTTTATGGCGGTTTTGGAGCAGTGGCTTCTTCCTTGCTGAGCGGCCTTTCAGGTTATGTCGATATAGGACTCATTTTTACGGTGGATATAGATACTTTTGTACCGGTTTCCTCCAGCATCTTCACAAGGTCCTTTGCTGTTGTTCTGGGTTTGATTTGCACTTTTCGCACCAAAGTACGTTCATCTCTAGGAGACAGAACGCGTCTCCTTCCTGAGCGGTATGACGGCTGCGTGGTCCCATGGTGTTTATACTTGCGTACTATTGTTTGTACAGTTGAACGTGGTACCTTCAGCCATTTGGAAATTGCTCACAAGGATGAACCAGACTTCTGGAGGTCTACAATTATTTTTCTGAAGTCTTGGCTGATTTCTTTTGATTTTCCTATGATGTCAAGCAAAGAGGCACTGAGTTTGAAGGTAGGCCTTGAAATACATCCACAGGTACACCTCCAATTGACTCAAATTATGTCAATTAGCCCATCAGAAGCTTCTAAAGCCATGACATCATTTTCTGGAATTTTCCAAGCTGTTTAAAAGGCACAGTCAACTTAGTGTATGTAAACTTCTGACCCACTGGAATTGTGATACAGTGAATTATAAGTGAAATAATCTGTCTGTAAATAATTGTTGGAAAAATTACTTGTGTCATGCACAAAGTAGATGAACTAACCGACTTGACAAAACTATAGTTTATTAACAACAAATTTGTGGAGTGGTTGAAAAACAAGTTTTAATGACTCCAACCTAAGTGTATGTAAACTACCGACTTCAACTGTGTGTGTGTTATATATATATATATATATATATATATATATATATACACACACACACACATACTTTTTTCCCCTCACTGTATGTATGTATGTATGTATGTATGTATGTATGTATGTATGTATGTATGTAGATATATATACTGTGGGGAGAACAAGTATTTGATACACTGCCGATTTTGCAGGTTTTCCTACTTACAAAGCATGTAGAGGTCTGTAATTTTTATCATAGGTACACTTCAACTGTGAGAGACGGAATCTAAAACACAAATCCAGAAAATCACATTGTATGATTTTTAAGTAATTAATTTGCATTTTATTGCATGACATAAGTATTTGATACATCAGAAAAGCAGAACTTAATATTTGGTACAGAAACCTTTGTTTGCAATTACAGAGATCATACGTTTCCTGTAGGTCTTGACCAGGTTTGCACAGGGATTTTGGCCCACTCCTCCATACAGACCTTCTCCAGATCCTTCAGGTTTCGGGGCTGTCGCTGGGCAATACGGACTTTCAGCTCCCTCCAAATATTTTCTATTGGGTTCAGGTCTGGAGACTGGCTAGGCCACTCCAGGACCTTGATATGCTTCTTACGGAGCCACTCCTTAGTTGCCCTGGCTGTGTGTTTCGGGTCGTTGTCATGCTGGAAGACCCAGCCACGACCCATCTTCAATGATCTTACTGAGGGAAGGAGGTTGTTGGCCAAGATCTCGCGATACATGGCCCCTTCCATCCTCCCCTCAATACGGTGCAGTCGTCCTGTCCCCTTTGCAGAAAAGCATCCCCAAATAATTATTTTTCCACCTCCATTCTTCACGGTTGGGATGGTGTTCTTGGGGTTGTACTCATCTTTCTTCTTCCTCCAAACACGGCAAGTGGAGTTTAGACCAAAAAGCTATATTTTTGTCTCATCAGACCACATGACCTTCTCCCATTCCTCCTCTGGATCATCCAGATGGTCATTGGCAAACTTCAGACGGGCCTGGACATGCGCTGGCTTGAGCAGGGGGACCTTGCGTGCGCTGCAGGATTTTAATCCATGACGGCGTAGTGTGTTACTAATGGTTTTCTTTGAGACTGTGGTCCCAGCTCTCTTCAGGTCATTGACCAGGTCCTGCCGTGTAGTTCTGGGCTGATCCCTCACCTTCCTCATGATCATTGATGCCCCACGAGGTGAGATCTTGCATGGAGCCCCAGACCGAGGGTGATTGACCGTCATCTTGAACTTCTTCCATTTTCTAATAATTGCGGCAACAGTTGTTGCCTTCTCACCAAGCTGCTTGCCTATTGTCCTGTAGCCCATCCCAGCCTTGTGCAGGTCTACAATTTTAACCCTGATGTCCTTACACAGCGCTCTGGTCTTGGCCATTGTGGAGAGGTTGGAGTCTGTTTGATTGAGTGTGTGGACAGGTGTCTTTTATACAGGTAACAAGTTCAAACAGGTGCAGTTAATACAGGTAATGAGTGGAGAACAGGAGGGCTTCTTAAAGAAAAACTAACAGGTCTGTGAGAGCCGGAATTCTTACTGGTTGGTAGGTGATCAAATACTTATGTCATGCAATAAAATGCAAATGTATTACTTAAAAATCATACAATGTGATTTTCTGGATTTTTGTTTTAGATTCCGTCTCTCACAGTTGAAGTGTACCTATGATAAAAATTACAGACCTCTACATGCTTTGTAAGTAGGAAAACCTGCAAAATCGGCAGTGTATCAAATACTTGTTCTCCCCACTGTATGTATGTATGTATGTATGTATGTATGTATGTATGTATGTATGTATGTATGTATGTATGTGTATATATATATATATATATATATATATATATATATATATATATATATGTATATATATATGTATGTATGAAGACACACGCACACTCAGTGGCCACTTTATTAGGTGCGAAAATGGTTCGCTCCTACAGACATTGAGTCACGTGGCCTTGACTTGCTATATAAAGCAGGCAGACAGGCATCGAGGCATTCAGCTACTGTTTGATTGAAGGTTAGAATGGACAAAATGAGTGCCCTACGCGACTTTGAGTGTGGTATGATTGTCGGTGCCAGGCACGCCGGTTCCAGTATCTCAGAAACAGCCGGCCTCCTGGGCTTTTCACACACACGAGTGTCTAGGGTTTACCGAGAATGGTGCGACAAACAAAAAACATCCAGTCAGCGGCAGGTCGAAGGAGAATGGCAAGAATTGTGCAAGCTAACAGGCGGGTCACAAACAGGCAAATAACGGCGCAGTACAAGTGGTGTGCAGAACGGCACAACTCGTCAGTCCTTGTCAAAGATGGGCTATTGCATGGCCCCATCCTGCCTGGTGTCAACAGTACAGGTTGGTGGCGGTGGTGTAATGGTGTGGGGAATGTTTTCCTGGCACATGCCCTGAAGAATTCAGGCTGATCTGGAGGCAAATGGGGGGTCCGACCTGGTACTAGATGGGTGTGCCTAATAAACTGGCCACAGTGTATATTTCCACATTGAGGTTGGAATAATACTGTGAAATTGTAAAAATGCCCTTTCAGTAAATTAGTTAATAAACCAATAAGAGTTCCAAAGCTCTCTGCCAATAACAGCTAGTTTTCAATTTTCCCCTCCCCACTCAGACCACTTCCAGACAGTCCTAACATAATTCTTTCTTGAGAAATGTCTCTGCTAAGAAGCTATTTTTATTAATTTTTATTGAAAACAAATCACAGTAAGTTACTTTATTGTTACCTACAAATGATTTAATATAGAGATAAAAACAGCTGTTTTGGACCTTTAACTATCATCAAAGGACTCATATGCCTTTGGTCTTCCAAGATTAAATATTTTACAGTGAATCTACACCAACATGCAGAACGGATGTGCACGGTGTGGCACTTATGGTGTAACGGTTATAGCGGCTGGCAGCCCAGGTGCTTCCTGTAAATATACACAATAGCACAAAACATGTACCCACCTGGCCAACAGCATACATACAGTCCTCAGGGCCAAGAACCTGTAGAGACAAACCCAACAAACATTTAATTTCTACAGCAGCTACAATAGCTACCAAGAGACATACGACACAACAAAATGATCAAATCATTTTTCCTAGCATATTGATCAACTTAGGGAAAGGGGGATACCTAGTCAATTTATAGGTATGCACTGTGCAATTGTATTGTTTTGTGAAAAGTTTTGTCTTGTGGGCCAGGCACACCAGAGATGTTTGGGGAGGCTGGTAGCTGGGTGTACTGTACCTGGCTGACTCGTGCCTCCCACCCCATCCTCTTCAGCCCTGCTGCCGCCAGGATGATGGCAGCATAGTCCTCCTTCTCATCCAGCTTCTTCAGACGAGTGTTGAGGTTACCTCGCTATAGTGCTCAGGTTAAGGAACAATTACTAGGGGAGACAGGGCAATTGTAACACCTTGAATTTCGCCAAACAGAAACTAGCTAGAGTGATTAAACACACAGTACATGCCCAATTAGGTTTCCTCCCTGCTTGAAAAGTTAAAGCCAAATATCTCACGTTTTATGGGCAATTTCTTTTTTTTAGGGGTGAAAGTAGTATTTAAAAAAATTGGCTGTATTTTTCTTACACTGCCCTGAGCAATAATGTCCAATAAATCCAACTACCATAATTTATGCACTATATGTTTGCTAAACATTGACATGAATGACGTGTGTCACTATTCAAGATGGCGCTGACAGACATGGCAGCTCTGCTTCTAGCTTCTAAGCAACTTTGCAGTATTTCGTTTTTTTGTGTCTTATTTCTTACATAAACATTTTCACAAGCATTTCGCTACACCCGCAATAACACCTGCTAAATATGTGTATGTGACCAATAAAATGTGATTTGTTGTCTCTTGCTAGGCACATGAGGTTGTGTCATGGCTGCTGGGTTGGGGGCAATTGTAACACAGTTAAAATGACCCTGAGCCAAGCAGCCAAATGATGAAAACAAGTGATTTTAACTTTAAGATTGTATGAATTATACATTAATTGTACAAATAATAACTGTAAATAGCCTTGGGGTCCTGTAAAGTGCCGAATAAATTGTAAACGGATATAATCTCGGCACCATCGACTATTCAGATGTTTTGAGAGGAACCGAATGGCCATGTAATTATTGGTTACGTACATAGAAATAGTCATATTTCTTGCAAAATCATTACATACGTCTATGATATGACTATTCATAAACATTACTTTTTTTAATTAAGGTACATTTATTTGGTTGATTTTGTAGGTGTTACATTTGACCCCAGCTACTGTTACAATTGCCCCTGGCATGGGCGACTTTTCGGATTAAAATCAATATTGTGTTCCGACTGTCTTATGTACAGACATAAGGTACAGGTATGAATGATTAGGTGACAGATATATAAGAAACCTGAATGCCTGGCCTAGTTCAAGTGTTCTCTGAGCAATAGAGTAGGACAAAAACTGTTACAATTGCCTCCAGTCTCCCCTACAATAGCTACATGCATGAATACTGACAGCAACGAGACAGACAGTAAATCATAGCGGTTCTGCATTAGAAAACGATACAATGTCTTTAAACTCCAGGTGAGGAAACCTCTTCTTCAGCTGAGCAGCCCGACGCAGAGAGCTAGTACCAATCACACTGTGAGAACAGAACAGACATCAGTGGAGTTTGGTTTGAAAATCATCCATTGAAGTATTCTCTCAAAAGGATCAAATATAGATATACACATTGACCATTGTAACAGTCATGCCATGTCCTCGTCTTAAAGATGGATGAAGATTTTATAGGCTGTGTGATGTGCCAAGTTCACCACAGAACACTGAGAATTGGACTCCTTCATTCACTATTCTCCCTGGCACAGTGGCACACCTACCTGCCATCTGGCAAAGTGTCCAGGGTGAGCCCACTGTTCCTTGGATGTAGCACCACTGCATCATGTGGGTTTTCACGCCTTAGAGAAACATTGGAAAGGAAGAGAAAGCGTATACGCAGAGAATCTTAGTATTCAAAAGGGATACCTTTTTTGCAGAAAAAGACTCAATGAATGTGAAAACTAAAACTCATTTCCATAGATCAGTTCAAAATTGATTTGTATGAATGGACATTCATTGGAAGAAATCAGCTTCCGGCTGTTGTTGTTGGTGCTATTCATCCCACAACACTGTCCAACTATAAGAAGAGTGTGGATGACAATGGACAGTGCTGATGATGTAGTAAGTAGGGTTTGTACTCACTGAAGCACTGCTCCTATAGTGAAGCCATTGGGCAGAGTTGTAGGGAGGTCTTTGAGAGAGTGCACTACTAGGTCTACCCTGTTAGAAAGAGAGATGCTGGTTATAGAGGAGTTGTACACTCCCAAGTTTTTGCATTAGCTCCGCAGCCTTGTCATTTCAAAACACCAAAATAAACCCCCATTTCACAATATAGTTATTACTATAATAAAGAACTGCGTTTAATTTTCCAACCTCTAAAGCACTCATATACAAGTAACTGACAAAATAAATTAAACACCAACATAGTGTCTTAATAGGGCGTTGGGCCACCACGACCCGCCAGAACAGCTTCAATGCACCTTGGCATAGATTCTACAAGTGTCTTGAACTCTATTGGAGGGATGCGACACAATTCTTCCACGAGAAATTACATCATTTGGTGTTTTGTTGATGGTGGTGGAAAATGCTGTCTCAGGCACCGCTCCAGAATCTCCCATAAGTGTTCAATTGGGTTGAGATCTGGTGGTCTAGCCATGGTAGTCAAAATAATGGGCATTTTTATACATGACCCTAAGCATGATGGGATGTTTTGCTTAATTAACTCAGGAACCACACCTGTGTGGAAGCACCTGCTTTCAATATACTTTGTATTCCTCATTTACTCAAGTGTTTCCTTTATTTTGGCAGTTACCTGTGTGCGTTCTTATGCAATGAAATTTGATACAGTTCGGAGTTCTGTCAACAGAGGGCGCTGTTTATCAGACTTGCTACTTGTCACCAGGAGAGTGTCACTCAAATCAATACTGTAAATACTTTCATTAACATTGTCCATACTTACTCATTCCTCTCCAGAGCATTCTCCAGCTCCTTTGTGAAAAGACTTTTCTCACCAATCTGAAACAACCAAGACACTTTGAGACGCTGAAGTAGACAGACATACCAGCCACGTTGCCATTCCACCAGCACTGATAAAGTTAATAAAAATAGCAATGGTTTGGCAATGATCTCAAACCTACAAATACATTTCAAGCATTATTTATTCAGAACAAACCTTTGATAATGCAGTGTCCAAGATTTTGTCGCCAATCGTGGACATGGCAACTGGAATGAATGTAAAAGTAGTGCATTACAATCATGACTATGAATGACAGTGGTAGTGAGGTCATCAGTTCCATTTCAGCAGATTCTCTTTAAAGACAGTCAGAGTAACAAAGCCGAAAGACAGTAAACTGTGTGTCAGTACAGTTGTATGCTTTACACCATCTTCTCCCAAACACAATCTACTATTTGTTCAGAAACTGAAAAGGCTGACAGAGGAGATAAATACAGAGAGAGTCTGGGAGTGAAAGAGAGAAAGCAGGAATGAAAGAGAGAGAGAGTCAGAGAGTGAAAGAGAGAAACGGGAGGGAAAGAGAGAGAGAGCGGGAGGAAGAGAGAGAGAAAGAGAGAGTGGGAGGGGGAGAGAGCGTGTATGGCTGTATGAGCGTTCTTGTATTACGAATCTCTACTTTTCTCACCTATTTCCAGATGGACATCTGGATAAAGTGCCTTCAGTTTCTCTGCCACATAGTCAGTCTGGATGCGAGCCAACTGAAATATAAAAATACATTATTTTATATTATTACATGCATTATGTAGATATGTAAGGAATGATGTGCCAGGTGCAACTGATTTATCATTGCTTTGTGCAGATGTGGGCACTTGGCAGAATGAACTTGCCTTGAAAAGGCTATGACATGGACATTAAAGTGAAAAATAAAGTGAAATTACAACATTGAACAGTGAACCAACATAATTTTGTATAAAAGATCTAATAATGAGAGAAAGAATAGCGGTTTTGCATTTGGTTAAGTTAGTGTGGGAGAGGTGGAAGAACTATCGTTATCCATCAATAATGATAAACCACCAGGTATAGACAACCTAGATGGGAAACTATTGAGAATGGTAGCAGACTGCATTGCCACCCCTATTTGTCATGTCTTTAACCAAAGCCTAAAGGAGTGTGTCCACAGGCGTGGAAGGAAGTTAAAGTAATTCCACCACCTAAAAAGAATAAAGCACCATTTGCTGGCTCTAACAGCCATCCAATCAGTTTGCTGACTATTCTTAGTAAATGCTATTTTTCAAAATAACAAGTTAACTACTGACCATTCAGTGACCACTCGTGTCCTGTGGATGGGGGCATTGTCATCCTATGGGGGCATAGCCATGGCAGCCAAAATAATGGCCTGCCCAACATTTTTATACATGACCCTAAGCATGATGCAATGTTAATTGCTTAATTAACTCAGGAACCACGCCTGTGTGGAAGCACCTGCTTTCAATATACTTTGCATCCATAATTTACTCAAATGTTTGCATTATTTTGGCAGCTACCTGTAACTCTCCAACCATGTGATGGTAGGTGATGTAAACTGAGTTTTTTCAATAACAAATGATGATCAATAACATCAAAGGCTGCACTGAAATCTAACAATACAGCTCCAACTATCATCTTATCAATATATTTTAGCCAATCATCAGTCATCTGAGTCAGTACAATACAAGGGTGAGATTCCACACCGGAGTAGGCAGAAAATATTTTTGGTATCTCAGATTGTTCTGGCAAGTCTCACAAATAAACGTCATTGGGAGGAAGGATGTTTGACATGCTTTTTATATTTGTATCACAAAGATATATATTTTTTAAAATCATGATGAAAGTGGCCATTTCAGGCCCTTTTTTAGACCTATACATGCCTCCTGTAAGATGTTATGATCTTTGAACCGTACATTAGACAGACAACATCTTGGTCTCATTAGCCTCCTTAGAATCTATAGCTTTAACATATGGAGTATATCTAGATTCTGAAATAAAAATGTTCACATTCATTCATTCAACATAAAAAATATTCATATGAATATCTCGAGTGTACACTTTTTGCTTTTGCTTTTTAGACATTATTTGGATCAATATACTCTTCAAACATGTCACATTTCCGGAGTGGGCTCTCTGCTAATTCTGAAGTTATGATGAATTATATGAGCAACACCAACACAGTAAATGGGTCAAGGGTGTGACCATTGAGCAAGTTGAGGAAGCTGAACTCCTAGGAGTAACATTGGATGGTCAGTTATCATGGTCAAGTAAGTCATATTGACAAAGCTGTATTAAAGATGTCTGTTATAAAAAGTTTGTGTTTTTGACAAAACTCGACTGTACTAGTTGTTCAGGCGCTGGTTTTGTCCGATCTTGATTACTGTCCGGTAATTTGGTCAGGTGCATCAAAGAATGACCTTGCAAAGCTGCAGCTGGCTCAAAACAGAGCAGCACGCCTTGCCCTTAACTGCACACACAGAACTAATATCAACAACATGCATGATAGTCTTTCCTGGTTGAAGAGAGATTGACTACTTCTCTTCTTGTCTTTTTAGGAAACATTTGTGTGCTGAAAATTCCTAACCACTTGTATGATCTACTTGCATACACTTCAGATAGACATACATATCCCACTAGACATGCCACTATGGGTTTCTTCACGGTACCCAAACAAAAAACTGATTTAAATGTGTCGATCAGTTATGTAGAGCAATGTCATCATGGAATGCTCTGCCACCAGAGGTTACTCAGGCAAAAAGCAAGTTTAGTAAAAACTTGCACCTCTCCTCTTTCTACAGATCTAATTTAACTGTACTGTATATACAGTGGGGAGAACAAGTATTTGATACACTGCCGATTTTGCAGGTTATCCTACTTACAAAGCATGTAGAGGTCTGTAATTTTTATCATAGGTACACTTCAACTGTGAGACACGGAATCTAAAACAAAAATCCAGAAAATCACATTGTATGATTTTTAAGTAATGAATTTGCATGTTATTGCATGACATAAGTATTTGATCACCTACCAACCAGTAAGAATTCCAGCTCTCACAGACCTGTTAGTTTTTCTTTAAGAAGCCCTCCTGTTCTCCACTCATTACCTGTATTAACTGCACCGGTTTGAACTTGTTACCTGTATAAAAGACACCTGTCCACACACTCAATTAAACAGACTCCAACCTCTCCACAATGGCCAAGACCAGAGAGCTGTGTAAGGACATCAGGGATAAAAATTGTAGACCTGCACAAGGCTGGGATGGGCTACAGGACAATAGGCAAGCAGCTTGGTGAAAAAGCAACAACTGTTGGCGCAATTATTAGAAAATGGAAGAAGTTCAAGATGATGGTCAATCACCCTCGGTCTGGGGCTCCATGCAAGATCTCACCTCGTGGGGCATCAACGATCATGAGGAAGGTGAGGGATCAGCCCAGAACTACACGGCAGGACCTGGTCAATGACCTGAAGAGAGCTGGGACCACAGTCTCAAAGAAAACCATAAGTAACACACTACGCCATCATGGATTAAAATCCTGCAGCGCATGCAAGGTCCCCCTGCTCAAGCCAGCGCATGTCCAGGCCCGTCTGAAGTTTGCCAATGACCATCTGGATGATCCAGAGGAGGAATGGGAGAAGGTCATGTGGTCTGATGAGACAAAAATAGAGCTTTTTGGTCTAAACTCCACTCGCCGTGTTTGGAGGAAGAAGAAGGATGAGTACAACCCCAAGAACACCATCCCAACCGTGAAGCATGGAGGTGGAAACATCATTCTTTGGGGATGCTTTTCTGCAAAGGGGACAGGACGACTGCACCGTATTGAGGGGAGGATGGATGGGGCCATGTATCGCGAGATCTTGGCCAACAACCTCCTTCCCTCAGTAAGAGCATTGAAGATGGGTCGTGGCTGGGTCTTCCAGCATGACAACGACCCGAAACACTCAGCCAGGGCAACTAAGGAGTGGCACCGTAAGAAGCATCTCAAGGTCCTGGAGTGGCCTAGCCAGTCTCCAGACCTGAACCCAATAGAAAATCTTTGGAGGGAGCTGAAAGTCTGTATTGCCCAGCGACAGCCCCGAAACCTGAAGGATCTGGAGAAGGTCTGTATGGAGGAGTGGGCCAAAATCCCTGCTGCAGTGTGTGCAAACCTGGTCAAGACCTACAGGAAACGTATGATCTCTGTAATTGCAAACAAAGGTTTCTGTACCAAATATTAAGCTCTGCTTTTCTGATGTATCAAATACTTATGTCATGCAATAAAATGCAAATTCATTACTTAAAAATCATACAATGTGATTTTCTGGATTTTTGTTTTAGATTCCGTCTCTCACAGTTGAAGTGTACCTATGATAAAAATGACAGACATCTACATGCTTTGTAAGTAGGAAAACCTGCAAAATCGGCAGTGTATCAAATACTTGTTCTCCCCACTGTAAGTATGTGAATATGTATAGATGAATAGTGTGTAAATAGTTTTTTTTAAATGGTCTCTTGGTGCCTTGACAATATATTACTTTTAATTTTAATGTAATAATATCTTATGCTGTTCTTGTCTATAATTGTTCTTTACACTTTAATGTATTTTATGTGGACCCCCAGGAAGCGTAACTGCTGCATGTGCAACAGCTAATGGGGATACTAATAAACGTCAAGTTAACCACAAATGTATGCATTGTCATAAGTTAAATAGCCTGTGCAGTATCTGTGACACATGGCCACAGACACTTGTGTGACTATCACAATGGTGACAGATCAGGGATAAGCTCTTATCAGATGAGTACACACAGACCCACCCTTTTCAAGATGACCTCCCTCCCTAACTTCTCAACTGAAAAATCCTTACTAATATGGAGGTTGAATACAGAGGCTTTTTGAGAATATATTTTACTATGATGACTGAATGATTTTAAGTCAACGTTTGATGACCAGAATTAGTGAACAGTAACATTAATGACATGAAGTGATCAAATATCCTACAGTAGATCATCTGAACAAGCTTGTGAATCAATTCATTATTTGATTTTAATTTAGTCACATGCACAGATGTAGTTGCTGTGTACAGTGAAATTCTTAAGCTCGGAGCGCCAACAGCGCAGGTGTGAATAAAAAAATAAATAAGAATATACATTTACAACTAAATGAATGACTGAATAAATGAATTTACCTGGCTCTTCCTGGTCCCCATCCTAATGACCCGATTCACTGTTCCGTTTCCATCCTGTTAAAAAATATAATAAAAACACATCAACTTCCTTATAAGCGATCTTCCTCATAACTCCAGCTTGTTAGGCAAGTACCAGGTTAAACCTTAATCACTCACTCTAACACACTTATAAGGTCCTTCCTCCATTCTTTCGGCTGACTTAAAGGTGGATCTTCCTGGTAAGGGCGTAAGAAGACTAGAGCTCTTCCTCAGGCTCTACAATGAAGTGTCTGTGATGAGCACTGCTATGAGTGTCTTTGCCCTGTAGTGTCTTAAGACTACTGTATAGTGCCTCCACTCTCTGTCTCCTGGCATATGCTGAGAAATTGTGTCAGTTGTTGTGTGGGTGGGTGTGTGTGGTAAGCCTACACATTGACTTCATGCTGTATTTAGGGCTGAATTAAGAGTTTCGGCTATTCTTTTCACATTTCTTCCAATCATTGCCAGTGCATGTTCAGTGATTGTAACGCTTATCAATCCAATAATATAATACAATCGTACAAATTGAATAACAGAATATTATTTTAATGGCAAAAACAGAGCTAAATAGAGAGATTTTGATATCGTTTTTCCAATTCTCTAGTTGATATTTTATTCGTTTGCAGAGAGTCTAAAAGCTAGGCCAAACCTATATGTCCAAACGGAAGGTTAATTTACAAATCTGTGCATAATGGCATGGTGTTTTATGTACAAATCCTATGAAGTAGCCTCGTAGGACTAGGCTTATCTTGTGAATTTAGCCTAATGCATGGATTGCATAAAGAAGGATTGCGCTACCCTGCCGGCTCACAGGCTGACCCCAAACTCCAGTGATGGACACCTTGCATAGCCACGGGGCACGGGGCATTGGTAAAGACCCATCTGAGACAGCAATTTTACAGTCCATTGTTATAACCTATTACAGGTCTAGACACTAGCCTCTCTATACGATGAACAAGTGGTAGCCTAAAATAGCGGTATAGCAGAGAGAAATGCACAGCCTATAACGGAGATGATACCCCTGTTTTGGGATAACCTATGCATCCTTCATTCCTCCCATCCTTGAAGACATCACCGATAGATGGATAGGTGAAAGGAGATTTTCCATCATAGACTACCAACCAAGTTTTGTCAGATCAGTGATTATTTCTATAGCCTATGATCATTGATCATCACTTATCTAATACAGAAAGTATTCAAACCCATTCCCTTTTTCCACATTTTGTTACGTTACAGCTTTATTCTAAAATTGATAAAATTATTTGTTTTCCTCATCAATCTACACACAATACCCCATAATGACAAAGTGAAAACAGGTTTTTAGAAATGTTTGCATATTTATTAAAAATAAAAACAGAAATACCTTATTTACATTAGTATTCAGACCCTTTGCTATGAGACTCGAAATTGAGCTTAAGTGCATCCGGTTTCCATTGATCATCCTTGAGATGTTTCTACAATTGATTGGACATGATTAGTCAGAATCGAGGCAAAGATGAACGGAGCAAAGTACAGAGAGATCCTTGATGAAAACCGGCTCCAGAGCGCTCAGGACCTCAGACTGTGGCGAAGGTTCACCTTCCAACAGAACAACGACCATAACCACACAGCCAAGACAACGCAGGAGTGGCTTCGGGACAAGTCTCTGAATGTCCTTGAGTGGCCCAGCCAGAGCCCGGACTTGAACCCAATCTCTGGAGAGACCTGAAAATAGCTGTGCAGCAATGCTCCCCATCCAATCTGGAGAGACCTGAAAATAGCTGTGCAGCAATGCTCCCCATCCAACCTGAGCTTGAGAGGATCTGCAGAGAAGAAATGGGAGAAACTCCCCAAATACAGACGTGCCAAGCTTGTAGCGTCATACGCAAGAAGACTTGAGGCTGTAATCGCTGCCAAAGGTGCTTCAACAAAGTACTAAGTGAAGGGTCTGAATACTTAGGTAAATGTGACATTTCCGTTTTTTCTTTTTTATTCTTAATAAATTAGCAAACATTTATAAAAACCTGTTTTTGCTTTGTCATTGTGTGTAGATTGATGAGGGAAAAAAACTAATCAATTTTAGAATAAGGCTGTAACCTAACAAAATGTGGAAAAAGTCAAGGGATCTGAATACTTTCCAAAGGCACTGTATACTAGGGTTGAGGTTAGCGCATCTGACTAGTGATTATTTGTTTTTTCTCCCCAATTTTGTGATATCCAATTGGTAGTTACAGACTCGGGAGAGGTGAAGGTCGAGAGACACGCTGCTCGCTTAACCCGGGAAGCCAGCCCACCAATGTGTCAGAGGAAACACTGTACAGCTGGCGACCGGCCCGCCACAAGGAGTCGTTAGATCGCGATGGGACAAGGACATGCCGGCCAAACCCTCCCCTAACCCGGACGATGCTAGGCCAATTGTGCGCCGCCTCATGGGTCTCCCGGTCGCGGCCGGCTGCGACACAGCCCGGGATTGAACCCGGGTCTGTAGTGACGCCTCTAGCACTGCAATGCAGTGCATTAGACCGCTGCGCCACTCGAGAGGCCCCTGACTAGTGATTTTTTGGCTCTCCCAAAAGCAACACAGGCCTAATAATAAATATATATATATATAACTGTAAAGTAATGAGTAACCATTTTAGAAACTCATGGGACATAGTCTTTGGTTGCATGTTATTTTATGTCAATCATATTGCTGCTATAGCCTATAACTGATGCTTCATGGTCTTATGCTGCCATCTATTATAAATATTTAGCAATTAAAAGTTATTAATTCACATAAAGACATTGGTGAGGCAGCTGAGAAATAAAGTGTATTTTTCTTATTAATTCCTGAGATCAGTCTCAAACCTGTCGCACCTATCCCACGCCAATTGCTGGACTTTTAAATAGAGGTTACTAGGTCAAACCCAGTTCAAACCACATTAAAAAATAATATTAATAATGTGGCTTATTTATCAAGTGTTCTGCCTTTCCATAATAAATATCATAAAATAACTAAGAAAAATAAGAAAAAAACTGCAAAATGCTTACATAGGTTTTGATGTAAAGAAATAATCAAAATGCTATTTAGCACTATAAATGGTATTTAGTAACATAATATTATTACTAAAATAGTTTCTACAAGTTTTAGGCTACCCTACCCTAAAATTAGGGTTAGGGTTTGGGCTAAAATAGGTTATGCGTAGGTTTAGGGTTTTTAAGGCAAAAAACGGTATGCGTTTATAGCTCTCTTGCTCCTCCCTGTGGCCTTCTGCGGGTACTACATACCTCATTCGCGACACTTGCTAGGCTCATAATCTGAGGTAACAACTGTGTCAGATCTACAAATCAATCAGCTAGACCTATCCATTTAGTTTACAACTCAGTGAACCTGCGCAGCATTCGATCAATTCCATGCCCATGAACGAACAGATTTCGACGCATATCAAATTACCCAGCAGCCATTTAGAAACAAATCGTCAAAAATAAAAAAGTTCTCTTTTCACTACAAAATGTCTTCCGGCTGTTTAAATTGGCCACATCTTGAAAAAGAGGACAGGGACATGCATTTTGTTTAGGTTTTACACCTTTTTCTGAAAATAAATATGGTTAACCTTGACCAGAAAATGTTTAACGTTTGATGGCTATGCGCCAGACATCGCTAGCACTGTGGGTCACCACAACGTGTACCCAGGCGAACAGTGAGCTTGCGCACCAAGTAGCCGTAACCTTGTTAATAATAAGTTACCTGAGGTAAGTATACAGGGTTAATGCCAGCAGGTCTCATTGCCAACAATAGCGAAGCTGACATTGTGATGCAGAACAATGGGCTGGGAATAGAACGTTTGGAAGCTGAGTTAGTGCCACGGTGCTCAATAGAACTAATAGGAGCTGGCAGGGTGAAAAACGCCCTAAAATAAGGTCTATTTTTTTTCAAGAACACTTCACAACTACGGCAAGCAGCTGGGACATATGGTAATATTATGAAACTGGGCTCCATGGCGGATGCAATGAACTAGTTTTATCAGAAAAAGGCATTGTTAAAAATGTGATGTGTCCAGCCTACTACCGTTGTCGCCCCACCCCTTCTTCTGTAGGGTTTATCTGCAGCTGGAATCCAACATTATTGTGCATTAACGCCACATAATGTACTGGAGCATCCCCGCCTCCCGCTAACCTAAAAATGTACTAATATAAGTATAAAGAGGGGTTCCTGCAGATGCGGTAATGCCCACATACAGGAACGCCCCGAATTACGGGTCGCAATTGCACCCTTCTCCAAGCTAGCTGCTGTGGTAGACAGAGCGCAAAACGCGTATTCTACCACCGCAGAGTGGTAGAATACGATTTATACTATCCTGACCGACGGACAAGGAGTTACGGATTATAGATTAGCTTTCAATAACAATATTTTCGTAAACAAGTACCTCCCCCCCAAAAAATACATTTTGCCAGTTATTTTTCGGCCTCTGCATTATAATCACCCAGGACGCCCATGCGCGGCGTCCTTTATAGGGCTATTAACTAGCTAGCTACACAGAAACAAGTCAATGTGAAATATATATCTGGAGTGATTCATTGAAAGCCAATTAACCACTTCAGCGTAATACATGTTCTTATAACTGATATCTTTCAGCATTACGTGATCGCGTGCTGGATTATTTCTTGAAAGTTTCCTCCTCGAGTAGCAAATACCAAATGCCCATTCATTTGTTTAGCCAATAGCAGCGCGTGATATGTAATTTTTCACCAATCAATGTTCAATGAAGGCGGTCCCAAAAACAAAAAACTAAACTCCTCGTGCACAGTACTCTCAGGTTCTTACCTGTTCGTTTAGAACTTCACCAGACATCTCCCCGCAAACATAAACTGCCCAGCGATGTTATCAAAATGGTCTTCAAAATCATTCAAATATATATGCTGTTATCATAACGAAATAGTAAATTAATGTAAAGTTCCAGTCCACCTTGGATCAGTGACCTCGACGACAATGTCACTTCCGTCAGAGTAAAAATGAGGCGGGGCGAGTGTAGTTATGTGGCGCGTTCAAGGGAGTCTGACTATGCAGGCAGCGCTGCTCAGTCTGTCTGTCCGTCTGTCCGTCCGTTTGTTTCTTTGCCTCGCCATAGTTGAGAGACCCAAGGCATAGGCCTACTTTTCTTACTGATAGCATGGCATATAGTTCATAACTAGTGCAGCTATATAAAAGGCATATTGCCCCATAATATTTACACATGGACAATGGTTTCTCTGCTAATAGTAATATACTGTATTGAACATTAACTACTTATTTCAATTGACAGTCTTGTGTAAACACATTTATTTGTAGAATGAACGTTTTGTTTATTGTAATGGCCAAACCTGGGAAATAAAATGATGGCTGATGGGTTGCAGTGCACTTAGCTAATAAGTCTGTGTTATTTGGATTCAATGCACTTTGGGGGAATCATGGCGGAAGTGGATGTGGAGAGTGAAACGAGAAGCGAGTTGAGTGGAGTTGGAGAAGATGAATGGAAAATAGTAGTGTTGAAGAATGGAATGAAAATAATAAAGTGTTGAAAACTGAAGGGGATGATAAGTGTATGTCAGACAAGGATTTGTTTCTTGTTTGGATGTGATTTTTGGATAATGATGTTTATCTGGGAGATCCGTTTGGGGGTTTCAAGGAAGGTGAATCTTGTGCTGGTAAAAATGGGATCCATCAGCGTGACCAGGAGTGGGCTTGTCCTGATTAATAGTGTATCTGACGAACAGAGGAAGATGGCAGTGCCTACTGGGCACAGACATCAATTCAACATCTATTCCACATTAGTTCAACATCATTTCATTGAAATGACGTGGAAACAATGTTGATTCAACCACTGTGTGGGCATCACGAGAGTTATGTAGTGCTTCGAAATCCGGAGTAGGGCACCTGTTAAGGGAGTCATCTCTGGGGTGTCATTGGATATCCTTGCGACAAGAATCCCAGGTGTGGTTAGCGCCCGTTGCAGTGGCGTGGCGCAGTTTCGTGGGTGTGAACAATAACTTTAAAAAATGTCAGCATAATATATGCGCAAACTGTTTCGACTGGGAAGCATGCGACAGGCTTAAGAAGGTAAGAGGTTGATGTGGCAAAAGTTAGGGCGGTACATCAGATTTCAGAAGATGTGATGCCCTCCCAGGCTCCTGGATAATTGATTTTAACAGATGAAGGAGGGAGCATTTTGATGAATGATTTTTTGGTAGTTAATATGAGTTGTAGTTTTTTTTCACATTATATATTTGTCATTTTAAAAAAATCCTCCTGCACAGTAGGCGACGGCAATACAACTTTTTGGATGTAGTCCGCTGTAAAACCCCAACGAAGAAGAAGATTCAATCAAAGACAGAAGGGGAAACCTAGACACGTCACATGGACTATAAAGCTTATGCGTCTGTTTAGAATGTTTTCTCGGCACAGAGCTGGAGATGGAGTTATGTCGGGATGCCACTGCTAGCAAAGCCGGGAGAAGAGGAATATTGGAACAGGGACATGGAAAGGTGGATTTCGGAGGAGGAATGGAGGAGGAAAAAGAGGAAGAAGAGGTCAAAGAGAATGAGGAAAACAGGTTGAATCTGAATTTGATGAAAATGGCGATAAAAAGGGAGATGGTGTGTCGAAGAAGACTGGGTCAAGTACAAAAAGAGTAAGATGTCCGCCAGACCGAGTTCTGGAGGTGAAATGGAAGTGAATGAGGGAGATTTAAGTGCGGTGGAAGGTGTGGTGAGGAGCTCGGAGCCCAAGCCTTGCATCAATGGACATGGTTATGACAAAGATGAGTTTGGCCCAGTGGGAGTGAGATTCTTGGAGAAAGTGGATCCAGGCCTTTTGGCTGATCCATATGTGGTATCAGGTTGGGTGGAAAAGATGTTGGGTACTGTTAAATGGGTGTAGGTAACCCGAAGTGGACTTGTGATGTTTGTTTCTGTTTCTTCCACCCAGTGGGGGCGGACACTCTGTGCCACGCAACTCGGGTCAAGATCATTGAAAGGAGTGATTTCTGGGGTAGTGTTAAGTGTGAAGGCGGAGCAGTTGAAGTTTAAGATTCCTGGTATTTGTAATGCCCATCATTTGGTGCGACACAGACCCAGTGGGGAGTGTAGTGAAACAGAGGTGTCAGTCTGTCCTTTTGAGTTTTTATTCTTTATCTAACAAAGTCATGTTAGTATGTATAAGTTAAGCTGTTAGAGCTTTTGTGCCAAATCCACTGCAGTGTTTCAGGTGCCAAGATTATGGTCATGTGGCAGCAGTGTGTAGGAGGAAGATTCCAAAATGTGGGAAGTGTGCAGGAGGGCATGGGACAGAGGATTGTGTAGTTTCGGTGGGAAAAGTTGTGTCAACTGTAGGGGTAACCATGTTGCTGGGGCTCGGAAGTGTCCGGTGCAAGAGAGGCAGGTTGAGGTGGCCATGGTCAGAAGTGAAGAAGGTGTCTTATGCTGAGGCAATCAAGAAAGTAGAGGAGGATGGCTCAAGGGTTAGGGATCCTGAGAGGATCCCTGTGAGTAGTAGATCTGTGCCAGCACAGAGGGAAAGGCCAACAAGTGATATATGCTTCTGTACTTGGGTGTACAAGATTGAGTTCACAAGAGTTACAGAGTGTGTTGAGTGGTGGTGTCCTGTCCTCCGAGGCCGTTGGCGTGGTTCAGGAGCAGATAGGGTAAAAGTAATGGGATGGAGTAGTGTGTTTTTTAATGACTGTAGGGTTACTTGGAAGGTTGTTTATATTTTTTAATTTTTTCTTCCATTTTGTATCACAAAGTGTAATGGATGTATACTATAGTCCAGTTGGGGACGGTAATGCAACATATTGGATGCCAACCGCCATTAAAGCCCACCGAAGAAGAAGAATGTTTTCTTACCACCAAATATGGTAGTGAGAGGAAGTCCAGTCGTGGGTTGTGGGAAAGGATGGAACTAGGTAAAACTGGGCCGACATCCTGCACAACATTTACTCAGTGATGAAACATCTGATCTCAATACATTTTTCTGTTCCCAAAACTAGAATCTGTTACGAACACACTGCACTAAGTGTTATAGACCTGACGCTTTGCCCAAGAAGGAGTGCAAGGTCGAATTGAGTTTGTGCACACAGAATTCACAAAGGAGGCATCCCCTAATGGAAATATGCAAATACATGCTACAATGAGCCAATAGGATCTCGCTAGCTCGTGCTGGGCTTTGCCCACCTCCTTGCTTGTTCTGCCCACTATGTTTCATTTGCTCCCACTGTACACGACACAGATTAACCATCTTGGGTTAGTTATAAATATCTTTAATTCAATGCACTCTTTTGAATGAGTTCTGCTTGCTGCTGATGGTAAATAGGGCTCCAACGAGGGGTTCCGGAAGTGGATTCTCGAACCTCGTTATCGGTGGTGATTTCAAATATTAGCGATAGCATATTACTGTGTGTATGTTAATGTAGTGGTAGTGCCCATCAGTTATGAATGTTTCGACCTCTGTGTTGAGAAGTCGTGTTTTATACCGTTAGTTTCTGGTATCAAAGAGCACCATAAACGACACTAACAATAAGCCCATTTCTGCCGCCTGAGAAACTGACCTTGGGACTGTTCTAACCATTCTCACGTGACCAACAAGTTACCATGGAACTACCGCCAGAGTTTGGAGTTATGTTTTGAAGCCAGAGGATGAGACTGAGTTGTATTTCACTGTTAGTTTTACACAAATACATTTACATTTTCAGTTAATAAAACTGACGATTGTTTATTTTTTATTAAAAGTACTGTTGCTTGTATACATTGTATGCATGTGCTTACTGTGACTGTCACCCTGATATTTGGCACGTTTGAGTGGTAAGGCTAAAGCCTGTCACATACTTCCCAGTTGTAACAGTTTGTGACGTTTGTTTTGGTGTTCGGCAGGTTTTTTTCCGGCTGTTCGTGCACACAACCTTTTTTCTTGAGGCAAATTGAAGTTCGGTAGCCGAAGTCTACGCCCCTTTGTCGCTGATTGGTCAACAGCACTTCTCCTAGTAGGAGTGGGAACTATGGATGGGAATCTTTAATGAAGTGTTTGTTGTCATTCAGAGACAACTACACTGAACAAAAATATAAATGGCAACATGCAACAATTACAAAGATTTTACTAAGTTACAGTTCATTTAAGGAAACAAGTCCATTTAAATAAATTCATTAGGCCCTAATCTATGGATTTCACGTGACTGGGAATACAGATATGCATCTGTTGGTCACAGATACCTTAGAAATAAAGGTAGGGGTGTGGATCAGAAAACCAGTCAGTGTCTGGTGTGACCACCATTTGCCTCATGTAGAGCGACACATCTCCTTTGCATAGAGTTGATCAGGCTGTTGAATGTGGCCTGTGGAATGTTGTCCCACTTCTCTTCAATAGCTTTTCGAAGTTACTGGATATTGGCGGGAACTGGAACACACTGTCGTACAAGTTGATCCAGAGCATCCCAAATATGCTCAATGGGTGACATGTCTAGTGAGTATGCAGGCCTTGGAAGAACTGGGACATTTTAAGCTTCCAGGAATTGTGTACAGATCCTTGGGGCCGTGCATGGGGCCGTGCATTATCATGCTGAAACATGAGGTGATGGCGGAGGATGAATGGCACGACATTGGACCTCAGGATCTCGTCACGGTATCTCTGTGCATTCAAATTGCCATTGATAAAATGCAATTGTGTTCATTGTCTATAGCTTATGCCTGCCATACCATAACCCCATCACCACCATGGGGCACTCTGTTCACAACGTTGACATCAGCAAACCACTCGCCTACACACGCTGTCTGCAATCTGCCCAGTACAGTTGGAACTGAGATTCCTCTGTGAAGAGCACACTTCTCCAGCGTGCCAGTGGCCATCGAAGGTGAGCATTTGCCCACTGAAGTCGGTTACGACACCAAACTGCAGTCAGGTCAAGACCCTGGTGAGGACGATGAGCACGCAGATGAGCTTCCCTGAGACGGTTTCTGACAGTTTGTGCAGAAAATCTTCGGTTGTGCAAACCCACAGTTTCATCAGCTGTCCGGGTGGCTGGTCTCAGACGATCCCGCAGGTTACACGTGGTCTGCGGTTGTGAGGCCGGATAGATGTACTGCCAAATTCTCTAAAACAATAAAGGCGGCTTATGGTAGACAAATTAACATTAAATTATCTGGCAACAGCTCTGGTGGACATTCCTGCAGTCAGCATGCCAATTTCACGCTCCCTCAATACTTGAGACATCTGTGGCATTGTGTTGTGTGACCAAACTGCACATTTTAGAGTGGCATTTTATTGTCCCCAGGACAAGGTGCACCTGTGTAATGATCATGCTGTTTAATCAGCTTCCTGATATGCCACACCTGTCAGGTGGATGGATTATCTTGGCAAAGGAGAAATGCTCACTAACAGGGATGTAAACACATTTGTGCGCAAAATTTGAGAGAAATAATTTTTGTGCGTATGGAAGAATTCGGGGAACTTTTATTTCAGCTCATGAAACATGGGACCAACACTTTATATGTTGGGTTTATATTTTTGTTCAGTGCAGTTTTCATGAATTGTTTTTCAATTGAGAAGTACTGCACCAAACATCTTAATGTAAAATTGAGCGACTAAGACCTCTTTTGCAAAAACATTAACATTAATTACAGATTTCATGATTTATCTTACATGAATTCAGAATATTTTGAGGAAGTCTTATCAAAGACAGTACAGTATGAAGATGGGTAGAAACTGCTTCTCCAATCGAAATCCCTGATTATATTTGTAGGCGATGTCATGGCGACTTTGGCTAGCTAAGCTCATGCACAGAAACACATAATCTGGTCCAGCGGTGTAGTGGTGCTGGGAGAATTGGGTATACTCTAATATTGCAAAACAAAATAAAAAATGGCCCTCCCGGCGAAGGAAAGGCGCCCTGTGGGAAAATGTATATGAGAAACAGTGACATACAGTGCATTCGGAAAGTTTTCAGACCCCTTGACTTTTTCCGCATTTTGTTACGTTACAGCCTTGTTCTAAAATTGATTAAATACATGTTTTTCATCATCAATCTACACACAATACCCCATAATGGCATTCTCTCAACCAGGTTCACCTGGAATGCTTTTCCAACAGTCTTGAAGGACTTCCCACATATGCTGAGCACTTGTTGGCTGCTTTTCCTTCACTCTGCGGTCCAACTCATCCCAAACCATCTCAATTGGGTTGAGGTCGGGTGATTGTGGAGGCCAGGTCATCTGCTGCAGCACTCCATCACTCTCCTTCTTGGTCAAATAGCTCTTACACAGCCTGGGGGTGTGTTGGGTCATTGTCCTGTTGAAAAACAAATGATAGTCCCACTAAGCGTGAACCAGATGGTATGGCGTATCGCTGCAGAATGCTGTGGTAGCCATGCTGTTTAAGTGTGCCTTGAATTCTAAATAAATCACAGACAGTGTCACCAGCAAAGCCCCCCCACACCATCACACCTCCTCCTCCATGCTTCACGATGGGAACCACACATGCGGAGATCATCCGTTCACCTACTCTGCGTCTCACAAAGACACGGCGGTTGGAACCGAAGATCTCACATTTGGACTCATCAGACCAAAGGACAGATTTCCACCGGTCTAATGTCCATTGCTCGTGTTTCTTGGCCCAAGCAAGTCTCTTCTTCTTATTGGTGTCCTTTAGTAATGGTTTCTTTTCAGCAATTCGACCATGAAGGCCTGATTCACGCAGTCTCCTCTGAACAGTTGATGTTGAGATATGTCTGTTACTTGAACTCTGTGAAACATTTATTTGGGCTGCAATTTCTAAGGTGTAGTTAACACTAATGAACTTATCCTCTGCAGCAGAGGTAACTCTGGGTCTTCCTTTCCTGTGGCGGTCCTCATGAGAGCCAGTTTCATCATAGCATTTGATGTTTTTAGCGACTGCACTTGAAGAAACGCTCAAAGTTCTTGACATTTTCCGGATTGACTGAACTTCATGTCTTAAAGTAATGATGGACTGTCGTTTCTCTTTGCTTATTTGAGCTGTTCTTGTCATAAATGGACTTGGTCTTTTACCAAATAGGGCTATCTTCTATATACCAACCCCACCTTGTCACAACACAACTGATTGGCTCAAACGCATTAAGAAGGAAAGAAATTCCACAAATTAACTTTTAAGAAGGCACACCTGTTAATTGAAATGCATTCCAGGTGACTACCTCATGAATCTGGTTGAGAGAATGCCAAGAGTGCTCAAAGCTGTCATCAAGGCAAAGGGTGGCTACTTTGAAGAATCTCAAATATAAAACATATTTTGATTTTTTTAACACTTTTTTGGTTACTACATAATTCCATATGTGTTATTTCATAGTTTTGATGTCTTCACTATTATTCTACAATGTAGAAAATAGTAAAAATAAAGAAAAACCCTTGAATGAGTAGGTGTTTTAAAACTTTTGACCGGTACTGTATATAAACTCAGCAAAAAAAGAAACGTCCTCTCACTGTCAACTGCGTTTATTTTCAGCAAACATAACATGTGTAAATATTTGTATGAACATAACAATATTTAACAACTGAGACATAAACTGAACAAGTTCCACAGACATGTGACTAACAGAAATAGAAACATTTGTCCCTGAACAAAGGGAAGGTCAAAATAAAAAGTAACAGTCCGTATCTGGTGTGGCCACCAGCTGCATTAAGTACTGCAGTGCATCTCCTCCTCATGGACTACACCAGATTTGCCAGTTCTTGCTGTGAGATGTTAACCCACTCTTCCGCCAAGGCACCTGCAAGTTCTCAGACATTTCTGGGGGGAATGGCCCTAGCCCTCACCCTCCGATCCAACAGGTCCCAGACGTGCTCAAGGGGATTGAGATCCGGGCACTTCACTGGCCATGGCAGAACACTGACATTCCTGTCTTGCAGGAAATCACGCACAGAACAAGCAGTATGGCTGGTGGCATTGTCATGCTGGAGGGTCATGTCAGGATGAGCCTGCAGGAAGGGTACCACATGAGGGAGGAGGACGTCTTCCCTGTAACGCACAGCGTTGAGATTGCCTGCAAGAAAATAGTAAAAAAATAAAGTTAAACCCTAGAATGAGTAGATGTGTCCAAACTTTTGACTGGTACTGTATATATATGTATATACAGTGAGGGAAAAAGTATTTGATCCCCTGCTGATTTTGTATGTTTTCCCACTGACAAAGAAATGATCAGTCAATAATTTTAATGGTAGGTTTATTTGAACAGTGAGAGACAGAATAACAACATCAAAATCCAGAAAAACGCATGTAAAAAATGTTAGATATTGATTTGCATTTTATTGAGGTGAAATAAGTATTTGATCCCCTCTCAATCAGAAAGATTTCTGGCTCCCAGGTGACTTTTATACAGGTAACGAGCTGAGATTAGGAGCACACTCTTAAAGGGAGTGCTCCCAATCTCAGCTTGTTACCTGTATAAAAGACACCTGTCCACAGAAGCAATCAATCAATCAGATTCCAAACTCTCCACCATGGCCAAGACCAAAGAGCTCTCCAAGGATGTCAGGGACAAGATTGTAGACGTACACAAGGCTGGAATGGTCTACAAGACCATCGCCAAGCAGCTTGGTGAGAAGGTGACAACAGTTGGTGCGATTATTCGCAAATGGAAGAAACACAAAATAATTGTCAATCTCCCTCGGCCTGGGGCTACATGTAAGATCTCATCTCGTGGAGTTGCAATGATCATGAGAACGGTGAGGAATCAGCCCAGAACTACACGGGAGGATCTTATCAATGATCTCAAGGCAGCTGGGACCATAGTCACCAAGAAAACAATTGGTAACACACTACGCCGTGAAGGACTGAAATCCTGCAGCGCCCGCAAGGTCCACCTGCTCAAGAAAGCACATATACAGAGCCGTCTGAAGTTTGCCAATGAACATCTTAATCATTCAGAGGAGAACTGGGTGAAAGTATTGTGGTCAGATGAGACCAAAATCAAGCCCTTTGGCATCAACTCAACTCGCCGTGTTTGGAGGAGGAGGAATGCTGCTTATGACCCCAAGAACACCATCCCCACTGTCAAACATGGAGGTGGAAACATTATGCTTTGGGGGTGTTTTTCTGCTAAGGGGACAGGACAACTTCACCGCATCAAAGGGACGATGGACGGGGCCATGTACCATCAAATCTTGGGTGAGAACCTCCTTCCCTCAGCCAGGGCATTGAAAATGGGTCGTGGATGGGTATTCCAGCATGACAATGACCCAAAACACATGGCCAAGGCAACAAAGTAGTGGTTCAAGAAGACGCACATTAAGGTCCTGGAGTGGCCTAGCCAGTCTCCAGACCTTAATCCCATAGAACATCTGTGGAGGGAGCTGAAGGTTCGAGTTGCCAAACGTCAGCCTCAAAACCTTAATGACTTGGAGAAGATCTGCAAAGAGGAGTGGGACAAAATCCCTCCTGATATGTGTGCAAACCTGGTGGCCAACTACAAGAAACGTCTGACCTCTGTGATTGCCAACAAGGGTTTTGCCACCAAGTACTAAGTCATGTTTTGCAGAGGGGTCAAATACTTATTTCCCTCATTAAAATGAAAATCAATTTATAACATTTTTGACATGCGTTTTTCTGGATTCTTTTGTTGTTATTATGTCTCTCACTGTTCAAATAAACCTCCCATTAAAATTATAGACTGATCATGTCTTTGTCAGTGGGCAAACGTACAAAATCAGATCAAATACTTTTTTCCCTCACTGTATATATATAATTTCCTATTGATTGTTAGAACTGTTATGTATTTCCTTGTTGTTTTATACCTTAAAAAAACATCCGAACATCCATCCAATTTTCATCCATTGTAGTTTTCAATAGTTTATTCAAAGCACTGTGTGTTATATTTTATTTTATGGCCCAAGCGTCAACAAACTCAGAAGCCTCATTGCCACAAGCATTAATGTGTTTTACATTATGGTCATTGTTAGTGGAAAGGAAACATTTATTGTAAACCAGAATGGATGGGACTGTAATTGTTGATCAACGAATAATACCTTATTATGAGTGATAGCTGTTGTGGGACACACATTTCTGTGAACTGTCTGAGTATCTAGCGCACGGTGGTGGAAGGTGGAGACAGACTGTCAGAGAGGTTGAGGGTGTAGAGCAGGGGCGGTGTGTTCATTAGGGCGATATGGGCGACGCACTGCCAAACGGGAAGGGATTTTTTTTCTAATCAATTATATCACGGCAACAGTAGTTATCAGTGTTCTAATCTAGACGTCTGATCTGCCACTAAATGTCCAATCAGGCTAAAGGCGTGCTTCAAATGGCCCCGCCCCTTTTGGGGCGATTTCAGTCAGGTTGAAAATCGCCCCAGAAGTCTCTCATAGCCTGTCATGTAAAATCTTTTTTTTTTCAAATATCAGAGCTTTCAATACAATCTCTATGGGTTTCTGAGGGCTTGCACTTACGCGCTTTCGTCATACGTAACATAACCATGAACGTAACTAAGAAAAGAGCGGGTAGCAGCGTCAATCAATTCACGTACTATTATCAAGATGGCTAGCGTTCAGTGCAACTCGATTGTCTCTTTGAAAGAAGTTCACATCAAAGACCATTCAAAACGAGCTACTGGAGTGTATGCTAGCGGTCATGAGGGAACATATTGTGGAGGAGGTGAAGTCGGCGAACTTCGTAGCTATCCAAGCTGACGAGACCACGGACGTTTCTACACAGACACAGCTGGTGCTTGTGCTGAGGTACATAGATAGCAACCACAAAGTGCAGGAGCGCTTTTTTGAGTTCCTTCCCATCTCGGAATCAACCTCAGTCTCAATCGCCAGTGTGCTTTTGGAGAGACTGCTTTTCGACGAGAAAGTCAAACTGTGGTGCACTGGCACTGTACCAGGTTCTCATGAGCTACAACCTCCAGGAGACGTTCTCTGAGACTGTGACTCTGTTGAACATCCTCATAACTACTCCCATGACAACAGCTGAAGCTGAGAGATGTTTCTCAACTTTGACACGAGTTAAGACATTCCTGCGAAATTCAATGGGCCAGGAACGTCTGAATGCACTGGCCATGCTTTCCATGGAGAGGGAACTAGTCCTCAGCATGCCTGATTTCAATGAGAAAGTCATTGACCGCTTTGCTGCATTGAAAGAGAGAAGAGAACAGTTTCAGTACAAGTAATGTAGCCTCTCTCTCTCTTTGTCCCTCCCTGTCTGTCTCTTTAACACACACACGCCCAAATCAGTTCACAGTTGATGTTGTTTCAAATAGTTATTTTTCATTAAAAAAAAGTAAAAAAAATAAAATAATCTGTTCATGTTCATTTTTACAAATCTATACAATTGGCCAGAATATGGTTGTTCATATTTACAAATCTATACAATTGGCCAGAATATGGTTGTTCATTTTTACAAAGCCATACAGATAGCTGTGTTTACCTTTTCTGTTTTCAGGCAAAATGTCTATCACTGTTCATTTTCACAAATCTATACAAGAGGGCAGAATATGGAAGTCTATAAAAATTTCTTATTACCAATAACTTGCATCAATGTTTTCAGTAGCCTCTATCAAAAGCTCTATGCTTGCTTGTTGTGAATTATGCTCAGGTGCACATATTTCCAATTCAACCATGAGGCAAAAAATGTGGTAAAAGCTCTTGTTGATCCTGCAATCTGAACAAATACCAAGATGCTGTATTTTCAGCTGATATTTCATTTGTTTATGGAAATGCATATTGTTTATGCAGTGTTGAGGAATGTGAAAGAACACCCTTGATTATTTTTACTGTGATAACTTATTTTGCTTTTGTAAGCCAACACTTTTGAGATCAGTCAATAAATGCTTCTGGCATTGACTTATATGCTGCCCCTGTCTTCATGTTGTTGCTGGACATATCTTTTTAAAAATGTGTGTAGGTCACCTAAATCATCAGAAAAATTGCCCCCCCTGAGAATTTTTTCAGGAGCCGCCACTGGTGTAGAGACAGAGTCTGCTGGCATGGAGGCAAACAAGAAGACATGTATTGAAGAGCATGGTGTTCAAGTGATGAATGGGATCAGCTGGAAACACTCATCATTCAACCATTAGAATGTTGTTTTACATTATATATAGGCATATACAGTATTCCATGAGAACCTAACCCGCTTTGGTGCGCTCTGCCAGCTGCAGGGCCGGCAGCAGAACGAATCAGTTGCAAGGGCTTTTGATTTCCATAGGCAGGCACGTTTTTTCAAAGGACCTCCTATGTGTGCATGCACTTGCACATTCACAATTTTTGTATGGGTGTTATGGTAAAGACCATAGACAGCTCGTGAGTTTAAAATTTGGGGAAGCTTACAATTTATCCTACAATTTCTACTGATCTGCGTGCCAGTTATGATTATTTTTATATGCACATTTTCGTGGAAGTTTAATTTCAGTAATAACGTTTTCGTTTCTCAAAATCATTGTCACATGGTTAATCATAAAAATATGAATAAAACATTGTTTACATCTAAAAGTTACAATTTAACTAAGGCGAGTGCACTAGCCTACACTGTGATCCATTGCCAACTAAAGAAATGAGCGCATGGAAGTCAGACGTAGTTTATAGGCCAATGCAGCAGTTGGCTTATAACTTCCATCGTCAACTAAGTAAAATACATAGACCTAAAGCCGACAAATAAAAACAGAAAAAAATATCCTGATGAAAATTCCGGTGCTTTCAAATAACATTAATCTCTCTACGCCGCCTGTCTGCCTAGAGTTTCCCGCACCAGTGAGCTCGGGACAGACAGCTGTTTTTTTCTGACTCTTCCACTGGATATATGGGATAATCAGATCATGGTATGTTTCTCTTTCACAGGCTTGGTGATTATCGAGGCCGGGAGAGGACAATTATTATTCGCAAAGGATGTAAAAATAAAATAAAAAATACTTTGTTTACTTAGGCTACTGTGTGAGGTGAAGAAAAACATGAATGAGATGCTGAGCTTATTAGTCGTCGACGTGGTGAGTTAAGACAATCAGAAATACCAAATGGGCACTTTCCTACATATACACGCAGCAGGCCAGGTATGCCTACTTCTATGCCTGCTCAGGCGCGTGAGCTCCCTCTACGTTCCTAGAGAGAAACCAGACACATGCTCATTGCTAACATGGAGCACTCCAAACAAAAGACAATGAAAAAATTGACAAAACTTGTAAATGACGGTTATGAAATAAACCAAAACTCACAAGCATAGCAGGTTGTGAACTCTGAAAATAAAGTTTCCACTCCGATAATGAGAACTGTAGGTTGAATGACTGTAATTAATACATGTATTAACATAAATTAATATAACCAAATGACGGAGGATTAATGGCACATTTACTAGGCCTACTGGGAAATGGATAAAACACAATTCACACAATTAGTGCGCAAGAATTGGCGGGAGACAGCTGAGCGCATTCTGGAGAGCTGAGTGCATGTATTTTGGAGAGAATCATGCCATATATTTGCCACACACCCCTACCCTTCTTCTTGTTGCAACATTTTAAATTATACTCAAGACACATTTTCTTCACACATATTTTAGATGCTTTTCACTTTTCACAAATTGCGGTATTCCCAAATAGGCAGGAGTAAGTAATTACAGAATTTTGGAAAAACCTCAATTTACTGGGCAATCGTGTAGTGCCTAAAAGAAACACTTTTGCTGGTCCATGCTTGTGATGATAAAGGAATCCGCCGACACTGTACTCTGTTCACAAAGGTTTATTATAACAAAGAGTTTACAGCATCGAATTTTGACAGACATCTGCAGATGTCTGGAAAACAGCCCGAGCCAATCTGATTAGCTATTCTTCCTTATTCTATTGTTAAAGACATGGTTTTATATCCTCCAATGACGTATTATGGTGTGATTCTAAAAAACCAATCCCTAGTCTTTTCTTCCTCACTCCCCATCTCCTCTTTCCATGAACATCAGTAATGCTTTCCAGATGTTACAACCAAGTAGAGCAAAGTTCAGCTGTTACACAATTTTGTAAACGTCAGCACAATCCTAGACTCTTCAGATACTACATATTTCCCCCCTTCGAGACTAATTAAGTCTCGAAAACAAAAAGAATAGGATTATGACAAATAACAATTCTTGCTCTTGAGTAACTTTAACAATAAACCAAAATTAATGGAGATTAAACACATGTTTATATAGACACATTTTTGTATGTAGTGTAAATACATTATTATGGAGTGTAAATGAATTGTCATGTAGTGTAAATGAATTGTCATGGAGTGTAAATGAATTGTCATGTAGTGTAAATGAATTGTCATGGAGTGTAAATGAATTGTCATGTAGTGTAAATGAATTGTCATGGAGTGTAAATGAATTGTCATGTAGTGTAAATGAATTGTCATGGAGTGTAAGAGCGAAAAACCTGTCTGGCAGCTTTCATTCCAAATATCCATCAGTCAGTCAAGACAGGAAAATTCTCTCACGGCCCCTCTGCCCTAGGCGACCACCTAAGTACTCCAGATCAATTCACACATTTTCATGAATACATTTTAAGCTATGATGCAATTGAATACATATGAAAAACCCCAGCAAACAAAATACAATCAAAATGTCCACATTCAGGCTGGTCGACCCATCGGACCCTCCTGTGGATTCTCTCTGTCCTTGCCTAGACCCCATATCCCTAAACTTCAACGAAATAAACAAAAACATCTGAGGTCCCCACATGTACCCAACACAGAAAACATAATTGTTCAAAAATTAATACAGAAAGAATATAACACTGGAATGTAGTCCACAACACTTCATCTCCTCCACAGTGTCGTCTTTCAATGCAACATTGATGATGGAATCGGAACATTTCCACTCCTTCCTTGTTCCACTTCCTCCAGTCCATTCATATTGTCCATGTTTGAGTATTTGAGTCCCTCTACATATTCCCCCATATGCTTCTGGAAGAAAAGAAAATACCAAACAGTATCTTTTGCAAAACAACACATGCAAATTAAAACATCAATATCAGCAATAATATAAGAATTCCAAAAATGATATGAATTCCATTTCCCCCCTTTGATTCATCACAATAATATAATCATCCCACAATTAGATATTCCAAATTTCCTAGAGTTATTTCAACCCTAGTTTTCATAACATTTTAGTCTGACTTTTTTCCAATTTTTCTTTATCTAATTTTTCAAAAACCATTTCACTGATTTATTCACAAAAACTCTTTCCCATTTTCTGAGGATATTAAATCGGGAAATTCCCACCTGCTGATGACTTCTTTACACAATAACTTTGCAACCGACTGAGCATATTTTAGCTTAGTTGAACATCTTATGAACCTCTTGGTATATGAATGTAACCAAGAATAACAGTCACACATTATTTTTCGGACAGATTATGCACCTACCTATGACATAGTCAATCTATTCAAGAAAATATGGTTCCCAAAAACTCTACTCCTTTGTGATCTTTATCGTAATCTCCCCTTTTACAACATTAGCTAACCCATAGGTTACTAAATCATCATGGTTTCTCCAAAACAATATTTGATTGCTACTCTAACGATTTTTCTCTTTCATTGTCTTCAAAACACTTGCTTTCGAAAGTCCTTCAATTTATGGTTCAATCCCTTGGATTGCTTCATCTTTCAATGGATACTGATTCTTCCAAGGAGGTCTGGCTCCTGGTCGAAGTTCAACTTTCACCTCAATTGAGTTCAATATCAGTCCTTCTTTGATATCACAAACATTCTTGAACCTTTTTCAACATCTCTTCTTCCATAGATTCTCAATCCATCTTCACACTTCAAACACATTCATTTATCTTCCGTACAGCTTATGGCTCTCCTTGTCCTTGAGCCAAAATCATCATTTTCAGAAATCGCTGATTTTCACTCCTCCAAATCCTTCTCATAATTAGTTGATTTGACATAGTGAGATGTGTAACCTCTTCAGGCTGAACACAGATAAAAGCCTTTCTGCTATCCATCATCACTTCCCATAGTCCATTGTTTATTTTCACTTCAATTGTTGGATCTTTTTCTCTTCTTCTCTAATCGGTGCTATCAGTTGAAACTCCTCCTTTCGGATCTTCTTGGCACCTCTAGAATTCTTGCTCCTTTCCTCTAAAGGGTTCACCTGTCCTCCAGATGATCTTCACTTACTCCTGTATCTTCCTCTGAAATTATTTCTTTCCAGAAACTATCTATGGATATGAAACAACTTGTACCACTAGTTGTGGCTGGTACAGTTGCATTTGACCTTGTTCAGTTGAAACTGTAGCAGTGATTGTTGATTCGGTTCCCTCTGATTGATCATAACCAACACTTCTTTTCTTCTTCTCCACCAGTTGTATGATTGAGTTTTCAGAGTTTCTTCGTCTTGTTCTTTCTCGTTGTTGACATATCAGTATTCTTCAAAAGGTTCTCTTCTAAGTTCTGTTCTTGAAATATCATCTTCTTACCAGTGGCCTTTCCTTTGGCCTCACTGTATTATTCTTTTCCTTCAATTCTTGAGGTCTTCATCCAGTCGTGTTACTTCTTCCACTTCTCCATTTCTTCTTTCCTCTCTTGCCAACCTCTGTCTGATGACAGGGTCATATCCACCCATGATCTCTTCTGAATCACTCTCATCTTCATCATCCTCTTCTCCTTCACGTTCCAGACATCTCATTTTCTTCCGTCTTCTGGATTCATCTTCATCGTTGTTTCTGCGGGTACCCTATCTATTATTAATCTATATTTCTGATGCAATAATCACTCCTGGATGATCATTGTAAGCTGAGAACAAACATCCCCAAGCTCTACTTTTTGAACCTATCTTATCGCTGAAATATTTTATCAATTTCTGTTTGAGAATGAAGGGCAATTTTTGTTTCACTTGCCGGATAACCTAGCAACACTTTAATTAAAGGATTACCCCTATTTCAACCCGTGTAATGACTTTCATAGTCCTGATATCTTTTTCCCCATTGTAATGACTATGTTATGTGTTTCCCTCTTGTTTCCCTCCTTTTTTTTTTTTTTTTTTTTTTTTTTTTTAAATAATTAATCAATTAATCCAATCAATCAATCAACCAATTAAATAAACAAAATCAATCAATCAATTACTAATCAAATCAATCAATCAATTAATCCAATCAATCAACCAATCAATCAAATCAATGAACTACTAATCAATCAGTCAACTAATCAATCAATAAATCAATCAATCAATTGATTACCAATCAAATCAATCAATCAATCGATCATCAATGAAATCAATCAATCAACCAGTCAATCAATTAATTAACTAAATCAATCAATAAACTAACTAAATCAATCAAACAATCAATCCAATCAATCAATCAACTAATTACTTCAATCAACAAATTTAACCAATCAACTAATCTGATCAATCAATAATCAACCCAACTCAATCCAACCAATCAATCAAATCAATTAATTAAAAATAAAATCAATCAACCAATTCAATCAATAAATCAATCAATCAATTAATCAATTAACCACACCAATCAACCAATTAACTAAATCAATCAATCAACTAATTAATTAACCACATCAATCAACCAATTAACTAAATCAACCAATTCAATCCATCAATTCAATCAATATATCAATTTGTTTGTGAATTCTATTTTACCAAATTATTGATTGGTGGCAGTCTTACCACATCCGATCAGGAAAGGTAAAGGAAAGTAGTCAACTCCAGAGCAATTAAAAATAAAAGATCTGTACCAACTCACAACCCAATTGCTTAATAAGCACCTAATTACTTTAATTTTACAGAATAATGTTTAATGCTGGATTTCCAAGACAACTCTAATCAATACAAGTCATTCACGGAAACTGTAATGTGCAATTATCAATTACATAAAGTCATCAGTCTGTTGCCAAGCTCTTGCGAAATGGTCACAACATGAAATATTCTATGTAAACACAATGTATCAATTATATCCTGTGAGGGAAAGTAGATTTGTGAATAATGACAGCACTGGCCTTGATTTGGACAGGGTTGCCGTCACTGGTGTCAGTTGATGTCAGCCCCTCCTCTTTCTCCCTCTCTCTCTGTCTCCTCCTTCTCGTCTCTCGTATGACAGAAAGGCAAAAGAACAAAGAAGAGTTTAGTTTATACTTTTTCCACATTCACGCTAAGAAATAAGCAAACAGCTTAACTCAGGAATATTATAAATAGCTCAATAACATTTTATTTTATTCATTTATATTATTATTATTATTAATCCGTCAATATATCTGTCATTCACCAACTCAACCGATTATCAACAAAACAGTTTTACCGTCAAGCAATAGTTAATTCAAGAGAAGATTTCACTTGTGTGCAAAATTCCCCCCTCCCGTTCTGTTTTTGTCTGCACTGAAAACGGACTCTCCCGTTCTCTCTCCAGTTCAGTGCAGGGGAGTGGCTAACTCATGAATCCTACGCGTGCGCAGTTCAGTCACCAATGTGATTTCAGAGTGAAAGGAGCTATAGACAGACCCGCTGTTGCTCCGTTCTCTTCTCCCATAGACAATAACTGTTTAGACTTTAACAGAGCTCACAAACTGAACACATAGAACATACAGAACACAGAACACAAACCCACTACCAAGCTTGTTATCTTTCATTTATCTGCAGATTTATAGTAATGATGTTATCAAATATAAAACATCTCTATACACTCTTAAAAAGTCCTCCCTGTAGGCTCATGATTAGTTAGTAAACTATAGAGACTCATAAGATCTTTAAACTTATAGTCCTTCCAGGGGGCTCATAGTTTATATAGTTTAAGAATTACAAACGTTCTCACAAACAGAGACTCATAAGATATTTAACCTTAACTGTGTTGTAGGGGGTTTTAACTTTTTACTCTAGGGGCTTAACTTTTGAAAACCAAGATACCTAACACATTTATTTACAAGAGACTAAAAACTCTGCTCAAAGCCTTAGTCGACACACATCTGGAAGTCATCAAGCACGCAGCCAAACTCACTGCGTTTCACCCAAACACACACACACTTGCTGACAGAGAAATGTGCTTTTTCCTCCTCTTAGACACACACATAGTTACATACAGGATCCATTAATCGCCGTTCCTATCTTATTCCTTTTGCTAAATTTCTGCTACCTTGAGGTTTTAGACATTCAAAAGAGAGGATTACTTCAGACAGATGTTTCGTCAAACAAATTCAGAGCGGTAAACTTACAATTGAATATATTGTCTTAAACCAGCAGTTCCGAGAACTGACTTGAGAGTCAATCTAATAACTATCAAGATTTATGGCCCATCTCTAATGATCGCCTCGTTTGAGGGCTTCCTTAAATTAACGGCGCCCTAAAAGTATACTGTTGACTCATTTCACGCGTTATCCTCTAAGCCTTTCCTTGGACACTCCTTGCACTTTTATTCAAGCCAAAACATCGGTGTCCTGTGGTGTGCCCTACAGACACTCCCCACTTTTTGCGTTGTTCTCAACGCAAAGTAATTTAGAAAATTTAGAACGGAACTCCTACCACACAGCAAACACCAGCAAAATGCACGCATAAGTAATTTAACGGTACATCTCTAACGCACACACTCTCTGGACTCACAAAACGGCCAGCGTCCAATGTAAGGGATTTAACTCACCTTATTTTTTGCCGGCTTCTTTGAGCGGTAGTCGTTTTGTAGCCCAGGAATGGAATGCAAAGAAGAGACGTAGCACGTCCCAAAAAGTAAAATAAAAATAAAACTACCTCGTCGCCATTAAATGTAGTGCCTAAAAGAAACACTTTTGCTGGTCCATGCTTGTGATGATAAAGGAATCCGCCGACACTGTACTCTGTTCACAAAGGTTTATTATAACAAAGAGTTTACAGCATCGAATTTTGACAGACATCTGCAGATGTCTGGAAAACAGCCCGAGCCAATCTGATTAGCTATTCTTCCTTATTCTATTGTTAAAGACATGGTTTTATATCCTCCAATGACGTATTATGGTGTGATTCTAAAAAACCAATCCCTAGTCTTTTCTTCCTCACTCCCCATCTCCTCTTTCCATGAACATCAGTAATGCTTTCCAGATGTTACAACCAAGTAGAGCAAAGTTCAGCTGTTACACAATTTTGTAAACGTCAGCACAATCCTAGACTCTTCAGATACTACAATCGCCAACTTTCTTTTCCAATTACAACAGGCACCGGTAGCACCTGTATATAGCCTCGCTACTGTTATTTTACTGCTGCTCTTTAATTATTTGTTTTTTTATTTTTACTTATCTATTTTTTACGTAACACTTATTTTTCTTAAAACTGCATTGTTGGTTAAGGGCTTGTAAGTAAGCATTTCACTGTAAGGTCTACACCTGTTGTATTCGGCGCATGTGACAAATACAATTTGATTTGAAATCAGAGATATGTAGGCTATATAATGACGAGATGCTCATGTCTCCGCCCTAACATTGGGAGTCGTTGTCCCAAAGGCAGGAAGGCAGGCTACAAGCTTATGTCTGCATAATATGCCCATAAAAACGCGTTGGATGAATATATACAGTAAATATTAGGACGAGCAATGTCGGAGTCCGGAGTATATAAACTCCCTTTTTCAGCACCCTGTCTTTCAAAGATAATTCGTAAAAATCCAAATAACTTCACAGATCTTCATTGTAAAAGGTTTAAACACCGTTTCCCATTCTTGTTCAATGTACCATAAATAATTAATGAACATGCACCTGTGGAACGGTGGTTAAGACACTAACAGCTTACAGATGGTAGGCAATTAAGGTCACAGTTATGAAAACTTAGGACACTAAAGAGTCCTTTCTACTGACTCTGAAAAACACCAAAAGAAAGATGCCCAGGGTCCCTGCTCATCTGCGCAAACATGCCTTAGGCATACTGCAAGGAGGCATGAGGACTGTAGATGTGGCCAGGGCAATAAATTGCAATGTCCGTACTGTGAGACGCCTAAGACAGCGCTACAGGGAGACAGGACAGACAGCTGATCGTCCTCGCAGTGGCAGACCACGTGTAACAACACCTGCAAAGGATCACACCTGCGGGACAGGTACAGGATGGCAACAACAACTACCCGAGTTACAACAGGAACGCACAATCCCTCCATCAGTGCTCAGCCTGTCCGCAATAGGCTGAGAGAGGCTGGACTGAGGGCTTGTAGGCCTGTTGTAAGGCAGGTCCTCACCAGACATCACCGGCAACAACGTCGCCTATGGGCACAAACCCACCGTCGCTGGACCAGAAAGGACTGGCAAAAAGTGCTCTTCACTGACGAGTCGCGGTTTTGTCTCACCAGGGGTGATGGTCGGATTCGCGTTTATGGTCAAAGGAATGTGTGTTACACCGAGGCCTGTACTCTGGAGCGGGATCGATTTGGAGGTGGAGGGTCCGTCATGGTCTGGGGGCGGTGTGTCACAGCATCATCGGACTGAGCTTGTTGTCATTGCAGGCAATCTCAACGCTGTGCGTTACAGGGAAGACATCCTCCTCCCTCATGTGGTACCCTTCCTACAGGCTCATCCTGACATGACCCTCCAGCATGACAATGCCACCAGCCATACTGCTCGTTCTGTGCGTGATTTCCTGCAAGACAGGAATGTCAGTGTTCTGCCATGGCCAGCGAAGAGCCCGGACCTCAATCCCGTTGAGCACGTCTGGGACCTGTTGGATCGGAGGGTGAGGGCTAGGGCCATTCCCCCAAAAATTTCCAGGAACCTGCAGGTGCCTTGGTGGAAGAGTGGTATAACATCTCACAGCAAGAACTGGCAAATCTGGTGCAGTCCATGAGGAGGAGATGCACTGCAGTACTTAATGCAGCTGGTGGCCACACCAGATACGGACTGTTACTTTTGACCCCCCCTTTGTTCAGGGATACATTTTTCAATTTCTGTTAGTCACATGTCTGTGGAACCTATTCAGTTTATGTCTCAGTTGTTAAATATTGTTATGTTCATACAAATATTTATACATGTGGTTAGCTGTTTCCAATGTTATTCCACGCTTAAGAGTACCTGTAATTGAGCCAGCTAGCTGCCACCTTCAGCTGTTTTTTTTTCTAACCTCATTATCATTAACGTTAGGTGGTCGGTAGCTGCTGTACCTAATTTCGGCTACTGATTGCAGTCTGCCAGTTTGGCTTTATACATAGCTTGGGCTTTGTCGAGTAAGGCTTAAACTATGTATTTAGATTGTAGTTAGGTACTATAGGTAGGCATCGTGGGCTGTATATTATTAAGCAGTATAGGTAGGCATCGTGGGCTGTTGCGGGTAGCTGTTGTGTAGTTATTGTAGGTTACTTTTGTATTCGGCGGTGCCGGATGTAGCACGAAGCTAGCTAGCTAACTCACCTCCTGGATTAGCTGGCGAGTAGCTATTAGCAACGATAGCAACTAAAAACAATATCCTTTTAGCCAGCTACATTCGCTCACAGCGACGCCGTTTTTCAAACAAAGTCAACACAGTAGCCATTGCTAGCTAGCCAACACTACCAGCAGGCTGTGGTAGCTAAATACAATATCTTTGTGCTAGCTACCCAACGTTTAATCATTGCTGCGTTATGAAAGGTAAGCTTGGCTTCTTATATGGTGTTGAGTTAAGCTTAAACCATGTATTTAGATTGTAGGTAGGTATTGTAGTTTGGTATTATAGGTAGCTTACTCCGGTAGTTATTGTAGGTTATTATTGTAGGTAATTATTGTAGGTAAGGATTTTATTCGGGCGGAGCCCAGGCGAAGCACGAGGCTAGCTTACCCACTACCTGGACCAACAAAGCTAGCTAGCTAGAGGGTAGCTACCGGTAACTTTTAGCAACTGTGGTTAGCTGTTTCCAATGTTATTTCATGCTTGAGAGTACCTGTGATTGAGCCAGCTAGCTGCTACCTTTCAGCTGTTTTTCTAACCTCATCCGAGGCATTAACGTTAGGTGGTTGGTAGCTGCTGTACTTAATTACAGCTACTGATAACAGTCTGCTGTAGCTTACAACAATTCTAATTTCTAAAGTGGAAGTTGGGAGAGTTTTATTCGGGTGGTTCAGTGAAACAATTATAGTTTCTGAGGTGGAAGTTGGGAGAGTTATATATTTATTTATTTTTTTGGTGAGGGAGGCCTGCTCTCTCCTTTCCCTGATGTTCAGTTCATTTCATCCCGATCTCCTCTGCATTATTGTAGCCATCTGTTGCAGCCTGTCAACTATGCCTCTGCCTATCCCTGTTCTCTCCTCTCCGCACAGGCTACACAAACGCCCCACACCGCGTGGCTGCTGCCTCTCTAACCTGGTGGTCCCTGCACGCACCCCACACCTGGAGTTCCAGGTCTCAGGCAGCCTCTGGAACTGCCGTTCTGCTGCCAACAAAGCTGACTTCATCCCAGCCTATGCTAATCTCCAGTCCCTCGACTTCCTGGCGCTGACGGAAACATGGATTACCACTGAAAACACTGCTACTCCTACTGCTCTCTCCTCATCTGACCATGTGTTCTCGCATACCCCGAGAGCATCTGGTCAGAGGGGGTGGTGGCACAGGAATCCTCATCTCTCCCAAGTGGACATTCTCAATTTTTCCCCTAACCCATCTGTCTATCTCCTCATTTGAATTCCATGCTGTCACAGTCACTAGCCCATTTAAGCTTAATATCCTTGTCATCTATCGCCCTCCAGGTTCCCTTGGAGAGTTCATCAATGAGCTTGACGCCTTGATAAGTTCCTTTCCTGAGGATGGCTCACCCCTCACAGTTTTGGGGGATTTCAACCTCCCTATGTCCACATTTGACTCATTTCTCTCTGCCTCCTTCTTTCCACTTCTCTCCTCTTTTGATCTCACCCTCTCACCGTCCCCCTACTCACAAGGCAGGCAATACGCTTGACCTCATCTTTACTAGATGCTGCTCTTCTACTAATCTCACTGCAACTCCCCTCCATGTCTCCGACCACTACTTTGTTTCCTTTTCTCTCTCGCTCTCCTCCCACAGTACTCACTCTGCCCCTACACAGATGGTAATGCGCCGCCGCAACCTTCGCTCTCTCTCTCCCACTACTCTCTCCTCTTCCATCCTATCATCTCTTCCCTCTGCTCAATCCTTCTCCCTCCAATCTCCTGATTCTGCCTCCTCAACCCTCCTCTCCTCCCTTTCTGCATCCTTTGACTCTCTGTGTCCCCTATCCTCCCGGCCGGCTCGGTCCTCCCCTCCAGCTCCGTGGCTTGATGACTCATTGCGAGCTCACAGAACAGAGCTCCGGGCAGCGGAGCGGAAATGGAAGAAAACTAAACTCCCTGCCGACCTGGCATCTTTTCACTCCCTCCTCTCTACATTTTCTTCATCTGTTTCTGCTGCTAAGGCCACTTTCTACCACTCTAAATTCCAAGCATCTGCCTCTAACCCTAGGGAAGCTCTTTGCCACATTTTCCTCCCTCCTGAATCCCCCCCCGCCCCCTCCTCTCTCTCTGTGGATGACTTCGTCAACCACTTTGAAAAAGAAGGTTGACGACATTCGATCCTCGTTTGTTAAGTCTAATGACACTGCTGGTCCTACTCACACTGCCCTACCCTATGCTTTGACTTCTTTCTCCCCTCTCTCTCCAGATAAAATCCTGCGACTTGTGACTGCAGGCCGCCCAACAACCTGCCCGCTTGACCCCATCCCCTCCTCTCTTCTCCAGACCATCTCCGGTGACCTTCTCCCCTACCTCACCTCGCTGATCAACTCATCCTTGACCGCTGGCCATGTCCCTTCCGTCTTCAAGAGAGCGAGAGTTGCTCCCCTTCTCAAAAAACCAACACTCGATCCCACTGATGTCAACAACTACAGACCAGTATCCCTTCTTTCTTTTCTTTCCAAAACTATTGAGCGTGCCGTCTTTAGCCAACTCTCTTGCTATCTCTCTCAGAATGACCTTCTTGATCCAAACCAGTCAGGTTTCAGGACTGGTCATTCAACTGAGACTGCTCTTCTCTGTGTCACGGAGGCTCTCCGCACTGCTAAAGCTAACTCTCTCTCCTCTGCTCTTGTCCTTCTAGACCTGTCTGCTGCCTTTGATACTGTGAACCATCAGATCCTCCTCTCCACCCTCTCCGAGCTGGGCATCTCCGGCGCGGCTCACTCCTGGATTGCGTCCTACCTGACCGGTCGCTCCTACCAAGTGGCGTGGCGAGAAGCTGTCTCCGCACCACGTGCTCTCACCACTGGTGTCCCCCAGGGCTCAGTTCTAGGCCCTCTCCTTTTCTCCCTATACACCAAGTCACATGGCTCTGTCATATCCTCACATGGCCTCTCCTATCATTGCTACGCTGACGATACACAACTAATCTTCTCCTTTCCCCCTTCTGATAACCAGGTGGCGAATCGCATCTCTGCATGTCTGGCAGACATATCAGTATGGATGACGGATCACCACCTCAAGCTGAACCCTGGCAAGACGGAGCTGCTCTTCCTCCCGGGGAAGGACTGCCCGTTCCATGATCTCGCCATCACGGTTGACAACTCCGCTGTGTCCTCCTCCCAGAGTGCGAAGAGCCTAGGCGTGACCCTGGACAACACCCTGTCGTTCTCCGCCAACATCAAGGCGGTGACCCGCTCCTGCAGGTTCATGCTCTACAACATTCGGAGAGTACGACCCTGCCTTACACAGGAAGCGGCACAGGTCCTAATCCAGGCACTTGTCATCTCCCCGTCTGGACTACTGCAACTCGCTGTTGGCTGGCCTCCCTGCCTGTGCCATTAAACCCCTACAACTCATCCAGAATGCCGCAGCCCGTCTGGTGTTCAACCTTCCCAAGTTCTCTCACGTCACCCCCTCCTCCGCTCACTCCACTGGCTTCCAGTTGAAGCTCGCATCCGCTACAAGACCATGGTGCTTGCCTATGGAGCAGTGAGGGGAACGGCACCTCTGTACCTTCGGGCTCTGATCAGTCCCTACACCCAAACGAGGGCATTGCGTTCATCCACCTCTGGCCTGCTGGCTCCCTTCCTCTGCGGAAGCATAGTTCCCGCTCAGCCCAGTCAAAACTGTTCGCTGCTCTGGCACCCCAATGGTGGAACAAGCTCCCTCACGACGCCAGGACAGCGGAGTCACTCACCACCTTCCGGAGGCATTTGAAACCCCACCTCTTTAAGGAATACCTGGGATAGGATAAAGTAATCCTTCTACCCCCCCAAAATTGTAAAGTGGTTATCCCACTGGCTATAGGGTGAACGCACCAATTGGTGAGTCGCTCTGGATAAGAGCGTCTGCTAAATGACGTAAATGTGCCCTTGAGCAAGGCACTCAACCCTAATTGCTCCTGTAAGTCGCTCTGGATAAGAGCGTCTGCTAAATGACTAAAATGTAACTGTAATGTAAATGCTGAAAATAAACGCAGTTGACAGTGAGAGGACGTTTCTTTTTTTGCTGAGTTTATATACACTACCGGTCAAAAGTTTTAAAACACCTACTCATTCAAGGGTTTTTCTTTATTTTTACTATTTCTACATTGTAGAATAATAGTGAAGACATCAAAACTATGAAATAACACATATGGAATCATGTAGTAACCAAACAAGTGTTAAACAAATCAAAATATATTTTATATTTCAGATTCTTCAAATAGCCACCCTTTGCCTTGATGACAGCTTTGCACACTCTTGCCATTCTCTCAATTCTAGTGTATATATATACATGCATAAAGTGAATTCGGAAAGTATTCAGACCCCTTGACTTTTTTCACATTTTTTGTTACGTTACAGCCTTAGTCTAAAATTGATTAAATCGTTTTTCCCCCTCATCAATCTACACACAATACCCCATAAGGACAGGACAAAAACTGGTTTTTTGAAACATTTCCAAAATGGAAATATCACATTTACGTAAGTATTCAGACCCTTTACTCAGTACTTTGTTTAAGCACCTTTGGAAGCGATTACAGCCTCGAGTCTTCTTGGGTTTGACGCTACAAAAAGCTTGGCACACCTGTATTTGGGGAGTTTCTCCCATTCTTCTCTGCAGATCCTCTCAAGCGCTGTCAGGTTGGATGGGGAGCGTTGCTGCACAGCTATTTTCAGGTCTCTCCAGAGATGTTCGATCGGGTTCAAGTCCGGCTCTGGCTGGGCCACTCAAGGACATTCAGAGACTTGTCCCAAAGCCACTCCTGCGTTGTCTTGGCTGTGTGCTTAGGGTCGTTGTCCTGTTGGAAGGTGAACCTTCACCCCAGTCTGAGGTCCTGAGTGCTCTGGAGCAGGTTTTCATCAAGGATCTCTCTGTACTTTGCTCCGTTCATCTTTCCCTTGATCCTGACTAGTCTCCCAGTCCCTGACGCTGAAAAAAATCCCCACAGCATGATGCTGCCACCACCATGCTTCACCGCAGGGATGGTGCCAGGTTTCCTCCAGACGTGACGCTTGGCATTCAGGCCAAAGAGTGCAATCTTGGTTTCATCAGACCAGAGAATCTTGTTTCTCATGGTCTGAGAGTCCTTTAGGTGCCTTTTAGCAAATTCCAAGCGGGCTGTCATTTGCCTTACTAAGGAGTGGCTTCTGTCTGGCCACTCTACCAAGGCCTTTCTCCCCCAATTGCTCAGTTTGGCCGGGCGGCCAGCTCTAGGAAGAGTCTTGGTGGTTCCAAACTTCTTCCATTTAAGAATGTTGGAGGCCACTGTTGTTGGGGACCTTCAATGCTGCAGAAATGTTTTGGTACCCTTCCCCAGATCTGTGCCTCGACACAATCCTGTCTCGGAGCTATACAGACAATTCCATCAACCTCATGGCTTGGTTTTTGCTCTGACATGCACTGTCAACTGTGGGACCTTACATAGACAGGTGTGTGCCTTTCCAAATTACAGACTTTTTAAATACCCGTTTTTGCTTTGTCATTATGGGGTATTGTGTGTAGATTGATTGACAATTTAATCAACTTTAGAATAAGGCTGTATCGTAACAAAATGTTGAAAAAGTCAAGGGGTCTGAATACTTTCGAAAGGCACTGTATATACACTACTGGTCAAAAGTTTAAAACACCTACTCATTCTTGGGTCTTTCTGTATTTGTACTATTTTCTACATTGTAGAATAATAGTGAAGACATCAAAACTATGAAAGAACACATATGGAATCATGTGGTAACCAAAAGAGTGTTAAACAAATATAATATATTTGAGAATCATCAAATAGCCACCCTTTGCCTTGATGACAGCTTTGCACATTCTTGGCATTCTCTCAACCAGCTTCATGAGGTAGTCACCTGGAATGCATTTCAATTAACAGGTGTGCCTTCTTAAAAGTTAATTTGTGGAATTTCTTTCCTTCTTAATGCGTTTGAGCCAATCAGTTGTGTTGTGACAACCCTGCTGTATGCAGAAGATAGCCCTATTTGGTAAATGACCAAGTCCATATTATGGCAAGAACAGCTCAAATAAGCAAAGAGAAACGACAGTCCATCATTACTTTAAGACATGAAGGTCAGGCAATACGGAACACTTCAAGAAATTAGGAAGTTTCTTCAAGTGCAGTCGCAAAAACCATCAAGTGCTATGATGAAACTGGCTCTCATGAGGACTGCCGCAGGAATGGAAGACCCAGAGGTACAGTGGGGGAAAAAAAGTATTTAGTCAGCCACCAATTGTGCAAGTTCTCCCACTTAAAAAGATGAGAGAGGCCTTTAATTTTCATCAAAGGTACACGTCAACTATGACAGACAAAATAAGAAAAAAAAATCCAGAAAATCACATTGTAGGATTTTTTATGAATTTATTTGCAAATTATAGTGGAAAATAAGTATTTGGTCAATAACAAAAGTTTCTCAATACTTTGTTATATACCCTTTGTTGGCAATGACACAGGTCAAACGTTTTCTGTAAGTCTTAACAAGGTTTTCACACACTATTTTGGCCCATTCCTCCATGCAGATCTCCTCTAGAGCAGTGATGTTTTGGGGCTGTCGCTGGGCAACACGGACTTTCAACTCCCTCAAAGATTTTCTATGGGGTTGAGATCTGGAGACTGGCTAGGCCACTCCAGGACCTTGAAATGCTTCTTACGAAGCCACTCCTTCGTTGCCCGGGCAGTGTGTTTGGGATCATTGTCATGCTGAAAGACCCAGCCACGTTTCGTCTTCAATGCCCTTGCTGATGGAAGGAGGTTTTCACTCAAAATCTCACGATACATGGCCCCATTCATTCTTTCCTTTACACGGATCAGTCGTCCTGGTCCCTTTGCAGAAAAACAGCCCCAAAGCATGATGTTTACACCCCCATGCTTCACAGTAGGTATGGTGTTCTTTGGATGCAACTCAGCATTCTTTGTCCTCCAAACACGGCGTAGTTGAGTTTTTACCAAAAAGTTATATTTTGGTTTCATCTGACCATATGACATTCTCCCAATCCTCTTCTGGATCATCCAAATGCACTCTAGCAAACTTCAGACGGGCCTGGACATGTACTGGCTTAAGCAGGGGGACACGTCTGGAACTGCAGGATTTGAGTCCCTGGCGGCGTAGTGTGTTACTGATGGTAGGCTTTGTTACTTTGGTCCCAGCTCTCTGCAGGTCATTCACTAGGTCCCCCTGTGTGGTTCTGGGATTTTTGCTCACCGTTCTTGTGATAATTTTGACCCCACGGGGTGAGATCTTGCGTGGAGCCCCAGATCGAGGGAGATTATCAGTGGACTTGTATGTCTTCCATTTCCTAATAATTGCTCCCACAGTTGATTTCTTCAAACCAAGCTGCTCACCTATTGCAGATTCAGTCTTCCCAGCCTGGTGCAGGTCTACAATTTTGTTTCTGGTGTCCTTTGACAGCTCTTTGGTCTTGGCCATAGTGGAGTTTGGAGTGTGACTGTTTGAGGTTGTGGACAGGTGTCTTTTACACTGATAACAAGTTCAAACAGGTGCTATTAATACAGGTAACGAGTGGAGGACAGAGGAGCCTCTTAAAGAAGAAGTTACAGGTGTGTGAGAGCCAGAAATCTTGCTTGTTTGTAGGTGACCAAATACTTATTTTCCACCATAATTTGCAAATAAATTCATAAAAAATCCTACAGTGTGATTTTCTGGATTTTTTTTTCTTAATTTGTCTGTCATAGTTGACGTGTACCTATGATGAAAATTACAGGCCTCTCTCATCTTTTTAAGTGGGAGAACTTGCACAATTTGTGGCTGACTAAATACTTTTTTTCCCCACTGTACCTCTGCTGCAGAGGATAAGTTCATTAGAGTTACCAGCCTCAGAAATTGCAGCCCAAATAAATGCTTCACAGAGTTCAAGTAAGAGACACATCTCAACATTAACTGTTCAGAGGAGACTGTTTGAATCAGGCCTTCATGGTCGAATTGCTGCAAAGAAACCATTACTAAAGGACACCAATAAGAAGAGACTTGCTTTGGCCAAGAAACACAAGCAATGGACATTAGACCGTTGGAAATGTATCCTTTGGTCTGGAGTCCAAATTTGAGATTTTTGGTTCCAACCGCTGTGTCTTTGTGAGACGTGGTGTGGGTGAACAGATGATCTCCGCATGTGTATTCCCCACCGTAAAGCATGGAGGAGGAGGTGTTATGGTGTGTGGGTGCTTTGCTGGTGACACAGCATTCTGCAGCGATACGCCATCCCATCTGGTTTGGGCTTAGTGGGACTATCATTTGTTTTTCAACAGGACAATGACACCTTTTTTGGTTACTACATGATTCCATATGTGTTATTTCATAGTTTTGATGTCTTCACTATTATTCTACAATGTAGAAAATAGTAAAAAAAATAAATTAAAACTTGAATGAGTAGGTGTTCTAAAACTTTTGACCGGTAGTGAATGTGTGTGATGGGATGTCTAGATGTTATGGAAAGTATGTGGATATAATATGTAGTATATCTGTAGAATACATAGGATAGAATGGTATATATACAGCAATAGCTGAATAGGATGGCATTGACAAGAATACAGTATATACATATGAAATGAGTAAAACAGTATGTAAACATTATTAAAGTGACCAGTGTTCCATTATTAAAGTGACCAGTGATTCCATGTCTATGTACATATGGCAGCAGCAATAGTATTTTTGTCCAGACAGCATCAGATACATGGTATACCCGTACTGAGACAGAGGGGCGCTGTTTCGCTCGATCAGATGCTTTATCTGATATTGATTCGTTTTTCTGTCGGCGCCCATCTCGGTCAAATAAATGATCAATATTTTAATATTTTATTTGGACGGGCAAGGAGGTATGGTAGGGCGGCCCAGGCCCCCTAAGGCCCGCCCATAACGCTGGCACTGGCCAGCTGTTTGCCAAGTGTGCTAAACTGAACCATGCAAACAAACCCTGCTGAAAAATAACATTACTCCAATATTAATAACTGTAATGGTTCTAGTGCCCACAAACACTATGCACGTTTATATAAATTGCTGTCTATTAATTGAGTAGCATTTAGAACACAGGTCAGCAGTTCAATCAGATTTCAACCAAAAACCAGATCACAACCAATATAAGAGGTATTTTTCATGACGTCAAAAAGACGTAAAAAAAACGGCAGTCAAGCATCGATCATCATCACCAGAATAAGACCCTCAATATTTATTGGAAAGCGGCATCAAGATCACAGTGCATTTTCACCACCCTGTGAAGTTCATCATAATTTATTTAATCTGTAGACAGATAAACTGCATGCTTTACCGAGTCGTAGTGGGAGGACCACACACCATACCATCGCAACTCGCAAAGTTTACTTCGATATGATGGTCATTATATCAATATTTGCGAATAAAGGTATTTCCTCCATCATTTCTCACATAGCCTAATTAATTTTACTGACACAAAAAGATCCCACCATGTCAAACGAACAAATTATCTGTCGGCATTTATACAATTGTACCGAAATACCTTCATCACAGCTGTCCTGATTTTTTTTTATAAGGTATGACTTTACTCGCATAAAAACTGTGGAGGGAAATGTGGTTACAGTGATGCAGATGCACCTCCCCAGACTTCACTCCTCGACTTTCGTCTGCAGTCGGTTGCTTCAGCCTTACCACTCAAATGAGCCCAATGAACTACAGTAAGTAGACCAGACCATGGAGAATGGTAAGAGGCTTTTAGTGGCCAAAAGGCCATATTAGAATGGGCAGCGCCATTGAGGACTTACACCATTTTAATGTAGTCAACTGGGTGGGAATGTTCCAATTTCATTGGCTGATCCCTCCTGGTGACCCTGTTGGAGTCATGTCCAACTGGGTAATCAGGAGGGATCAGCCAATCGTGAAGAAGAAAATGTACCCTTCGCTAAGCCACCCTTGGTTACTCTTGCAACCTCGGATAACATTTTCCCGGGAAGCCCAATTTCCCATTCAACCACTGGCGAAATCCCCTCACAATGATCTCAAACTGTGTTTCTAATACACAATTAAATTAAACACAGACTACTCCTTGCTAATCAGGAAACTCTTGGGTATGTTGTGTTGGACTGTCAATACAATTGCTTCACAGGAACCTGGTAAAATTATGTTTGAAGTTTAGCTAGCCACTGAATGGCTCTGAATTCACTGTCAGCATGCAGTCAAAGCTATAACCACTTTTGTCTAGAAGCACAGTTTCTACTGCTCCTACAGTTTTAATTCGGTACTGCAGTTTAACTGATGCCTGGCCCAGGAAAATACAATTTCCATAGACGGCCACATAGAGAAGTCAAATTAGAAAATTCCTAATAAGACACATTTTTTCCCCCAGCACTCACAGATGAAGATATTCTTTTTTTTTTAAATCATCCAATGTCTTCCATGTTTTTGGATGACTTCGTCGCTGCTCACACTGCTCCCTGTACACACTGAGTGCTAGTGCGCATGTGATGTTGGTCCATATAAACCGGATGCAACCTGGATATAGAAGGTCCATGAATCAGCGTATGCGAACATGAGTAGATTACCGTGAAAACAACGGTCAGACATCTTGGACGCAGTCTCCAGTTCTTATAATAAAGAGCAATAGTAATGGAGTCTTTTTGTAGGCACTAACTCCGCTATGGTTCGTTGGACAAAACCTATGGGAAAATGAATTAAGTTCTTATACATTTTATTCTATGAGATAATCATCATTTAACATCACTTTTTGTGAATTGTGAAGCATTTATGTAATTATAAAATGCACATAAAGCACAAAATTCATAAAGTTCATGTTTACTGACATATTATCTCATAGAAAAAAATACCTTATTTTCGGCGTTTATCCCAAAACCCTATTCTTTCCCCATTCATTTTCGCCATTGCCATGGCTGAACGAACTAGAGGTAACTCATTTCCGGGTTTTAGGACTACAAGTTGGCGAGCTCTATTATACATCAGTGGACCAGACCCAGCTCCATTGGTGTCTATGGAACCAACCCGTTAAGAACCAACCCGTTAAGTAGACCGGAACTTACCATTTTAAAAAATGGTAAACGGCTTGAGAGGACTATCTTCACTTATCTACCATCTTTGACCCTATCTTCCACATGTTCATTTTTTTCGTCGCTGCCTTTCTGGTCGTCACTAGTTACCACAGCCACAAAGTCCTAAACCCCGCCCATTTATACACTTTCTCTTCCTACATTTACATTTTAGTCATTTAGCAGACGCTCTTATCCAGAGCGACTTACAGTTAGTGCATACATTTTCATACTGGCCCCCCGTGGGAATCGAACCCACAACCCTGGCGTTGCAAACGCCATGCTCTACCAACTGAGCTACACGGGACTTAAAATCAGATTTGAAACCTAACCTTAACCATAATCACACTGCTAACTTAAACTTAAAGTAAGACTAAAAAGCGAATTTTTACGACATTAATCTTTACGACATAGCCAATTTGGACTTTGTGGCTGTGGTAACTAGTAATAACACATACCTTGCTGACGAGCTCTTTCCGGTGGAGACGTGGCTAGAGGTCCTTCCATATTGAGCCTGTAAGTTAAACAGACGCAAGTTTCACTCCGCATTAATATTATATTTTAGACACTAATACGTGGTATTATATTACGGAAACTGCACAAGGATTTGTAGCACAAGGGATAACAACAAAATGGTGAGTTATGAAATGTAATTGATCTACTGTATTTAGCAGCTAGCTAGCTGTCTTGTTCGGCTTGACTGTGAACATTGCAGTTGCAGATAGCTAACAATCTAGCTACAGTAGCTAGCAAGTTAACATTGATCATTTTGCTGCGTATGCAGGCAAATATACTTCCCTTAAGTATATATTGGGCCGTATATCATTAGCTAACGTTAGCTAGCTATCAATAGCGCTTTCATGCACCATCTCATCGATAAATGCCAGCTCAGCTAACGTCAGCTAGTTAGCGTTTGCGTCTGTTTTGTAGCAGCAGGCCTCACTAGCTAGCTAACGTTAGCTATATTGGCTTTCAGCTAGTTAATTGTGAGTCATTGAACTGGTATTGGTTAGATGGCAAAGTTTACAACATAGCCACTCTATAAATGACTAGTGAAATGTCTGGATGTCATTCCCGGCCTAGCATGACTCGAGTTAAAATTGAGGATCCCAGCTTCTATACCAAGCTTGCCAATGTAATACCTGTGTGAGGCTACCCACAATAGTGGAATGGTCCATGCTATCCGGGATCCCTAGGACGTCCCTACCCCGTTGAAGTTAACATTTTAAAATGGGTAAGGGTTAGGTGGAACCACTACTTGTGCTTGAGGAGAGGAGGAATATGACAAGATCTCAGTCTAATGTCCAGGATCCTTCAATTCAAAGTCCGTCCCAACATTAGCCAGCTCTGCAAACGTTATGTCAAAAAACGTTCGGTACTTATTAAAATATGGAGTTTCGCAGAGCAACTTAAGTAATTACTGCCGTTACGCACCGTATGTACAAAAAAAGATCTAAATACAAATAAAATCAATGATCTTTATGGAAACTGTACTGCTACCGAAGGTATCAAAAACAATAGATAATGCTAAATAAGGTTGGAAAGTTATATAATTTAAAAGTATTACAATAATTAATTAATTTGACAAACAGTAAAAAAAACTGTTCAAATCCCACTGTGGATTTATTAGACTGCATAATTGCATTGGGGGCATACATATATGCACCTATGGAGTGTGCACCCATGAAACAGGGTATCAGCTATAGAACAACCAACATTGAACAGGAGCTCAAGCAGTATAAAATTTGAGGTGCTGGTTCTCTGCTCCGTTGGGCTCCTGCCCAAGTCAAGCACTGCTTCTTATCCCTTGCGCAAATAGCTTACAATTGTGTCTTTCCCGAGCTCACTGGCGCTGAAACTCTGAGGGCCCAGAATATTTTATACAATGTGGCAAGTTCGCTAGCGCAAGCTTCTGGTTGGACCCAAGTTAATAGTTGATACAATGTTTCAAGTTCCTTGCAGATAGCCAATATGATTAATAGGATATATTTATTTATCAGTATATTTTCTAAGCCTGCAGGCTGCAATGTTTTTATTTGTTGGCTTTATGTAGGCTATTTTTACATGGTTGGCAATGGCAATAGAAGTTACTTTTGATCATTTTCAACAAGCCATGAGGTCGAAGGAATTGTCCGTAGAGCTTCGAGATTGTGTCAAGGCACAGATCTGGGAAAGGGTACCAAGACATTTCTGCAGCATTGAAGGTCCCGAAGAACACAATGGCCTCCATCATTCTTAAATGGAAGAATTTTAGAACCACCAAGACTCTTCCTAGAGCTGGCCGCCCGGCCACACTGAGCAATCGGTGGAGAAGGGCCTTGGTCAGGGAGCTGACCAAGAACCCAATGGTCACTCTGACAGAGCTCCAGAGTTCCTCTGTGGCGATGGCAGAACCTTCCAGAAGGACAACCATCTCTGCAGCACTCCATCAATCAGGCCTTTATGGTAGAGTGGGCAGACGGAAGCCACTCCTCAGTAAAAGGCACATGACAGCCCGCTTGTAGTTTGCCAAAAGGCACCTAAAGGACTCTGACCATGAGAAACAAGATTCTCTGGTCTAATGAAACCAAGATTGAAGTCTTTGTTCTGAATGCCAAGCATCACTTCTGGAGGAAACCAGGCACCGCTCATAACCTGGCCAATACCATCCCTACGGTGAAGCATGGTGGTGGCAGCATCAGGATTGGAGGGAAAGATGAACGGAGCAAAGTACAAAGAGATCCTTGATGAAAACCTGCTCCAGAGCACTCAGGACCTCAGACTGGGGAGAAGGTTCACCTTCCAACAGGACAATGACCCTAAGCACACAGCCAAGACAACGCAGGAGTGGCTTCGGGGCAAGTCTCAATGTCCTTGAGTGGCCCAGCCAGAGCCCAGACTTGAACCCGATCGAACATCTCTGGAGAGACCTGAAAATAGCTGTGCTGCGACGCTCCCCATCCAACCTGACAGAGCTTGAGAGGATCTGCAGAGAAGAATGGGAGAAACTCCCCAAATACAGTTGTGACAAGCTTGTAGCGTCATACCCAAGAAGACTTGAGGCTGTAATGGCTGCCAAAGGTGCTTCAACAAAGTACTGTAAAGGGTCTGAATACTTACAGTATGTAAATGTGATATTTCAGTGTTTTGGAAAAGTCAAGGGGTCTGATTACTTTACGAATGCACTATACTTCCAGTTGATTTGGGCATCCAATGTATGGGACATTGCAACTCAGATGCTAGTCAGCAGGGGCGGACTGGGACCAGAATGGCATTTCTTTTTCTTTGAGGTCCCGACACCGCCCTGTTTTTTTTAGTTGAGGCCCCCATTTATTAGTCAGATAATGATTATAGGCCCATTAGGCTAAAAATGGGCCAGTCCGCCCCTGCTAGTCAGCCTGCAAAGTTAACACTTCTAAGATAAGACTAAACTAGAATTTGTGGGCTTGCTTCAGGTGAATACAAATATTTGTAGCCTACCATTGCCATTTGATCTTTGATATATTAAATTAGTGAATTATTTCAAAAGGCATAAAACGTGTTTGCTTTTAATGTTGCAATGTTATACATCAAGGGTGGTCAACCATCCTCCAGGAAAGCTAATGGGTGTGCAGGCTTTTATTCCAGTCCCCCTCTAACAAACTACATTCTAGAAATTAGCTGCTCAACCAGACCTTGATAAACTTGCTCTGATGTGTTTGAGCACTCCCAGTAGGGTTGACCATGTGTTTTATTCAGTTGCCTAACAGGTATTCTACTTTGGGGGGGTGTTAAGTGCCTTGCACAACAACAGGAGATGGTACATGGGATCAGAGAGCATCCTCCCAGTGTCAATACCACAGTACGCTTAATTTTTTATACGTACAGAGAGACGCCGCTAATGGTTGGTCATGGAAGTTTGGGAGAAGTCATGGAAAAGTCATGAAATTCCATCTGTCAAAATGTGTATGAATCCTGATAGAAGCAACACTCCAGCATGTCACGCCTGTATGGAAGGACATCATATATGCACTGCTGTTAGTTTGAGAATATAAAATAACATCTATTAAATGTAAATGGGTCCAACGGAACATTATTTGTGATCACGGATGCTTATGAAACTAGTGTTTTTTTGTTGTAATTTTCAGTGATCGGGATAATGTTCTTTCAGGACAATTCGAAACAACTCAGTTGGCTAGTTCAGCTATCTGTCAAGCAATGGACGGATTGTAACTTGATCCTACTACTACGATTGGATATAGGGAGGCTGTAACTCCGATCCCTTTCACATCTCTCTCCATCGCTCACATCACTTGGTGATGTTTACTGCCACTATGAGCACTAGCTCAATTGCGATGACATAGTATCGAACCAAGAGAGCGAGTGTAGGAAAAAAGCTGCAATGACGATGCACGTTCTGTCTGAATGACTCATCTGTCCGTAGTTTGAGAAGTGAGAACGCACACGCTCGCTGATCTACAGCTTCCTTGGTCCATAAACATGCAAGAAGATTCTTGGGTAGCTAAACCTATTGCCAACCTTTTTTTATTTAGGTATTACAATCATTTAATCCGACATCAACTGTCAATTTATGGATACGATTGCAGCTAGTCAGATCAGCACACCAGTAAATGGCTAACGTTAGACCCCAAGTCAGATTGCTCGTTGCCGAAAATGGTGCATGTTCATAATGATAACCAGCTAACGTTAGCAAGCTGCTTTGGCTATTGTCTCCTATCTGATATCTTAGCACCATGTTTATCTAGCCAGCTAGCTAGCATAGTAGCTAAGGTGTTCCTAATATTTTGTACACTCAGTGTATATTGTAATATTAGCTGAATAGGAGCAACACTTGAATATGTTGGACTCACTCATTGCTATTCTGTAACTACGGCCTCCTCTTGTCCCAGGTGCTGTTGGCAGCAGCGGTGTGCACCAAGGCGGGCAAGGCCATCGTGTCGCGGCAGTTTGTGGAGATGACCCGGACGCGCGTGGAGGGCCTGCTGGCCGCCTTCCCCAAGCTGATGAACACGGGCAAGCAGCACACGTTTGTGGAGACTGAGAGCGTGCGCTATGTGTACCAGCCCCTGGAGAAGCTCTACATGGTGCTCGTCACCACTAAGAACAGCAACATCCTAGAGGACCTGGAGACACTACGTCTCTTCTCACGTGTGGTACGACACGAGGGGACCCAAAAAAATCTCCACATACCCTCACAGATGCCCTGCTCACACACACATACCCTCACAAATATCCTTAGTCACCCACCCACAGACTCACACGGTCTCACCCACACATACTTCTAGGAGCGGCAGGGGACACCCATTATGTAAACAGTTTGTTAAGCGTAGCTCAAACAGTGTTTTTAAGTTGAAAGTAGCGTGAACCATATTTTTCAGTTTGGCAGAGCCTAAACAATGTGTGCCACTGAGTAAAAGTATCAGTGGGGATAATTTAGGTGAAGAATAGAGCATTGATGACTAAGTGACCAAATCTATTACTCCTTTAGATCCCAGAGTACTGTCGGGTGCTGGAGGAAGGGGAGATCTCAGACCACTGTTTCGACCTGATCTTTGCCTTTGATGAGATCGTGGCGCTGGGCTACAGGGAGAACGTCAACCTGGCCCAGATCAGAACATTCACTGAGATGGACTCTCACGAGGAGAAGGTGTTCCGCGCCGTCCGAGAGGTGAAAGGAGAGCAGCAGCAGAACTAATGAACAGATTGCCATTACATTATTACTGAGTCTAACAGCAGTCTGAATGAAGGGGAGCAGCAGAACTGAACAGCATTACATTATTATTGTAATATAGCTGAATTACTAAATCCAACACTAGTCTGAAAGAAAGGGTTTTTGGTTTTCCTTTGTTTTCTCGCCATCTCAGACCCAGGAGCGAGAGGCTAAGGCAGAGATGAGGAGAAAGGCTAAGGAGCTGCAGCAGGCCAGGCGGGACGCGGACCGCTCAGGGAAGAAGTCTCCAGGGTTCTCCGGAGGGTTCGGCAGCACAGGCAGCATGTCCAGCAGCAGCAACGCTACCATCATCACAGACACCCTCATGGAGCCAGAGAAACCCAAGGCCTCACCTGTCCCTGCTAGGTACTACCCTCGGTAGATTAGGGTTTTGAGATGTTTTGATTGTTGTGGTGAATGTATCCTGTGTTGTATGTGTGAGATGTATTTATTAGTATATTTGTTGGTTGTTTAGGCTCAATGGAATTTGTCAAACTTGTTTTGTCAGAATGTATTTTTAATACTGCAGAAAGTTAGGCCTATGCCTCATGAGTTATGTATTCATCCACAGGGCTAGTGGTCCCAGTAAGGCCCTGAAGCTGAGTGCCAGAGGGAAGGAGGTAGATGACTTTGTGGACAAGCTCAAGTCCGAGGGACAAGTCATCATGCCCAGCTCAGGGAAGAGGCCCTCCGAGGCATCCAAAGCCCTGCCTCCACCAGTTAACACAGAGAGGTGGGTTTACCAGGTTCTATATTATATCCCACTGATTACAGGCAGCGTGTTTGAGGAATCAGTTTGCGCAAGGCGAGGCGCAGAATCGCTAATCTTGATCCCATAATGAGGAGTTATTTGGGATGCAAAGTGATTGTAGATCAGTGATTCTGCACAGTCCCGACTGCAATGTAGTTAGACTCAAACACCTGCAGGTTAATATGTCCAACTGTCTCTAACCTCTGCCCTCTGGTTCCCAGTGTGCACCTGCGTTGTGAGGAGAAAATCAGCCTGACCTGTGGGAGAGACGGAGGGCTACAGAACCTGGAGGTCCTGGGCATGATCACCCTCCGAGTGGCCGATGACAAGAACGGACGCATTCGCCTCACCATCAACAACGGAGATAAAAAGGGAGTCCAGCTGCAGGTAGGTTCCAAACAAATACATAATTGGTTCCAAAGGGGGAAAGGTTCACCACATCACCACGACAGTTATACATGTCAAGGCATTCATGGATTTGGGCTGTATAAATCAAGGTTAAAAATGGCCGCAGTTAGTTGTATTTGCTTTCGGTGCAGCATGAGCACGGTTCCACGTTTTATGCCATGGGAACTTTAACAATGTGTTTTATCGTTTTTCTCCCTCCCTGCTCTGTCCAGATCCACCCCAACGTGGATAAGAAGATGTTCACCACAGACTCCGTGCTGGGCCTGAAGAACCCAGACAAGTCCTTCCCTCTGAACAATGACGTGGGCGTGCTCAAGTGGAGGCTACAGACCACAGATGACACCCTCATACCACTAACGAGTCAGTAGACTTTACTAGAGTATTACGTGTTTTTATACTAGTGTATTTCCTCAGTGTTTCTCTCTCTGGAGAGCTGGAATACAATGTTCCAAGCATTCCAACTATAGTGTTCCAAGCATTCTAATAGGTTGTTATTAATAAAACGTCACAAGGTGCAGAGTGTTCGATTTGCCTGCTGGGGGGCAAGGAGAACCCCAGCTCTGCTAAAACCATGCTGTTTTCAAGGGATTGTTAAATAAATGTTAACTATTTGGTTGTAATATCATCACCTCTTGAAGAGCATAGTCACAACTACAGATTTCTGATTATTCCATGCAAAACAATTGCGCACAATTAGCTCTATCAGAGTTATACAGCAAGTAACTGCATGCTTTTCGTGAGCAGTAAACATCAATGAATCATGTAATTTCAGATACGTGAGGGTAGCCTCATGACATCTCTCCACCATTAATTGGATATTTGAGTGATAAAAAACTATACCTGTCAAGTATGAGTGGTTTATGTAAATGTCCCATCCTTTATGGGCTCTGCCTGTCAAGCAGCAGAAGGGAGCATTTGCCGACGTACTGTTAGCTGATGATGTGTAAGCTACCGGTAGAAAGGGAGGACTTGCCGAAGTAAAGCTCTTTCCAAAAGCCTAATCTCTGATGAAGCAAGCTGACACGTTGTTTGCTTAGCTAGCGAGCTAACTACATGCTAAATGGATAGGCTACCCTCACGTACCTTAAAATACACGATCAATTGATGTTTGCTGATCATGAAAAGCATGCAGTTCTTGCTGTATAACTCTGATGATAGAGCTAAATGTATAATAATCGGAAATGTGTAGTTCTGACTATGCTCTTCAAGAAGTGGCATGTTTTAAAGTGAAACTGACAGCGTTTTAACTACTTTCCAGATATGAAACAAACAGACACTCATAATATTAGTCAAATATCAAATTCCCAGTTTATGCTTCAAAACCAACTTTAAAAGAGGTTTCAAAAATAGGTTCTATTTGACTCAAAATTCCATGACGTACAGTAAGGCATTGTTGGTAGAATAGATGGATGCCGTTCAATACATAATTAATACAATTCACCAATACATTTCTTGGTAGTCAAAAAAATATTGCTATCAGGTTGTAAATCACAGCTGGCCTGATACATTGTTTGCTGCCGCCACCCTATCGGGATGCACTGTTTCAATGACTCAATTTGAACAGAAACGGACAACTGTAACTAAGACTGGGAATGTCAATACAATCAAACTAGTAAGGGCAATGATCACAAGTCAATCATAACCTGACTAATAGGCTAGCGCACGTGTCAAACACAAGGCCTGCGGGCCAAATGGTACACTCAAACGAGTATAAATGAGTCAACAGTTGAGTCATCTACTTCATGACATTATAGCCTGATGGGCTTGCATCGGGGAATTCAATTGCGCTGCTGTCCTGTGTTGCGTTTACAGCGCGCAGCGGAGGGAAAGTGTACCACATGCCACAGTACTAGCTAGTCTACTGAAATGTTGCAGTCTGGCTTCGGTTTTTAAAGCTTGACAAAAAAAATAAGATTATTTATATTTTTTGGTTAAATATGTTAAAATGCTATATACAGCATCCTATGTACCAGTCAAGTTTGGACACACCTACTCATTCAAGGGTTTTTCTTTATTTTTACTATTTTCTACATTGTAGAATAATAGTGAAGACATCTAAACTATGAAATGACACATGGAATCATGTAGTAACCAAAAAAGTGTTAAAACAAATCAAAAATATATTTTAGATTTAAGATTCTTCAAATAGCCACCCTTTGCTTTGACAGCTTTGCACACTCTTGGCATTCTCTCAACCAGCTTCATGAGGAATGCTTTTCCAACAGTCTTTGTTCGGTTTTATTTACTGCAGTGTCTATTAATTGTCCAAATGAACAGCTGCTTTCCCACTCTATATTGCTATAGAATTTTCCAAAATGCCTTACTATATGTAATTCCCAAACATTCTATGAATTTATGAAAATGTGAAAATGACAATTTCTAAGTGCTTGCTTGTCAGAAAATGTAAAAAAATAAAATAAAGTGACATCTTCCTGGGGGTGTATATGGACAGATTTGAATAAGATTTCATGTTGCAAAAAATACTGTCAGTTCCACTTTAAGCATTCTAACTGTTGTGTTCTTCTACTTCTCCCCAGTAAACTGCTGGCCCTCTGAGAGTGCCACTGGCTGTGATGTCAACATAGAGTATGAGCTTCAGGAAGAAGCACTTGAACTGAATGATGTAGTCATCTCTATTCCCATCCCGTAAGTAAACCACTCTGAAGCACCTCAGATCCCATTTCTCATTTTATCCTTTCCTTTCTATACAATGGATTCCATATTAATTTCTAATACTATGGTCTTAGACACTGTTGCAGTCTGTCATCTGAGTTTAATTTCATATCTGTCTATCTGTCCCTGCAGGTCAGGTGTGGGTGCGCCTGTGATTGGTGACCTGGACGGAGAGTATCGCCATGACAGCCGGCGGAATGTTCTTGAGTGGTGTTTACCCGTGGTGGACTTCAACAACAAGACAGGAAGTCTGGAGTTCAGCATGGCAGGCCAGCCCAATGATTTCTTCCCTGTCAACGTCTCCTTCGTCTCCAAAGGAAACTACTGCGACATAACTGTCAGTCTTATTTATTTATATTATGATTCACTTTTATTTCACCAGGCGAGTCAGTTAAAAACAAATTCTTGTTTACAATGACGGCCTGTAAGTCTCTACACGCTCTGACTGGCTTTAGCAGTTTGTGAGACCATGTAGATGTACATCTATTGTATTAACCTAATATTTCCATTGTGACGGTGTATAATGACTCCTGTTACCCCTCTAGGTGGCCAAAGTGTCCCAGGTAGATGGAGAGGTTCCAGTGAGGTTCTCCTCAGAGACATCGTTCCTGGTCGACAAGTATGAAATACTGTAATATATTCACATACAGTACTACCAACCAACACCACGATGACAAGATCGGTGGATTGACATATGAAAAAACGAAACAAAATGAAAGTGAGAAGTGGACTTGAAACCCTTTTCAAAAAGAAAAACCCTTCGCACCATGGCTTGGCTTGCCAGCATTTGGTGTCTTTGTACCTTTTTACCAGAAATCTATCAACTGATCGACCTATAGCTGTATGTAAAAAGAACCGCTCAATGCACCTGCAAGATGGAATGGTAAAGTCAAACGGGACAAGGTTGGGTAATTGTATCAGGGTTAGGTTGGGTGGACCTGGGGGGTGATGACATCTGGGGTGGGCTGTGTGAATGACACTCATTGGTCCAGTATGTATCAAATCCTTTGACAGACAGAATCTGTGAACTATCGGCTAATAGTTTTACAGATAAGTCGTAATCATGTACAGAAATACACTCTTGATACACATACTCCAATACAAACAGGCTTGCGGTCCATAGTATAACACTACAACCACTCTTTGCTTTAGCCAGAAGAACCACACATTGTGATTGGTACTGAACTGACCTAAATATTAGCTAAAATGATTGAGGTTACATGTTTTATAGTTTAGCTTCGCTCGCATTTGAAAGACCTCGTTATTTAAGAATTTATTTTTTATGACACTGCTCTGTCTACAGGCTAGTTAATATATGATGTATAATGGCATATTTGTTTGTGATATGCTATCAAATCAAATGCCTGGAGTAGTTCAATGCTGAAAAAAGTTGGTTTTGTACCATACCAGTACAACTCAAGCACTGTAGTTGTTTGCATTTTTTGCAATGGAGGGAGCTCATTCAAAGAAAAAGTCCTGTCTGAGATTTGGACTGTTATAATAAATCTGTTTATCAAATGGAAATTATCAATCCGAGAACCATAACCCTCTAACGCTCCAAACATCAAACCTTTATATGCCATTTATCAGATGCTTTTATCTTAATCAATTTACAGTACAGTGAGTACATACATAGTATAACGTACGTAACCCCAACGGGAATCGAACCCACGACCCATGCTCTTACTAACTGTGCCACAGGAGAACCCTGTCCATCACCACCACCCACAGTCCAACCGCCAACCAGCCCTGTTGCAACAAGCCCCCATGGTTATGTATGAATGAATGTCAGGGCTCTTCTCTTGTTTCAGAGTGTGTCTATATAAATGGCCATATTCACCTTGACTGTGCTAATGATATACAATTGAGAGAGGGAAAAGTTAAATACTATTTGTATTGTTGTTGGATTTTTTTTCTTCGTTATTCTGAATTGTGTGTGATTCAGATTGTTGGTCGATGGGGAGATTGGAGGTAAATAAGTGAATCAGACTTTTGTAACCCTATAGAATAATGATATGGGTAATTAACATTCCAATGTAAACATAAAAAAGATTAAAGTGTATTATAAACCCTGAAGATGATCCTATAATGAAATATTTTCAGAATGAATGATGTGCTTTACCAAGGTCAGTTGTGTCATCATTTCTATAAGCAGTCTTGACTAGTGACGGCATGCAAAACATGGTTTCCACAATCGAAGTATGTTTGAGTACTGATAGATGTGGTACTATGTTCTGTGCTTACTAGAGTAGTGACAGCGTGTGAAAAAAGGTTTTACATTATTTGATATGGCATGGATGTACAGGTCACAGGTGGAATACAAGACCAGAGTTTAACATAATCTGTTGGTTTGATCCAAATGTCTGATGTTCTGATTTCTTCCATGCACTCAATGCTTCCAATAATCCCAGTCATGGTATGTAAGTGTTAAACCTTTTTGAGGTGAAGCTTTGAGAAAACTGTTCTGTCCCTGTCTACTATTCAGTAGGGTAACACTAGCAGAACGCTGCACAAAACAAACAGAAAAGTATTTGTATTGGGCAAGTTCCGGTAGTACCTCCCGGTTTCAATCCATTTCTAAATGTTTTCTCCCTACTGAACAGGTGGTCCCATGAGCTCAACCCACCTCCATAGAGGATATTCGGGCCATGTCACTAGAGCAACTGGATGATCCTTCAACAAGTTCTGATTGAATCTGGGGGGGAAAAAACATTATTTTGCTTTTATTCCATCCTTTAATGTCATAAGAACATTTTATAAAGGGATTTCAGTGGCAGAGAATGCATGTTGGAATTATCTGTTTTTTACTGCTCTGTACTTGAGGGTGGAGTGAGAGAGTGTGTGTGTGTGTGGGGAGGAGAGAAAGTAAGGGATTAATGATTCAGCTTCCCTGACCCGCTTTCGTAGCGTGTGTGATGGAGACATAAGATCAGGAATATGTCAGTCAGGAGGATTGGAGGGTGGTTGAGTTTAATGCATAAAGCTAAATCATAAAGGAGGATATTACAACTGTAATGAGAGAAAGGCAGACGTATTATAGCTAGGGAATGTTTGCCATGCGCCACACACACACTAATGCATGGAATTAGTGTCTGGAGGAGGGTAGAGAGGCAGCAACTTCCTTATTTGGGGTAGAGTGCGTGGGACGAGAGAGCGGGTGTGTCGCAGTTTGGAAATGAATGGACGTACAGTTCAGTGCTGTTTGGTGTGGGACGGACAGTGTCTCAGAGAGAGAGGTAGCCACAACCTTAGAGGGCTCTCCTGGAACAAAGTGTTATCTGTTATTAGTTCTGAGGAAGAAGCTGTTTCTTTTGGACTATTGCCTTCTTCTTCTGTAGTTCTTATTGTGGCTGGGGTGTGATAGTCCTGGAGTGAACCTGCATACATGTAAGGAAAACTAAAGGGGAGACACCTGGGGATGTATTGTGATTCTCAGTGGGATGGTGGCACACAGACAGGGATGATGAGTATCCCAGGATACTGCAGTGACAGAGGGGAGGCTTTCTCCTCACACCCAGCACCCAGACTAATGTTCAAGAGGGTCAGATTCAAGGTAAGTTATTCGTTTTTATCTGGCAACTGGTAACGTATGCAATGCCTATGATGTTTTTTATGTAACTGATCACACAAACATTGTGTTTTATTGGGTATAAACAGTAAAATATATGTTTAATTTAGATGTGCTAGATACACTGATGTGCAGATGTATCTACTAGTAGGCATACTTTAAAAAAATTAAAAGCACATTGAGAATTTCTTCCTGATATTTTTATTAATTTATCTTAGGTTTATTCCAACATCTTGGTACATATGCAGAAACATAGTGTCATTAGACAGTATTCCACATTTTGTTGTGTTACAGACTGAATTTAAAATGGATTAAATTGAGATTTTCTTGTCACCGGCCTACACATAATACCCCATAATGTCAAAATGGAATTATATATTTTTTACATTTTTACAAATTAATAAAAAAAATGAAAGCTCAAATGTGTTGTGTCAGTAAGTATTCAACCCCTTTGTTATGGCAAGCCTAAATAAGTTCAGGACTAAAAATGTGCTTCACAAGTCACATAAGTTGCATGGACTCTGTGTGCAATAATAGTGTTTAACGTGATTTTTGAATGACTACCTAATCTTTGTACCCCAAACATACAATTATCTGTAAGGTCCCTCAGTCGAACAGTACATTTCAAACAGATTCGTCCACAAAGACCAGGGAGGTTTTCCAATGCCTCGCAAAGAAGGGCACCTATTGGTAGATGGGTAAAAATAAATAAGCAGACATTGAATGTCCCTTTGAGCATGGTGAAGTTATTCATTACACTTTGGATGGTGTATCAATACACCAAGTCACTACAAAGATAGAGGCGTCCTTCCTAACTCAGTTGCCGGAGAGGATGGAAACCGCTCAGGGATTTCACCACGAGGCCAATGGTGACTTTAAAACAGTTACAGAGTTTAATGGCTGTGATAGGAGAAAACTGAGGATGGATTAACAACATTTTAGTTACTCCACAATACTAACCTAATTGACAGAGTGAAAAGAAGGAAGCCTGTACAGAATATAAATATTCCAAAACATGCATCCTGTTTACAGCAAGGCACTAAAGTAATACTGCAAAAAACATGTGGTAAAGCAATTACTTTTTGTCCTGAATATAAAGTGTTATGTTTGAGGCAAATCCAATACAACACATTACTGAGTACCACTCTCCATATTTTCAAGCATAGTGATGGCTGCATTATGTTATGGGTATGCTTGTAATCGTTAAGGACTGGGGAGTTTTTCAGGATAAAAAAGAAACAGAATGGAGCTAAGCACAGGCAAAATCCTATAGGAAAACCTGGTTCAGTGTGCTTTCCACCAGACACTGGGAAATGAATTCACCTTTCAGCAGGGCAATAACCTAAAACACAAGGCCTTAATATACACTGGAGTTGCTTAACAAGAAGACAGTAAATGTTCCTGAGTGGCCGAGTTACAGTTTTGAATTAAATCTACTTGAAAATCTATGGCAAGACCTGAAGATTGTTGTCTAGCAATGATAAACAACCAATTTGACAGAGCTTGAAGAACTTTGAAAAGAAAATGGGCAAATGTTGCACAATCCAGGTGTGTTAATCACTTAGAGATGTACCCAGAAAGACTCACAGCTGTAATTGCTGCCAAAAGTGTTTCTACAAAGTATTGACTCAGGGGTGTGAGTACTTATGTAAACAATATACACTGCTCAAAAAAATAAAGGGAACACTAAAATAACACATCCTAGATCTGAATGAATGAAATAATCTTATTAAATACTTTTTTCTTTACATAGTTGAATGTGCTGACAACAAAATCACACAAAAATTATCAATGGAAATCAAATTTATCAACCCATGGAGGTCTGGATTTGGAGTCACCCTCAAAATTAAAGTGGAAAACCACACTACAGGCTGATCCAACTTTGATGTAATGTCCTTAAAACAACACAAAATGAGGCTCAGTAGTGTGTGTGGCCTCCACGTGCCTGTATGACCTCCCTACAACGCCTGGGCATGCTCCTGATGAGGTAGCGGATGGTCTCCTGAGGGATCTCCTCCCAGACCTGGACTAAAGCATCCGCCAACTCCTGGACAGTCTGTGGTGCAACGTGGCGTTGGTGGATGGAGCGAGACATGATGTCCCAGATGTGCTCAATTGGATTCAGGTCTGGGGAACGGGCGGGCCAGTCCATAGCATCAATGCCTTCCTCTTGCAGGAACTGCTGACACACTCCAGCCACATGAGGTCTAGCATTGTCTTGCATTAGGAGGAACCCAGGGCCAACCGCACCAGCATATGGTCTCACAAGGGGTCTGAGGATCTCATCTCGGTACCTAATGGCAGTCAGGCTACCTCTGGCGAGCACATGGAGGGCTGTGCGGCCCCCCAAAGAAATGCCACCCCACACCATGACTGACCCACTGCCAAACCGGTCATGCTGGAGGATGTTGCAGGCAGCAGAACGTTCTCCACGGCGTCTCCAGACTCTGTCACATGTGCTCAGTGTGAACCTGCTTTCATCTGTGAAGAGCACAGGGCGCCAGTGGCGAATTTGCCAATCTTGGTGTTCTCTGGCAAATGCCAAACGTCCTGCACAGTGTTGGACTGTAAGCACAACCCCCACCTGTGGACGTCGGGCCCTCATACCACCCTCATGGAGTCTGTTTCTGACCGTTTGAGCAGACACATGCACATTTGTGGCCTGCTGGAGGTCATTTTGCAGGGCTCTGGCAGTGCTCCTCCTGCTCCTCCTTGCACAAAGGCGGAGGTAGCAGTCCTGCTGCTGGGTTGTTGCCCTCCTACGGCCTCCTCCACGTCTCCTGATGTACTGGCCTGTCTCCTGGTAGCGCCTCCATGCTCTGGACACTACGCTGACAGACACAGCAAACCTTCTTGCCACAGCTCGCATTGATGTGCCATCCTGGATGAGCTGCACTACCTGAGCCACTTGTGTGGGTTGTAGACTCCGTCTCATGCTACCACTAGAGTGAAAGCACCGCCAGCATTCAAAAGTGACCAAAACATCAGCCAGGAAGCATATGAACTGAGAAGTGGTCTGTGGTCACCACCTGCAAAACCAGTCCTTTATTGGGGGTGTCTTGCTAATTGCCTATAATTTCCACCTGTTGTCTATTCCATTTGCACAACAGCATGTGAAATGTATTGTCAGTGTTGCTTCCTAAGTGGACAGTTTGATTTCACAGAAGTGTGATTGACTTGGAGTTACATTGTGTTGTTTAAGTGTTCCCTTTATTTTTTTGAGCAGTGTATTTCTGTATTTCATTTTCAAACATTTCTAAAAACATGTTTTGACTTTGTCATTATGGGGTATTGTGTGTAGATGGGTGAGAAAAAAACTATTTAATCAATTTGGAATTCAGGCTGTAAAACAACAAAATGTGCAATAAGTGAAAATGCAGTGTCATACAATAGAAAACACAAGTAAAAAGATATGATCAGCCTAACTTTATGGAAAGTGCATCATCAGTAAATCACAAGTCATAAACAATGAATTAGCATACCACAAAATCAATAAATATGCATATCAAATGTATTAGGTGATAGAGAGTGTAATTTGCATAGTTTGAGAGCCCTAGCCAGAAAGACCTCTGGTGTAGTGCGGCTTGTTGCAATAGAAGATGATTGCCTTGAACTCCTCAGATCATACTGTCTCTGTGTAAGGGTTGGAAACTTGTGCAGTGGGACTTGTGTGGTCTGCTCTACAGAGATGGGAGTGAGTTGTAGGGAGTGCCAATGATGCGGCAGAAGAACTTGAAGTTCTGCTACAAACGTCATTGTCTCAGTCTCTTGGTCTTCATTCGTAATGATTAAGAGTTGCATTATAAGATACAGTCTGTTCAGCATCAGCTGTGTCCCCTCCATAACAGGTCTTTGTCATCATTGCCTTCACTGCCCTGTACGGTGTACTCTCCAGCATGTACTTTCCAGTCCTCTCAGCTCAGGTATGCACGATGCCTTTCTTAGAAACCTTAGCCGGCCATAAGGAATGAATGAGTATACAGGGGAGATATTTTTCCTGACACGGATGTGACGTTCTTCTCTTGAGCCAGCGAAGTCCATTAAGTTCAAGAGGTCCATAAAGAGCCCATTTATATGGTATTTACTTCCCCCTTCACTGGCTCTGGGTTCATCCCTCATTCCCCCTAGTCTACATAACAGACAGGGAAGAGAAATAAGCATACAATATATAAGGTATAGCTACAGAATGGTTCAGCAACGGGGAGTATATATTTAGAGCAGTTTGGATATTAGGGTGCGTTTACACAGGCAGCCCAATTCGGATCTTTTGCTACTACATGGTCTTTTGACCAATTAGATCAGATCTTTTGCCAATAATTGGACAATAGATCAGAATTGGGCTGCCTGTGTAAATGCAGCTTTAGTGAACTTTAACCTGTTCTCAGTTTGAAGCCGGATTGGCAGAGGGACTGCACTTCATTGTCTTAGCCGCAAGGGGGCACTAGTATAACATTTATCCCAGCATACCCTAGCTCCTGTATGTCGTTCTGAAGTCCATCAAGAAACCAGTCAGACCATCAGATGTCAGTCACACAAATATTGTGATGCATTGATGGTTTTTATCAGTCCTATGCTTTAAAATTGATGAATGAATGAGTGTGCTCCTTCAGTCAATGAACAGTGGTGCCAAGGGCAACATCTTTGATAAATCTTTGTCTGTTGGTTCCCACCGGTCATATGCTGTTGGTTAAATCCACTCCTCTGTGGATGGACTGGACCCCCTCCCTCCCTCCCCCCTTCCCTTGTACCCCTTTCCTACCCAATGTAGTGCCAATTAGCCCTCTGTGAATTGCTGGAAAATTCCAATCACCTTAGAACAGCTCCCCCCTCCATTAGCCTGCCTCTCTTTCGTGTTCTTTAATGAGAGCTTTCATCTAATTCTTCCCTGTGGCCGCACACTGGAAGTTAGGGAGCTGAACTTCGACTGCATGGGAAAGGAGGTAATGGGCTTCCTGCTCTTATAATACAATATAACTTTATTGTCCATTTGTGACCTTACTCCATCCATTAAGACTCAGGGGGAGACTGCAGTGTTTCCTGGGAAATTTAGTATTATGATGTGTGGCTAGTTATGGTGATCGTTTTGGTATCAGACAATGGAGTTTCCTATGGTGCATTTTGAGACACTTTCTCCCATTCCTTGTTTTGGGTTGATAACCGGTGGGCTATGTATCCATTTATGATGCAGGGTGTTGTGCTGGGTATTGCAGTAGTGACTACATATTGTTAGAACTCCTAGCTACTAGAATAACTGCTGCTGTCTACAGCTTGTTCACATAGACTATTCACATCACTTCAAAAACACTTCAGACTACATGCTGGGACTCTTGCTGTAACTCATCCAAAGTTTAACTTCTCTCATGTCTGTCTGGGTTATAAACCACATGGGTATTGAGTGTTGATTGTCAGCTACATTTCCCTGCCACCAATAACAAGAATTATCTGTAATTAATTGCTGTCTGTGAGTGGAAGATGTTTATTTATTTACAATTCACCCCCAGATTTAGTAACGTAGTATACCCCACGCACATTAAAGACAAAGGCGGGCGGAAAGGCCCATAACCCAGTAGGAGGGGTAGAGGGTGGGGATGTTTGCGTGTGCGTTGGGGTGTTTTATTTGTGGCAAAACCAGCATGACGCACCAAAGAACTGAACCAAACCCAGGACAGCAGGAACCAATTACGACGTCCTAGACAACGTGTCCAAGAGAAACAGCAGTCTGCAATTTCCATCTCTGAGGGAAAAATGTGAAAATATCCACTGGCTAGGTTAACTATTGTTTCCATACTGGCGTTCTCTCCAATGCTGTCTAAATTTAAGAGCACACCGTTTCTCATTCACATATGTCACAAAGTGATTTTATTAACCTTTCCATCATTGTTTTCGTACTCTTTCGGGGTTATTCTGGTTGTGTAGTGGTTATGGTTTAGCCTCAGGATAGCAAACCAGTAATGTAAGCTCGCGGGATCAGGTGGCTCGCGAGGCTAGTTATGGTTGGTGCTTTTGTAAATTATGTTTCCTTTCCCGATATTACCATATACCTTCATTCCTAAATTGGAGAACCTGTCGAACATCTCAAATTAACCCTGATTATAACAAACAAGAGGTGCACATTGCTGTATTGTTTTAGTCATTGGGAGAAACCCATGACTATATGACTCTCAAACCCTATGATGGCACAAATGAAACTGTCTTATCTGAGTGTGTCAGTGTGTTGTCTCATCCTCAGTTAAATGTCTCTCTCTCTCTCTGGTCCAGGGGTCCGAACAAGTGGGCTGACGCTCAGCTACAGAATAAATGACAGCCTTGTGTAATCTGAGAGAGAGAGAGAGAGAGAGAGAGAGAGAGAGAGAGAGAGAGAGAGAGAGAGAGAGAGAGAGAGAGAGAGAGAGAGAGAGAGAGAGAGAGAGAGAGAGAGAGAGAGAGAGAGAGAGAGAGAGAGAGAGAGAGAGAGAGAGAGAGAGAGAGAGAGAGAGAGAGAGAGAGAGAGAGAGAGAGAGAGAGAGAGAGAGAGAGAGAGAGAGAGAGAGAGAGAGAGAGAGAGAGAGAGAGAGAGAGAGAGAGAGAGAGCGCAAATGGTAAAAAAAAGAAAAGATGGACAGGGAGGGAAAGAGAGAGAGTGGGTGTAAGAAAAGGGAGGGAGAGAGAGAGGGTGGGAGCAGAGAGAGAGATATGTAAAGAGGCTGGCTGTCTCTTTCCCATCCTCCGTCTCTGTCAGTCTGTACAATGTGTTTGCCTTAATCGCTAACCACGTTAAGAATGTGTGAACTAAAGTGAAGACTTCACTGGAGAGACAGCATACCAAAAACATCCTCAGGATACATCTCCCTAAGGATATCACCAGCTAGGACATTTCTCTTCTCTCTCTCTCTCTCTCTCTCATGCAATATGGGAATCATGCCTTGTCTCTGAAAAGTCTTGGATTTGAATGTTTCTGTGACTAAACACTCTTCTGAGACCAGGTAATTCTATTTTTATTCTATTTGCTGTGTTTGTGTATGAAGGTGTTAAATGTACACTGAATGTACAGAACATTAGGAACACCTTCCTAATATTGAGTTGCACCCCCTTTTGCCCTCAGAACAGCCTCAATTCGTCAGGGCATGGTGTTGAAAGCATTCCACAGGGATGCTGGCCCATGTTGACTCCAATGTTTCCCACAGTTGTGTCAAGTTCTCTGGATGTCCTTTGGGTGGTGGACCATTCTTGATAGTCAAGGGAAACTGTTGAGCGTGAAAAACCCAGCAGCGTTGCAGTTCTTGACACACTCAAACCGGTGCGCCTGGCACCTACTACCACACTTACATATTTTGTCTTGCCCATTCATCCTCTGAATGGAACACACACAATCCATATCTCAATTGTCTCAAGGCTTAAAAATCCTTCTTTAACCTGTCTCCTCCCCTTCAGCTGCACTGATTGAAGTGGATTTAACAGTTGATATCAATAAGATATCATAGCTTTCACCTGGTCAGTCTATGTCATGGAAAGTTTTGTACACTCAGTGTATATGTGACACACAGTGCAACCTGCCTTTCAGTGCTTGTAAATATCAGAAGGGTATTTTTCCCATTGGGTTGCTGTCCTACAGCAGAATGAGTTTTTGAAAGACTGCACACTGCATTTCATTTCTCTCAGAGTGAGATTGCGGAAAAATATAAATTCAGAGAGGGAAAGTTTTAGGGGAAAATATGGAAATGGAAAACCTTAGGGGAGAAATGTCATATTTACTCATCACTGGAAACAAGTAGTAGCCTATCCATGACCATGCATACTTTTGGTCACAGTCACACATAGGATATAAATGGAGATACTAGACAGCACACCATGCTAATATTGCAGTGTGTAATGCAGAGGCAGCAGAGCTGGGATAGAGGGGTGGCTTTGTCTGCCCTCAAGCTGAAGGATAATGGGTCTATTGTACCAGTGTGTGTCAGGGGTCCTAGTCTCACATGGCCCACTTATTCCTGCACTGTGTGTGTGTGTGTGTGTGTGTGTGTGTGTGTGTGTGTGTGTGTGTGTGTGTGTGTGTGTGTGTGTGTGTGTGTCTGTGTCTGTCTGTCTGTCTGTCTGTCTGTCTGTCTGTCTTGACCATCACAGTAGGACTAGACCACAGAGCTCCACCAATTGAGCTCTCATATTTATAATTGTGGAAGATCGACCAGGAATGTCTGGTGGCATTGACATTTATGAAACTCTGTATGCTCAGATCAGATGTACGGTGCGATTATAGTATGAGTGCCATGTTTGTGCTAGTTAAAGTTACACACGTGCACTATAATAGCTAAGAAACACAGCTGTTGAACTCCCATGGCCGGATATTGGTGGAGGACTAGAGAGCACAGGTGTAAGCCAAAGCGATTCTGGGCCAAACCCAGCAGGTTCAGTGAATGGAGGCTTTCATGTGTGGGAGATCAGGCTGCTTCAGAGGCTCAGAGGCACTTCGGTAATTTGCTGCAGCTTTGCATTCTTGTATCAATTGTTTCTCAGACTGCAGTGGAAGATATGAGTGTGCAACGTTATCATAGTAACATGCTGAAAAATAAGTACTTGTCTTTCTGAACTGTTGTGCTCCCACTTCTTCAGTCATTGGGACAGAATGACTATTTGTGGATTAGAAGCCGTATTTATTATGAAAAAATTAAATTTGTGTTTTTTCATTTGTTCGTTTGTGTGTATGTTCATGAATTCCATCAGAGAGAAACAGAATAAGAGAAGGAGAGATGAGGGCTGGAGTCGCTGTTGGAAACATTACACCTACTCTACCCAGGTTAATGTGACGTGATGTGAGAGGGGTACGGGGATACCAGCAATTTGGTGTTGGCCTTTTCTTTATCTTTTCTTTTCCTATTCTTGTGTTGTGCTCACACCTGTGTTGAAGGCTGGTAGGTATTTATTTTCAGTGCACATTCAGGTAGAACAATTGATAATGAATCTGTTTCTCCTGGTGTGTGTGTGTGTGTGTGTGTATGTGTGTGTGTGTGTGTGTGTGTGTGTGTGTGTGCTCGTGCATGTGTGTATGAGAGACTTTGAGTAGCCACTCACTTTGCTGGTGTGCTGAGACACAGAGAGCTCTTTTGCATGCAGTAGTAGATAATTGAACTTGGGTATAAACTGGTGGAGTGTAAAGACGTCTAGCGAGTTCATAAGATGATGTTGCCTATTCAGTGATGGTACAGTGGCGTTATGATGGTGAAATTCAAAAAGACATTTTCACTCCCTTTTTCCACTTCTCACAACTTCTTGTTTATTCACTGAATAGAAACTTGCCTGGAGGCTCAGTCTGTAGCTAATTGAATTGAAGCAGCTGGATTCAGCAGCGAAGCAGGAGAACTGTGGTCATCTGAATGTGCTCCGGTTTAGGTGGAAATAACTTCTCCTCTAGTCTGTCTCCATTTAGTACTCACTGCTCACCCCTGTCTAGAAATATAACAAGGTGTGAAATCCTTATGGTAGCTGCCATGCCACACCTGTGTTGGGGTGGGAATAGAAAATACACAGAGTATACGAAACATTAAGAACACCTGCTCTTTCCATGACATAGACTGATCAGGTGAATCCAGATGAAAGCTATGATCCTTTATTGATGTCACTTGTTAAATCTACTTCTATCAGTGTAGAAGGGGAGGACACAGGTTACAGAAGGATTTTAAGTCTTGAGACAATTGAGAAATGGTGCCATTCAGAGGGTGAATGGGCAACTCAATATTAGGAAGGTGTTCCTAATGTTTGGTATACTCAGTGTACATCATATTTTTTTTATTGATTCTAAATGGTATTCTTTTCATTGTTTCTCAATGGCTATCTGAAGACAGCTGAGTTAATGTTCATGAATGTGTTCCCTGTTTATGCTTAAACCAACTACAACCGTTATCCCACCTGTGTTCCCCGGACCCCTACCTCCCAGACTCTGTGCAAGTGTGCTGGCTTAAATGCTTTAATGTGGGCTCTATTCACAGTATGCCTGAATGGATAATCATAATCTCCACAGTGAAAAGAGCTCTCACTGCCACAGGAAAGTGACTGAAACCTGTGGAGCCCTCTGAATCCATGGATAGGAACAGTGAAGTGACAACATACAGTGGGGGAAAAAAGTATTTAGTCAGCCACCAATTGTGCAAGTCCGTGTTGCCCAGCGACAGCCCCAAAACATCACTGCTCTAGAGGAGATCTACATGGAGGAATGGGCCAAAATACTAGCAACAGTGTGTGAAAACCTTGTGAAGACTTACAGAAAACATTTGACCTGTGTCATTGCCAACAAAGGGTATATAACAAAGTATTGAGAAACTTTTGTTATTGACCAAATACTTATTTTCCACCATAATTTGCAAATAAATTCATTAAAAATCCTACAATGTGATTTTCTGGATTTTTTTTCCTCAATTTGTCTGTCATAGTTGACGTGTACCTATGATGGAAATTACAGGCCTCTCTCATATTTTTAAGTGGGAGAACTTGCACAATTGGTGGCTGACTAAATATTTTTTCCCCCCACTGTAATACACAACGGAACATTTGTAACCCAAAAATGAGCAACAGTAGAATAATGTGTTCCCAGTGTTCTACCACCCCATTTCCTCCTGTCCAAGCCTTCCTTTGAACAAACACACATTCCATCATGCTCCATTGCCAGGGAGGCAACCGGCCTCCTCACACACTTGCACATAAACATGGACACACACACACACACACACACACACACACACACACACACACACACACACACAGACACACACTGGCCGAGGAGAACATGTTGTGTTGCCAGAGAAAGACTGACTCATCCTCAGTATAAGTGTAGCTTCCAGACCTGAGGCTATGAGGCGATGGTATTCAGACACGCTGGCACATGCAGCGGGTCAACCATACTGTTTCACTGAAGCAGACCTGGGTTCAAATACTATTTGAAATCTTTCAAATACTTTCAGAGTTTGCTCTAGCCTGTCTGGAGTGCCTGCAGACGGTCTGGGTTTACAGTTTTGGAACTCTTGTATTGGTCCACTAAGCCAGGCAAGCTCGATCAAGTATTTCAAATTATTTCAAAGAGTATTTGAACCCAGGTCTGAACTGAGGAGAAGTGTGGTCACGCGAGGACATGCTATCCTCTACTGATAATGTGCCCCAGACCCAGACTTTATGGTGGTGGGAAATGCTGAAATCTCAGAGACTGATCTTATACCCAACACTTTGAATTAAGATCCAGAGGTCTCCAAGGAGTCAGTAATAATAGATTGGAAGTTTTGATTGGAAACTTTGAACAATAACATACAGGGCCGGACTACCGCTTTTGGGGCCCAGCTAATTTACTGCATTTCAACTAATTTTGCCATGGTGCAGAGAGAAACATTTGCTGTTTTATAATGTTATTTTACACATTTTGTCATGAGGCTAAGAAAGTACTATTTTATAGCTCATCTCATGTTTTTGGTCACATTTTGCCATGAGGCTGGAGAACATTTTGCAGTTTTAAAGCTAATTTCCTGCTATTCTACACATTTTACCATGAGGCTGAGAGAAAATGTTGCAGTTTTAAAGCTAATTTCCTGCAATTCTACACGTTTTGCTATCATATGCTATCTGGGGTAGGGCTGTGACGATTATGGAATTTTGGGTAACGATTCATTGTCATGCAAATGAACATGGTTATTGTCATATTTGACATTTTTGTTGAAAAATGTTTTGAGATTGTAATGCATCATAATGCATCTTTGGAAATTAGCTACGACATAGCTAATCAATAAAACACAGCTTTGGTGACACCCCTGTCTCAAAAACAAATGGTTTTGAAAGCTTGGAACTTTTGGAAATGAAACCTTTCTTCCCGGCCGTTCTGCTCTTAAAATGATGACCAATTTACCCACTTCATGTAAAAATGAAAAACTGCTATTGGGTAAACTACTGTAAAACTACTTGAATATAACATTGAATCCCCCCTTCTCCTAAAATGAATGTATTAAGCCGATTATGTAGATTCTTTTTTTTCACGTTATTGTCCATAATTGTCGGTGAAATTATTTTACGATCTCCCGAGTGGCGCAGCGGTCTAAGGCACTGCATTGCAGTGCTAGAGGCATCACTAAAGATCCGGGTTTGATCCCGGGCTGTGTCGCAGCTGGCCGTGACCGGGAGACCCATGAGGCGGCACACAATCGGCCCAGCATCGTCCGGGTAAGGGGAGGGTTTGGCCGGCTGGGATGTCCTTGTCCCATCGCTCTCTAGCGACTCCTTGTGGCGGCCGGGCGCCACAAGGTCAGCAGCTATTGTGTTTCCTCCGACACATTGGTGCGGCTGGTTTCCGGGTTAAGCGAGCAGTGTGTCAAGAAGCAGTGCGGCTTGGCGGGGTCGTGTTTCAGAGGACGCATGGCTCTCGACCTTCGCCTCTCCCGAGTCCGTACAGGGGTTGCAGTGATGGGACAAGACTGTATTTACCAATTGGATATCACGAAAAAGGGGTAAAAAGTACCAAAAAAATAAAAATTTAAGCAAATAGAAAAAAAACTAAAAAATACAATAATTGTGCCAGCCCTAATCTGAGGGCCCGGGTCACATGCCCTGCATGCCCGTTCGGTAATCTGGCCCTGATAACATATTATCTTTGAATTCCTCTTTTGGGACTTTTAACTTCTTATGAATAGTTCAGCATCAAATGAACATAGTACTCCTACTACAATACTTTGGCCCATCTCTTTAATTTTTGAGCTGAACTCTCACTATTTAACATACTAGACATATCTATTAACATCCCCATAGATGTTCCTTGCAGGCTGGAGGTGGATGTTTAGTGAAATGCTTCTCGAGGTCCAGCTGGAGCATCCACTTCACCATCCCCAAGAGACCTCCACGTCCCTGGGTTGGCTCACAGGAAACAGCCCTGCTCTCTAGGCCGGATCCTGGAGGAATCCATTCCATCTGGTTACTTGGTTGTCTGCCTTTATTTGTTTATGTTTTTATTTTGTTGAATGATCCATCATCTGCTCTCCATTTGCTCCTTCACTTCTTTGGCCTTGACCATGGGAACAGACATGAGAGATCAGAGATCAATAGTGGACTCACTCACTCTCTCTCTCTCTCTCTCTCTCTCTCTCTCTCTCTCTCTCTCTCTCAGCCAGATAGTTCCTGAGGGACATCTCAACAGCAGGCTCATAAATTCTCTCACATCCTGTGGAAAGATGTTGTATCTCTATATATCATTATCAATGCTCCAGTGATCATCTATATCATATAAAACAATTCCCAAATGGTCCCGAAAATTCCCAAATATTCCCACATTTCCAGTCTGGAAAACCCCTCTTTGTTTTGCCAACAATACAGAGACCAACAGCAGGAAGCTGCCTGGTGGAATTCCTCTGATGACTCAAGGTCTTTTCCCTCTTTTCTGTCTCCTCCTCCTCCTCCTCTGCCTACGCTACAACTCCACGTATTTCCACTGTGGGTCCCCGACCTCCTGTGACTGTCAATGTCTGCTTTTATAAAACACTGGAAATGCTGAGTGTTCAGTGTTATTAGTGGTTCGTATCCATAGCAAAGCAGAGTTGGGCTGTCCAGCTGGGCTCATCTGTTCTGCCCGAACTTTTTCCGATCAATGAAAGGACTGTCTGTGGATGAGGAACAGATTGGGATTGGTCAAGTTCACTCTCTCTCTCTCTCTCTCTCTCTCTCTCTCTCTCTCTCTCTCTCTCTCTCTCTCTCTCTCTCTCTCTCGCTCTCTCGCTCTCTCGCTCTCTCACTCTCTCACTTGACCTCATGGCTATTTGTTCTGTGTGTGTTTAGACCAAAGAAGCTGGCGTTGAACATTAAATTACACCCGAGGGTTACTCAGGGTGTCTGAATAGGAAGTTCAGGGAAGTCCTGGGAGGTACAACCTTTGATCTGATGGCAGATCTATTTCGGAGGACACCTCTGATGTTGTTGCCCCCCTGTCATTAATGACGGGAGTGCAACGAGTGTAACGTTGCCCCCTGGGGCCCCCTAGAGCTCAGCTTAGTGAGTGACTGAAGTGAACGAGAGGTTAGACGTAAACAACCATGTGTCCGCGTCGCTGCTCCAACTGCTCTGTGGAATACACTACAGAAATTACAAGAACTTTACCGCAACTTGGATTTCCTATTAGTGGAGATGGTGAGTGATTGACTGCTATACCCTCTGAAGTTTTTGACATGTTGTCAGTATTGACCTTTAATACGTTATTGATATAACTCAGAAGTCAATTCATTTAAATCCTGTACATTTTCTATTATAGCACCATTCTATACAGATGTACTGTATCCACGTTTTTCGCCGTTCTCCAATGTCCCCTTGTCTCTCTGTTTCTTCATTTAATTTTACTTTACTTTACTGTGAAAGGGGAGCAGGGATCAGCCCAGAGCAGAGCCCAGACTGTGTGGCTGGCTAGGTCTATTTCTAGCAGCCCATGGCAACTCTGCAGGGCATAATTGCCCCCATAATCACATGTTACAGAGGAAGGCCCAGCATTTACAAGCATGACATCTCTCCCACATGGGTGTGTGCACTGTATGAGATCAGAGTGGCCTGTGTTGTGTAGGAGTCTGTGTGTGTGTGTGTGTGTGTGTGTGTGACATTACACTGTCCAGTGCTCCCTGTCCCTCTGTGTCTGTGTGGATGAGTCTGTTGACTACTGGGTGGTCAGACAGGGTAAGACAGGGTTAAGGAGCCAGTGGCCAGAGCCAGTGGTGAACAGGACAGAAGGATGCTCTGTTCTCTATGCCATCGACTCTCTGAGAATCCAACACTGGAGAGGATTGTCAGAGATGCCCATGTGGCACTACCCAGCTGCTTGGGCTGAAATGACATCACAGAGAGACAGAGGGAGACACAGAGGGAGAAAAAAGCTTTTTGCCTATTTTGCTTATGTGTACCAATGGCAATTACTGTAAAGTACTATGGACAATATTATAAGGGGGAAAGCAACAGGTAATACCACTGTATTACTACAGTAATATCACTGTATAATGAAGTAAAGACAAAACCTATTTTTATCAACTGAGCATAACTAAGGATTCTCAGTCATACTATCTACAATAACTATTGAACTACCTGAAATTCACAGTAGCTCTGTCTTTGCTTGCTTGAGCAAGCAAAGCTTCACATTCCAGCAATCTCCCTGATAAAATGCAGAACATGCATGAGAGGGAGAGAAAGGGAAAGAGGGAGAGGCTTTAGAAAAGTTGTTGTCCCCAGATAGCGTCTTTGAGGGTGAAGGAGAGTTCCTTATCTACTCTTTAGCCATAGAAACCATAAAACTGCCAGATAACCAGAACCAGGTAATGATCACTTATCAGTGTGTTGGCTTTAGGAGTTGTTCCCCATGATGTGGATCTGTCTCTGTCTGTTAGTACGTTAGTGCCTTCGTACGTTAGTCTCACGCGATACAGTGCCTTGCAAAAGTATTCAGCCCCCTTGGCGTTTTTCCTATTTTGTTGCATTCCAACCTGGAATTTAAATGGATTTTTATTTGGATTTCATGTAATGGACATACACAAAATAGTCCAAATTGGTGAAGTGAAATGAAAAAATAACTTGTTTCAAAACATTCTAACAAATAAAAAAGGGATGCGTGCATATGTATTCACCCCCTTTGCTATGAAGCCCCTAAATAAGATCTACTGCAACCAATTACCTTCAGAAGTCACATAATTAGTTAAATAAAGTCCACCTGTGTGCAATCTAAGTGTCACACAATCTGTCACATGATATCAGTATATATACACCTGTTCTGAAAGGCCCCAGAGTCTGCAACACCACTAAGCAAGGGGAACCACCAAGCAAGCGGCACCATGAAGACCAAGGAGCTCTCCAAACAGGTCAGGGACAAAGTTGTGGAGAAGTACAGATCAGGGTTGGGTTATAAAAAAAGATCAGAAACTTTGATGATCCCACGGAGCACCATTAAATCCATTATTTAAAAAAGGAAAGAAAATGGCACCACAACAAACCTGCCAAGAGAGGGCCGCCCACCAAAACTCATGGACCAGGCAAGGAGGGCATTAATCAGAGAGGAAACAAAGAGACCAAAGATAACCCTGAAGGAGCTGCAAAGCTCCACAGCGGGGATTGGGGTATCTGTCCATTGGACCACTTTAAGCCGTACACTCCACAGAGCTGGGCTTTACGGAAGAGTGGCCAGAAAAAAGCCATTGCTTAAAGAAAAAAATAAGCAAACACGTTTGGTGTTCACCAAAAGGCATGTGGGAGACTCCCCAAACATATGGAAGAAGGTACTCTGGTCAGATGAGACTAAAATTAAGCTTTTTGGCCATTTAGGAAAACGCTATGTCTGGCGCAAACCCAACACCTTAGTGAATAGTTAAACACGCTCAAGTTTTCTGTTTTTTTGTCTTATTTCTTGTTTGTTTCACAATAACAAATATTTTGCATCTTCAAAGTGGTAGGCATGTTGTGTAAATCAAATGATACAAACCCCCAAAAAATCTATTTTATTTCCATGTTGTAAGGCAACAAAATAGGAAAAATGCCAAGGGGGGTGAATCCTTTCGCAAGCCACTGTATCTCAGACAGCACTGGCCCGATTTTGATGAAACTTGGGTGAATGATGTGTCTTGGATAGAGATCCGGCATTTACAAAATGTCACTGATTGGCTAGATGGTGGCGCTATAAGAAGAGATTGAAAATGCTAACTTTGAAAGGTCATGCCCCTCACCCCGTTTAACCTAAAGTCATGGAATTCGGTACATAGGTCTCTCTCCTCACACGGAACAGATTTGCCTCGCAACACAATATTTTACAGACTAGTACCTAAAACATGGCTGCTATTGACCAATAAACATGCACGTGGGCATGGTCTGGCACATAAATGCATATAAATCAGTCAATGATATTGGTATTGTAAGAAAATTTGGTACACATATTGCAAAAAATGTCAAGACTCAATATTTGCAAGAACATTAATATCGACCACACGGTGGCGCTATAACGAGCACATGTTTATATTGATCTTGATCTGTTTGACTCAGTGATGAAATTTGGCACACATGCTCAGGGATATGAATATAGCTAACCCAGGCAATATCTCAGACACCACTATGAATGATGCATCTTGCCTTAGAGATCCATCATTTACTAAATTATACTGATTGGCCCAAGGGCGCTGCATCATTCGTGGGGGACGACATGTTTACTGTTGCCTTGTTTAACTTTAGCATAGGATATGGTTTAGGTTTCTAAAACAACATCCTAGATGGATGAAGTAGGTGGTAATGGGGGGTTATGCTAAATGTTTGTCTGCTTCCGTTTGTGGTTGAGACGGTTCACTGGATATGTTTGGAACAGTGTAATGGGACATAATTACTTAAATTCAAGTGTAGAGACTAGAGAGGACTACAGAGACCGATGAGCAGGTGGAGTCTACATAGCAGTCCACACAGTCACTGCTGTGACATAGAGCATGTTATGTGTATGGTAGGCTGGTAGCCATAAAAGGTTCAGAGTTAAGAAATGTGTTGGCAACATTAGCTATCAACTGATAATATCAAATGTCTTTCTGTAAATACAGTAGTTCCCTTTCAGTAGGTACTCTCGATACAACACAACTACGGGGAGTCGTAATCTCGCGACTTAGACTGAAGAGCTAAAATCATGCGTGACAATGCCAATTAAATCCACGCCTTGCTCAAAGCCCCGCCTTCCACAGGTGATAAGCATGAGGCTCGGATTCATTCCTCCAATTCTTACACTCTTCACTTCGATGTGAGCAGGAATGATTCACGCTACTATAAACAAACATTTTGTGAGACTCTCTGACTTTGCACCAACTAAACTGTCCCTCTGTGGTAGAGCGTGCTCATCCCCTGGACATTGTGTGCTGGAGTTTGTATTTGTTCTCTTAGTTTCCTAACCACAAACCAATTTATTATTCTTCGGATTGTTTGGCCTGGCTGTAGCAATGAGTAAGATGGCTAACGAGACCATGCCCAAATTCATAAAAAGATACTCAAGTGTGTTGTCTTGTATGTCTCGACTCGCTTGAATCAGTTTGTGTGCGAGACTAGGAGATGGTGCCAGTAACAGTAGCTTGTCCGCGGCTGGCACTGTTCCCATAGTCCACGGCTCAGGTTCTCTTGACAACCGTGTAGCATTCTTGAGGGGGCTTGGTGTTTCCGATAATGACTTCCTCTCCCAGGTGCCAGTACTTCAGCTGAGTCTGAGTTGCGGGACACAGAGATGGATTGGGTCTTTTGTCTGGCGTGATGTATGCGGTCGGTGCCCGCGCTCAACCCAGCTCCTGTGCATTCTGTCGCTGGTTAAGGGAAACTACTCGAAGAGAGAGGGCGGCCAGGTTCAGTGGGTACCCCCCCGCCACCTGTGTCTGCCTTCGTCAAGCACCGCTTGCCTCTCTTCCCATACTTGTTGATGAAGGGTCCGATCCCACCTTCGTGATCCGGTCCTATGTAGACTTAGCTAAGCAAGCACTTAGCTAAGCAAGCACTGTTATGCTCTTTGACACTGTGATCAAAGAGGCTAGGTAGCCTAGCTTAGACTAAAAAGTCTACTGGCTTACGTCGGCTAGCATGCGTAACTTACTAGCTTTCCTCCGGTGTTATGGTAACCCCATTCCTATTTCCAATTCCTGGAGTTGGAGGGAGTGGAGGAAGCAGGGCTCAGATGAGGAAGCAGCCACCGAGCGAACCTCTGGAGCGAGGGGCCTTAGCAAGGGTATGAGCGACCGGTGCGCCCCTCCACAAAAACATTGCTGTGACAACAGTGCCCCCACATTTGACACATTTGGTCAGCCATTGCTGGAGCCCCCTGTGCTCGTAAGGGGGCCGGGCTTTATGCAGGCTATATAGTCTCATGGAAGCAGAACTTACTGTTGTTGGAAGCTTGTCCATGTTTAATACCCCCTCTGTTACCCCGTGTTCCATGGTGTTTACATGGTCCAAGGGGTATATCAATCTCCCCAGGGTGAGAGTAATAAGTTGTGCGAATCGCTCTCTATCCACAAGGGGGAACCCCTCCCCCATAGGTGGCTCATTACTGGGATTAATTGCTGATTCCTGCCTGTAGCTCACTAGTCCCTATGAGGTATCTAGTGATACAGGTTATGGCCTCTATAGGCGATTGGCTATTGGTAGCGGAGTCGAGGGAACGAGCAGGGTTGGACACGACCATGCTATTATACCACACACAGTCTCTGTAGTTCATATGAACTCCGATATGAGCTGTCTGTCTCCAGCTTAATGCTTTGAATTACTAGGAATTAGATTAAATTACGAATCGCCCCTTTCTGTTACCACAGAAGCTGTCTGTCCCATTCCCAGCTAGATTACAAGGTGCTTTGTTGCCAGTACCTATGACTGGTCAATAGGGTAACCTCCATGATAATGGAATTTTTCCCTGGGTCTATTTTTTATGTGTGCGTTTCAGCACTGTGTGCCAGCCAGTTAGCAGAACACATCTTACCGCCTAAACCGAGTGAGGCTCATTGTGACAACAGTACCCCCAAGTGGCACCGCCAATCGGGGTACATCACTGATCGTCGGAGCCCTTGTACCCAGAGTGGGCCGGGGCTTTAGGCAAACCTTGGCACATAAACAAAACATTTTCAACCCCAAGTTCCACAGTGTTCACTGGTGTCAAAAGGGTTGTGAGTTCAATGAAAAGTGTCCCTTCTCCACGTTCAGACACACAGTTGTCAAGAGTGGTGGAAATGGAAAAATAATCAGTCTCTCCCTGTCCACAAGATGGCGTCTTGCCACTTCAGATGGCACTTCACGCGAGGCTCGCTGTCTGCTTCGACCAATGGTGCGCATGCACGGTGTCGCACTGGATCATGCAACAGTGACGTTGGGGTCCGGCTACAATTTGTTGTGTGTCATCACTTCGACTGTTTCCAAGTCCTCATCGCACGTTTTGGGGGAGGAAATATCCTCCCTTCTCCAGAAGCAGGCAATCCGAGTGGTTCCTATGTCAGAGATCCAGGACAGCTGGTCGGTATAGTCGGTATTTTCTGGTTCTGAAAAGGGACGGGACTTTGTATCCCATTCTAGACCTACGTGCCCTCCACAGGCACCTCAGAGTCTACAAATTCAGAATGCTCACGAGCCACCCGGCTATTACAGTCGATTGCTACATCCATGCTACTGTCCCGTATTCAGTCTCTAGGCTTTATAAGAAACCAGAAAAATAGATGTTTGACTCCATCTCAGCGCATTCTGCTTCTGAGTCTCAAGCTAGACTCACTCGCGTATCACGCTTTTCTATTCCCACAGAGGGTGTCCGGGCTCTGCTTAGACACATTTTGTCTGGGTCACACAGTGCGTTTTTGCCAGTGCCTGTGCCTACTGGGGATGAAGGCTTCTGTGATAGAAGTTGTTCCCCTGGGCAATTGTTGATGCAGCCTTTCCAGCACTGAGGGCTAGCCACTCACCTGGACACATCTCACACCCTTAAACGGTCGCTTCGGGTATCCCTGTCAGGTCTACGGGCCTTGGCCCAGTGGTGGGACCCTCTGCTATTGTCAGGGGGCTCCCATGGGCTGAGTTGTATCTTGCAAGGTGATCACGACAGACACATCCCCCAGAGGGTGGGGTGCGCGTTATGAAGGCAACTTGATTCGGGGGGTATAGACAGTGGTGCGGAACGCACTGCATGTCAATTACCTGGAGCTCCTAACGGTGTATCTGGCACTCAGGCGCTTCCTCTTGCTTTTGTCTGGCCGGCATGTGCTGGTCAGTACCGACAGTATGTCAGTTGTGGCATACATCAACCAACAGGGAGAGACTAGGTCTCTCTCCCTCCTAACCTTGGCTCGCTCCCTATTACTGGGGAGCAGTGCGCACATGCTCTCGCTTCAGGCGATGCATGTCCCCGGTTGCCTCAACTCGGGTGTGGATCTGCTAACGAGGGGGGGTCTTCTCCCTCAGGAATGGAGACTACACCCCTGGGTGGTTGCCCATATATGGGAGAGGTTCGGCAGGGCCGACATAGATCTTTACACATTGCGAGAAAACACAGTGTCGTCTGTTTTTCTTGATTAGGGACCCAAGTGCCCCCTTCGGGAACAGACGCTCTGGCGCACCAGTGGCCTCGGACCCTCCTTTATATATTCCCCCCATGGAGCTGATTCAGCCCACGTTGGAGAGGGAGGGCTTATAGTTGATTTATGTGGCTCCCCGTTGGCCCAAGCAGCCTTGTTTCGCTGTGATCATTCGCCTGTTGGGCGGGGTCCCGTGTCAACTCCTGTTGCACAGGGACCTGTTGTCCCAGGCGCACCGGCAGGTTTGGCATGCGAAGCCAGAGATTTGGTTACTGTGGTTCTGGCCCCTGAGAGGGCCAATCTGATGGCTAGAGGTTTACCTCTGAACATTATTGCTTTTATTCAGTCCGTCTCTGGCGACTCTTAAGGTGACGTTGCTTCCGAATGCGGCCTTCGCCCCGAAAGTCATGGTTATGTCCTACAGGTCTTTAGCTTTGAGCTATTTCCCTTTTCGCCTTCTCCTTTTGCTCTGAAGAGCAACAGAGGCTGCGTGTCCTGTGTCCAGTATGAGCTTTATGCAAGTACGTTGAGCAGTCCTGAGATATTCCGTTATGTGACCTGCTTTTTGTCTGTTTTGCTAATCCAGTTTGCGGCAGGGTGCTCTAAGCAGTGTCTCTCCTGCTAGGTTGTGGAGGCTATCTCCTTGGCATTTGGCAGCAAGGGGCAAGGGTTACCTAGCTGTGTACGCGCCCACTCCACCAAGGGTCTGGCAGCGTCTTGGGCATTTTTCAAAGGATTGATTGTAGGGAATATTTGTGCTGCGGCCATTCGGCATCACACCATGCATCTTGCGGGGTGAACCTCTAGGTGGTCTGCCATGGGCCGTTTCATTTGGTATCCGTTGCAGCCAGCTTGGGGCAGGATTTAATTTCCCCATAGTTGTACTGAGAGTACCAACTGAAAGCAAACGTAGCGTTATGACTATAACTACTGTTCCCTGAAGGAGAGAACCGAGGTACAATGCCTGTTTGGCCCTGCGCCTCCTGATTCTGGGCTCATTGAAGAGCGTGACTGAATTGAAGGAATTAATCCGAACTTCGGGCTTAACCCCTGTGGAAGGCGGGGCTTCCAGCGAGGCCCGGATTTCATTGACCTTGTCAGGTGTACTTTAGTTCTTCAGTCGAAGTGGGCGAGAGTGCGACTCCCCATAGTTGTGTTGTACCTTGTTTGCCTCCTTCAGGGATCAATAGTTATGGCTATTTACATTTTGTTTGGGCTCAGATCAACTCAAAGGTATGGAATGTTGGTGAGACAGAAATTGAGTGAGTGAGTGGTTGGAGGATTCTTGAGCTAGAGCAGACCAGACAGACATGACTCTTCAGAGTTGTCTATTGTTTGTATTTGTGTGTCTACAACGTCTATGATTTGTGTATACTGTAGTAGACATGTCTGATCATAAGAAGCTTTTCCTCTTCACTGAGGTGAAGACGTGTCCACAGCTGGACCTAATCTACAGTATCTGTCTGTGAACGCAGTGTGTGTGTGTGTGTGTGTGTGTGTGTGTGTGTGTGTGTGTGTGTGTGTATGTTGTGCGAGGCTGAGTCACAGACAGTGATTCAGGGTGAGGGGAAGCAGCCAGGGTAAATATATACTTTTTTACATTTACATTTTAGTCATTTAGCAGACGCTCTTATCTAGAGCGATTTACAGTTAGTGCATTCATCTTAAGATAGCTAGGTTGGACAACAACATATCACAGGCATAGAAAGAAAAATGATCCTCAATAACGTAGCTGTCAGTAGAGTCAGAGCTAGAAGGGGCAGTTCCTCTTGCTGTTCCTTAGGTAAGCACCATGGTCTTGTAGTGGATGCGAGCTTCGAATGGAAGCCAGTGGAGTGTGCGGAGGATTAGGGTGACATGAGAGAACTTGGGAAGGTTGAAAACCAGGCGGCTGCTGCATTCTGGATAAGTTGCAGGGGTTTGATGGCACACATCGTCAGTGTGTGGGTCAGTTGAAATTACCAGTGGTGGAAAAAGTACCCAATTGTCATCCTTGAGTAAAAGTATAGATACCTTAATAGAAAGTTCTAAATATACTTAAGGATCAAAAGTAAATGTACTGTAATTGCTAAAATATACTTAAGTATCAAAAGTAAAAGTATAAATAATTTTAAATTCCTTATATTAAGCAAAGCAGACGGCACCATTTTCTTGTTTCAAAATTGTACAGATAGCCAGGGGCACACTCCAACACTCAGACATTTATAAAAGATGCATATGTGTTTAGTGAGTCCGCCAGGCCAGAGGCAGTAGGGATGACCACGTGTTCTCTTGATAAGTAAGTGAATTTGACAATTTTCCTGTCCTGCTAAGCATTCAAAATGTAATGAGTACTTTTGGTTGTCAGGGAAAATGTATGGAGTAAAAAGTACAATATTTTCTTTAGGAATGTAGTGAAGGAAAAGTTGTCAAAAATATATATAGTAAAGTAGAGTACAGATACCCCAAAAAACTACTTAAGTAGTACTTTAAAGTATTTTTAATAAAGTACTTTACACCACTGGAAATGACCTTTCGCCATATGCCTGATAGACAGTGTGTGGATCCCATTTGGCACCTTATTCCCTTTATAGTGCACTACTTTGACCAGAGCACTATAAAGGGAATAGGGTGCCATTTGGGATGCCGCTAGTGTAATCTTCTACTGTTGTCCACGTAGGCAACGTTCCTTAATATCAAATATCAAAAAAGCTGACTGCATATTTCCTATGTTAACAAATGATCAGCTGGACAAATATATACAGCTTCTATCTCATGATCAGGAGATGGCGATAGAGCCCATACTATCCATTCATATCACTTAATAGACAGCCTACAAAGTTACAAATCAATGAGATTACTATATAAGTCTATTTTAGGATCTTAATTTCTCTAGTTGAGCTGTTATCTGGGACAGCAGGGATCTCTAAGGAGAGCAGTGTTTCTATATTGAGTGAGTGTCCTCAGTGTGTGTGTGTGTGTATGTGTGTTACTACAGGATATCTTCATGTGTGTCCTCTCCTCTGTGTGTGTTCCGACAGGATCTTCATGTGCCAGAAGGTGTGATTGACAACCCAGACGACATGGACAGCCTGAACAGGAACGTATTGGAGCATCATGGACGACAGACTCACCAACACCAGGTCTTACAGGTGAGTCCAGTGTGTGTGTGCGTGTGTGTACGTGCGTGCGCCTTACAGGTGACTCAGGTGCCATGGGTGTGAGTCAGGTGCCATTCTTCACAAGCAGAAAGCAGTGCAGATATATTCAACATAGCTTTCATGAGAAATCAAATGAAGTGACTGACCCATAAGGAACAATGTGTCAGGCACAGTAAAGCGTAGTTCAGTGTGGTAAAGCGTAGTAAAGGTCAGCAAACAATAAGACCAGTGCTTACAGCTAAGGTCAGGAGATGGCGGGGGAGGATAAGGGGCTTAAATAAACTACTGTGACATTATGAACTCTAGGAGAGAAATGTTGGTTAACTTTAGACAGACAGGAGAACCCAAAAGGTCTGGGCTCATGAGGTGAAATCAGTGGTGACTGAATAAATCCAAGGGGAGCAAATTATGGTATAGCAAAAGCATTTCATCATGTAAAATGTAACAAGTAAAGCTTCTAAAATTGCTTTATCAAGTACTTACTTTGAAGTAGTAGTGTCTGTGTAATTTACACACGCACGCACGCACAGGAAATACTTACCTAGCTTGTTAAACTGCAGGTGAAAGGCTGAAACAGTGCCTTCTGGGCATATTGGCTGCTTGATCTGGGCAACACTAGTTGTATCTTCATACCTTCTTCAAAGAGCAGGGAAAATTGTAACTATTTAAAGACAGACTCCAAAGGCATGATTTAATGTAAGCAGCCCAAAGGTGAGTCATCTAGCTGCCATGAAGCTACTTCGTCTTCTTGTTATGCATTATAGGCTACGTATGGAGTACATAGACTTGGATCAAATGCAAGAAAAATATCAAATAGGCCTACATTTGAATATCAGTTAATAAATATGCTTTCATATGTCATGATTTTGTGTCCTGATAGTGTACTGTAAGACCAGTCCATATTTGACTGACACACATGGACAGACTTGTGCTTTTGTCTTCAAAGCAAAACAGACAGGTCTCTCCCCGCTTGCCCCAAGGGGGGGTGAACCCACTTATCCTGTCTAGCTAAAGCCTCTTATTAATCCTATAAGGGGAGCAGTGGGGAGTGGGGAGTGGGCCGTGGGCAGACACAACACAGCTTAGATTGGGCAGACACACACAGACCAGTCTGCACTAATGCTCCAGTAACACTTCAAGGAATAAAGGAGAAGGAGAATCACTGGGACTCTGCTCTCAGGAAGATAGCCATGTGGACATGGGTATGCAATCACTGAAATGCAAAGATAAGGGAGTGCTAGGACTGAGCAATCATAAGTCTCATCTAAAATTAGTCTCATGTCTCAGGTCTAATGCCAGTTTTCTTCTGTCTTGTTTTTGTAATTACCAGAGCACTCCATTGGACCTCATCGAGACGGGCAAGTCACTGAGGTTCCAGGCAGAGCGCCCCCACCTGGTCAGTCTGGGTAGTGGCCGTCTCAGCACAGCCATCACCCTGTTACCCCTGCAGGAAGGTAAGCACTTCTGCATCTCAGAAACATTAAAAGGGGTCTTCTGTTCAATGCTTTGTTCATGCAGACTGGTCTTGAGGAAGGCCTTGTGCTGAAACCTTGAAAAAATATTAATAAATAGAGAGATAACTCCTAAATGGTTTCCAGTTACACCAAGAAATATTATGACATAAGCTACAAAAGGTCCATTACAGGAAATGAGCTGACAAAATGTCCATTAAAACTATTACACACATCATCGCAGACTGGTTTCCTAGAAGCATTCAAGTATTTTCCATAAGATGCTGATTGAGAATGATACCAGACATTCTTACACAGTAATGAACAAAGCTGGTACTTCTGAAGAGAAAAAGCCCTAACTGATTATTTATGGTAATAATTCTATCCATCCATCCATGCACACACTTATTCCCTGGCAAAGAGCCAGCTGGTGGATGATATCATAGGCATCAGAGAGGGGGAGGAGGGGAGAGAGGGAGGGAGGGAGAGAGGGATGAAATGAAAGTGCCGTACTGTAGCTGAACAGTGGAGCCAGTGTATTCAGAGCCCTGACATATCTAATCATCCTAAGAATGACAACTAGAGGACTTTGTGATATGGACAGGATGGAGAAGCTGAAGCTGAACACAGGGATTCATGCTAAAGGTCTGAGATACACCATAACACCATAAAACACTGAAAGGGAAGAATAGGACCATGGCCTGACCTCGTCTTCACCCCCTTAAAAAAACCCAGTTCAAGCACTCTCTCTCTCTCTCTCTCTCTCTCTCTCTTTCTCTCTCTTTCTCTCTCTCTGCACACACTCCCCCTCTGCCCTCTCACCCTCAAAATTGTAACTCTGCCAGTGCCACTGTGGTAGTTCCTCCCATGTCTTGTGATTCCTTTATCCCCATCTGTCCGTCTGGAGGGCCCAGACGCCAGAACAGGAGCAGTGCTGGGAGGCTGGGGGGAGGTGAAGTGGAATGGACATGGAGATAGTGAATAGGAATCTAAGGCAGCCTGCTGGGGTATTCTCAGTGATGTCTCTCCTCTATGTTCCAGGGCTATTTTAACAGCGTGGTGAGGCCAGGGGAAAGGCAAGGGGCTTGTTAGATGAAGAGAGGGAGGGGACTTTTGGGGTAAAGTGTTTAACCCCTCTTGGGCTTGTGGAGTCATGTGCTCCATCCCTTGATTCTTGTCTCTCATCCCTTCCCCCGGACAGACAGACAGACAGACAGACAGACAGACAGACAGACAGACAGACAGACAGACAGTAATGTCATTTATCTATCTATCCTGGAAGCACTCAAAACAGGAAGACAGTGGTTAATCTAATACATTCCCTCTGACCACCGTCCGTCTGCCATCTGCCATGCTCAGAGTGGTCTGTCTCTTTCAGGGCTAGCACCTGCTGTGAGCTTGACTCTACACTCTACAAGTGGCTTGGCCCCTTGACCCCAGGCTCTATTCCTTTACTGTGACATCAGTGTGATCAGCGTTCCACTGACTGACTGTGGCTTTGAACTACAGTCCCAGTCCTTCTCTGAAATAATTTACTACCAAACGTGGGCATGATTGAATAGAATACTTTAATATCCCATAGGGATATTCTTTCTGATGATGTCTGATGATGTGTTTAAAGGATTAATGTTGACATGTATATGTAACTTACCGCTGTGTTCTTGCAGGGAGGACGACCCTGGGCAGTGGGAACACAGACATCCCTCTGCAGGGGCCAGGCATCGCTGCCCAGCACTGCTATATCGACAATAGGGCAGGCAGTATCACCCTCAACCCCTGTGGGAACCAGTGCTCCATTGATGGTCTCCCCGTCTCCAAGCCTGTACGCCTTTCACAAGGTACTATATAAATAACATAATAGCAATAAACTGCTTCATAAAACATTTTTACAATGTTATAAGAGTGATTTTGATTATTACCTAACATGCCATGCCATAGTGTCTTCATATACAGTTGAAGTCGGAAGTTTACATACACCTTAGCCAAATACATTTAAACTCTGTTTTTCACAATTCCTGACATTTAATCCTAGTAAAAAATTCCCTGTCTTAGGTCAGTTAGGATCACCACTTTATTTTAAGAATGTGAAATGTCAGAATAATAGTAGAGAGAATGATTTATTTCAGCTTTTATTTCTTTCATCACATTCCCAGTGGGTCAGAAGTTTAGATACACTCAATTAGTATTTGGTAGCATTGCCTTTAAATTGTTTAATTTGGGTCAAACGTTTCGGGTAGCCTTCCACAAGCTTCCCACAGTAAATTGGGTGAATTTTGGCCCATTCCTCCTGACGGAGCTGGTGTAACTGAGTCAGGTTTACTGGCCTCCTTGTTCGCACACGCTTTTTCAGTTCTGCCCACAAATTCTATAGGATTGAGGTCAGGGCTTTGTGATGGCCACTCCAATACCTTGACTTTGTTGTCCTTAAGCCATTTTGCCACAACTTTGGTAGTATGCTTGGGGTCATTGTCCATTTGGAAGACCCATTTGCGACCAAGCTTTAACTTCCTGACTGATGTCTTGAGATGTTGCTTGAATATATCCACCTAATTTTCCTTCTTCATGATGCCATCAATTTTGTGAAGTGAACCAGTCCCTCCTGCAGCAAAGCACCCCCACAGCATGATGCTGCCACCCCCGTGCGTCACGGGTTGGGATGGTGTTCTTCGGCTTGCAAGCCTTCCCCTTTTTCCTCCAAACATAACGATGGTCATTATGGCCAAACAGTTCTATTTTTGTTTAATCTGACCAGAGGACATTTCTCCAAAAAGTACAATCTTTGTCCCCATGTGCAGTTGCAAACCGTAGTCTGGCTTTTTTTATGGTAGTTTTGTAGCAGTGGCTTCTTCCTTGCTGAGCGGTCTTTCAGGTTATGTCGATATAGGACTTGCTTTACTGTGGATAAAGATACTTTTGTACCTGTTTCCTCCAGCATCTTCACAAGGTCCTTTGCTGTTGTTCTGGGATTGATTTGCACTTTTCGCACCAAAGTACGTTCAGCTCTAGGAGACAGAACGCGTCTCCTTCCTGAGCGGTATGATGGCTGCGTGGTCCCATGGTGTTTATACTTGCGTACTATTGTTTGTACAGATAAACGTGGTACCTTCAGGCGTTTGGAAATTGCTCCCAATGATGAACCAGAGTTGTGGAGGTCTACAATGTTTTTTCTGAGGTCTTGGCTGATTTCTTTTGATTTTCCCATGATGTCAAGCAAAGAGGCCCTGAGTTTGAAGGTAGGCCTTGAAATACATCCACAGGTACACCTCCAATTGACTCAAATGATGTCAATTAGCCTATCAGAAGCTTCGAAAGCCATGACATCATTTTCTGGAATTTTCCAAGCTGTTTAAAGGCACAGTCAACTTAGTGTATGTAAACTTCTGACCCACTGGAATTGTAATACAATGAATTACAAGTGAAATAATATTTCTGTTGTGACGAGGTGAAATGAAGGAGTCAGGCGCAGGAGGTAAAATGCCGAAGTCCAGAGTTTAATGCATTCACAAATATCAAACGCCCCAAGCGTCAAAAGGAACAAGCTCAAGGGAAAACATACACCTTGGTATAAATACAATGTTGAGTAGCTCAACCGAGCTACACGCTCTCACAATAAACAATCACTCACAAAGACAAGGGGAACAGAGGGAACACTTACTGTATACACATACTAATTAGGGGAATGAGCACCAGGTGTGTGTGATTGACAGGACATGACAAGTGGAGTGATGAGAATGAGATCGGCAGTAGCTAGTACTCCGGTGACGACGAACGCCGAAGCCTGCCCGAACAAGGAGTAGGGGCAGCCTCGGTGGACATCGTGACATCTGTAAACAATTGTTGGAATAATTACTTTTGTCATGCACAAAGTAGATGTCCTAACTGACTTGCCCAAACTATAGTTTGTTAACAAGAAATGTGTGGAGTGGTTGAAAAACGAGTTTTAATGACTCCAACCTAAGTGTATGTAAACTTCCAATTTCAACTGTACCTGTACCTGTCTGTAGCCTAGTATCGCCAGTTGGACATCTCAAAATGAAACCAGGTTTTCATTTCACTAAATCACCATGGTCGTTAATTGAATGCTTAGTAGAACATCTCCTAGCTAGGTTTTTTTCCATTAATAAGAAACACAGGCAAGACATAGAACCGCCCATGCTTTATGGCTCATTTATGACCTTGACCTAGATGGAAGGGAAACTTGATTAAACAGGCTGTAATAATTGCTTCACACAGTCAGCTCCTCTCTCTCTATCGCTCTCTCTCTCTCTCTCTCTCGCTCTCCCCTCTCTCTCTCTCTCTCTCCCTCCCTCTCTCTCTCTCTCTCTCTCTCTCTCTCTCCCTCTCTCCCTCTCTCCCTCCCTCTCTCTCTCTCTCTCTCTCTCTCTCTCTCTCTCTCTCTCTCTCTCTCTCTCTCTCTCTCTCTCTCTCTCGCTCTCTCTCTCTCTCTCTGTCCTGCAGTTCCACAGTTGTTTTAGTTAGATGTGCTGCATATTACTTCTGATTTCTCTAAACGAGTAAGACAGAAAATCTATATGCTCTCTTCAGTAATGTAATGTATGGACTTTCAACCCAACCAAAGGAGATGCCATGTAAATGGTTAACATGACCCCAATTTGACTTCATAAAACAAAAAACTGTTTAAGGGCTGGCTATTCATGAATCGTGAATATATTTTCATATAAAATAGCTAAGTGGAGTAGGGATGCATCTTTGAATGTAATCTAACCACCAAATATATACACTCCCAGTCAAAAGTTTGGACACACCTACTCATTCAAGGGTTTTCTTTATTTTTTACAATTTTTTACATTGTAGAGTATTAGTGAAGACATCAAAACTATGAAATAACACATATGGAATCACGTAGTAACCAAAAAAGTGTTAAACAAATCAAAATATATTTTATATTTGAGATTCTTCAAATAGCCACCCTTTGCTTTGATGACAACTTTGCACACTCTTGGCATTCTCTCAACCAGCTTCATGAGGTAGTCACCTGGAATGCATTTCAATTAACAGGTGTGCCTTCTTAAAAGTTCATTTATGGAATTTCTTTCCTTCTTAATGCGTTTGAGCCAATCAGTTGTGTTGTGACAAGGTAGGGGGGGGTATACAGAAGATAGCCCTATTTGGTAAAAGACCAAGTCAATATTATGGCAAGAACAGCTCAAATAAGCAAAGAGAAACGACAGTCCATCATTACTTTAAGATATGAAGGTCAGTCAATTTGAAACATTTAAAGAACTTTAAACGTTTCTTCAATTGCAGTCGCAAAAACCATCAAGCGCTATGATGAAACTGGCTCTCATGAGGACCACCACAGGAATGGAAGACCCAGAGTTACCTCTGCTGCAGAGGATAAGTTCATTAGAGTTACCAGACTCAGAAATTGCAGCCCAAATAAAAGTCACAGACACATCTCAACATCAACTGTTCAGAGGGGACTGTGTGAATCAGGCCTTCATGGTCGAATTGCTGCAAAAAAACCACTGGAAATCTCATGTCTCCGGTGGAAATTTGTCCTTTGGTCTGGAGTCCAAATTTGAGACTTTTGGTTCCAACCTCTGTGTCTTTGTGAGACGCGGTGTGGGTGAATGGATGATCTCCGAATGTGTAGTTCCCACTGTAAAGCATGGAGGAGGAGGTGTTATGTTGTGGGGGTGCTTTGCTGGTGACACTGTCTGTGATTTATTTAGATTTCAAGGCACACTTAACCAGCATGGCTACCACAGCATTCTGCAGCAATACGCCATCCCATCCCATCTGGTTTGGGCTTAGTGGGACTATCATTTGTTTTTCAACAGGACAATGATCCAACACACCTCCAGGCTATTTTACTAGGAAGGAGAGTGATGAAATGCTGCATAAGATGACCTGGCCTCCACAATCCCCCTGACCTCAACCAAATTGAGATGGTTTGGGATGAGTCGGACGGCAGAGTGAAGGAAAAGCAGCCAACAGGTGCTCAGCATATGTGGGAACTCCTTCAAGACTGTTGGAAACGCATTCCAGGTGAAGCTGGTTGAGAGAATGCCAAGAGTGTGCAATGCTGTCATCAAGGCAAAGGGTGGCTATTTGAAGAATCTCTAATATAAAATATATTTGGATTAGTTTAACACTTTTTGGGTTACTACATGATTCCATATGTGTTATTTTATCGTTTTGATGTCTTCACTATTATTATACAATGTAGAAAATAGTAAAAATAAAGAAATACCCTTTAATGAGTAGCTCTGTCCAAAGTTTTGACTGGTATTGTACATAGGCCTAACTCTAGTATATTTGTTCCAACATTATTACCATGGTATTAATTATTTGCTATAATGTAAAGTGCTAGGAATTGGGTGGGGTGCAGCATTGATGACAGAAGTGGTGAGAAAGAGTAAGGTAACGTAGACTAACAACCAGGTTATAAAACAATAGAAAATTTAACCAATCTCTAATCCTGCCCTGGGTTATGCATTCCATTTGCAAAAGCTCGTAGTTTACTGGGATATGGTCCCATAATAAAATAAACTCCACGCCCCCTCCCGCGTTTTGCAGCCAGGGCTGGGCAGGCAGCTTGACAGTAATATCATTTGTGGACTGGACAGCCGGTGTGTTGGACACGGAGCCAACAAACAGCTGTTAGGACGACACCGACAATAAGGCATTATTACTCCAGATTCAGCTTTGTTGGATAAAGAAACGACGGGAAAGTGGAGTAGTCTGTATGTAGAAGTGTGTGGCTGAGTTTTACAATTGCTGTTGTTGCCTACTATCTGCGTTATTTTTGGAACTTGGATAATTGGCCAGCAAAATGCTATTGATGAAGCATATGACAAAAGACTGCTTAGCCTAAAGGGTCTTCTACTTCACTTTAATCGGACGTTGGACATCTGCGCTTTTTGTGCTGAAGAAGCAGGTCGTCAAGGAGCGCACGGAATTTTATTTATCCTCACAAAGACGCTGCAGACGCACGCGCTACATGCACGTTACAATTAAATTACAAAGGAAAGGGAGCTCTTGCTTTTAAATGACAATTATGCCAGTGAATATATCAAATTAATTGCAGATACACGTAAGTGCATAGACCTATTTTATTATTAAAGCGCAATTCCGCCACTTTTCAACCTCGTAATTAATGATCTCCAGCGCCTATTATATGAAAAATGCGCGTTAATATGCTCTGTGGTTAAAAAGATAAGAAAGGTCCTAAAAAATGCTTCTCTGTGACATCACATGATAGGATTAAAAGTTACAAAAACAGTGGTTCTCATAGTGTTTGAAAATCACTGTTTTTAAAATGTTTTGACTTTTGATGATGTCATCTGGTAGAACTTTTTAACATAATATTTTTTAAACGAAACGTAGAAATGCACCGTTTTCACATAGGCCTATGTAGACACTGGTATTGTGCTAGAGATGATTAAAATGAGGTTGCAAAGAGGTGGAATTTCCCTATTACTCATTATTTTCAATTGTCTGTCAGATTCCTAATTGTGAGAGAGTGGGGGGGCAGAACTGGGTGCTTGGGATGGGGTGTAGGGTTTGAGCATAGCCTGAAGGTAGGGAGGGGCAGTTCCTCTTGCTGCTCCATAGGCAAGTACCATGGGGGGGCAGAACTGAGTGCTTGGGATGGGGTGTAGGGTTTGAGCATAGCCTGAAGGTAGGGAGGGGCAGTTCCTCTTGCTGCTCCATAGGCAAGTACCATGGGGGGGGGGCAGAACTGAGTGCTTGGGATGGGGTGTAGGGTTTGAGCATAGCCTGAAGGTAGGGAGGGGCAGTTCCTCTTGCTGCTCCATAGGCAAGTACCATGGTCTTGTAGTGGATGTGAGCTTTGACAGGAAGCCAGTGGAGTGTGCGCAGGAGCACGGTGACATGAGAGAACTTCGGAAGGTTGAACACCAGGCGGGCTGCAGCGTTCTGGATACGTTGCAGGGGTTTGATGGCACAAGCAGGGAGCCCAGCCAACAGAGAGTTGCAGTATTCCAGACGTGAGATGACAAGTGCCTGGATTATGACCTGCGCCACTTCCTGTGTGAGGTAGGGTTGTACTCTACAGATGTTGTAGAGCATGAACCTGCAGGAGCGAGTCACTGCTTTGATGTTTGCAGAGAACGACAGGGTGTTGTCCAGGGTCACACCAAGGTAATTTTCACTCTGGGAGGGGGACACCGTGGAGTTGTCAACCGTGATGGAGAGGTCTTGGAGCGGGCAGGCCTTCCTCGGGAGGAAGAGCAGCTCCATCTTGTTGAGGTTGAGTTTGATGTGGTGGGCAGACATCTAAGCTAGATATCTGCCAGGTACGCAGAGATGCGTGTCGCCACCTGGGTGTCAGAACGGGGGAAGGAGAAAAGTAGTTGAGTGTCACCCGCATAGCAATAATAGGAGAGACCATGTGAAGATATGACGGAGCAGAGTGACTTGGTGTGTAGAGAGAAGAGGAAAGGGGAGAGGGCCTATAACTGAGCCCTGGGGGACACCAGTAGTGAGAGTACATGGTGAAGACACAGATCCTCGCCACGTCACCTGGTAAGTGGCCTGCCAGGTAGGATGCAATCCAAGAGTGTGCAGAGCCTGAGACGCCCAGCTCTGAGATGGTGGAGAGTAGGATCTGATGGTTCACGGTGTCAAAGGCAGAGGATAGATCTGGGAGTATGAGAACAGAGGAGAGAGTTTTGGCAGTGCAGAGAGCCTCCATGACACAGAGAATAGCAGTCTCAGTTGAGTGACCCATCTTGAAGTCTGACTGTTTAGCGTAAAGAAGATCGTTCTGAGAGATAGTGAGAGAGTTGGTCAGAGACCAAAGAGAAGAAAGAAAGTATACTGGTCTGTAGTTTTTTGCGTCAGAGGAGTCGAGTGTTGGTTTCTTGAGGAGGGGAGTGACTCGGCCCATTTTGAAGTCAGAGGGGACGCAGCCAGTGGTCAGGGATGAGTTGATGAGGGATGTGAGGAATGGGAGAGGATCTCAAGAGATGGTCTGGAGAAGGGAGGAGGGGATGGGGTCGATCGGGCAGGTTGTCGAGCATTTTATCAATATTAAATGTCATATTAGTAAATTTTTATGTACAGTATGTCTTGAATGTGTTTTAACCTTGTGTTGTCTACGTGTGTCATTCATTTAATTAAATTGTATTTTAATACAAAACTTGGCTGTGATCTCCTCCACGACGCATTCATCTCTCAGTGCCATGACTCATTTCGTCAGCACATTGGCACATTCGAGGGCGCCGAGAGCACTCACCTTGGTGCTCTGTAGGGTCCTGGCCACTGCCTCATAGGGCCCGAACAGTGCTTCACTACACAGTATGCTGAAGTAGGTTCTTCCTTTGAGCGCCTGTTTGTGCAGTCCCCCGATTTCTGCTCTCGTTTTCCCTTGACACTCTTGTCATCCTTCAGTATGTCTAGTGAGGAGAGGAGAGTGCCGCAGACGAGTGAGATGGCTTTCGTGCGCATGCACCACCTGGTTGGACACAGGCCTAGGATGTTGGTCACTACTTCTTCCACACCAAAAAGAGACTTGTACTACTGTTTACGCTTGTGTGGTTCTCTTATGACGACTGCCACGCCCTGCACAACGTTCAGTGTGTCAGCCACAAGGCTCACCTCGTGCGAAAACTTCTTGCAAAACCAAATCCAGTGACTGGTTACTACAGTGCAAATACATGGACCCTGTACATGCCTCTTTCAATTGAGCCTGCACACCTGAAAAACGGTTTGACATGCTTCCTCCATCAAAGCAGTATCCCTGGAGCCGTTCCAAGGGAATATTTAACAATGCAAAAAGATGTCCTTCACACACAAGAACAGAGTTTCAGCTGTAGAGTCGGGGGCGTCCAGGTTCTGGTCGACGTACTGGAGATTGTTCCATGGTGCACACGTCAGTGGTGCCATCAGCAGTCAGGCCATAGAAGGGACACTGATACGCGCAACACAATCTCCCTCTGTACGGCGTGAGCCAGTTGTTGAATAATCTCATTCTGTATTGTGTCCGACATCCAGTTGTCTCTCCTGTGAACCCATTCCTGTTCCTTTGGTATATTGTAAGTGCGTTCTATCATCAACTTGTAAAGCACACCGTCACGAGTTGTGCCACCTCTGAAAGGAACAACAGCTCTATTCCTGGCAATGCCCTGTTCTGTAACAGCCATATCTGAAAACAAGGCACTGATTTGTGTCAGTTTTAGTAAACAATGTTTTGGTGCAACAACACAAATTCTTACACCTCTTCTGCAGGGGGTGCTGCCGTTTTGCCATTTCACCACAACATGACGGCGTTATGACAACTTGCGGGCAGTGGGTTCAGAACAACAAGGATAAAAACTATACCAAATAAGATATATATATATACAGTGGCTTGCGAAAGTATTCACCCCCCTTGGCATTTTTCCTATTTTGTTGCCTTACAACCTGGAATTAAAATGGATTTTTTGGCAGTTTGTATAATTTGATTTACACAACATGCCTACCACTTTGATGATGCAAAATATGTTTTATTGTGAAACAAACAAAGCTTTGCAGCTCCTTCAGGGTTATCTTTGGTCTCTTTATTGCCTCTCTGATTAATGCCCTCCTTGCCTGGTCTGTGTGTTTTGGTGGGCGGCCCTCTCTTGGCAGGTTTGTTGTGGTGTCATATTCTTTAAATTTTTAAATAATGGATTTAATGGTGCTCCGTGGGATGTTCAAAGTTTCTGATATTTTTTTATAACCCAACCCTGATCTGTACTTCTCCACAACTTTGTCCCTGACCTGTTTGGAGAGCTCCTTGGTCTTCATGGTGCCACTTGCTTGGTGGTGCCCCTTGCTTAGTGGTGTTGCAGACCCTGGGGCATTTCAGAACAGGTGTATATATACTGAGATCATGTGACACTTAGATTGCACACAGGTGGACTTTATTTCACTAATTATTTGACTTCTGAAGGTAATTGGTTGCACCAGATCATATTTAGGGGCTTCGTAGCAAAGGGGGTGAATACATATGCACGCACCACTTTTCCGTTATACATTTTTTAGAATTTCACTTCACCAATTTGGACTATTTTGTGTATGTCCATTACATGAAATCCAAATAAAAATCCATTTAAATTACAGGTTGTAATGCAACAAAATAGGAAAAACGTCAAGGGGGATGAATACTTTTGCAAGGCACTGTACTGTATACCACCATCTAAAAGGGCACTTGGCAAGTGGGAAGGCAAAGGGGCATGTGCTCTGCACAGGTAGACTCTATCTGTGCATGTGCCTGGGAGTGAACTATTTTAAGGGTGAAATGTAACAATGTACTTTAGGCTACTCACCTGTTGTTCATCTCTCTCTCTCGGCCTGCTATTCCACTGGCTTGTTCCTAGAATTAATCTGCTGTTCTTGTTACCGTTAAAACATCTCCCCTTGACCCTCTCACCCTGGATCCGGACCACCACGTGCTGTCACCCTAGCTCCCTCCCTCCACACCTGTCCTAGAATGGAGCGTGGTTCACATTCCGCTGTTGTTGTGTCAATACAGTAGATTGTCACTGGCACTAAGGAACATTTTGACCTGAATCCTCTGACCAACAAAATGATGGCAGGGAACAGTGTAACAGGGAATCATAACAATACATTGATTAGGGACCGTTCAGAATTTACGGGACAGGGTACTTGGAGAATTTGTGGGAGGGTCATACTTTTTAAATTTCAGTCCGGGGAAGGGTTTAATATTTTTTATTGTATTTTATTTATTTCTCAGTGTTTTAGAATTAGTTGCTTATTATATCTCAATGTGTGCCCGATGCCTCCCCTCAGTGGTCCTCTGTAGCTCAACTGGTAGAGCACGGCGCTTGTAACTCCAGGGTAGTGGGTTCGATCCCCGGGACCACCCATACACAAAAATGTATGCACGCATGACTGTAAGTTGCTTTGGATAAAAGCGTCTGCTAAATGGCATATTATTATATATTTCTAATTCTCTGCTGGGCGCGCAATATCACGTTTGTGTGCGCCTATAATTTACTGTGGTCTCAATCAAATGAGCCATAGGCTGAAGTGTATGAGCAGAGAAGCACATGGTAAAGTTATATTTCTAAGACTATTTCCTAAATATGATAGGTAATTAACATCAACATTGCTATGTTGCCATGTAATGTTTTTGAGACGAAGAAGTTTCTCAAACTGCATATCTAAGGCTCTGGTGTAAAATATATTTTCATTTCATTGAGGTATGATTTTCTCCATGTACCACTTATTATAAAAAAGTCTGCAGTACATTATGTCATTTCTCTCTCTGTGGTTTTGTGTTGGCTGAGACTTGTCCTACACAGCATCTCCTAACATGTTACCTCATAGACAGTCTATAGATCTCTCTCTCTCTCTCTCTCTCTCTCTCTCTCTCTCTCTCTCTCTCTCTCTCTCTCTCTCTCTCTCTCTCTCTCTCTCTCTCTCTTCATTTTCATAATGAAATGGCCTTCAGAAGTCATAACTCACCCTGAGGTGTCTATCCTCCACTGAAACACGCCTGGCTGAGATTGATTAATCAGCTCTTTACTCACTACCATGTCACTAGCCAGCCCCGTGGTGTGAGTCAGAGACAATGACTGTGTATGAAGGAGTTGGTGATGACGAGAAGAGTATGAATAGAATCGAGGACCAATCTTCATCATTCTGTTTTGATATAGGTTTGATATAGGTTTGTGTGTGAGGTGTGTGGAAAGCTTAATAATGCAGCACTGGCTATCTATGTCTATCATGATGGATGTGAACCACAACTGGAGGCTCCAGCTTGACTCTCAGATGTTTAGTGGCAGGGGAAGTAGTAGGCTGAAGCTCAGCGTTGTAGCGCGGTTGAAATGTAAAAGATCATTTTCAATTGAGCAGGCATACAGTATTGCCTTTAAATGTCAATCAAGCGACAACGCCGATCTTCGGCGCCACGGATTTGATCCAGTCCTAAGTGGTTTGAAAAGAACAACACTGAAATATGCCCTCCTGTCCTGAAGAACATGGTGTTAGTTTGTACATGTAATAGAGGTGGGGTAGGATAAGCTCCTGTTTGTGGTTACAGGGGACGTATCAGCCACTCTGGCCAGTGACTGCAGAGGTGAACAAGGGGACATAATATGGAGCTTTAGCTGTTTTCACAACACCACTGTTCTATTCTCACCACTCTGTTGTGTTCTCTTGTCCCTCCAGGGTGCATGCTGTGTTTTGGTCAGTCAGCCTTTTTCCGCTTCAACCACCCAGAAGAGGCCCTCAGGATGAAGAGCATGCTACCTGGAGGAAGCCAGGGGCCCAGCGCCTACAAGGCCCACCACACAGGTAACCATCACATCTCAACACTATAGGAACCACACAAGTAATGATAGAGCAGGGGTACTATTTGAGAAGGTCCGGTCAAACACATTTCCTAGGTGGCAAAGATCCGGATGGATGTTGTCATTTTTCGGCATAGTAACAAACCCCCGCCTTGCAATCCATGCGACCCCAAACTGTTCAAACTGCTCACACCCCTCTTGTTGGCCATTTTAAAGCTCAGTTCCTGCAATTCTACACATTTTGCCATGGAGCGGGGAGAACATTGTGCAGTTTTCTAAGCTAATTTGCTGCAATTCTACACATTTTACAATGGCTTATGTGTGTTCATATGGTACCTGAGTGACTCAACAAAATCAATGGGGGCCCCCCTGGGTGTCGAGGCCCTCAGCACGTAATCTGGCCATGATAACTACAAGATTTAGATAGCTTGTTAGCCTAACCTACCTATCTAGCTAACATGAGCTAGTAGTTGATCAACAGGACATTTCTGACAGGTTATAAATAGCTCTCTAAGGTCTGTCAGTGAATGACATAACAAGAGGAAAACTACCAAATTTCAAAATGACACCTTGTGCATTCTATTATTATAACTCTCAACAGCAGTAAGTTGAAAACCCGACTGAGTTCCCCCCAAAATTCTATAAATCAATAAATGTTCTGGGTTCGGATCGGGGCCGCGGTCCGCCAATTGAGGATGGCTGTGATAGAACATGCTGCAAGGTAATGACATCACACAGGTAAAGACCAGCGTCTAACCATCACATCATATCAGATGACACCACACCATAGCTCTACACAAAGACCAGCATCAAGCCATCATAATAGACCCAATAGGAACCCCGCAATTTATGTCAGATTTAGTGTTTCAAACTCATTGTAATCGATGACAGAGAGTAGTAGACAGTACAGTTCCACCCTGTCTGGTGACATTCAGTTGATACTACAGAAATATGCACTAGCTGAACAAACCAATACATCAAGCTACTGTACCTTCAAACACTGACCCAATATGAATTGACTGTAATTAATGAGGTGGTCGTTGACAGGGTTTCTAGATAACCGAAGGGACTGACAAAAGAAGGAAGATAGATAGCTCTCCCTCTCGTATGGCACCATTTTGAGCCTATTGTGAAAGACTGCCTCTTAAGGTTATGACCCTGTCTCTCTGTCAGTTCTCTTGGCTCGACGTATGACAAACCATGTTGTTGCAATATGTGGTGGGTGGTGGGTGTGTCCTTCAATGTGTAGGGGTCAAAGATTGGTATTTTATGGACAACAAGACAATCTCCTAATACAAGAAATGACTGGAGAGTATTAGCCTTTAAACAGCCTTTATACCACAGCGTCAGGCACGTTAGATAGGAGTCGACCTGTGCTGAGCACATGCCACTTTGCCCTTTTGGGTAGTGGTATATATATATACAGTACCAGTCAAAAGTTTGGACACTTACTGATTCAAGGGATTTTCTTTGTACATTCTACATTGTAGAATAATAGTGAAGACATCAAAACTATGAAATAACACATATGGAATCATGTAGTAACCAAAAACGTGATAAACACATCAAAATATATTTTATATTTGAGATTCTTCAAATAGCCACCCTTTGCTTTGATGACAGCTTTGCACACACTTGGCATTCTCTCAACCAGCTTCATGAGGTAGTCACCTGGAATGCATTTCAATTAACAGGTGTGCCTTGAAAAAAGTTAATTTGTGGAATTTATTTATTTATTAATGCGTTTGAGCCAATCAGTTGTGTTGTGACAAGGTAGGGGTGGTATACAGAAGATAGCATATTTGGTAAAAGACCAAGTCCATACTATGGCAAAAAAAGCTCAAATAAGCAAAGAGAAACAACAGTCCATCATTACTTTAAGACATGAAGGTCAGTCAATTTCAAGAACTTTGAAAGTTTCTTCAAGTGCAGTTGCAAAAACCCTCAAGCACTATGATGAAACTGTCTCTCATGAGGACCGCCACAGGAAAGGAAGAGCCAGAGTTACCTCTGCTGCAGAGGAAAAGTTCATTAGAGTTACAGTTGAAGTCGGAAGTTTACATACACTTAGGTTGGAGTCATTAAAACTTGTTTTTCAACCACTGTGGATGTATTTCAAGGCCTACCTTCAAACTCAGTGCCTCTTTGCTTGACATCATGGGAAAATCAAAAGAAATCAGCCAAGACCTCAGAAAAACAATTGTAGACCTCCACAAGTCTGGTTCATCCTTGGGAGCAATTTCCAAACACCTGAAGGTACCACGTTCATCTGTACAAACAATAGTACGCAAGTATAAACACCATGGGACCACGCAGCCGTCATACCGCTCAGGAAGGAGACGCGTTCTGTCTCCTAGAGATGAACGTACTTTGGTGCGAAAAGTGCAAATAAATCCCTGAACAACAGCAAAGGACCTTGTGAAGATGCTGGAGGAAACAGGTACAAAAGTATCTATATCCACAGTAAAATGAGTCCTATATTGACATAACCTGAAAGGCAGCTCAGCAAGGAAGAAGCCACTTTTTGGAGAAATGTCCTCTGGTCTGATGAAACAAAAATATAACTGTTTGTCCATAATGACTATCGTTATGTTTGGAGGACAAAGGGGGTTGCTTGCAAGCCGAAGAACACCATCCCAACCGTGAAGCACGGGGGTGGCAGCATCATGCTGTGTGGGTGCTTTGCTGCAGGAGGGACTGGTGCACTTCACAAAATTGATGGCATCATGAGGAAGGAAAATTATGTGGATATATTGAAGCAACATCTCAAGACATCAGTCAGGAAGTTAAAGCTTGGTCGCAAATGGGTCTTCCAAATGGACAATGACCCCAAGCATACTTCCAAAGTTGTGGCAAAATGGCTTAAGGACAAACAAAGTCAAGGTATCGGAGTGGCCATCACAAAGCCCTGACCTCAATCCTATAGAAAATGTGTGGGCAGAACTGCAAAAACGTATGCGAGCAAGGAGGCCTACAAACCTGACTCAGTTACACCAGCTCTGTCAGGAGGAATGGGCCAAAATTCACCCAACGTATTGTGGGAAGCTTGTGGAAGGCACCCGAAACGTTTGACCCAAGTTAAACAATTTAAAGGGAATGCTACCAAATACTAATTGAGTGTATGTAAACTTCTGACCCACTGGGAATGTGATGAAAGAAATAAAAGCTGAAATAAATAATGCTCTCTACTATTATTCTGACATTTCACATTCTTAAAATAAAGTGGTGATCCTAACTGACCTAAGACAGATCATTTTTACTAGGATTAAATGTCAGGAATTGTGAAAAACTGAGTTGAAATGTATTTGGCAAAGGTGTATGTAAACATCCGACTTCAACTGTATGTACATGTGGGTAGAGGTAAAGTGACTATGCATAGATAATAAACAGAGAGTAGCAGCAGCATAAAAAGAGGGTGTGGGGGGACAATGCAAATAGTCAGTGTAGCCATTTTATTAGCTATTCAGGAGTCTTATGGCTTGGGGGTAGAAGCTGTTAAGAAGCCTTTTGCACCTAGACTTGGCGCTCCGGTTCTGCTTGCCGTGCGGTGGCAGAGAGAACAGTCTATGACTAGGGTGGCTGGAGTCTTTGGCAATTTTTAGGGCCTTCCTCTGACACCGCCTGGTATAGAGGTCCTGGATGGCAGGAGGTTTGGCCCCAGTGATGTACTGGGCTGTACGCATTACCCTCTGTAGTGCCTTGCGGTCGGAGGCCGAGCAGTTGCCATACCAGGCGGTGATGCAACCAGTCAGGATGCTCTCGATGGTGCAGCTGTAGAACCTTTTGAGGATCTGAGGACCCATGCTAAATAGCCTTATAGCCAACAACTAGCTGGCGCTTGTGCTGTCAAATAGTCCCACATGCGCAATCAAGGGATGTGCTACTTTGATGAGTGAAGAATCTTAGCAAGCCTGCATAGTGATCAAAACGAACGACATCCATAGATATAGAACAAAAAGAATGAACGACTGGTTCGCGTCTCTGGCATGTATGAATTTACTTATCAAAATGAAAATATCAATGAAAACATGTCATTTCTATTCTATACCAGTAAATGTGTGCTTTAGTATTGTTTTCTTTGGCAACTGTGGTATAAGTGGGATAAATGGCTCTGCGTTCTACATTACCTTGGAACTAATGAACTCTGCGGACAGATTGTTCATTCTCCTCTGACCTTAGTGCTGCAGCTGGTCTGAGAGCCACACCCGATCCTGTGTGTGTGTGTGTGTGTGTGTGTGTGTGTACGAACCACGCTTTCCTGACTGGGCCCAGTGAGATTGCATCTGCAGCCTGTGATTGAAGTAGAGAGTTTTTAAATTTAGCAGCCCCAGATCCCTATAGGATTACAGCACACACAGCTGAGAAACAAAACCTACAATACACACAGGGTGTGGTCACAGTAGCCTACATACTGTACTATATACAGTAACTGCATGTTTTAGTAGGATCTAAAATTCTTAAGTGTGTGTCTGTCTGTCTGTCTGTCTGTCTGTCTGTCTGTCTGTCTGTCTGTCTCTCAGTCATTGCTGAAGTGTGCGGCCTACTTTAGAAATATATATACCTTTAAAACACTGACTGGTTCCTTCTCCTGTCTTACCATAGACTCCCACACGGTGCTGAATGGGAACCACCAGCCTGCCCTCCATGAGAGGACCCGTTCCGGCTCTGGCCCACACCCAGGCCCCATGACCAGCACCATAGAGAGGGACCTCCAGGACATCATGGACTCTCTGGTGATGGATGACCCCCAGTCCTCCGGGAAGATGGCCCACCACCCCATCCCTCAGTCCCCCCTCTCCCCCATGCTGAACGGGGAAGGGCGTTACCTGCTCTACCCTTCCACCAGCCCTGGGGCCATGTCCGTGGGCTCCAGCTATGAGAACGCCTCCCCGCCCGGCCCCTTCTCCCCGCTCTCCTCTCCTCTGTCGGCTGCCAGTAGTGGTGCTTTCCTGGGGCCTGGTACTTCTCCAGTGCCTGCCCACTCCTCCAGCTACACCCTCACCACCCAGACCCCCGTCCCCCAGCCACGGACCTCCCCTCCTGGGGGCTACAGTGGACCTGCTGATGTGCAGAGGATCCCGGAGAGCCCCAGGCCTCTGAGGAGGGCCCTAGCGGAGGCCTCGCCAAGCCCCACTGCTTCCCGTAGAGGCGTGGGTAAGGACAGCCCAGTAGGCAGTTCAGAGACTCCCAGAGCAGTACATGGAACATCCCACATCCCAGTCTCCAGCGCCAGACTAAACTCTAAATTCTCTGGATGTCAGGCATCCACGGCCCCCTCCAGCCCTAGGGTGAGGGTGGGCGGCTCAGGCTCTCGTCCCCCCAGCCCCCAGCACTTCTCCCAGGCCCAGTCCCACACAGACAGCCCTCAGCAGACACGTAGGACACCAGAGCCCTCTGGACCCTCTAGCCTGAGGGAGCTACCCCCTCCCAGCCCCTCCATGTCCCGCAGAGGGGCTTCTCCAAAACAGGGCTCCCTCCAGGATAGGGGGCTGCGAGCCAGGAGTCCCTCTCCCACCTCCGGGGGAGGCAGGCAGCAGAAGGGCAGCCTGGGTACCGCCTTCACCCCAGCCCTAGGCTCTCTGTCTGGGGCAGGAGCTGGGCCCTCTCCTCTCACGAGCCCCCAGGGCCAGAGGAAGAGGTCTGGTAGCGCTGGGGCCACCAAGGACTCCAGGGGGCCTGTACGGCCCCGGACCCGGGAACGCAAGAACAGCATCTCAGAGATCAGCGACAACGAGGATGAGCTGCTGGAGTACCACCGCTGGCAGAGAGAGGAGAGACTCCGCGAGCAGGAGATGGAGAAACTGGTGAGTATTCAGGTGTGTGTGCATGTGTGTGTGTGTGTGTGTGTGTGTAGAGGTGGTGTGTGGAGGTGGGGGGGCTATATGTGCTCAGAGGAGTGGAGTTCTATAAAGAGGTGGTGGTGTCTATATGTGCTGGGTGGGTGTTCCAGTCCAGAGGAAGCTTGCTTTGAAAGTGATTGCTGCTCCCCCACTCCTGTGTTGGGTATATATAGAAGTCAGTGAGACAGCGACGCCCTCAGCACATGGACCTTCAGACTCCCTAAGGAATTTACACAAGCATGTCACTCTGATTGCGTCCCAAATGACACCCTATTCCCTATATAGTGCACTACTTTTGACCAGAGCTCTATGGGCCCTGGTCAAAAGTAGCACACTTTTTAGGGAATAGGGTGCTGTTTGGGACACATACCTCTGACTGAGCCCAGGGACCCAAGGGCAGGGTGGCTCAGTCACCATGCAAACACACACAGACACACACACAAACACACACACACACACCACGCCAGCAGCCCAGGGATCTGGGTTCATACTCCTGGCAGATAGCAGCTGATGAGACCACAGGGGGGGGAGCATTCCCCTCCTGTTACCCCATTTACAGACGCTATTTCAGGAGCCAAGAAGTCTCTGGGAACAAATAGGACAGTTACTGACAGCATTTAGCAATATAAGCATGGGAGAGAGCCAGAGAGGGGGCAGAGTGTTTGCATGTATGGAAGAAAGGTCAGGGTGGTCAGAGCTGTGGGTTGGGAGGGAATGTGTCAGTGGCCTCATTTATAAACATTGCGTACGTAGAAAATATACCCCAAAACATGCGTCAGTTTTCACACAAAAGTTGGCATTTATAAAAAACGGAACTTGACATGAGGACGTGCTTAACTTCCCGCAAACTTTAGACCATGCGTACACACAATATCTAGTGGTTGAAGTGTTGCATTGCAAGCAGGCAAGTAGTATTTTGTGAAAATGGGTTAAATGATGACACCCTTATGCATAAAAAAATAAAAAATATAGTAACAAGATGCAAGCATTTGCCATTAGTGAAATTAGCGAAAATCTATTTATTTTATCTTTGCAATCTAAAATAATTACAGATAGGAATATATTTCATATGAATTTATTTCATTTCCATTATCATTTGCAGAAGAAATTCCTCACCTTTTCTGACTGTGATGGTTTCAAATAAAATAAAATAACAAATTATAATACAATTGTATTTGTCACATGCGCCGAATTCAACAGGTGTAGACTTTACGGTGAAATGCTTACTTACGAACCCTTCCCAACAGAGTTAAAAATAAGAAAAATATAAATAAAAACACAAGAGGAATAAAATACCAAGTGGTGATGCGGTCAAGATACTCTCAATGGTGCAGCTGTGGAACTTTTTGAGGATCTGAAGGCCCATGTCAAATCTTTTCAGCCTCCTGAGAGGGAAGAGGCGCCGTCGTGCTCTCTTCAAGACTGGGCGGGTGTTTGTGGACCATGTTAAGTCCTTAGTGATGTCCGAATGGACAAGTAAAAACAAATCACACAAAAATCACAATATCCAAGAATTACTCAAATCAGATTTGGATCAGAGAGGCCAACATTGGAATAATATTCAAATCTATTTTTCATGTACATAAATAAAAAAGCCTATGTGCATATTGGCTACATGTCCAAACCGATGCTGACATGTGGGAGGCGCTAGAAAATGTAGCCAAACTTTAATGAGACTTTTAATACATAAATATAAGCTAAACACCAGTCATGTTTCACAAATATAATGAAGGATCATTAACATTAACGTCTAAAGGCTTGATTCTGTCGACATGCTCAAGGCACGGTTCGTTCATCTCAAATGAATACATACATCTGGCCCTTCATTGGACACTGTGTTAACAAACCTCCAAACGAGCTTCAATGCCATACTACACTCCTTCAGTAGCCTCCAACTGCTCTTAAACACTAGTAAAACTAAATGCATGCTCTTCAACCGAACGCTGCTTGCACCCGCCCACCCGACTAGAATCACTACTCTCGACGGGTCTGACCTAGAGTATGTGGACAATTACAAATATCTAGGTGTCTGGTTAGACTGTAAACTCTCCTTCCAGACTCACATTAAGAATCTCCAGTCCAAAGTTAAATCTAGAATCGGTTTCCTATTTCGCAACAAAGCCTCCTTCACTCATGCTGCCAAACATGCCCTCGTAAAACTGACTATCCTACCGATCCTTGACTTCGGCGATGTCATTTACAAAATAGCCTCCAACACTCTACTCAGCAAATTGGATGTAGTCTATCACAGTGCCATCCGTTTTGTCTCCAAAGCCCCATATACTACCCACCACTGTGACCTGTACGCTCTTGTTGGCTGGTCCTCACTACATATTCGTCGCCAAACCCACTGGCTCCAGGCCATCTATAAATCACTGCTAGGCAAATCTCTGCTTTATCTTAGCTCATTGGTCCCCATAGCAACACCCACCCGTAGTATGCGCTCCAGCAGGTATATCTCACTGGTCATCCCCAAAGCCAACACCTCCTTTGGCCGCCATTCCTTCCAGTTCTCTGCTGCCAATGACTGGAACAAATTGCAAAAATCTCTGAAGCTGGAGACACTTATCTCCCTCACTAACTTTAAGCATCAGTTGTCAGAGCACCTTACCGATCACTGCACCTGTACACAGCCCATCTGAAATTAGCCCGCCCAACTACCTCATCCCTATATTGTTATTTATTTTGCTAATTTGTACCCCAGTATCTCTATTTGCACATCATCTCTTGCACATCTATCATTCCAGTGTTAATACTAATTGTAATTATTTTGCACTATAGCCTATTTATTGCCTTACCTCCATAACTTGCTACATTTGCACACACTGTATATATATTTATTTCTGTTGTATTTTTGACTTTGTTTTGTTTTACCCCATATGTAACTCTGTGTTGTTGTTTTAATCGCACTGCTTTGCTTTATCTTGGCCAGGTCGCAGTTGTAAATGAGAACTTGTTCTCAACTGGCTTACCTGGTTAAATAAAGGTGAAAAAAATAAAATAAAAAATAAATAATGGTCACAAGACCGGAGAGTGAAGGACAGTGCCTGTTGCACACCACACATCACCCACCTTGAATCTGAGTGGTCAGCATTTTGATACTATTTAAACATGAAACGTAATTGTTTCAAACCTGGACATTTTATGTAATTTTATGAAGCATGTCTTACTTTGTATCAAAGTAGCCTAGCTTAGCCAAAATATGACCATAGAAATGTTGAGGGATCATTTCTAACAGATATTTTCATCTATGAGAATGGTGTTTTCCTGCTAATTGCATTTTGGAACATTCACGCATAGCCTACAGCCATGTGCGTATTGTTGAGCTTATGATATAAAGAAATACAACTTTATCAACATTTTAAGCCTAATGATCAGCCTCATTGCTTAAAAAAATTAAAATGTGCAGTGGTTGTATGAATTTTGGATCTGCCGTCCCAGATCTGTCCCAGAGTCTGTTTTGTACTGTATACATATTTTCTATCTTCCCAGGGAGATGGGACACCCTTAATTTCGAGCCCTGGAGGGAATTATTTGGTATGAATTGTTATGTTGCAATATTTTATAGGCTACTAAGGATGGCCAACCATCCTCCATGAGAGCCTTAAAAGGGGAGTGTTGTATTTTGAGATATGCAAAGAACCCAATAGGCAGAGTGTAACCACAGCTTTGTCTGATTCTATATGATAAGAAAAGTTAGTAATACATTTTAGTGGCATCCTTGCATCCTACAATGTTGTAAAAATTGGTTACAGACTTCAAGAAATCTGTAAAAGATCAGTCCTACTTAATAATTCCAGGATCCAGTTGCAGAGGGAGGTGTTCAGTCCCAGGGTCCTTAGCTTAGTGATGAGCTTTGTGGGCACTATGGTGTTGAACACTGAGCTGTAGTCAATGAACAGCATTCTCACATAGGTGTTCCTTTTGTCCAGGTGGGAAAGGGCAGTGTGAAGTGCAATTGAGATTGCGTCATCTGTGGATCTGTTGGGGCAACAACACATCTGCCACGCTGATCCTCAACACGGTAGCCCCTTAAGTTTATTTAGTAAATGTTTTCTTAAATATTTTTTCTTAAAACTGCATTGTTGGTTAAGGGCTTGTAAATAAGCATTTCACAGTAAGGTCTACACCTGTTGTATTCGGTGCATGTGACAAATACAATTTCATTTGATACAACAAGGATACTATTCGTCCCATCTCTCATTTAAATGGAACTACTTCACAGTAGTAAATAGATAAGCTATTTCAAGTATTTTGCTCTATGCGATCCAGAGCACCATTTAAAAAATAGGCTACAGTAGAACTTAAATGGATACTTCGGGATTTTGGCAATGAGTCAGATGAACTCGTGGATACCATTTTTATGTCTCTGCGTGCAGTGTGAAGGAAGTTGCTAACTAGCACTAGTGCAATTGCTAACTAGCGTTAGCGCAATGACTGGAAGTCTATGGGTTTCTGCTAGCATGCTAGCAGATACCCATCTGCTATGGTGCTGATGGTCTGTCCATCTGTGTTTCTGTGTGTCTGTGTGTGCATGCACATGCATGCATGTTTATGTAATCGCGAGATGATCAGATATCACAATTCGTTACACAAGATTACATTTATCCTCACAATGTTATTTTATGAGTAAGACAGATAAAGGGACACGCAGGGAGAAGGATAAGATAATAAAGATAAAAGGATCAGAGCGAGCGAGAGAGAGAGCTTTTCTGTTGTCCTCTCTCCTCTCCTGTCCTGTCCTGTCAGTGAGGTAATGTGGGTCATGGTGTATCTGTGGTCTAATTCCCAGACAGAGTAAGGGCAGAGCAGCCCATGGAAATGGAATTGCTAGAATGGAAAAAGACCCTCAGACCACAGCAATTTGACTGTACAGTCACAGCGCTGACTGAAATTGGCATATTGGCGCACGTTTTTAAGGACACACCTAAAATATTTCCACCTCTCCCAACTCAGCAGGCTGATGTTAGACAGGTCGTTTGCCGAAAAATGCCAGTGTGGCAGTTTTTGCAAACTTTGACACTTGCACCTCCTTAAGGACAGCCGAAAATAGAGCCCACAGTCTGAAAAACAGGTCTGCTCACTCAACAGTTTTAACTAACTCAAAGATATCCTGTTTCCGGCAGAGCCATAGATAGAGATTGGTTTCCGTTGAAGATTGAGGTCATTATCAGAGGCCCATACCTTTGTACTGTATCTGTTCCTGGTTTACCCCCACCTGCCCTGGCTGTTTGACTGTTGTTGCGTTTGGAACTCCTTCTGTTTGTAGTTTAGGCTACTCACCATCAGGGGGCAACAAAGTACCATATCCTTGAACCTACAAAAGTGGAGGACTTTTTACAGTAGGATTAACTGGTGCTAGGCAAGTTATTAATTGAACCTGTTACTAGATATAGTGATGTCAGTTCAGCCTGTTCTCTTTGTGTCATGCTGTGGTAGACTGACTGCCAACATCTCCCTTTGTAATTTCATCATATTCACTTTGGGATTAACAGTGTTAAGACTTGAATTAATGACACAAAGAACAAACTGGCAGTTACCTTTCTCACTGTTCCACTGAACTAAATGTGGGAGCCTTGTTGCTGTTGTTAAACTCTGAATCCACTCTTATAGGAGTAGGAATCTGGAGTTATGGGCTGTAAGGAATTTTACTTTATGATCCCATGTAAAGCAATCAAAATATGTGATATCCTGCCAATAAGGTTGAGTGTTCACGCTAAACCATAAGGAATGTCTGAATGTGTGTAGATACTTAGATACTCAGAAAGTAGATGAGGTATATTATCGCTGGGCCTTCACAAGCTTTTCTCTCTTCTCTCTCTTGTGCATATTTCCTCCCTGGTGGTTTCACAAACATGTTACATGGGTCAGTAGTGGGTGGGTGGCATGAGACATTTGTTATTCTGTCTCAGTCACAGTGTTGTTTACACACACACACACACACACACACACACAGACGCACAAACACACACGCTCTCTCTCTCTCGCACACACGCACGCACAAACACACACACACACACACACACACACACACCGTTAAGTACCCTGTTATGACCCTCTGCTGAGGCTCATGTTGTGGACTTAACCTTAAGTAGACAAAGCTTTGTATATGGCTCTAAATGCAGATTCTGACACCTCTTTTCACAAGACTGAGCGTTTCCAATATGCCTGTATTGATTTGAGATCCCTCTTCTGTCTGGGCAACTGAGGTCATGAGTTCATATGATTTAACTCTTTGCCAAGAGTTTTGACTAAATAATGTTCTGTAACACTGCCATAATGTCTACAAATGCACCTATACTGAGTTGTACCTTGTAGGTGCAGTATGATTCAATTTGTTATATGAGAGTGACAAAACATAGCAGTACGTGTCTGTGAATACATTGCATGACTCCCTCTGCCTGTTTGCAGGTCATGGTGAGCTGTGGTATCTCAGTCATCTCATGCCACTATTTTCATTTAGCCTAGCTTCTCTGGCCTGAATGGTGTGGAGTAATGGGTGGCATGACCTGCTAATGGTACTGCCAACCTGGCTGCTCAACAGGCAGACTAGAGGCCATACAGTATATGGTAGAAATGAAGTAGGACCTGCATACACGATTGCTTCACCACATACCTTTAATCAGGCTAGTAAATACACAACATTTCAATCCAATTTTTCTTCAGCGAGCTCAGCACCCCTAACAAGTGATGTGTGTTTGACTATACATACTATATGTACTGTGTGTGGTACACAGGGGAGTGGGGCAGAGTGGCTTGTGGAGATACATGTGAGGGGAAATGCCTGCAGCAGATGGTGAGGTCAGAGGTGAAAGGTCATTGAAGTCACTGATGGGGTCACAAAATGGGAAGCAGCAGGGGGTACTAAGGGAATGATGGCAGCATTGTCTGTTCTGGTCTGTGTGTGTGTGTGTGTGTGTGTGTGTGAGCTGTGTTTTTGTTTGTGTTAATGTGTCTATATTGAGTATGTGTAAGTTTGAGTATGTGCGTATGTGTATATTTCTACTGGAAGTAAGTGTATTGGTTTACACCTTTATTTGGTTGGTGTATATGTGAGTTAATATTAGTTAGGGTTAGCTTAGGGGCTCTCAACATATCTGCTTCCAAAGAGGTGGTCAAGCTGCTAGAAATTGTGCTCTATGGAAGTCTAAAATATACAGTTGAAGTCGGAAGTTTACATACACTTAGGTTGGAGTCATTAAAACTCGTTTTTCAACCACTCCACAAATTTCTTGTTAACAAACTATAGTTTTGGCAAGTTGGTTAGGACATCTACTTTGTGCATGACACAAGTAATTTTTCCAACAATTGTTTACAGACAGATTATTTCACTTATAATTCACTGTATCACAATTCCAGTGGGTCAGAAGTTTACATACACTAAGTTGACTTTGCCTTTAAACAGCTTGGAAAATTCCAGAAAATGATGTCATGGCTTTAGAAGCTTCTGATAGGCTAATTGACATCATTCGAGTCAATGTCTGAATGTGTGTAGATACTTAGATACTCAGAAAGTAGATGAGGTATATTATCGCTGGGCCTTCACAAGCTTTTCTCTCTTCTCTCTCGTGCATATTTCCGGACCTAGCCTATACAGTGTGAGTCTGTACTCCTGAGTGGCGCAGTGGTCTAAGGCACTGCATCGCAGTGCTAACTGTGCCACTAGAGATCCTGGTTCGAATCCAGGCTCTGTCGCCGCCGGCCGCGACCGGGAGACTCATGGGCGGCGCACAATTGGCCCAGCGTCGTCCAGGGTAGGGGAGGGAATGGCCGGCAGGGATATAGCTCAGTTGATAGAGCATGGCGTTTGCAACGCCAGGGTTGTGGGTTCGATTCCCACGGGGGACCAGTATAAAAAAAAAAATGAAAAAATAATATGTATTCACTAACTGTAAGTCGCTCTGGATAAGAGCGTCTGCTAAATGACGTAAATGTAAATGTAATTGGAGGTGTACCTGTGGATGTATTTCAAGGCCTACCTTCAAACTCAGTGCCTCTTTGCTTGACATCATGGGGAAATCAAAAGAAATCAGCCAAGACCTCAGAAAAACAATTGTAGACCTCCACAAGTCTGGTTCATCCTTGGGAGCAATTTCCAAACGCCTGAAGGTACCACGTTCATCTGTACAAACAATAGTACGCAAGTATAAACACCATGGGACCACGCAGCCGTCATACCGCTCAGGAAGGAGACGCGTTCTGTCTCCTAGAGATGAACGTACTTTGGTGCGAAAAGTGCAAATCAATCCCAGAACAACAGCAAAGGACCTTGTGAAGATGCTGGCAGAAACAGGTACAAAAGTATCTATATCCACAGTAAAACGAGTCCTATATTGACATAACCTGAAAGGCCGCTCAGCAAGGAAGAAGCCACTGCTCCAAAACCGCCATAAAAAAGCCAGACTACGGTTTGCAACTGCACATGCAGACAAAGATCGTACTTTCTGGAGAAATGTCCTCTGGTCTGATGAAACAAAAATAGGACTGTTTGGCCATAATGACCAGCGTTATGTTTGGAGGAAAAAGGGGAAGGCTAGCAAGCTGAAGAACACCATCACAACCGTGAAGCACGGGGGTGGCAGTATCATGCTGTGGGGGTGCTTTGCTGCAGGAGGGACTGGTGCACTTCACAAAATAGATGACATGGCTTGCAAGCCTTCCCCTTTTGGGTGCACTTCACAAAATAATGTGGATATATTGAAACAACATCTCAAGACATCAGTCAGGAAGTTAAAGCTTGGTCGCAAATGGGTCTTCCAAATGGACAATGACCCCAAGCATACTTTCAAAGTTGTGGCAAAATGGCTTAAGGACAACAAAGTCAAGGTATTGGAGTGGCCATTACAAAGCCCTGACCTCAATCCTATAGAAAATGTGTGGGCAGAACTGAAAAAGCGTGTGCGAGCAAGGAGGCCTACAAACCTGACTCAGTTACACCAGCTCTGTCAGGAGGAATGGGCCAAAATTCACCCAACTTATTGTGGGAAGCTTGTGGAAGGCTACCCGAAATGTTTGACCCAAGTTAAACAATTTAAAGGCAATGCTACCAAATACTAATTGAGTGTAAGTAAACTTCTGACCCACTGGGAATGTGATGAAAGAAATAAGAGGTGAAAGAAATAATTATCTCTACTATTATTCTGACATTTCACATTCTTAAAATAAAGTGGTGATCCTAACTGACCTAAGACAGGGAGTTTTTACTGGGAATAAATGTCAGGAATTGTGAAAAACAGAGTTTAAATGTATTTGGCTAAGGTGTATGTAAACTTCCGACTTCAATTGTATGTGTAGTAGAAGAAGAAAGCCTGGGTGGGGCCAGAGAGAAAGGTTAACACTCTCCCTGCTCTTTATCAAAATACAGACCTAGCCTATACAGTGTGAGTCTGGTATGATGGCTAGAGGACCCCCTGAAAGGGACAGTTATGCTCATGCCAGCTCCGTCACTTCTGGCGTCTGGTTACAGTCAGCCAATAGGAACAGCCGATGGCTCAGAGACAGCTGCCTGGCCCGGACAATGTCACACAAGGACAACGCAGAGCATTTTAGAGGCAATATGAGCTGTGTCATTGTGTGGTGTGCAGGCTTTCTTACCCCTTTGCTCGGTGTGTGTGTGTGTGTTTGTGTGTGTGTGTGTGTGTGTGTGCGCGCACGTGTGTGCATGTGTATGTGTGTGTAGGAGCGACAGAGGTTGGAGACCATCCTTAGCCTGTGTGCGGAGTACACCAACTCTCCCCAATGTCTGGGTGGTGAGACAGGGAGTACAATAGGGCACTTCCCTGGACCAGTGGAGGGGGGCGCTAGAGAGAAACCCTGTACAGAGACAGGTGGTGGGGCGACCCAGCGAGGAGGAGTGGCTCAGAAGCAGAGAGAGAGTGATGAGGAGAACCAGAGAGAGGAGTCCAGCAGCACAGAGAGCACTCACCAGGAGGTGAGAAAAAACACACGCACAAACACACACACGCACGTGCGCATACGACGCAGGCACTCACACACACAAGCATTCTCGGACGGTGCAATTGCCGTACCATGCGGTAATACAGCCCGATGGTGCATCTGTAGAAGTTTGTGAGGGTCTTACGGGCCAAGTAGAATTTATTCAGCCTCCTGAGGTTGAAGAGGCGCTGTTGCGCCTTCTTCACCACATTGTCGGTGTAAAGGGACCATTTCAGGTCCTCAGTGATGTGCACGGCAATGGACTTGAAGCTTTTGACCCTCTCTACTACGGCCCTGTTGATGTGGATCCCTTCACACCGATTTGCTCTCTCTACTGTGTCCTGTAGTCCACTGTTGTGTCATCAGAAAACTTGATGATTGAGTTGAAGATGTGCGTGGCCACAGTCATGGGTGAACAGGGAGTACAGGAGGGGGCTGAGCACACACCTCTGTGGGGCCCCCCTGTTGAGGATCAGCATGGCAGAGGTGTTGTTGCCTACCTTCACCACTTGGGGTCGCCCCGTCATGAAGTCTAGGATCCAGTTGCACAGGGAGGGGTTCAGACCCAGGGCCCTGAGCTTAGTGATGAGCTTGGAGGGCACTATGGTGTTGAAGGCTGAGCTGTAGTCGATGAACAGTATTCTTACATAGGTATCCCTCTTCCAGGTGGGATATTGCAGTGTGCAGTTGATCTATTGGGGCGGTATGGAAATTGTAGTGTGTCTAGGGGTGTCGGGTAAGGTGGAGGTGATATGATCCTTAACTCTCAAAGCACTTCATGATGACAGAAGTGACTGCCACGGGGCGATAGTCATTTAGTTCAGTTAACTTCACTTTCTTGGGGACAGGAATAATGGTGGACATTTTGAAGTAAGTGGGGACAGCAGACTGGGATAGGGAGAGATTTCATATGTCTGTAAACAATCCAGCCAGCTGGTCGGCACATGCTCTAAGGGCGCGGCTTGGGATGCCGTCTTGCAAGGGGTTAATACACTTAAATGTCTTACTCACGTCGGCCACAGAGATCGGGAGCACACAGTCCTCGTGAGTGGTATGGGCCCACGTCGGCGGCTCGGTGTTCTCTGAATGTACTCACATTGGTGCATGTATGCTTTATCCAGCAGGAGGACTCAGGGTCAGGGTTAGGTGTGGGTGTGTCAGGGTTAGGATCAGGTGTATCTGGGCGTCAGGAGCAGCAGTATCTGGAGGAGGAGAGGACCAGGGTTCTGTCCAGGGTGGATGAGCTGAAACACAGAGTCACAGAGCTGGAGCAGCAGCTACAGGAGTCAAGACAGGAGGTAGGTTAACAAACAGCAACCCTTAAGCACTGCACTACTCTCCAGTTATGAGTACACCGTTAAAATGAAGTGCTTTGTAACACTTAAACTAGTGGCGACTGTGCTGCCACCAATTTAAAGGAGACTTTGCGGCAGGTAGCCTTGAGGTTAGAGCGTTGTGGGCCAGTAACCAAAAGGTTGATGATTCGAATTCTGGAGCAGACAAAAAATGAATACAAATAATGTTGCTGTGCCCTTGAGCAAGACACTTAACCTTAATTGCTCCAGGGGCGCTATACAATCGCGACCCTGGCCGTGACCCCTCTACCTGCGGGTGTCTCAGGGGGAGTTGCGATATGCAAAAAAACACATTTCCATTACACACTTCTGTGTGTAACAGGACAAATATAAGCACCCCCCAAATTATATTATTTTAGGATAAACAGTAACTTCTACCTGATACAGCCAGCTGAGGATGGACTTTAGAATCTGCTTCCTCTCCAGGTTTCTTGCCGCTGTGCTTCTACTTGCTCTTTTTCTGAGTCTAGTCCGGGTTACTGTAAACTAAGCACTGTTGTCCTGTTTGCCTGTCTGTCCCTCCCAGGCGGAGATGGAGAGGGCTCTTCTGCAGGGGGAGAGGCAGGCTGAGCAGGAGCAGGTCGAGACAGAGACAGAGATAATCTCTCAGCTCCAGTCTAAACTCAGCCAGCTGGACAGGGCCACCCAGAGGGAGAAAGACAAGGTAGGACCATCTAGTAACAGACCACACACATACAACTGCTTGTTCACTCACAAGCACTCATCTAGCTACACACCTACACGTGCACAGAGGTGTGTATGGAGCCTGTACTAGTAGTTGGACATCAAAGCTCTGCATCAATTATCAACCTTAATTTATATGGCCAAGCGTGTTGAGTCCTGATGCTCAGATAGCTACACACTTTTCAGCTTATTTTTTTTCCTGTTGACTCAAAAAGATGCTTGAAGCCTTGCAACCTTAACCCCCAGCACCCTAACCCCCTCACTCACCTACTACCTTTGACCTCTCTTTAAAGCTGCTTGGCTGCATGGCGTGGTTTTGAGCCGTGTATTTTTTTTTCTCCCTGGGACGGTGTGTGTGTGGTGTGTGTTCTAGGGGAGGGCTAATGTGTCTGCTGAGCGGCAGCTGCTGGAGAGACTTCATGAGGGGTACAGTGAGCTGAAGAGCCAGGTTCATAACTGTCCTGAATCTCTGAGGGAACAGTTACAGGAGCAGCTACGGAGGGTCAGTGCTCTTCACACACCCTAGTCCACTAGAACTAGAACTAGAACAATAGAACTAGAACTAGAATGCTAGGACTAGAACACTAGAACTAGAACACTAGAACTATAACAATAGAACAAGAACACTAAAACTAGAACACTAGAACTAGAACACTAGAACTAGAACACTAGAACTAGAACAATAGAACTAGAACACTAGAACTAGAACACTAGAACTTGAACAATAGAACTAGAACACTAGAACTAGAACACTAGGACTAGAACACTAGAACTAGAACACTAGAACTAGAACACTAGAACTAGAACACTAGGACTAGAACTCTAGGGGCTCTATTTTCGGTTGTGTCAAATGCACGTTAGTTTGCAATTTTGGCATGTAAAAATTGGCGCACTGGCATTTTCCAGCCCTAATGCCAGGTTCGGCAATTTATCTGTCTAACATCAGCTCACTTGCACTGAGGTGGGATCGGTGGCAATATTTGAGGTGTGTCCAAGCACAACAGTGTCAATTTCATGCAGTGCTAATGGTACGTTTTAAGACCCACAAAAAGCAGGTCTTAACGGTAAAGCAGTTGATAATGGCATAGATTTTGAGAGCAGAAGCGCAGCCTGTACAGCCATGACGCACAGTGCCCATGGAAGGAGAGATGTACCTTTTGTGGCGGTGAATCTCGTATTTAGAAACATAAAAAAATGGTTTCCCACCATTTCGTTTAATTTGATTAAAAACCAAGCACAGCCTACCCTTAATCAAGGCTGGTTTAACAGCATCACATAGATGCCTCTTTTTATCCTTGCCATTAGCCAAAAGTAGCTCATGAGTAAAGGGTTTTGAAATGGTTCACAATTCACATACCTGCATTTTGCTTGTTCAAGTAGGCTATCCATCCCCATTTAGGGTGGCAGGTAGCCTAGCGGATAGAGCGTTGGGCCAGTAACTGTAAAATCACTAGTTCGAATCCCAAAGCGTTTTAATTCACATAATTTTAACATTCTGTCATAAAGAGCATGTGTTCAACTAAATAAAAAACATGTTTTTGCATCGACCCACTCAGTTTTCCACCACAAAACACCAGAAAATGGCCAAAAAGAGTAGAACCAGAACCACTATGATTTTACTATTAGATGTTCAAAGCTACAAAATAAGTAGGGCTTTACAATGATGATGAAAACGAAACATTTTGAGGTTAAGTGTGTTAACAATTTCCTAGACGTCACAGAGGGTGCACAGAGGGACATGCCAAAATGCTGAATCTTGGCACAAGTTTATAGAATTTTACATGTGGTTATATTAAAGGGCACTTCATTTAATATAACAGGCTTTTAAATTCAATATTGGGGCTCAATTTCTACTTAAAATATCAAAGGGACGCAAAAAGGACCCAGGTACTGCTTAAGTGTATTGCCTTAGAAAAGAGTCAAAGCTGTGAATGAAATAACATTTGGACACTGGAGTTCATTCAGGACTATGGAAGTCTTATCGCTTTGCATGTGCTTGTTGTATTTTTTTAATGTCTTTTTTAAAAGTAAGCTAGAAGTATACTGTGCCCTTTCTGCTGTGTATGTTGCAATATCATATAAAAATTTGCTTTACTAATTAAATAACTAGCTAACATGTTTTCATGTTGTTATTACTTCTGTTTGTCAGTGAATAAGACCTCCCCATTTTGAATTGGTGTGACCTGTCTGTGTCTGTCTTGCCTCTTGTCTGTATGTCTGTTTGTGTCTATGTGTCTATGGCAAGATGCAGATGGCGCCGACAGACATGGCAGCTCTGCTTCTAGCTCCTAAGCAACTTTGCAGTATTTTGTTTTTTTTGTGTGTTATTTCTCATTGTTAGATACTACTGCACTGTTGGAGTTAGGAACACAAGCATTCCGCTACACCCACAATAACATCTGCTAAATATGTATATGTGACCAATAAAATATGATTTGATTTGATCTGTCTGTGTGTCTGTCCATCTGTCTGTGTGTCTGTCTGTAGGAGGCAGAGGCGCTTGAGGTGGGGACCAAGCAGTTTGAGGACCTGGAGTTCCGTCAGCTGGAGAGAGAGAGCGGTCTGGAGGAAGAGAAGGAGACGCTCAGCAGACAGCTGCTCCTGGAAAGGGCCGAGTACCACCGCAGCGTGGCCAAGAGGAAGGTAGGACAAGACACACTGCTACACAGTAATCTACACCATATTGGTAATTATAAACCCTTTCACACTACTGAGCCGAGCCGAACCAAGCTGAACTGTAGTACGCTGGTCTGGTTAGTGGTAAAGCATCCACCACAGTTGCTAATACCGTGCTGATAAAATATCAGAACTAGTTCAGTACGGTTCAGATTGGCCCAATCGTGTGAGCGGGATAATAGTCATACTATCATGGAAAGTATGGAATTGAAAAAACATCGGAGCTTGCATTGTAAGATGGGATGTAAAGTGAAGTGCCCCTTGATCTTTAGGAGAAGATGGCTGCTCTGGAGGTGCAGGCCAACCAGTTAGGGGTGCAGGCAGCTCAGGACTGTGAGAGGATGGCTAAAGATAGGACCCTGGCCCTACAGCTGCTTCATAAGGAGAAGGACAGGCTGTCTACTCTGGAGAAGAGATATCACACTCTGACAGGAGGACGGAGCTTCCCCAAGCCCTGCAGCACCATGAAGGAGGTGAGAAGAAGGAACACAATCAATTGAATTCATCTTGATTTATCCAGGATAGTCTTTAAATAATACATGATTTGTTTCTTAGGCTTAAAAATGTGGATACTTTTTTGTTTGTTTTTGTTTTTAGAATCATTTGAAAGGGGGAGGTGCCTTACAAGCCTCTCTGGGTTTTTTTTTTAACCTCTCCGGCACATGCTCTTTTCATTTGCCGTTTAAACTCTCATTATATTGTTTTGCATTTTCTTGTGTGCGAATAAATAAATAGTCCACTCAGCAGCAACTGTCACTGTTTCCTAGAGAGTCCTGGGATCTATAAAAGCAACCTACAAGCCTGACAACTAACAAGTGAGGCCGCAGTACCTCAGAGATGCTGAGGACTCTTGTTAGTGTAAATTGCTGACACATCACTGAGCTGGCCTCTCTTACTGAAAGGAGATCAGCTATGTTTGTCAAGCTGGACTCTCTAGTCTAAATGATATAGGTGAAAGCTATTGTACTGCTGGGTTGCTGTGATGAATAGAGGAGACTCATTAGGGTTAGGATTTGTTGTTTACAGTGTAGGGTAACAGGTTTAACCATAGACCTTTGAGTACACATTTGACTGAAAACTTTTACTGAAACAGGAAGTACCAGTGCTGCATATCAGCGAACCTGACCTGGTACAGGTAGAGGGGGAGGTTGTCCCTCCTCCACATCCTCCCTACCCTCCTCCTGCCTCCTTCTCTTCCTCCTCCTCGTACACCCCCTCCCCTGACCTCTGTCCCACCAGGCCACAGGAGGTAAACACACTGACGCATGTGGACTGACTACACTACCCATAATGCAGCCTGACTACACTACCCACAATCCCCCTTCCTTGGGGACGTATCCTAACCTGGCTTGCTCTGCATTGAGTGTGTTGTGTCCACTAAGAGAAATGGACATGAGTGGTTTTTCAGAAGCTTGAAAAATAATCCCTTATTTGTTTTAGTCTGTCGGTGTGTCTTATGACAAGGTGGCCTGTGCCTGAATGTTTCTGCATCTACATTTGTATCGTTTGTGTTGGGGTTGTCTCAATTTGTGACGTCGGGATCCAGTGTGTTTGGACCAAGTGTCTGTCTGTTTTCTGTGGCTTGGTTGGCTTACCTTTACCCTTTGTGATGAGTACCAGTAATGTAGTTTGAGGTGACTTATTTTTTGTGTGATAATGATCATACACAAAATTAATTTTAGGAACTTAGTGCATGTGTGTGGGAATCTGTGTATGGGAATCTGTGTGTGGGTGTGTGTGTGTGTGTGTAGGGGTGTGTATGTACAAAAAATAAAAAAAATGTATGGACTCCCTACTGTAAGTCGCTCTGGATAAGAGCGTCTGCTAAATAACTCAAATCTAAAATGTGTGGGAGAGTAGGGGTATTTTGTCTTTGAATATACAATCTATCCCTTATTTCAACTTGTGTGTGCTTGTGTTGTGGGTGTTGGTGTTGATGCAGGAGTACCTCAGGCTCGCTGATGTCTATAAGATGTATGGGAGCTGTGGTCCTCTCCCAACCTACTCTACCTCCCCTGCTCCTCACTGCCTCTCTCTCACTGTTGCTCCAGCAGCTCTGCCCCGCGAGGTAGAATATACCACCTGCTTTCTATTATTCCCTCTGTTTCTGTTTTCTGTTTCAAAAGTTATTAACTTTTATTAATCTTTTATTAAATGGCTTTCTTGGAGATATACCCTTGGTTAAAATTCTTACCTCTCTCTGCTCTCTCCCAATATCTACAACATTTGCCTTAATTGTGTGTGTGTGTGTGTGTGTGTGTGTGTGTGTGTGTGTGTGTGTGTGTGTGTGTGTGTGTGTGTGAGTGTTTGTGTGTGTGTGTGTGTTTGTGTGTGTGCGCATCCCTGCGCGCGCGTGTTGGTTATCTTTGTAAAGGAATACGTCACAGTTAGTCAGTTAAGCCAGATGTTGGGGATGCAGAAACTTGGCCCCTCCCCCGCACCTTCTATCCAGTCATTCCAGCTTGCGCTCGCTGACCCTGCCTTCTCCTGCCACTCAACTCCATGTGACCCCTCCCCCACTATCTCAGTCGAGGTGTGTGCCTCCCTCCTGGCTTTAAACCCCTAAAACGTTTATACGGTTTACGGAGATATGGAATAAAATGTATTGTGGATAAAGTTCTCTTGGGCTTTGGTATAGACAAACTGCACTTTCTCCTTTCTCCTAAAGGCTGTTTAGAATTTAGTTCAGTCATTTTTGGTTAATGGACCAACCTTTGTGAGCATAGAATGTTCTGAAATCACTTTATTAATTATGAATAACTTTATGACTATGTTATGAATGGTTCCTTTTACTGTCTGGGTAAAAGAAAGTCTTCGACATCAGCTTTATATTACTCATATCAAGGAATTTCCATTCTATTACTTCTTGTTTTTCCTGCCTCCTACCTCTTTTATGCTTCTCATCCGGTCTCTGTTGCTCTCCTGCTCTGCTCTCTGCCTGGACTCTCTGCACCACCAACCCCCTCAGAGCCAGCCTGAGTGGATTAGACCTCACAACCCAGCCCTTAAATTAGAGCGCTGGTACCAGGACATAATGTCAGCAGGGGAGCCACACCACCAGTCATGCCCTCCCCCTCTCCCTGCTAAGTCTCACTCCTCACGCAGACCTAGCCAGGTAAACCTCTCGCCTCTCTTTGCTTCAGTCTTCTATTTGTCCTGTTCTTCATTTCATTTCCTGATATGATGTTTGCCATTTTGATCAGGGTTGGGTTGCTGACCAGTGGTGGTGATTGTTTACATCAGTGTCTTTGATGCTACCTGGTCATCTTGGTCTTGTGCTGTGTCATGGAGACCTGTTCTGGTCACCTGTCTGACTGACTTGTTTGACTTCCTCTGGTCTTGTCTTCAGGTGTACCGGTCAAAACCAGATGGTGATGTAGTTCAGACAGCATCACGCTCTAGTAGTGTCAACGGTACTGCCAGCCCTCCACAGTCCAATGGGGTTACACTGGGCCGAAGCACACCCACCAAGGTAAGGGACTCTCTAATAATCCTCTACCCATAGATCATGGTGGTAGGAACTATAATATTATACTCTACTCTATTCTATTCCCTTCTCTTTTATTATATTATATAACATTCCGTTCCATATTATATTATGATATTCTCTATTATATTCTACATGTATACGTAATCCCTCTTCATAACTCCCCCCTCCCTCTGTCCCTTCCCAGGGTCTCCAGCTGGTGTCCAGGGAGCTGTCAGTGTCAGGCCCTCCAGACATGGTGATGGACACCAGGAGGCAGCTGTCACTGCAGACCAAAGGTAACAGAGCCCCTCCCCTTCCCCTGTCTGGTTCCACCCACTAGTACACATCAATGCTTCTCCCACTTCTACAGTATGATTCCCTCATAGCCAAAAGACCATGGACGTTACTGTACCTGTGAGACTAGAACCAAACTATGATGTTGTTGGAGAAAATATAAACTGTAGGCAACTGCAGGGGGAAACTGGGGAAACAGTTGGGAAATTGTTTGATTGATTATATTACTATTTATTGATTGCATGTATTCTGCAGGATTCATTTGTAAGAGACCTGGGTATCAATATGACTCCCTGTTGAAATAAAGGTGAAATAAAATCAATGCAAAACCAGATGCAATGCCTCATATAGTAGAATACTGCACTTAAAATGGTGTCATTCTTGTTCTTACATTGTGGTTTCACAGAGTCCCTCCCATCTAGTTCAGAGTCCCTCCCACCTAACTCTGAACCTCTCCCAGTTGTAGACAGGTAGTGGGTATTTTCTTCCTATAGAAAAAATGTATGGTTCTTTTGCATTCGAGCCTATAACACAGAATTCAGACCAGCTATGAATATGCTGCGAAAATATTGCCCTCCATAATGTTTGCATTAATGATATGGCATCAACAGAGGCATACATAGAAGAATGATATACTGTAGATGTAAATATTTCCTTTGCTAATGGGACCCATCTCGTGGGCTAATGGGCATAATGGGACCCATCTCGTGTCAGACCATCCTTCTGTGAGCTGAAGCTGAAGCTCAGCTGGGTCATGCAGCAAGACAATGATCCAAAACACACAATCAAGTCTACATGAAAATTGCTAAAAAGCAACAAATTGGAAGTTTTGGAATGGCCTAGTCAAAGTCCAGACCTAATCCCAATTGAGATGTTGTGGCAGGACTTGAAACGAGCAGTTCATGCTTGAAAACCCCCACGTCACTGAGTTAAAGCAGTTCTGCATGGAAGAGTGGGCCAAAATTCCTCCACAGCGACGTGAGACTGATCAACAACTACAGGAAGCATTTGGTTGGAGTCATTGCAGCTAAAGGTGGCACAACCAGTTATTGAGTGTAAGGGGGCAATTACTTTTTCACACAGGGGAATTGGGTGTTGCATAACTTTGTTTATGAAATAAATTAAATAAATATGTAATTGTTGTGTTATTTGTTCACTTATGTTCCCTTTATCTAATATTAGGTTTTGGTTGAAGATCTGATAACATTCAGTATCACAAATATGCAAAAGTAGAGAAAATTAGAAAGGGGGCAAATACTTTTTCATAGCACTGTATATACAGTTAAAAACATGGGGATCCATAATAAATACAAATACAAATATCCTGGCCACTGTCAGGTCTAAACAACAGCCTGCTATGACATCTCAGTACCACTAGGTGGCGCGTGCGCTGCAGTCATTAGATAACCATTTCACTGCCCTGTTTTCACCTCCTCCCACAGGCCCTCCTCCCATGGTCCACCACTCCATCCTGCACCACCAGACACCCCCCTCAGGGGACCCGCAGTACGACACCCTCAGCCTGGAGAGCTCTGACAGCGTCGAGACCTCCGTCTCCACCGGCAACAACTCTGCCTGTTCTCCAGAAAGGTGAGAGACGAGACGGGGGGAGACGGGGATACCACGGCAACTCAGTCTGTTTCCATGGGAACACTCAAGTCTGCCCTCTCTATGTCCCTGACGATGATGGGTCACTGTGTTCACTTTTGTTCCCCTGACAACATGTTTTGTTACACGTCTGTTACCTTGACAACACGTTTCACACTAGCCTGTTGCTATGCCAACCCGCTCAAGCGGTAGGCGAGGAGAACCTCACCTGTTTGAGTTGTTTATGGGATTCCCCCAGGGAAGATACTACAGTAGAAACTGTTTCATATAAAACGGAGGCAGATATAATAGCAGCTCCATAGTGTTGTACAAAAGCTTCTTGAATGTTATCTACAGAGGAGTGCTGCTCTGGTAACTGGTACCGTTTTGGAGCTTTGTTGTTTGTAGACGGTTTGGAGTCATGTTTTTATTTACTTTTCATTCCCAGTGCAGTACTGTAGTAAACATCTAATTTGAGTACTGTAGTAACCTCCCCCCCTCCCTCCCTGTGTAGTAGTAACATAACATCCCTCTCTCTTTGTGTAGTGGCAGTGGGCTTGAGGCCCTGAGGATCGAGGAGATGGAGAAGATGTTGAAGGAGGCTCAGCAGGAGAAAGCCAGGCTGGTGGAGAGCAGAGTGAGTCCAAACAACATGTCTCACACCAACACCAATGGAGCATATAACCTACAGATAATTATGGCAAATGGAGATTCCTTCTACTACAGTGCAACTGATTTTTTGTTGTCTCTACACCCCCATTCTCTTCTATCTGTCTCACTCTCAATCCATGAACCCATATTTCCCCTGACCAATCACCTTGCCATTGTTTACCTGCTGCACTTCCTGTCTCTCTCATGTCTCTTCCTCCATCCTTCTCTCCATCTGCTCTCCCCTCTTTTCCTCCCGCCCGTCCCCAGGAGAGGGAGGTGCAGGCGCGGAGGCAGATGTTGGAGGAGGAGCGGGGGAGGCGCGAGGAGGCCGAGAGGAGGCTGCAGGACGAGACGGCCCACAGGCAGAGGCTGGTGGAGGAGGAGGTGAAGATGAGAGAGAAGCACTTCTCTCAGGTTAGTGGAACAACGCAGCAGGAGAGGAGGACTGGATGGAGGGAGGATGGAGAAGGAGGGTGGGTGGAGAGAATGAAAGACAAGAAATCGGGAGTGAGGGTGGGAAGATCAGATGGTGAGTTAAGAGAGAAAACAAAGAGAGAGGGCGGGGAATGGAGAGTTTGAAGGAAGAAGAGAGAGAGAGAAAGGGAGAGAGAGAGAAGGGAGAGAGTGCGAGAGAGAGGGTTCACAGTAAAGTATGATATATATATATATCACGAGTGCTTTTATCTCAGTTGATTGGGTTTAATTGTCTATATTTTCTGCAGTGAATAATGAAACTAAACAAACATCCTCTGGGATGATAAAGGTGCACCTGGCGTGCCTAGTTAAGTAATACTTATATTATCATACATATTAAGTCTCCCCACTACACTGCTGCCTCAGCTTGTGTTGTAAATGGATGGAACTTTCACTCACATAGTTATAGACATAAAAATAGAATTACTAGAAGGGACATAGCCGAGCCTCAGACCACTGCAATTGAAATAGAATACTCATGGGCACACTCAACATGGCCGTCGGTCCACCCATCACGAACCATTTATTTGAACGGGATGTCCATTCTAGTCATTCTATTTTTATGGTGAAGCCTCTTTGTGGGGTGTGTGTTAGTGTGTCTGGGGGTGTTGGGATAAAGGAAACAGACAAATCTAAGTGTCTCTGTGATAATAAAGTAATCTTCACCTCCCTCTCTGTCCTCTCCCCAGGCCCGCCCCATGACACGATACCTACCCATCAGGAAGGAGGAGTTTGACCTGCGTTCGCACGTGGAGTCGTCGGGTCACAGCGTGGACACCTGTCCCTACGTCATCCTCACAGAGAAGATGTGCAAGGGACACCTGGTCAAGATGGGCGGCAAGATCAAGTCGTGGAAGAAACGCTGGTTTGTCTTCGACCGCCTCAAGAGGAACTTCTCCTACTATGCTGGTGAGGAAGGAAGCCATTCCCTAATTAGTCATCCTAACATCTTTTTCTATGAACCACGTAGGAAGGAAGCAATGGCCTAACCGCTCTATTAGTGGGTTAATGACAGAATTCTGTTATGTAGCCCAGAAGATAAGATATGGCACCCTATTCCCTATGGTGTGGTTTGACCACTTCTGCCCTGTTCTCTGAATCCCCCCATCCCTCTCTCTCTCTCTCTCTCTCTCTCTTTCTCTCTCTCTCTCGGATCACTTCCGCCTAGCCTTTTCACCCCCTCACTCCTGACGATGATGGTGGTGATGAAATAATCTGCAATACTTTCTGGTGCTGTGCGTTTCTAAGGGAGGCGAGGAGGCTAGGCTAGCTCCTGGCTGGCTTGGTCGTGACTAACAAAACCAAACTCACAACATCTTCAAAAACATTTATCTCATTACTAAGCAGATTTGGCTAATCAAAAAAGGCAAGATGGTGAAAGAGAAAAAGTGGGATGGATTTCAAATGATTTGCTTTTTAATTGTTGTCGGCTATTGGTCTGCTTTTTTGTTTTCCATGTACACTAAAGCGCCTCGCTGGCTACCATTGTTTATTTGAATAAGGATTAAATATATATATATATATATATATATATATATATATATATGTATATATATATATATATATATATATATATATATATATATATATATATATATATATATATATAAATGTTTCAGAAATCCTTTTCTTGCCACACAGCAGGGAGAATGAATTCTTAACTCCAAAATCAGTTTGACTCTATGAAACTCAGTTATCTTAAGGGCATTTTTAGACAGTCACGCGTCCATCCTAAGACTTATTAATTAATAGCAGTTTATATATTGGACTACACTTGACCATCAAGTATGTAGGCAAATCAAAAACAAAAAACTTAGAAATACTTGTTGAATTCCAATTCAGTTCAATACAGTACAATGAAAAATAGGGTAGATTCACAAAGTAGACAGACTCCAATATCTTCTTTTCACGATTTCTTATGTTTTTTTTCTTTTTTACTTTCTTGAAGCAGCAAGAAAGCTTGACACAATTCAATTCAGTGTTATTTTGTCAGAGTGAAACAGAAACAGAAAGGCCTGTTATTGCATCAGTATAAGACTATAAAACACTGTGATTCTCCTTTCTCTCCTCTCAGACAACTTAAAACACTGTGTTTTCTTTCTGTCTTCCTCTCAGATAAGCATGAGACCAAGCTGAAAGGACTCATCTACTTTCAGGCTATAGAGGAGGTATACTACGATCACCTACGCAGTGCCACTAAGGTACAGAACCCTTCACTCTATCCGCTACAGCTTAACACTCAGTACATTGTCATTACATTCTTCAGTTCTGAATTTATTTTAAATGTATTTACTGTGATCACTTTTTTACTAGTTAATGTACAGATTTTGTTTTGTTTTATTACAATATTACTGTTTTGTTTGAAATTGATTTTAAATACTTTAAAAGTAATTAGCAAGAATGTAGGATTTTTGCAAAGAATGCTCTTACTAGATGTTATTTATTGGAGATAGATGTGCATTTTCAAATCACGGAACAGTGTGTTTAAGAGCTCTCGGCAAAGACAGAGCTGCAGTAAGTTATCATTAACTTATTTGTCAACTAAATGTATAAATATTTAAGGACAAGTTACCATGTATATTCTTAGTAATTTTGTGATAATTAACACCCTGTCAAATAAAGTTGAATTGATTGTACAATGTACTCTTTTCCACAAAGTATTTTTCACCTTGATAATACTTTCTTTTATTATCCTTCCCCTCTCCCTCTCCTCCTCTCTCTCTCTCCAGAGCCCCAACCCGTCGCTGACCTTCTGTGTGAAGACTCACGACCGGCTCTACTTTATGGTGGCCCCATCTCCAGAGGCCATGAGGATCTGGATGGATGTCATAGTAACCGGGGCGGAGGGATACACACAGTTCATGACCTGAGGGACCGAGCTCTCCGGGTGACAGACCTTACAACAGGGTTGTGTTCATTAGGGCGCGTAATGGAAAAACATTTGAAAACCATTTGCAACAGAAAACGAAAATGTTAGTTTATTTTTGGACAAGTCCGAGTAGTTCCTCTCTGTTTCAGTCCTTTTTCTTCCGTTTGGTGCCTAATGAACATGACCCAGGAGAGAGAGAGACCACGGGGTTGCTGCTCCCAGATGTCTGTCTGCAGCTCTCTATGAGTCCCTGTACCTTTCAGAATTATAGATCTCTGTAACTCACATGGATAGGACTCTTCCTCTGTGTGATGGATGGATGTACTTCATGGTAAGTTATCCAATATACAGGTAACTGCCAAAATAAAGGAAACACGTGAGTAAATTAGGAATAATGAATCAATTAACATCCCATCATGCTTAGGGTCATGTACAGTATAAAAATGCCCAGTTGCCCATTATTTTGGCTACCATGGCTAGAACAGGAGATCTCAGTGACTTTGAAAGAGGGATCTTAAAGAAGCATAGGGGGTTTAGAGGGTGTGTGTGTGTGTGTGTGTGTGTGTGTGTGTGTGTAAGTCGCTCTGGATAAGAGCATCTGCTATATTACTAAAATGTAAATCTACATACAGTACCCGTATATACACCTACTTATTCAAGGGATTTTCTTCATGTTTTTTTTCTTCCATTTTCTACATTGTAGAATAATAGTGAAGACATCAAAACTATGAAATAAGACATATGGAATCATGTAGTAACCAAAAAAGTGTTAAACAAATCAAAATATATTTTGTATTTGAGATTCTTCAAAGTAGCCACCCTTTGTCTTGATGACAGCTTTGCACACTCTTGGCATTCTCTCAACCAGCTTCATGAGGTAGTCACCTGGAATGTGCCTTGTTAAAAGTTAATTTGTGGAATTTCTTTCCTTCTTAATGCGTTTTGAGCCAATCAGTTGTGTTGTGACAAGGTAGGGTTGGTATACAGAAGATAGCCCTATTTGGTAAAAGACCAATAAGAAGAAGAGACTTGCTTTGGCCAAGAAACACAAGCATTGGACATTAGACCGGTGGAAATCTGTCCTTTGGTCTGATGAGTCCAAATTTGAGATTTTTGGTTCCAAACGCTGTGTCTTTGTGAGACGCAGAGTAGGTGAGCAGATGATCTCTGCATGTGGGGTTCACACCGTGAAGCATGGAGGAGGAGGTGTGATGGTGTGGGGGTGCTTTGCTGGTGACACTGTCTGTGATTATTTAGATTTCAAGGCACACTTAACCAGCATGGCTACCACAGCATTCTGCACCGATACGCCATCCCATCTGGTTTGCGCTTAGTGGGACTATCATTTGTTTTTCAACAGGAAACCTCCAGGCTGTGTAAGGGCTATTTGACCAAGAAGGAGAGTGATGGAGTGCTGCATCAGATGACCTGGCCTCCACAATCACCTGACTTCAACCCAATTGAGATGGTTTGGGATGAGTTGGACCGCAGAGTGAAGGAAAAGCAGCCAACATGTGCTCAGCATATGCGAGAACTCCTTCAAGACTGTCGGAAAAGCATTCCAGGTGAAGCTGGTTGAGAGAATGCCAAGAGTGTGCAAAGCTGTCATCAAGGCAAAGGGTGGCTACTTTGAAGAATATAAAATATATTTTGAATTATTTAACACTTTTTTGGTTACTACATGATTCCATATGTGTTATTTCATAGTTTTGATGACTTTACTATTATTCTACAGTGTAGAAAATAGTACAAATAAAGAAAAACCCTTGAATGAGTAGGTGTGTCCAAACTTTTGACTGGTACTGTATATCTGAGTCACCAGATCTCAACCCAATTGAACACTTATTGGAGATTCTGGAGTGGCGCCTGAGACAGCGTTTTCCACCACAATCAACATAACACCAATTGATGGAATTTCTCGTGGAAGAATGGTGTTGCATCCCTCCAACGCCCTATTAAGACTCTTTATGTTGGCGTCTCCTTTATTTTGGCAGTTACCTGTAGCTTTCCAGAGGTAGCCCTGGGTCTCAGACCAGTAAAGCTCATAAAGGAAGAAAGGTTTTACATACGATACTTAAAGGGATGTTTTTTTACTCACTCTGTTTAATATAATAGTCAGTTTAAGGGCTCTATTCAATCCGTATCGCGGAAGTTCAGTATTACAACGTGATTGAAATTTAAAGGCAATGTTCCCGCGTTAGCAGAGACTACATTCATGGTAAACGCTGCATATGTCGGCTCAATCTGAAATTATTTTTACATTTCTATCAGTGACACAGATTGAATAGAGCCCCTAAGCATTGCATTTATATTATAGAATTATAGCCAGACTAACTAAATGAGAGTTTATACTACCTGACTGTCTCTGGATCTATATAGGGAACTCTGTATAAAGACAATATGAAAATATGTAAAGGATAAATTCCCTTTTTTTGCCAAATGTTTTTAACAGAGTGTATATGCTATTATATTGCCTATGAAAATAATTCATATTTTACTGAATTTGTCTAATATTTGATTAACTATAAGTCATCATATTAATGGCATATTATTTAGAGTTCATTCATTCTGATAAAATCTAAATCTTTGTGCCAGCTATTGTAAGCTTTATGTATGTTTGGTCAGACTGTCAGAAAAATTATCTCAATTTTGTATATTATTTTAAAGACTTTTCATATGGAAAATAACATAACACAAGCACGCCAACATTTCAAACCAGTCTTCTACACCGCAAACAAGATAGTACTGACGGTGTTTACACTATCTCAACATAAACACCTTTTAAATAAAAGTTGCAAATGCATAATTACCAATTGTGTAATTTTAATTTTGCCGCTGACTAATCAGGCAGCTTAAACAGTAAATCAATGTGTACTAAATAGACACAACAAAGTACAATAGTTACTTTGTACCTTTGCGGATGTGAATGCCATACAAGGCCAGGTTGTTTAAGCAGACATAACTCATTCCAGGCAGTTCTCCAAAGAAAAGCTAATTTCTTTCCTTTTTGTCTTTTTTATGAAAAGAAACTACAACAGTGAATTAATGACTTATTTAATAATAATAATATGAATAAAAAACATATTCAATATGATTCAACATTAATAGAAAATAACATGAAATCTATTCTGGGTGGCATTTATAGGTGAAGGTGCATTTTAAGAACCTCATTCATAGACAATACATCTAGGACAAGAGAGAGCAGTCCAGTGGGAACTATCTCCCTTCCTTCCACCTCCCTCCTTCCCTCCACAGGACCTATGGGATTAGAGTGATTTTCTCTTCCTGCAATGTTACACTTTATTTGTTTCATCCCCTGTAACACAACAAGACCAGCGGGGTTAAAACACATGCACGCACAACACACACACCCACACACACACATAAAGCGCTCAGCAGCTTTCCCTCAATATTGCCACAGCACTGTTCAGAAAGAGTGGTGGGCGGGGGATGGGATGGTCACCCAATACCTTGTCCAGCTCTGAATAAAATTGGCATTGGGTTCTCCCGTTCCCACTCCTGCCATTACAGTCCTTGGCCTTTTCAAATATTAGATTTTGTGCTGGCATTGGATGTGGGAACGGGAACCCTTTTTCAAGAGGGGCTGAGATCCCCCTATGGCTATTGTCAAAGGACAGCCAGCCAATGTCGACAGTCAGCTGGCCAGTGTCGACCGACAGCATGACAGTGCCAACAGACAGTGTCCTGCTGAGTGACCTGGGGCTACCGAGGGTGGGCTAGGGGTCCATGGCTGGGTTGTTTTCAGGTGAAATACCTTCTGGAGTTATGCGAGTTCATAGACATTGTAGGGACAAACCCCCAAAGGTTTGTGTCTCACCACTGGCTGTCAGCATATGATGACATCAGCAACAAGAGAAAGCTGGTGGAGGAATATTTGCATACCGATAGGATGCATGGGGAGAGAGTAGCTCCGTTTTGTACCGACAAGACTGTGGATATATGAAGAAACCAGACAACATATACTGAACAAAAATATAAACGCAAATATAAACGCAACATGTAAAGTGTTTCATGAGCTGAAATAAAAGATTGCAGAAATGTTCCATACGCACAAAAAGCTTATTTCTCAGAAATGTTGTGCACAAATTTGTTTATATCCCTGTTCGTGAGCATTTCTCCTTTGCCAAGTGGTTTTCTGATGTCAACGTCGTGAACAGAGTGCCCATGGTGGCGGTGGGATTATGGTATGGGCAGGTGTAAGGGTTGGTGTGAGGTGTGACCCAGATGCGGTGCAGGATAGACAGTAGGCAGCAGGCAGAGACGGTGAAACAAGGATCTTTACTGGTGGTCCCGAAGCCAGGAAACAAAATAACGGACTTAACAGGATAAAAGAAAGGCGGAGCAAATAAGTCTCCAAAAACAGGCTGACAGCCAATGTACGAAATAGTAACTATGACTGAAACAATAAAGAAACAGGGAGAACACTTCTCGAGTACCTGTACATACATCTCCGATCAGACACTGATTAGTACTGCTGAGCATAGAGAAACTAGCAGAGAAAACTGAGCAAGAGAACAAAGGGAAGAGAGGGCATAAATACAGTGGCTTGCGAAAGTATTCACCCCCCTTGGCATTTTTCCTATTTTGTTGCCTTACAACCTGGAATTAAAATTGATTATTGGGGGGTTTGAATCATTTGATTTACACAACATGCCTACCACTTTGAAGATGCAAAATATTATTGTGAAACAAACAAAAAAACAGAACTTGAACACGCACAATTATTCACCCCCCCAAAAGTCAATGCTTTGTACAGCTGCAAGTCTCTTGGGTATGTCTCTATAAGCTTGGCACATCTTCAAGGCAAAACTGCTCCAGCTCCTTCAAGTTGGATGGGTTCTGCTGGAGTACAGTAATCTTTAAGTCATACCACAGATTCTCAATTGGATTGAGGTCTGGGCTTTGACTAGGCCATTTCAAGACATTTAAATGTTTCCCCTTAAACCAATCGAGTGTTGCTTTAGCAGTATGCTTATGGTCATTGTCCTGCTGGAAGGTGACCCTCCATCCCATCTCAAATCTCTGGAAGACTGAAACAGTTTTCCCTCAAGAATTTCCCCGTATTTAGCGCCATCCATCATTCGATCAATTCTGACCAGTTTCCCAGTCCCTGCCGATGAAAAACATACATGGTGTTCTCGGGGTGATGAGAGGTGTTGGGTTTGCGCCAGACATAGCGTTTTCCTTGATGGCCAAAAGCTCAATTTTAGTCTCATCTGACCAGAGTACCTTCTTCCATATGTTCGGGGAGTCTCCCACATGGCTTTTGGTGAACACCAAACGTGTTTGCTTAATTCTTTCTTTAAGCAATGGCTTTTTTCTGGCCACTCTTCTGTAAAGCCCAGCTCTGTGGAGTGTATGGCTTAAAGTGGTCCTATGGACAGATACTCCAATCTCCGCTGTGGAGCTTTGCAGCTCCTTCAGGGTTATCTTTGGTCTCTTTGTTGCCTCTCTGATTAATGCCCTCCTTGCCTGGTCCGTGAGTTTTGGTGGGCGGCCCTCTCTTGGCAGGTTTGTTGTGGTGCCATATTCTTTCCATTTTTTTTATAATGGATTTAATGGTGCTCTGGGGCCTTTCAGAACAGGCGTATATATACTGAGATCATGTGACACTTAGATTGCACACAGGTGGACTTTATTTAACCAATTATGTGACTTCTGAAGGTAATTGGTTGCACCAAATCTTATTTAGGGGTTTCATAGCAAAGGGGGTGAATACATATGCACGCACCACTTTTCCGTTATTTATGTTTTAGAAATTTTTGAAACAAGTTATTTTTTTCATTTCACTTCACCAATTTGGACTATTTTGTGTATGTCCATTATATGAAATGCAAATAAAAATCCATTTAAATTACAGGTTGTAATGCAACAAAATAGGAAAAATGCCAAGGGGGGTGAATACTTTTGCAAGGCACTGTACACAGGTGAACAGGTAGACACGTGACACCAATAGGATCATGATTATTCCAGACTGTGTGTGAGGAGGTGCCTATGGATGTCGGAGGAGGACACCTAGTGGATCGCTCCGGAACTGCGACCTCCTCCTGTAACAGTGCCTTCGAAAACCGGTCCACAACGACCAGGATGACTGTGTATCCATCAGAGGGGGGTTGGGTGGAAATTAAATCCAGCGAGATATGGGACCAGGGGCACTTGGGGATAGGCAGGGGTCGGAGCAGCCCTGCCGCTGGCTGACCTGAGCTCTTTGTGCGCGCGTAACACCGGGCAAGCAGCCACGAAGGCGTGCGTATCCCCCTTAGCTGATGGCCACCAGAACCTCCTACGCAGGAACTCCAACGTCCTGGCGCCACTCCGGATGGCTTGTGAGGTCGGACGCGTGCGCCCACTGAAGCAGTCGCGAGCGCGCCGCCTTGGGTACGTACATCCTCCCCGATGGACCTCTGCCCGGATCGGGCTCCCCCGTAGCGCTGCTCTGACCAGCCTATCGATTCCCCACGAAACTGGGGCAGCAATCAGGGCATCCCTCTCCATCAGGTCCATGGGGTCGAACTGCCAGGAAAGCGTGTCAGGCTTGGTGTTCTTCGACCCCGGACGGTATGAGATCGTGATCCGGAACCTGGTGAAGAACAACGCCCACCTGGCCTGGCGCGAGTTGAGCCTCTTGGCCCCCAGAATGTAGGCTAAGTTCTTATGGTCAGTCCATACGACGAATGGATAGGTGGCCCCCTCTAGCCAATGCCTCCACTCCCCCAGGGCGAGCTTGACCGCTAGCAGCTCACGGTTCCCCACGTCATAATTCCGCTTCACCGGGGACAGCTGACGGGAGAAAAAGGATGACCTAGGACGGGGCCGCTTAAGAGCATCGAATGCGTTCCCCGCTTCTGGGGTCCAGGTGAAGGAGCGCACACTCGTCTGGGTGAGGGCTGTCAAGGGAGCGGCTAGGGAGCTAAAATTGAGAATAAATCGCCTATAAAAATGTGCGAACCCTAAAAACCATTGTAGTTGCTTAAGGAAGGAGGGCAGGGGCCAATCCAGTACCGCGCTGACCTTGGCTGGGTCCATCCGTAAAGGAGTGGGTAGCGGTTCTTAACCGTGATGTTGTTGAGCGCCGGGTAATCAATGCACGGCCGCTGCCCACCGTCCTTCATCCCCATGAAGAAGAAGCCCGCGCCCGCGGGTGAGGTAGAGGGGCGGATGGGACCCTCGACGAGTGCCTCGTCGATATACTCCCTCATGGCCAGCGTCTACGGCCGGGACAAGGAAAACAATCGTCCTCGTGTGGTTATGGCGCCCGGTAGGAGATCGATAGCGCAGTCGTATGGCCTGTGAGGAGGTAGGCCTTTGGCACGCCTCTTATTAAACACCTCCCCCAGATCCCAATACTCCCGGGGAACGCCTGTCAGGTCTGGTCTGGTGACTGAGTCTGTAGTCGCCGTCCTCCCAGGTGGCAACCTCCGCTAGGGCGGTAGGCTGTTCGGAGTGCGGGACCTGGGGAAGAGGTGAGGACTGGTAGGTGGTCTGGGACGGTGGTTTGGGTTTATGAGTGGTCAGTGGAGACCAGAACAGGACGAGGGCGGAGCCTCCCTTCAGGTTGAGCCACCCCGTGGACCAGTCTATCCGGGGTTTGTGGGTGACCAGCCAGGGGTGCCCGAGGACGAGGGGACACTCCTGAGAGTCCACAATCAACAACTGGATATCCTCCCATAGCCCCCCTGCCACCCGGACACGCACGGGGACAGTGCGCCGGGTGATGAAGCCTGACCCCAACGGCTGGCCGTCCAGGCCCATGACCGGAACCGTCTCGGAGAGGGAGAGTAACGGAACGCTCCACCCTTGGGCCACCCCTGCGTCCATCAGTTTTCCTGCGGCCCCAGAATCCACCAGTGCATGCGCCTGACGCGTGGTGCGGGCCCACTGAACCCTGACGGGAAGAAAAGTCTGGGAGTCTCTGGAGTTGGGGTTTCGGTTCCGGCTCGCTAGCACCCCTCCCGATATTAGCGTGCCCTCCCGTTTCCCGGCTTCTCCGGGCATGAGTCGCAGTGGTGACCTGCCTGGCCGCAGTACAGGCAACGTCCCAGGCGCAGACGCCTCTGCCTCTCCAACCTTGACAAGCGCGCCGCACCCAGCTGCATAGCCCCCTCCTGAGGCGTCTCCTCCCTGAATCGGCTGAAAGCCTCCGGGCTGATAGGTGGACGCGGAGGCGAGCCTTGCGTCATCCCTCTCTCGTGCGCCCTCTCACGACGCCGATTGTCTACCCGCACCGAGAGGTCGACAAGGCCGTCCAGGCAGCTCCCTGAAGGAGAGTTTGTCCTTCATCCCCTCCGACAGCCTCTGCGCATAAAGGATGACCAGGGCGGCCTCCTCCCATCCTGCCTCTCAAGCCCGGGTCCGGAACTCCACGGAGAAGTCCGCCACTGAACGGTCACCCTGAAATATTACATTTACATAAGTGTTCAGACCCTTTACTCAGTACTTTGTTGAAGCACCTTTGGCAGCGATTACATCCTCGAGTCTTCTTGGGTATGATGCTACAAGCTTTGCACACCTGTATTTGGGGAGTTTCTCCCATTCTTTTCTGCAGATCCTCTCAAGCTCTGTCAGGTTGGATGGGGAGCGTCACTGCACAGCTATTTTCAGGTCTCTCCAGAGATGTTCGATCGGGTTCAAGTTCGGGCTCTGGCTGGGCCGTTCAAAGACATTCAGCGACTTCTCCTGAAGCCACTTCTACATTGTCTTGGCTGGGTGCTTAGGGTCGTTGTCCTGTTGGAAGGTGAACCATCGCCCCAGTCTGAGGTCCTGAGCGCTCTGGAGCAGGTTTTCATCAAGGATCTCTCTGTACTTTGCTCCGTTCATCTTTGCCTCAATCCTGATTAGTCTCCCAGGCCCTGCCGCTGAAATAAATCCCCACAGCATGATGCGGCCACAACCATGATTCACCGTAGGGATGGTGCCAGGTTTCCTCCAGACATGACGCTTGGCATTCAGGCCAAATAATTCAATCTTGGTTTCATCAACCCAGAGAATCTTGTTTATCATGGCCTGAGAGTCCTTTAAGTGCCTTTTGACAAACTCCTAGCGGGCTGTCATGTGCCTTTTACTGAGGAGTGGCTTCCGCTTGCCACTCTACCATAAAGGCCTGATTGGTGGAGTGCTGCAGAGATGATTGTCCTTCTGGAAGGTTCTCCCATCTCCACAGAGGAACTCTGGAGCTCTGTCAGAGTGACCATCGTGTTCATGGTCACCTCCCTGACCAAGGCCCTTCTCCCCCGATTGCTCAGTTTGTTGGGTGGCCAGCGCTAGGAAGAGTCTTGGTGGTTCCAAACTTCTTCCATTTAAGAATGATGAAGGCCACTGTGTTCTAGGGTACCTTCAATGCTGCAGACAATTTTTGGTACCCTTCCCCAGATCTGTGCCTCGACACAATCCTGTCTCTGAGCTCTACGGACAATTCCTTTGACCTCATGGCTTGGTTTTTGCTCTGACATGCACTGTCAACTGTGGGACCTTATATAGACATATGTGTGCCTTTCCAAATCATGTCCAATCAATTGAATTTACCACAGGTGGACTCCAATCATGTTGTGGAAACATCTCAAGGATGATCAATGGAAACAGTAGGCACCTGAGCTCAATTTAGAGTCTCATTGCAAAGGGTCTGAATACTTATGTAAATAAGGTATTTCTGTTTTCTAAAAACCTGTTTTCGCTTCGTCATTATGGGGTATTGTGTGTAGATTGATGAGGGAAAAAAGTAATTTAATCAATTTTAGAATAAGGCTGTAACGTAACAAAATGTGGAAAAAGTCAAGGATCTGAATACTTTCCGAATGCACTGTATCACCAAGTAACCGGGAGAGAGTGAGCAGTCAGTTATTCACAACAGCAAACCAATCTGTGAGTAAAGCGAAGCTGAGACTCGAATCCAATTCGCTATGGCATGTAAATGAGAGCAGTGAACACCTTAAGGATATCAAGGAAAACCTAGCTAAAATGCTCTCAATGCTCACCAAAACAAACAAACTGTTACAATATGTTGTTAAAAAAAGTAGATTTGCTCGAAAGGAAAGTAGAGTCTATCGAGTCAGATATGCATATACAGGGTTGGCTCGTGGACGAACAAGGCAACAAAATTGGCCTTCTGGAAACAAAGGTGCAAACTTTAGAAGATGAACTGGATCAGCTGGAAAACAGATTGAGACTAAATGTGACCTACAACCTCGATTCAGTCTTATGTTGCAAAATGTCTGATGTTTTTTAAAAGTAGAGACTCAGAGCTACAAAATGGTATATCATACACTGCAGTTGAGGAACAATGGGAAAGCAATTCCGCTTTGAAAGTTGATAAACTTGTAATCCCACTTTTGAGAAAATGTCCCTTGAATGTGTTGGTACACCTACTGGAGAGCTCTTCTTTGTCTACATCTATTCAGCATCGTTCACACCCACTTAAGCCTTAGTCCCACCCATCTCTTTAAGGATTCACATGTGAGGCCATGTGGTAAACAGAGTGAGTAAGGTAGTGTAGTAAACAACCAAAGATCTCAAGACTAAAAGTGTTGAAAGTAGAAGCGTACAACAATAAGGAACAACTCCAGGTAAAAAATACACGAACTAGTCCTTAGCCTATATCCTAATCTGACTTTTGTGCAGATCATGTTGTTCTTCACATTATCTTCTTTGGTAAATCATATCAAATAAAATATATGTTTATTTATCACATGCACAGGACATAGAAGGTGTACATGGTACAGTGAGATGGTTGCTTGAATATTTGCATAGTAGCAATATTGAAAATAGAAAGTGTCCAGAAAAAAATATTGTATAAGTATTGTATAATTATTAGATGATGCTTACCTGGACACACTTAACTAAACTGATGGGTAATGGATGGCGTTTGCAACGCCAGGGTTGTGGGTTCGATTCCCACGGGGGGCCAGTATGAAAAATAAAAAAATAATGTATGCACTCACTAACTGTAAGTCGCTCTGGATAAGAGCGTCTGCTAAATGACTAAAATGTAAATGTAAATGTAATGTGAAAGAAATGCTATAACCACCCCCCAGCCACATCTAGCTAAGTGGATGGGTCACTATTGTCTAGACATGTACACATGAAATACAATAGATGGCCGTAATCTTTTGTTTAGACATGTAGCTAGCTAGCTACAGTGAGGGAAAAATGTATTTGATCCCCTGCTGATTTTGTATGTTTGCCCACTGACAAAGACATGATCAGTCTATAATTTTAATGGTAGGTTTATATGAATAGTGAGAGACAGAATAACAACAAAGAAATCCAGAAAAACGCATGTAAAGAATGTTATGAATTGATTTGCATTTTAATGAGGGAAATAAGTATTTGACCCCTCTGCAAAACATGACTTAGTACTTGGTGGCAAAACCCTTGTTGGCAATCACAGAGGTCAGACTTTTCTTGCAGTTGGCCACCAGGTTTGCACACATCTAAGGAGGGATTTTGTCCCACTCCTCTTTGCAGATCTTCTCCAGGTCATTAAGGTCTCGAGGCTGACGTTTGGCAACTCAAACCTTCAGCTCCCTCCACAGATTTTCTATGGGATTAAGGTCTGGAGACTGGCTAGGCCACTCCAGGACCTTAATGTGCTTCTTCTTGAGCCACTCCTTTGTTGCCTTAGCCGTGTGTTTTGGGTCATTGTCATGCTGGAATACCCATCCACGACCCATTTTCAATGCCCTGGCTGAGGGAAGGAGGTCTCAACCAAGATTTGACGGTACATGGCCCCGTCCATCGTCCCTTTGATGCGGTGAAGTTGTCCTGTCCCCTTAGCAGAAAAACACCCCCAAAGCATAATGTTTCTACCACCCATGTTTGACAGTGGGGATGGTGTTCTTGGGGTCATAGGCAGCATTCCTCCTCCTCCAAACACGGCGAGTTGAGTTGATGCCAAAGAGCTCGATTTCACCCAGTTCTCCTCTGAATCATTCAGATGTTCATTGGCAAACTTCAGACGGCCCTGTATATGTGCTTTCTTGAGCAGGGGGACCTTGTGGGCGCTGCAGGATTTCAGTCCTTCACGGCGTAGTGTGCTACCAATTGTTTTCTTGGTGACTATGGTCCCAGCTGCCTTGTGATCATTGACAAGATCCTCCCGTGTAGTTCTGGGCTGATTCCTCACCGTTCTCATGATCATTGCAACTCAGCGAGGTGAGATCTTGCATGGAGCCCCAGGCCGAGGGAGATTGACAGTTCTTTTGAGTTACTTCCATTTGCGAATAATCGTACCAACTGTTGTCACCTTCTCACCAAGCTGCTTGGCGATGATCTTGTAGCCCATTCCAGCCTTGTGTAGGTCTACAATCTTGTCCCTGACATCCTTGGAGAGCTCTTTGGTGTTGACCATGGTGGAGAGTTTGGAATCTGATTGATTGATTGCTTCTGTGGACAGGTGTCTTTTATACAGGTAACAAGCTGAGATTAGGAGCACTCCCTTTAAGAGTGTGCTCCTAATCTCAGCTCGTTACCTGTATAAAAGACACCTGGGAGCCAGAAATATTTCTGATTGAGAGGGGATCAAATACTTTTTTCCCTCACTGTAGCTAACCAATGAACCATAATCCCAACTCATACTACTAGCAATACAAACGGATTGTCATAGCTAGCCACCACACATGAAATGCTTTAGTATGAATCTGCAGATAGCTAAAGTTAACCAACTATACTGAACAAAAATATAAATGCAACATGCAACAATTTCAATGATTTTACTGAGTTACAGTTCATATAAGGAAATCAGTCAATTGAAATAAATAAATTAGGCCCGAATCTACGGATTGCACATTACTGGGCAGGGGCGCAGCCATGGTTGTGCCTGGGAGGGCATAGGCCCACCCACTTGGGAGCCAGGCCCAGTCAATCAGAATGAGGTTTTTTTTCCCACAAAAGGGCTTTATTACAGACAGAAAGCTCCTCAGTGTCATCAGCTTTCCGGGTGGCGGGTCAGACGATCCCGCAGGTGAAGAATCCGGATTTGGCGGTCATGGGCTGGCGTGGTTACACGTGGTCTGCAGTTGTGAGGCCGGTTGGACATCCTGCCAAATTCTATAAAATGACATTTATGTTAGAGAAATGAACAATAAATTCTCTGGCAACAGCTCTGGTGAACATTCCTGCAGTCAGCATGCCAATTGCACACTCCCTCAAAACTTGAGACATCTGTGGCATTGTGTTGTGCGACTAAGCTGCACATTTTAGAGTGGCCCTTTATTTCCCCAGCACAAGGTGCACCTGTGTAATGATCATAATGTTTAATCAGCTTCTTGATATGCCACACCTGTCAGGTGGATGGATTATCTTGGCAATGAGAAATGCTCACTAACAGGGATGTAAAGAAATTTGTACACACAATTGGAGAGAAATAAGCTTTTTGCGTATGGAACATTTCTGAGATCTTTTATTTCAGCTCATGAAACACTTTACATGTTGTGTTTATATTTTTGTTCAGTATAAACTTCTTGTCAAAAGTTTGGACACACCTACTCATTCAAGGTTTTTTCTTTATTTTTACAATTTTTTTACATTGTAGAATAATAGTGAAGACATCAAAACTATGAAATAACACATATGGAATCATGTAGTAACCAAAAAAGTCTTAAACACATCAAAATATATTTTATATTTGAGAATCTTCAAATAGCCTTTGCCTTGATGACAGCTTTGCACACTCTTGGCATTCTCTCAACCAGCTTCATGAGGTCGTCACCTGGAATGCATTTCAATTAACATGTGTGACTTCTTAAAAGTGAATTTGTGGAATTGATTTCCTTCTTAATGCGTTTGAGCCAATCAGTTGTGTTGTGACAAGGTAGGGGGGTGGGGGTTATACAGAAGATGGCCCTATTTGGTAAAAGACCAAGTCCATATTATGGCAAGAACAGCAGTCCATCATTACTTTAAGACATGAAGGTCAGTCAATACAGAACATTTCAAGAACTTTGAAAGTTTCTTCAAGTGCAGTCGCAAAAACCATCAGGCGCTACGATGAAACTGGCTCTCATGAGGACCACCACAGGAATGGAAGACCCAGAGTTACCTCTGCTGCAGAGGTTAAGTTCATTAGAGTTACCAGCCTCAGAAATTGCAGCCCAAATAAATGCTTCACAGAGTTCAAGTAACAGACAAATCTCATCATCAACTGTTCAGAGGAGACTGTGTGAATCAGGCCTTCATGGTCGAATTGCTGCAAAGAAACCACTACTAAAGGACACCAATAAGAAGAAGAGACTTGCTTGGGTCAAGAAACATGAGCAATGGACATTAGACCGGTGGAAATCTGTCCTTTGGTCTGATGATTCCAAATTGGAGATTTTTGGTTCCAAACGCTGCGTCTTTGTGAGACGCAGAGTAGGTGAACGGATGATCTCCGCATGTGTGGTTCCCACCGTGAAGCATGGAGGAGGAGGTGTGATGGTGTGGTAGTGTTCTGCTGGTGAAACTGTCAGTGATTTATTTAGAATTCAAGGCACACTTAACCAGCATGGCTACCACAGCATTCTGCAGCGATACGCCATCCCATCTGGTTTGCGCTTAGTGGGACTATCATTTGTTTTTCAACAGGACAAATAAAAATCAAGTCAAATCAAATCAGATTTTATTTGTCACATACACGTGTTTAGCAGATGTTATAGCGGGTGTAGCGAAATGCTTGTGCTTCTAGCTCCGACAGTGCAGTAATATCTAACAAGTAATATCTAAAAATGTGACAACATATAACCAATACACACAAAACTAGTAAGGAATAGAATTTAAGAATATATACATATATGGACAAGCAATGACAGAACGGCATGGACTAAGATACAGTAGAATATTATAGAATAGAATGCAGTATATACATATGAGATGAGTAGTGCAAGATATGTAAACATTATTAAAGTTACTAGTGCAGTTGCCGTACCAGGCAGTGATACAGCCCGACAGGATGCTCTCAATTGTTTATCTGTAAAGGTTTGTGAGGGTTTTAGGTGCCAAGACACATTTCTTCAGCCTCCTGAGGTTGAAGAGGCTCTGTTGCGCCTTCTTCACTACACTGTCTGTGTGGGTGGACCATTTCAGTTTGTCGGTGATGTGTATGCCAAGGAACCTGAAGCTTTCCACCTTCTCCACTGCGGTCCAGTCGATATGGATAGGGGGGTGCACCCTCTGCTGTTTCCTGAAGTCCACGATCATCTCCTTTGTTTTGTTGACGTTGAGTGAGAGGTTATTTTCCTGGCACCACACTCCAGAGCCCTCACCTCCTCCCCGTAGGCAGTCTCGTCATTGTTGGTTATCAAGCCTACTACTGTTGTGTCGTCTGCAAAGTTTCCTAAGAGCTAGTCGCGAGGCCGCCATTTTCGTCAGCGCCAGTACTCAACTGACTCAACACACCTCCAGGCTGTGTAAGGGCTATTTGACCAAAAAGGAGAGTGATGGAGTGCTGCATCAGATGACCTGGCCTCCACAATCACCCGACCTCAACCCAATTTAGATGGTTTGGGATGAGTTGGACCACAGAGTGAAGGGAAAGCAGCCAACAAGAGCTCAGCATATGTGGGAACTCCTTAAAGACTGTTGGAAAAGCATTCCACGTGAAGCTGGTTGAGAGAATGCCAAGCGTGTGCAAAGCTGTCATCAACGCAAAGGGTGGCTATTTGAAGAATCTCAAATATAAAGTATATTTTGATTTGTTTAACACTTATTTGATTACTACATGATTTCATATGTGTTATTTCATAGTTTTGATGTCTTCACTATTATTCTATAATGTAGAAAATAGTAAACAAAAATATAAAGAAAAACCCTTGAATGAGTAGGTGTGTCCAAACTTTTGACTGGTACTGTAGGTTCAATGTTAGCTAGCTAGCTAGAGAATGGTGCCGGAGAAGATGGCTGCCGTTTTACAGCCCTCTAACCAATTGTACTATTATGTGTGTTTTTTCATGTTATTTGTAATTTATTCTGTACATAATGTTTCTGCCACCGTCTCTTATGACCAAAATTAGCTTCTGGATATCAGGACAGCGATTACTCACCTCGTATTGGACAAAGATTTTTTCTTCAACGAGTCGGACGCAAAGGATATTCTACAGACACCCGACAAGGCCCAAATCCCCGTCATTCGCATGAGAAAGAGACGGAGATATCGTGGACGTAGGTCGGGGTGCCTTGTAAGGATCTGACGGTGTGCGAGTAAACTGCCTCTTCCATCAATCCTATTAGCCAATGTTCAATCATTTGAAAACAAATTGGATGACCTAAGATTAAGGTTATCCTACCAACGGGACATTAAAAACTGTAATATCTTATGTTTCACCGAGTCGTGGCTGAATGACGACATGGATAACATACAGCTGATGGGATATACGCTACATCGGCAGGATAGAACAGCTGACTCCGGTAAGACAAGGGGTGGCGGTCTGTGTATATTTGTAAACAACAGCTGGTGTATAAAATCTAACACTAAGGAAGTCTCGAGGTTTTGCTCGCCTGGGGTAGAGTATCTCATGATAAGCTGTAGACCACACTATTTACCAAGAGAGTTTTCATCTATATTTTTTGTAGCTGTCTATCTACCACCACAAACCGATGCTGGCACTAAGATTGCACTCAATGAGCTGTATAAGGCCATAAGCAGACAGGAAAACGCTCATCCAGAGGCAGCGCTCCTAGTGGCCGGGGACTTTAATGCAGGGAAACTTAAATCCGTTCTACCTCATTTCTATCAGCATGTTAAATATGCAACCAGAGGGAAAAAAACTCTAGACCACCTTTACTCCACACACAGAGATGCATACAAAGCTCTCCCTCGCCCTCCATTTGGCAAATCTGACCATAACTCTATCCTCCTGATTCCTGCTTATAAGCAAAAACTAAAGCAGGAAGCAGGACTTGGTTAATAAGGAAGTGGTCAGATGACGCAGATGCTAAGCTACAGGACTGTTTTGCTAGCACAGACTGGAATATGTTCAGAGATTCTTCAGATAGCATTGAGGAGTACACCACATCAGTCACTGGCTTCATCAATAAGTGCATCGATGACGTCATCCCCACAGTGACCGTACGTACATACCCGAACCAGAAGCCATTGATTACAGGCAACATCCGCACTGAGCTAAAGGGTAGAGCTGCCGCTTTCAAGGAGAGGGACTCTAACCCGTAAAATTATAAGAAATCCCGCTATGCCCTCCGATAAATCATCAAACAGGCAAAGAGTCAATACAGGACTAAGATTGAATCGTACTACACCGGCTCTGACGCTCGTCGGATGTGGCAGGGCTTGAAAACTATTACAGACAACAAAGGGAAGCACAGCCGCGTGCTGCCCAGTGACACAAGCCTACCAGATGAGCTAAATCACTTCTATGCTCGCTTCGAGGCAAGCAACACTGAAGCATGCATGAGAGCATCAGCTGTTCCGGATGATTATGTGATCACGCTCTCCGCAGCCGAAGTGAGTAAGACTTTTAAGCAGGTCAACATTCACAAGGCCGCAGGTCCAGACGGATTACCATGTCGTGTACTCCATGCATGTGCTGACCAACTGGCAAGTGTCTTCACTGACATTTTCAACATGTCCCTGACTGAGTCTGTAATACCAACATGTTTCAAACAGACCACCATAGTCCCTGTGCCCAAGGACACTAAGATAACCTGCCTAAATGACTACCGACCCATAGCACTCATGTCTGTAGCCATGAAGTCATGAAGTGCTTTGAAAGGCTGGTCATGGCTCACGTCAACACCATTATCCCAGAAACCCTAGACCCACTCCAATTTGCATGCCGCCCCAACAGATCCACAGATGATGCAATCTCTATTGCACTCCACACTGCCCTTTCCCACCTGGACAAGAGGAACACCTATGTGAGAATGCTATTCATTAACTACAGCTCAGCGTTCAACACCATAGTGCCCTCAAAGCTCATCACTAAGCTAAGGATCCTGGGACTAAACACCTCCCTCTGCAACTGGATCCTGCACTTCCTGACGGGCTGCCCCCAGGTGGTAAGGGTAGGTAACAACACGTCTGCCACACTGATCCTTAACACGGAGGCCCCTCAGGGGTGCGTGCTCAGTCCCCTCCTGTACTCCCTGTTCACCCATGACTGCATGGCCAGGCACGACTCCAACACCATCATTAAGTTTGCCAACGACATAACAGTGGTAGGCCTGATCACCGACAATGAGACAGCCTATAGGGAGGAGGTCAGAGACCTGGCCGTGTGGTGCCAGGATAACAACCTCTCCCTCAACGTGATCAAGACAAAGGAGATGATTGTGGACTACAGGAAAAAAAAGAGGACGGAGCACGCCCCCATTCTCATCGACGGGGCTGTAGTGGAACAGGTTGAGAGCTTCAAGTTCCTTGATGTCCACATCACCATGAACTATCACGGTCCAAACACACCAAGACAGTTGTGAAGAGGACACAAAGACTGAAAAGATTTGGCATGGGTCCTCAGATCCTCAAAAGGTTCTACAGCTGCACCATCGAGAGCATCCTGACTGGTTGCATCACCGCCTGGTATGGCAACTGCTCGGCCTCCGACCGCAAGGCACTACAGAGTGTAGTGCGTACGGCCCAGTACATCACTGGGGTCAAGCTTCCTGCCATCCAGGACCTCTATACCAGGCGGTGTCAGAGGAAGGCCCTAAAAATTGTTAAAGCTTGGTCACAAATGGGTCTTCCAAATGGACAATGACCCCAAGCATACTTCCAAAGTTGTGGCAAAATGGATTAAGGACAACAAAGTCATGGTATTGGAGTGGCCATCACAAAGCCTTGACCTCAATCCTATAGAATGTTTGTGTGCAGAACTGAATAAGCGTGTGCGAGCAAGGAGACCTACAAACCTGATTCAGTTACACCAGCTCTGTCAGGAGGAATGGGCCAAAATTCACCCAACTTATTGTGGGAAGCTTGTGGAAGGCTACCCGAAACATTTGACCCAAGTTAAACAATTTAAAATGGAATGCTACCAAATACTAATACTAATATTGGGAATGTGATGAAAGAAATAAAAGCTGAAATAAATCATTCTCTCTGCTATTATTCTGACATTTCACATTCTTAAAATAAAGTGGTGATCCTAACTGATCTAAAACAGGGAATTTTTACTAGGATTAAATGTCAGGAATTGTGTAAAACTGAGTTTAAATGTATTTGGCTACGGTGTATGTAAACATCCGACTTCAACTGTACAAATATGACCTCAATCACCTTGACTAGCTGGTGCCCCCGCACATTGACTCTGTACCAGTATCCCCTGTATAAAGCCTCCCTACTGCTATTTTTACTTTAGCTATTTGCTTTTATTTGTTATTTTTCTTAATTTACACTTTTTTATTTTACATTTTTCTTTCAAAAACTGCATTGTTGGTTAAGGGCTTGTAAGTAAGAATTTCACTGTAATGTCTACACCTGTTGTATTCGGCGCATGTGGCAAATACATTTTGATTTGATTTGATTTAGCTAACATTCGGCTATGACTAGCAATGCAAATGGCTTTCTGAGATACTAATAACATTACTACACAGATCATACACGTAACGTTAGCTAGCGAGCCAGCAAGCTAATGTTCGCTAGCTAGCGAACAGTGCGCTTTAACTTGCAATGAAAACTATTTTCTGACAAAATTAGAAACGTATAATATCTGAAGATGTAGCTAGACTCTTATGCATATACATGGATGAACTCTTCACGGCAGACCGCCTTTAGCTAACTAATTAAGATATCCTGTGTCGTTTCCGTTTTGTTTGTAAAACTTGTTTGGCCTGTGTTGTGTTAAGTCACTCCAGTTCACACTGAACCTGTGCAGAAAGTAGTCCATCACAACTAAGTCCATCACAATGTGGTCCATCACAACTCCCACTGATCTTTGTCGATAGTGGCTGATAAATTCAGGGCAGCAATGTTGATGAGAGCAGTAGCAACACTTTTACAGTTCTCGATGGCTAACGTTATATCTTTAAAAAAAGCAGTGGTAGCAAGGATTATCTACACATACTGAGCAGCTAATGTTATAGACAGAAGCATGCTACATGACAGACCAATCCGAACTCATCTCTCGGCATGTCCAGCCCATCCATTATCTCAGCCAATCATAGCTAGCGGGAGGTTCCAGTCTTTTTCCATGGCAAAACCAACTAGGCTCGTAATTTAACTATTCTATTTGTATTTACAGATGGCATACACGTTTGTTATTAAGGCACATGAAAGTTCACTTGTTCCAGAGGCATTTCTGCCAAAGAAACATTTTGATAATTTACAAAGATTACGTTCAAATGCTTCTCTTGTGAAGTAATGACATGCTACATATGCCTAGCTTCCTGAAATGGGTCACAAAAAGAATATGATAATATTGTCCTTACCGGAGGACGAGGAAAAAGGGGACCTTTCCAGCTACGTGATCAAGCTGATATCGGAGGAGCTTGGTGTGGATGTGTTGCCTGAGGATCTGGAGCGATGCCATCGGATAGGCGTGAAGCAGAAGAAAGCTAAATACCCTTGCATAGTAATTCCCGGCAGTACTGTGGAACACAGACAATTGAGTTCACAATAGCTGAATAATAAATCCAGCCGAAATCATACATTTAATAAAAATATTGTATAAATGTTCTAAAGCAAAAATATACACAAGTAATACATTATCTAATGAAATTGCTTTAAAAAGGAGTACAAGACAGGGATGTCCTCTTTCCCCCATCCTGTTTGCATTGGCAATTGAACATCTTGCAGAAAGAATTAGACAGGACCCAAACATAACAGGTATCAGTATAGGTAAACATGAATATAAACAAACCTTATTTGCAGATGATCTCCTGATATACAGTGGGGGAAAAAAGTATTTAGTCAGCCACCAATTGTGCAAGTTCTCCCACTTAAAAAGATGAGAGAGGCCTGTAATGTTCATCATAGGTACACGTCAACTATGACAGACAAAATGAGGAAAAAAAATCCAGTAAAATCACATTGTAGGATTTTTAATGAATTTATTTGCAAATTATGGTGGAAAATAAGTATTTGGTCACCTACAAACAAGCAAGATTTCTGGCTCTCACAGACCTGTAACTTCTTCTTTAAGAGGCTCCTCTGTCCTCCACTCGTTACCTGTATTAATGGCACCTGTTTGAACTTGTTATCAGTATAAAAGACACCTGTCCACAACCTCAAACAGTCACACTCCAAACTCCACTATGGCCAAGACTAAAGAGCTGTCAAAGGACACCAGAAACAAAATTGTAGACCTGCACCAGGCTGGGAAGACTGAATCTGCAATAGGTAAGCAGCTTGGTTTGAAGAAATCAACTGTGGGAGCAATTATTAGGAAATGGAAGACATACAAGACCACTGATAATCTCCCTCGATCTGGGGCTCCACGCAAGATCTCACCCGTGGGGTCAAAATGATCACAAAAATCCCAGAACCACACGGGGGGATCTAGTGAATGACCTGCAGAGAGCTGGGACCAAAGTAACAAAGCCTACCATCAGTAACACACTACGCCGCCAGGGACTCAAATCCTGCAGTGCCAGACGTGTCCCCCTGCTTAAGCCAGTACATGTCCAGGCCCGTCTGAAGTTTGCTAGAGTGCATTTGGATGATCCAGAAGAGGATTGGGAGAATGTCATATGGTCAGATGAAACCAAAATAGAACTTTTTGGTAAAAACTAAACTCGTCGTGTTTGGAGGACATAGAATACTGAGTTGCATCCAAAGAACACCATACCTAATGTGAAGCATGGGGGTGGAAACATCATGCTTTGGGGCTGTTTTTCTGCAAAGGGACCAGGACGACTGATCCGTGTAAAGGAAAGAATGAATGGGGCCATGTATCGTGAGATTTTGAGTGAAAACCTCCTTCCATCATCAAGGGCATTGAAGATGAAACGTGGCTGGGTCTTTCAGCATGACAATGATCCCAAACACACCGCCTGGGCAACGAAGGAGTGGCTTCGTAGAAGCATTTCAAGGTCCTGGAGTGGCCTAGCCAGTCTCCAGATCTCAACCCCATAGAAAATCTTTGGAGGGGAGTTGAAAGTCTGTGTTGCCCAGCGACAGCCCCAAAACATCACTGCTCTAGAGGAGATCTGCATGGAGGAATGGGCCAAAATACCAGCAACAGTGTGTGAAAACCTTGTGAAGACTTACAGAAAACTTTTGACCTGTGTCATTGCCAACAAAGGGTATATAACAAAGTATTGAGAAACTTTTGTTATTGACCAAATACTTATTTTCCACCATAATTTGCAAATAAATTCATAAAAAATCCTACAATGTGATTTTTTCCCCTCATTTTGTCTGTCATAGTTGACGTATACCTATGATGAAAATTACAGGCCTCTCTCATCTTTTTAAGTGGGTGAACTTGCACAATTGGTGGCTGACTAAATACTTTTTTTCCCCACTGTACCTGACCAATATTGAAAACTTAATGCCCCCTTTGCTAAAAATATTTTCAGAATACCATAAAATCTCAGGTTATAAACAAAAGAATGGCAATAAAAATCAAAAACACTCACGGTCTAAATTGACGCTGAAATCTTTTGATATAATAAACCTTTATAATCAAAGTACAGTGTCAGCGGATTTCTTGTTCTCACAGCATCTCAGCATAGTTCTCGACACTACACCATCTAAAAACAGGACTCTTATGATCTGCGAGTACATAAACGTCTGCCAGGCAAACCAACAATGGCAACCCAGACACAACAGCACAACTACATTTAGAAAATGTTCAACTTCATTATTACCTGGTAACTAGATGAGAATGACATTCAAATAGATAGCCAGCTTGTTAAAGATTCTAAAAACAACCTAAGAAGAAATCTTAATAAAATGTAACAGTAGCTAGAGATAGCTAACTAGAAGCAAGCCAGCTGGCTACTGTAGTTGGCTAGCTGGCTACCTTACTACAGCCACTCAGGGCTCGTCTCAATCAACGCAAATCACCATGGTTTTTGTATCATCATAAATATCTCACCCACCTGTCCTGAAACAGTTGTTGTGTTCTTCAAAGTTCAGCAATCAGATCGTCCAGCTAGAATACCTCAATCAATAAACCATCTATGTAGCTGGCTAGCCTCGCAACAAGAGTGCAGCCATATTCTTCAGGAGTGTATTCACTAGGAACCAAATGGAAGCAAATGCATTGAAGCGGGGAGGGAATAATCTGAACTTGTACAACAAAATAATGCAGGTTTTCCTTGCAAAACGTTTAACATTGCATAGCGTTTCGCTATGGTTGACTATGGTCTTCACTAAGGAATACACCCCTGTCTTCAGATGCATTCACACAAATGGAGATGTCATTGAATATGAATTACGTTTGTCAAAAATATCTAGACATAGCTACTAAGAGACAAAGCCTGTATGTATAATGACCATTGTGTAATTTATACACTTGGAGTCAGGAAGCATTTCTATTATTTCCGTAGATACCACTCAGATTGAAATGATCATGTTATTTTCTGTCCCTTCCTTTGATGTAGGTCCCCCCGCTTTGCTAGAAAATCTAACTTTTAAAACTGTTTCAGATGCGATATGTTTGCCATACTTATCCACTTATTGTAATAGCTAGCAGTAAAACGAACGTAACCGCCAAAAGGAAGCAGATGACGTGTGACATCCATAGGCAGGAGCGAGCTCTGCCTATAGCGTTACTTTTTTTTCACAGCAATATGCATGCACATTTATTATTTGAGTGCAATGAAAATTAATGGGACATATTGGCCGTTTTTGAGAGCATCAAAACGACTGCAGGTGACTGCCGACTGACTGATCTACAAGTCACCTTGCATCATAAATAATGACTCGTTATTTGTCTGTCAGTCAGTCACACTTTACCCATGATACATTGTGGTTTTGATCCTCTCGAACGCAGCCATTGACACATGAAAGGCAGCAAAGCTCTCTGCCTGCCTTTTGGTGTCTCCTTTAGCTGGCAGTATAAGGTAGAAACATGCATGCACAAGTTATGTCAGTGGGCGCGTTCGAGCTGATCACTTTTGTCAAGTCGGTGACCATCGCTGGTCACCTCACCTTTCAAAGGGTGTTACATTATGGGGATATACATTTCGACTGCAAAAATCATGTGATCAAAGGTCATGAAGTTTTGATTGAAGTTGCTCTTCACCAGCTTCATCCTGCAGCCACCGCCTACATTGTGAGAGACTCTATTGTCAAGCAATCATTAGGGTGTTTTATTTGATCCACACGAACGTGACCAAAGACATGACTGAAACAGGAACCAACTTTGCCTCAATTCATGTATACAGTGGATATGTACAAATAAATGTGATATTTGAGCCTCTCTCTCTCACCAATTGATTGTACAATGTACACACATTCACTCAGTGACAGTTTATTAGGTACACCCATCTAGTACCTGGTCAGACCCCCTTTTGCCTCCAGAATTTCCTGAATTCTTTGGAGCATTGAAACGTTGTGCCACGAAAACATTCCCCACACCATTACACCACCAGCCTGTACCGTTGACACCAGACTGCTTATGCCAAATCCTGACTCTGCCATCAGCATGACACAACATGAACCGGGATTCGTCAGACCAGGCAATGTTTTTCCACTCCTCAATTGTCCAGTGTTGGTGATCGTGTCCCCACTGGAGTCTGTTTATTCTTGCTTTTAGTTGTGCATTCCGAGATGCCGTTCTGCACACCACTGTTGTACTGCGCAGTTATTTGCCTGTTTATGGTCCGCCTGTTAGCTTGCAGGGTTCTTGTCATTCTCCTTCGACCTCTCATCAACGAGCTGTTTTCGCCACAAGACTGCCGCAGACTGAAAATCGATGTAATCATGCAGAAAATCAAAGATAACAAAATTATTATTGATAAAATGTATATTTATTTTTCATTACAGTTCTTTTTTCATTCATTTGAGTGCCTACCCTGACCGCACCGCACTGCGTTGTCCATAATTATGCTGCCATCAAGTGCTAGTCGGAACTAGGAAACTTAACTTTCCGATTTGCTAACTGGTTGAACGTGGCACGTGTATAACTACAACCATTTTGCAAGTTGGACATTTCCGAATATCCTAGTTCCGACTAGCACGTGAACGCGGCATTACTACCTCAACTGGCGGGTGTGATTTTTTTGAGAGTGCGGGAACATCGTGACATTGGTCAAATGTATACGCTTTCGTTGTCAGGATTCGTTTACACTTCAAGGCTATCCGTACAAGATGCGTCTTCGACTACCTCCGGACTTGGTCAGGAAGATCTCACAATAAGATCACAATACGTTTTGATTGTCTACACCTGTCGACAAATGTGGGCACAATCAGAATGTGAACAAGATCAGGACAACAGACGCATGTTAAAACCAGGTATAAACTGGGTTTCTGGTTCATGTAGATTATTTCAGGAGAGGGAGTTTGGGGGAAATCTGGTTTGGATTTGAGACGGTTAAAGGGGAGGTGTTGTTGACAGACGAACACTAGCGTGTGACATTCTATATGATTAATGTATGAACACAGATCACCACAGACCAGTGAGGCTGAAACAGACACACGCAGGGTAAGGTCATCAAAGGCCCACACTTAGTGCAGGTTAACAGGCAGACACTTTATTTTGAGAGGTAGATTAGATGGAATTTAGCACTGCTGAAGAACCCAGTAAATGTTTCATTCCCTCGCTATCTAGAAACGGAGCGGAGGAGTAACTGAAAAACACCCTAATGCTCTTTCCTCTGATGGTGATAGAGTCAGACAGGTACATGGCACATATAGAGTCCCCTCAGGTCAGCACAGGTGACGCTATAAGCCTACACTCCAACAGCCATATTAACCTTACCTGAAAACACTTATCAACCATTACAGGTTCTGTCTCTTACATATCTCTGTGAATAATATTAAGAGCTGTTGAGAACCTATGTTGGGTCTTTGTTTGACATTGAGAATTCCACATGCCAACATGAAGTAATACCTGTGAGGCATCAGAGACCTGTGAGGATGCCATATTGAATAATAAACAGGATCTTTAAAAGGCCCGTCTAGGCTCATTACCAAGGAGAGCAGGTGTTGAGTGACACCCAGGTTCAGAGTGGGTGAAATATAGATGAGCAGTGAGTGATCTCTCTCCAGTTTCACACGCACACATTGACATGGTCCCTCCCAGGCCTGTAGCGACGCACTAATAGGAGGGTCTGAGTAAGCAAGGCCGCATCTCATAGGATGGCATGGTGTCAATCAATATTAATCGAAAACATTAAAATGGTCTAAAAAACATCCTGAAAATATGGTGAAATTAAGGCTATTTGGCATTCGAACAATTAAGGACTGCATAACAAAAATACATAGATGCTGCCAAACTGAAACATTCAACAATTACTATCTCCATGCTCTGATCCTCGAGTACCCCCAACATTACATATTTTTGTTGTGGCCCCGGACAAGCACATCTGATTCTACTTGTCAACTAATCATCAAGCCCTTGACAAGTTGAATCAGATGTTTTTGTCCGGGGCTAAAACAAAAATGTGTGCTGTTGGGGGTACTCGAGGACTGGAGTTGGGAAACGCTGGCATATTGTCTGAAACAACCACTGGCAACCTAAAGTGCAACTCCCACCTTGGCCAGAAGAGGGCAATATATGTCCAAGAGCATTCAATTGATCTGTATTACAATCTACTGTAGCCTAGTTTCATATCAGATTCTCACGAAAAGTGAAGAGACCATTGCCAAGTGAGTTTTCCAAAACACTTAATCATTGTCTTTTTACCACCACATATACCACCACTTTTCAGGACTACCACAAAGTTGAATGGAATGTACATTATATTTATTTGTATTTATCTGTGTCGTCTATTTTATTTACACTATTTTAACTTGCATCCTTTTATTTGAATTTGAATCATTTCAATCCTATGACTGAACCAAATACACAGAAAATGTATCATGGAGGCATAGCCTATATGTCGACAATTATAGGTCAAATGTAGACCTAGATCATGTACAAAAAAGACAATTGACCATTTTCAAATTATTCTACTTTTGAGTAATTTCCCCAACTTCAACGAGAGTATAGGCCTATCCTATATAATTATCTACTGCACGAGCTCAAAGGTGAGAGACGAGCGGGCCCAAGGGCTCTCGCACGCCTCAGAATGTGAAGATCAACCTGACAAATCACGAGTGCAGTTGATGACAGAGGGGACACCTGGTACAAGATTGCACTTCAATGTGAAACATTGCTTAACTGACTAGATTTAACTCATGCTTCAAGCTGACACAAGGTTACATAAAATGCCATAGGCCTGTGGCCCGTAGGCCACTACCTCTTGTGAAATTGTTTGTCATTAGGGTACTTGATACAGAATGAATAAATGGCCATTATATTCCTGCTTTACCAATTGTGAGGATGAAAGATCAACTGATCTCGAGGTTTGGAAGTTTGGAAGTTTTACACCTTATTAAGAGCCGGCTGCACTGTCGTTTCGGGTTCCTGCTTGTCCCGCTATGGCCGCGCCTTTTATTTGGGATGCAAGAAGCGCTCTCGCATTCCTAACACTCTGCCATCCCAAAGGAGGACAAAAACAAATGTTCGTCCTCAAAATCAAAGAGTTCTCATTTACCACGGTCTCCTTGTGGAATGTTAAACAGAGCAACCTGCCTGTGTCACGGTTTTAATATAGGCTACACCAGTCCAGCTTACTTTATGGTGATTTAAGCAAGCATTCATGAGGGAAACACATTTGGAGATTTTGGCTTTAATTACATATTTCAAACCTATTTTGTTTGGGTTCATCGTGACTAATATTTTCATTAATGCAGACATCGAAAAAAAACATGCAAGCTACACAGCTTAATGTTAATATCACAAATCCCTATTGGAATGCATGCATACCCTTCACAAGTCATTCATTCTTTCACTTTCAAATGTTTTGATCATATGTTCAAGGAGGGGATGTAAAAGTTGTAGACAACAATGAATTCAGAGAGAGTTGGTTGGTGTGTGATGAAATGGTGATGAAACCCGTACTAATGTGGCATACATGTACTTGGCATGCTGTGCTCCTCGCTTTCTGACTTGCTCTGCTTCATGTGCTGTATGTTCACTTTAGACTCACAAATAAATAAAATAACTTGCATAAAACTCGCAGACAAGGCATATCTGTCTTTGACTATTTCATATAGCGACGGGAGCAATGTTGCTGACAATTAGGTTATAATTTTCTAATTTCACCGGAAGCTGGTTTGGATGGGTGACAGGTGCTATGTAGGCCTACGGTAGTTTAGTTCAATTGACATAAACTATACATTGAGAATAGATTGATTGGTAGGCCTATCGATTTGCAACAACACTCTTTAACAAACTGCAGTTGATGTGTTTTCAAATTGAAGGCTAAATAAGAAAATCCACAGGTTTTTACCTTGTAGACTAGGCTACTTTCAGTAGGCCTAACTTGCGTAATTACTCGTAAAAAAAAAAATAACGTCAATATTTGCTGCGCTTGTATACACTTGTGGAGACTGGAGAGAAAAATTATTGACAGAGGGAATTTAATCTAGGTATAGTAGTGGAGACATGGGAACAAATCCAGCATAAGGCCATGTGCGGTACACTGGATCCCTCTCACGCTGCGCAAACAGAAGTGCTCTCCGTGGACCAATTAACACGGCCCGCTAGAGGAGTCAGCGCTTTCCTGTGAGACATACTCACTTGAACAACCATCTCACTCTCGTCTCCATTATGATCGCGCTTAACTAGATTGCATCAGGTCGCTCTTCTACAACTCAACTGTGAACCGTCATGTGCGTTAGTACAGTGTTACAACTTCAAAGGATGTGCTATGATACTTGAAGGTTTAGTCTTATTTGGGACTGCAGGTGTAGAGAGGTTGTCTTCATCCCTTGGCTGTAATTAGGCTACTTGGGCTACTTGTCCCAATGAAACAGGGTGTTTCCCATACAGATTAAACCCCACTGACCTTTTTAAAGTTAGGCTACTTTAACTCTCTAGGTAGGTCTATAGTTTATGGGGAAGGTATGCCTTTAGATGACGTGAATAAATGATAACCTAAAAACAACCTCTAGACAACAATATAGGTAGGCTATGTGACCCAACATAATGTGGTAATGCTTAAAACAATTTCCCTGAATAGACTACATAAGGTGAGGATGATGTTTTCCATGTTGTTATTTTTATGTTTTTAGTTAAGACATCCGAAAACAAGGAGTCAACAAGCCTTAGAAATTGTACACAAACATAAACAATTCGCCTTATGAATGTGGCAAAAGAATACTGCAAAAATGACAACTTCTTTGAGCTGGTAGAGGGGAAACTTGGGTCGAGCTCGAGACAAGAGGAGAGAGGAAGGGAAATAGAGCAAGCACTGCAAATCCCATGGCAACAGCAACCAGAAAACACGTCTAAAATAGGGGGCAGTGTTCGCTATTACTATAGCAACAGGAAGACACGGCTCCTTCAATCAGCTTGTGGATTTGCTGAAAGGGGTGAAAAACAAGGCATTATTCTTTGCATAATCGTCATTAGCTGGATTTAATTTATCAGTGTATTAATTTGATTAGACCAGCTGTGTCTCCCAGGGCAAGCCTTTAGCCTTCTAAGTATCAGCCATAAACCTATGCCTAAACATAACCCCCATGAGATGCATGTCATCTTCATGTAAATTAGGATACTACCAAAACAAATAATTTAGCCTAACACTTATCGAATGTGGTTTGTCCTGTAGCTCATTTGGTAGAGCATGGCGCTTGCAACGCCAGGGTTGTGGGTTCGTTTCCCGCGGGGGGCCAGTATGAAAAATGTATGCACTCACTAACTGTAAGTCGCTCTGGATAAGAGCGTCTGCTAAATGACTAAAACGTAAATGTAAATGTAATGTTTGTTTACATCACACACCATAATCCAGTTACAGGAGCGCGTGTGCCAAGGCAGCAACAGGCAGAGCGGAGCAGGAGGTGCGAAGCGGAAGATTCCTTCAAGCCAACCCCCTACAGGCTAAATAAAATGTGCTGAAGATGCGATTAAATTAGTTGTTTCCATTTGTTATCGTTTAATCACAACAGGTTTACACAGCACCCTGTGGGTCTAGAGGTCTAGAATGTAAATTGGTCAACATTGGATACAATACTAGCCTACGCACGAACAAGGGATGGGGAGACTGGAGTGGTTGTTTTTCTTTGCCTGTTCTTCATTTACTCACCACCAAGCAATTTTCTAGAGCCTAGATAAGATAATTGAAATGGAATACAAGCTTTCTATAGATGTTTAATCGGTGTAACCTTATAGGCTCCTGCTTTTAAGTGTTATCTCCTTTTTGGATTTTGGGCTGCATGAAGAATTTCCCATAGCCTACATGCAATTTAAGGAATTTCTCAGACGTTCTTTGTAGCACATCTTTATGACAACGTTACAAACCAGGTATAATCCACTTTACGGGAGTAATTATTGGGCTACAATGTAGCCTATAGTGGAATCCCAATACAACATGCTAACACTTTTCAGAACAGAGATGATGTGCCGCAGCCGCCTCTTTGGAAACCTTCCACCTTCCTCCTTCCTCCGTTTACGCTCGGGATGTTGTTTACGTGGAACATGTGCACAGAGAGCGGTAAACTGAAAAACCACCGGGATGAATGCCTAGCACCGTGTAGCCAATCGGGCAACAGATCTATCCTTCCACAACCAATAGCGGAGCGACAGGTTCGGTGCATCCAGCGAATCTGCGCTCTGCCTGAAGCGCTGATGCAACTGAGTTGCAATAGCAACCAAGCATCCCCTGTATAGCAGATGGTGTCCTTCCTCGCAGCATGTAATGAAATAGTCCCCATGTAAACAATGAGGCGTATCAGTGTGTTTACGCCCTGTGGCATCAAGAATAAGTCACATTTTGGGCATCAGGCATGTTTACATTTTCTGTGCACCTGCTGTCATAGGGAACCAGCTATAGCCTGCATCCTCCTCCCACCTAAACATCAATATGCTTGTAAAGATCTCTCCACCAATAGCAAATATATTGAATAGATCTTCTTCAAGTCTCACACTGGAGCGTGCGCGGATGTCTTGAAAACAAGAGAAGGATGGAGAGAAAGAGGGCGGAGGAATCTACAGCATGGTTTGCCTGCCCGTGACGCAGCCGGTTGCTAGGTGTGAATGAACTGATGCTCTCGCTCAATAAATCGTCTCTCAGTCATCAAGTTCATCACAACAAAGAAGCAACAAGACTTCACTTCTGTCCCGGATTTTCCGAGAGAGAATGGCTTGTTGAATTTGAGAAGAACTCGGACCCCCGAAAGAAGCCGTGCTTTGCTCTTGCAACGCACCCCAAACTCACAACTTTCAGCAAGAATGGAGTAAGTGAAACTTGTTACATTGTATATTTTCTGAAGCGTTCGAAACTTTGTTGCTAGCCCACTCACTTGAACTGTTGTGCATATTACATTGTATCAGTTTGAGATACATTTAACTCAATAATGTAATCTACGTGTGGTATTTTTAATTGAACGTTTTTAGTGCTCATAATACCTACAGCGTTGTGGTGACTGCTGGAAACTTTGTCAACAACTACAACAATAAACAACATCAACAACAGTAATCACACCACAACAATACAAATAGACAGCCCATAAATGATTATTACAATGGCAGCAAAATGATAATTATAATAGTTTGTTATTATGTTATTGCTGTTAATATTTTTAAACACACTATTTTTGTGATACATGTACAGTATGGCCATTACTGTAAACTGTATTGGCGCAGTATATTTTAGTCTGTCTTGGCGAAAGGTGTTGTCAGATGGGAATAGGTTTCCATTAATTAAGCTGTTGTTATAGTTATACATCCTTTAGGCTAAGGTTCTTCTCTATTATTAATGATGGTCTTAAATGGTGCATGTGTAGGCTGATTGTTTAGAGGCCAATTAGATAGTTAACCATATTGATGAAGTAACGGTGTTCCAGATGAGTCTGGGTTATTCTAGAACATAAACAGGTATGCATTATGTCATTGGCTTAAGCCCACGTGTCTTGAATGCACCAAGTGCATCAACATAACCTTTGTGGTGTGGTTGGCGTGACAGCACACCTTCTGACTCTCAGTTCCTGTGAAGTTATTCTGACTTTGAGAGATCTTTTATTTCTGACGATTAAACCGTTTTTTTTTTTTTTGTACTGTTTGTCAGTGCACAGAATGTGCTAATATTGCTGTCTGTATTGTGGGTTTGGCTTGGGTTGTTATTGCACCATTATGATCTGAATCTTTAAGATTTTGTAAGGTCAGAGAGGTACGTTCAAAAAGCCAAGAACCTTAGTTGGGAGTGGGACCTTGAGGTCATGTGTTACCTGTACTAATAACAATATGATAACATGTAAAAAAAAAAAAAAAAAGTAAAAAAATGGCAATAGTGCAAAATTAGGTTATATTTCTATTTATTGTGATGACCTGCTATTCAAAATCACAATTTTAAAACGTAATATTGTAAGTGTTGGGCTTGCAAACCTGTTGAGGTGTTTCCCTATCTAACCACCTAGAGACTGAATGGGGTCAATCCCATATGTTTTCTTCTTGTTCCTTTGTTAAGTGGGACATCTATTCTTTTTGTATGATATGAGTGACCCATACTGTTTTAAGAAATGTCTCAGCCACTGTTTTTGTGTTGATGATCAGCAACCCAAAGTGTCAGTGTATACAGTTTTTAAGGACTCGCTTTAACACCTCCCTACTAATTCTTTACCTCCTATAGGTGTCATTATGCTCACCCAGCCCTGCTCACTGTGGCTCAACTCTCAGACCCCACCAACTCATATCGTACGATCGGACTAATCGGATTGAATCAAAAGCACAATAGACAAAATGATGGCAACGTCAGCAGCTCCTCTCTGGAAGACACTTCGCGTCTGCCCGGCAGACCCCCTCGCTCTCTCTCACCCACAGGCTAACCTCAGCCAATCACAGGGGTGCAGGGGGGAGGTGCCAGAGGAGAGCCAGCACTTAATTGGTGAGTTGCAGAGTACGCTTTTTTATTTTTCCACATTTCAGGTGGGCACCGCACTGCAGCACATTCGTTCTCCTTCGAACAGTGAGTAATAAAGTAGCTAACGTCTCAAGTTTTTTCCTGCTGAAATTAAGCTACGATTTAAGTTGTTTTCATTCACTTTAATGTTCAGGCTTTAAAATACAAACACGTTATTTGTTTTTCCATTATCAATATATACAATTTCATTACCATTGCTATGTAGTTGTAATTAATTACAATCAATTAACGATGATGTTTCTTGCATTTATGACAATTTTGTATTTTTCTTCTCTCAATAGGTGATGGTATCACGGACTGGATGACGGAAGAAGTCGATTTCTCCTCGTACCTCCCAAACCCTCACCCCTCTCCCTCCCCCAATTCCTCCCTTCCTCCCTCACCCCTCCAGCATGACATCCAGGTGCCCTCTGACTTGGAGGTCATGACTTCTCTGCTGCAAGAGGAACTCGCTCAACTGGAGGACTACTTCCTGTCCGAACCGCTGCCGGAGAAAGGACCGAAACTGGGAAAATGCGACAAGGGTCCACCGCCAGTGGGTCCCCACCAGTCATACTACCAGTTGCCCTTTCATGCGTCATCATACTCCACCTCCAACCAATCGGAACACAGCCCTCTACTTGTTACCCTGGCAACTGGGGAACTAGACCTGCTGAGCTTTTGCGGAGGCGGGCCCATTGGGCGATCAAAATTGCCTAGACACGCCCCTTACAGTTGTAGCAGTCGCCCCAATGTGTGTAGTCGCAAAAGAGTTTCAGACGGGGTGAGGGTGGGCGAGGTCTACGAGAATAGCATATGGAGTTCCAAAGGAAGTAACCCATCGGTGACTCTAAGTGGCAGTTACAGCTGTGTAGAGGACGAGCGGGTAGTCGGGAAAGGTTACTGTCTAGGCAGTGCAGTTGAGATTCGAAGATGCGCCATTTTACCCAAGGAAGAGAAAAATTGTCAGTTCGCAGAAGAGGTCATAGGTGTTGGAGGCAGCAAAGTTGTTGGTGTTGGCGGTGGGTATGGTGGCTTTGGCGGGCCGTTGGATATCCCACACAAGAAAGAGGAGCTGTTGATGTATGGCATGAGGGAGGTGAATGTCAGTTGTGGTGGTGGAGGATGTGCTAGTAGCAGTGAGATAGAATTGTTGAGTAGTAATGTCAAAGTTGGCGTAGTCAGTGAGTTGTCTTCCAAGATGTCCACTATTCCTTGGAAGACGGAGACCAGTGAGGGTTGTTATCTTCAGGCAGCGTCCCAATCAGAGGCCTCCTACCACCACAGCTTCCTAGGGACGGTCAGCGAGCAGGTCAAGGCAGAGGGTTTAGAGATGGGCCGTCAACATCATGACTTCCACTGTGGTGGGTTCTTAGAGGACCAGCAGAGCCCTGAGTGTCTGGCAATGGATAGGGAGGCTCTTGACAGGCAGGTGCTGTTGGGGTTGAAGGAGGACCCCTGTCCCCTCGTGAAGCCTGAGCTGAAAGAAACAATGCCAGGGGAGGTCCACCATCCGCCAGAGCGCAAGCAGAAGAAGAGAGACCAAAACAAGACTGCCGCTCATAGGTATGATGATTCAAACAAGCGCTTAAGGTGGTATTCAAACTTGAGATCTGCGCACTTGAATTTCTACGCAAGTCTCCCATTGACATCAATAAATGATGTTCGTGAAAGTCTGAGTTGTGTGCGCTTATCTCAACTCTGAATTGGCCGGTTTGTGGTTATCCAAAGTTTGTTCTATGACTGATTTGTTGAAACCATAACTAAATAGAACATTGCCACTGGCATTTGACTTTTATTTGGATTTCACTCTGATGAATCCTATCTTCTTCCCCTGCTTGACCCCACACCACCAGGTATCGCCAACGTAAAAGGGCGGAGCTGGACTGCCTTGAGGAGCAGCTACACGGTCTGGAGGGGCATAACCGGGAACTTCGGGACAAAGCAGAATCAGTGGAGAGGGAGATCCAGTATGTTAAAGACCTACTGATCGAAGTGTACAAGGCCCGCAGTCAGCGGCTCAAGCAACCGGACACCGACGCCTGATGATGAAGACAAGATGACGAAGAATTTCTGCAAGTAGATGTGAAGGAAAAATGACAGGGAAATGTTAAAGTTTTTCAATGTTTTGAAATGTAATATTACATTTTTGGGGCGGGGGAGGGTCAGGGTGGGGGGTGACAAAGGGGTTCAATTGCATGTTTTGATTATGTGATTTTTTTTTTTTTACGAGTCAAACAACTACTTTATACTTCCACTGTTTCGGCAATCGGCACTAACCAAGCAAGCCTGCACTGTGATGCTCTGTCTCAGCTGACAATCAATTTCTGAATGGGTTTCCTGTTGAATGGAGATGGGTTTGATTTCCACCAGTGGTGTGTTTTATATACTGGTTAGATTAATGTGATTCAATTAAGGCCTTACACTGGTCTTGATGTCAATAACTTAGCTACTGGTTCAATATACTCATTAGCTTTTAATCAAAAGACAATCTTTGTTTATTTGTGGGAGCTTTGCACTATTTGTATATTTTCCCAAATTATTATTCCAATAATTGAGAGCAAAGTAATATAAATATGAATGCAAAAACAGCCTTTAGGGAAGACTTAAGATTTTGTTGAAAGTGTTGTCCCCTTAGTTGCAAATTGCAATATGATACAATCAGTTTTATAGCTCAGGTTATGCAATTCATGCCCAAAGTTCTAGAAGTATGTAAGTTGGTAATTCTTGACTGGAGATTTTTTTGCATGGCAAAGACTTTCATGGCTACTAAAATTAGCGAGTTCTGTCTGTCTATATGATGCTATATAGCTACTGTGCACTGATTCCATAGCAGCCTCACATTCTATGCTCTCTCTCAGCAAATGCACTTGTCTCTAGCTCTTTCCTAGTCGTTTCTCTTCACTGGATTAGATGGTATAGGATTTCAGAAATCAACGTGGGACCCTCCGTCTCTTTACTTGCTGTAAAAGCGAGAAAAAAAAAAATCAGGGTTTGTGATTTTATATGGCGGGTATGCTTTTGTCTGATTTATAAATACTTTTTCAATTGTGTCTTGAAGGAGAGATGGTAGGTAGGTAGTCAGCCTTTGCTTTTTTTCTAAAAATAACAAAAAAACTATTTTTCACTAGAAAGTTTGTGATAGCTTTTCATGTTCTTTCCCGCTTTTGTCTATGAGGATGCAGTGTCAATTAATTTAGTATAAACTTGTATTTTATAATTAGGTACAATTCTAAATGTTTCTAAAAATGGTCAATCTGCTTTACGCAAATGTTACAATATATCATCTTTAAATTTGAAAATTAAATTAAATAGGAATTAATCCAATTGAATTGCTGTTGCTTTTTTAATGAATTGAAGTTGAAATGCAATAACTCTGAAATGTCTTAACATAATGTAATTATTTGTTATCAATCTTTTGGATGAATGAGTAGGACACTGCAACTTTTTCAAATATGGTCTGTTATCTTGGCGATATACAATCATGTTTCTGAAATACAGCTTTTAATGCAATGTGTATTAATGTCATTTTGTGATATTGAGATTCTATTACTTTCAAAATTAAGCCTCACGCCATTCAGCAACACGATTACGACCAATAAGTTACACCAGATAAAATAACCAAACATTTAGTAATTTTGAAATAATTCCAATGTTTCCTCTCAATATATTTCCTTTGTGTTACATGTCATTCGTTTTATTCAAATAAAGTGATTTGTGTCTACACAGTAGCCTAACAGTTTATTCTTGTTTTGAGCTCATCTCCGTTATGCATGGGTAATTTCTGGCGAAAAGCCAGGGGAGATTTAGCCCACATAAACGAAATAACGGATAGATTAGGATACTTCTTGGAACTGCTTCGAAATGAGGCATTAAATTTTTTTTTTATGCATAGCCTATGTTGTTGTCTTTTACAAAGCGTGGACTGTTGTACAGAATCTGGCTTGATTTCAAATCTATCTTAACGTTTTATTGCTTTATCAAGCTGCTCCTCGGCAGGAAAGGCCAAAAACACCCGTCTATATTTTTGTTATGGAGGGCAAGCAATTTTTAGACGCGACAGGATTTGCTTTGACATACATACCTGTAGCATATACATTTATACATTTTTCAAACAAGTGCAATCATTGACCAAGTATTCACTCTCGGGCATGTCATTTTCTGTAGAAACAAGACAAGTTCTAAGTGGTGTAGACCTACATATCGAAAACATTATATGCGAAAAATCCCAACATGTCATTTTACATGTAAAATTGTGTTATTACATACATATTAAACTGTCAGTTCAACGTTTTTTTTATATGGGACGAGCATGAAATCAGGCACTAGCCTACTCCACAACAAAAATACAATTATCATTGAAGGTGTGTTTCGACTCTTTATCAGTTACATTATATCACACAGCCTAGGACCAAATGTTATCAAGCATATAAATGTTCAACAATTTTGATGTTCTGCATCCCAATATTTTATCTCCTCAAATGGATGTTTTAAGGGGATGCATCACACTCAAATATATTGTTTTATGTACACCGGGGGAAAAACATTTACTTGGACAAATACTAATTTGAGACATTTTCACAAGAGACCTTATGCCCATCTAAAATGTAATTGGATCATACGAAACATTTTTGTGCCACAAGGAAATCCGCAACATGATCTCTCTTCCTGCTAATTGCTGCAAACTGCACTTTGTCAAGAGAGTTGGACAACCAACATGTGTAATGCCAATGTTGTAAATCCCTTTACATGGATACATGAATGATATTCCGTCTCATAAAATGGGCTAATTTAAAATTTGACATCTTATTAATGCAATAAAAATAAACAGATTTTTTAGAATATTATTTTGAAAACTCGCTCACTTGGCTACCTGTATTGTTTTTGTTTTAAAATTTAGTTATTTTACTTTGTTAAATTATGAGTCGAATGAATGAATTTATAGTTTGTGTATATGTCATTTTTAAGATTGGCTCAAGAGCAGGTTAGAAAAAAACTATCACAAATGTAGTACTCATCATTAGAATGGCACAGGAGGGTTTATTAATACCAGTGCATAACAATTCAAAAGTCTTCCTCAAGAATTACTTGAAAACCATATTTTTACATTGTTAAACAAAATCTATCAATTTCTGATAGGCCTACACTACATGTTTTAATTAAATTCAAAGCATTACAAATTACATTAGAAACACTCAAAAAACTTGACTTGCATCGTACAACTCCAGACCTCATTGTGCCAGTTAACGCTATACAGGCACTTAGAACATATTGGCCAAACTAAACAAATAAATTATGCTCCTTTCAATTCAAGAGAGTAAAACATGTTAACAAGTTATCCCAACTGACAAATGACAATCCCTCAATGTAATGAAGTTTGCTTTTATCTTTTAAAACAAAGACATCAAATATTGATGGCAATCATTTTATAAACCAGCGCGCTGCACAGATGGGTTATGGATAGAGGATACAGCATCCGGCATCCAGCTTATACATTGAATCCCAGTATTAAGGCAAAAGCAGACGGGCTGATCCACAAGACTGATTTGACCAAATAGACACACACTATTCTCTCACCCACTGCACTGGCCTTCATAGCAGCTTGATGATCTGACAGTAGTCACACTGTGGAGGTGCTACATGCTGTGAAGCCTGACGAAGTTTCTCACGTGCATCAAGGGACAGCAGAGCCTTAAGACACAGATGAGAGAGGTTGGAATATGGTCTGAGTAGAGAGACAGAGTGTGTATGTTTGTGTATGTGTTAGAGAGAGCGAGAATGTGTGTGTGTGTGTGTGTGTGAGAGAGAGTGTGAGTGTGTGAGAGAGAGAGTGTGAGTGTGTGTGTGTGTAAGCATGAGAGTGGGAGAGAGTGAATGTGTGTGTGTGAGCAGACATGCAGTGTTGCATCCAGAGTTAAATGACCCAAGGCAATGGTGAGTTAAGAAAGTTTTGGTGTTCAATCATGACATGAGATATGGCAACATACAAGAAACTCAATAAATTATATAATAGAAAGACTGATAAATAAATAATGTTTGTGTAAGCAAGGGGTTCTGAGGGGATAACAGTCGACATTTGACCCACTCCGACTAAACTTATATTTATTTCAATGTCTACCCCTTGGTAATATCACCCTCTATTACCTGTCGTAGTGCGTCCTGTTGGCTGTATAAGCCCAGGGTAGTGACGGCCGCTCGTTGGACTGCATGCTGGGAGTCGGTACAGGCGGCCTGTAGGAGGAGGAGGGGCACGTCTCCCTCCAGCAGTGAAGCCACACCCCCTTCCACGGCGGCCATGTTGCCAAGGGCAGCGCAGCAGTGGCGGCGTGTCAGCGCATCAGGGTCCGTTATGAGGGAGAGTAGCTTGGTTGTTGCCCCATTGGCTTCCTTCACCCATCCACTGCCATCCTCCTGGTCTGCTACTTGCTGTTTGAGTGTTGTGGATGAGTCTCCTCTAGCTCCTACCAGGGACTGGGAGGACACAGTCTTGTCTGGCTTGCCCTTCTTCCTGTCCCGGGCTGTAATACGGGCAATACTGGCCTCTCTCCCACTGGCTCTCCGTGTTCTAAACCCTGCCTTTCCGATGAGCCCCAGCCAATTACCCACGGCCCTGCAGGCCATCCTCCGTACGGACGCAGAGGGGTCGTGGAGACAGCCAATTATGTCTCTGAGGATGGCGGGTTGCAGCCGGGTCCGTTGTGGGTCACTTGTGGAGGGAGGATTAGGAGGTGTAAACGGGTCCAGGTTACCTAGCAGGCTACAGGCAGCAGATCTGACCCTGTCGTCTGGGTGAGCCAGGGCCTGGTGCAGGGGAGCAGTCTCCAGGTGGAGATGAGGGGTGGAAGGTCGGGACCTGGGGGAGCAGCGGGCAGCCTGGGACAGCAGGGTGAGGAGCTCCACGGCCGACCCCCACAGGGCTTCACTATCAGGCTTTAGCAGGGCAGAGAGAAGGGAGCTGGCAGTCCTAGACACAGACACTGGGTGCCCAGCCTGGTCCCTGGAGGCTGGGGCCTGGTCTCTTCTATCCTCCTTGGGGTCACTGCTGGGTGGAGAGAAGAAGCCTTGGGCCCTGGTAGCTGCTGTGAAGCAGGGGACAGAGCGGCTGGGGTCACACAGCAGCAGGCGACACAGCAGAGAGAGAGGCAGTTCCAGGAGAGACGGAGGAACGGACTGGACAACCTGGTACAGAACAGAAAAAAAAATAAACACACACAATCCAGTTCAACCGTCAAAGACACCAGACATTGACATTGAACAACACAATGTTCTCCCAATGGTGCCAAGACAGCAGTGTGGAGGAATAGCAGTTGTGGGATGAACCTGATGTGTGACTTGAGCAAGAGTTATCTTAAATTGCATCATAAAAACGGTAAGGTCACTCGGTATGTCAGACAGACATGTCAACAGAGAGGGAGATCAATTAAGAGTGGGGTCTTTGCGCATTGTCAATATATACTCATACATCCAAAGGCTTAACAATGTTCTTGTAAGGGGAGAGCCTGACCTGCAGCAGGCCAGAGACAATGCCAGCGCTGTGGTACAGCTGGAGTAGTCTGTCCATCGTCTCTGACGACAGGTCCAGGGCAAAGGGGAAACACAGCAGGTGGCAGCTCAACACTGATAGGCTGTTCACACTGGAGTCACCACCCCAAAGCTGGCCGTGAGTCTCCTCAGACGGCCTGGAAACACTGGAAGAGACGAGGCACTCTCCACATATCACCACCGTGACAGTATGGCAGTGATTGACTGTTGGTATGCTACAAGTATTCATGGGATAATCACAAGTGGATAAGAAGATGTGTTATGCGAGAAGACAGCTAGAGGGAGAGAGAGATGGAGAGGTCACTAACCAATCAGTGGTGAGCAGGTGGCCCAGGGTGAGTATACAGTTTGTGTCGCTGTCTGAGAACAGGGGAACACAGCTGTACGGGTCCCTGGTAAGGACAAAAAGGGCGAGGGACAGGAACACATACAGTCCTGATGGGAGAGGAGATGGAAATCGTTTATGTTAGAATGGTGAGAGAAAGCATGTAACATCGCGCTCAACCTAAAACTTGTCCAAAACAGAATTCCAGACAATATTTTTGTTGTTGTTTAATGTTTTTTTTTTAAGCAGGCAGGGAAACAGATTACACAGACGTTTCCATTTTAGCCTTCTTCATTGTGTTAAATGTTGGTGAGAGACCAACATTATCAGGTGGTCTAGTTTATACCGTTTGAGGAGCAGAACTCTGTTTTGGCTGATGTCTTCTCCAGTGAAGTACCAACTTTCGCCCATAGGAGGCGCAGAATGCTTGGATCCAAAGAAGCAGAGTGTGGAGGGTTTTCATTCTGTCCAGAGAATAAAGGGGATATATTTTTTTATGGATCGAAATATTCTGGTCATTGACAAATCTGTATGCAGGCACAACTAACCTCAGTTAGGGTGTGGAGAACCAATGACAAGAAGCCATCACAGAACCCCCAGCCTGGTGGTAACGGGACGCGTGGCTGGGAGAGGGAACATTTCAGGGAACAGTCTAGTCAGACACAACAAATCCTTTTTTTTTTTTACATTGCAAAACTATTTAAATAAATAAATAAAGCTGTCATACAAATAATTTGTATAAAATCCATATGTAAAATATTTACACATAACACCATTCATTTAATTTTTTTTACATTTTAGTCATTTAGCAGACGCTCTTATCCAGAGCGACTTACAGGAGCATTTAGGGTTAAGTGCCTTGCTTAAGGGCACATCGACAGATTTTTCACCTAGTCGGCTCGGGGATTAGAACCAGCGACCTTTCGGTTACTGGCACAACGCTCTTACCCACCGAGCTACCTGCCGCCCATTCATTCATACACTCATATTAGTACATTAGTTACGCAATTTAATAGACACACATAGCCTACCTCATCAGAGTCTGAGAGAAGCTTGTTGAGCTGGGCAGTGATCCTGTCCATGCTAACATCCACAGAGACTCCACACTGGCTGAATATGGCCAAAACGGCTGCTGCCAGAGGCTAGATGTGAGATGGAGAAAAGGAGTCTGTTCAGAGCCAATTCAACATGACTAGCCTACTGCATTTCTTTGAGTGGTTTCATACTTACTGCCAAAGGGTTAGGGTCAGGCCGAAGCAGAATCTTGAAAAAAGGCATGGCGTAATCTTCCAGTCTACAGTGAGAAGAGGTTTTATGTGTCATATGACATTGAAATATTGTTAAGCATTATGTAATTTTAAAACTATGACCTCTTAACTATGTAAATGTACTAAATACACCCATTTTAAACCACTAAGAGGGGAGAAGAAATGAAGAAACAAACTTGTTCTCTGCTTGTTGCCAGTCACAGTTCTTCTCCCAATAGTTCAAGAGTAGAACAATCACTTCCCCCAGTACTGTCACACTCCACGGTTGCTGATGAAGATTATTAACATGAAGAGAGAGACAGAAAAAGAGAGTTAGCAGTTGAGGGGATATCCACCGAAATGAACATTGCTATTTCCTTACGGGCACATATTTACTTGAATAAAACAGTCATCAAATAGTTTTCTCCCAATCTCATTGCATTATTGAAGACCAAGTCCAGATCTATGAAAATATTGTCGATAATGTCACCAAATTAACCTTAACGACGACTGGATTCTCCACAATATCCCGGACCAGGTTGAACAGGAAATTAGGTAGTCCAACTTCCTGTCTGAGTCGATGGGAGTCCTCTGAGTCAGAGGTCAAGATCAGGTTGGACAGGACCTTCAGCGGCTGACGGATTTGACACGCCCCCTCCAGGATACCATCCAATAGCTGACCAAGAAGACAGGAACACAGGGTTTATGTCAAATAATACATTTGAATAAACGTTATTGATCCTCAGAGGGGAAATTGGATTTGTCACCAGAATAGAAGACATACAGGGACATGTCTTTACGGTGGCATTGAATTCAATTAACTTGATTCTACTGTAGTTGCCTGTGAGTAGTAGTTACCAGAGTTTTGGATGTCAGCAACTTCTCTTTCAATCGAGGTATGATTTGAATGGTTTGGCCGCTGGAAACAGAGGTCTGCTGGATCAACCTCTCCCACTCCTCATCACTGTCAACATCCTAACAAAAAGTGGTAAAGACCCAACAATGAATTACAAACCATGATAAGCTGAAGCAAAACTCATAAAACCCTATCCTAGACTTTTGTCTCTCAAAGAGCACTTCTCTCCAGCAGCAGTGACACTAACCTGGCTGTGGAGCCTCACAGCACTCAGGCTGGTCCTGGCCTGGCCCCTTTCCTCAGTCTCAGGTCGCCTCAGGGCCTGTCGGGGCCCAATCTCCACAGAGGGGAACTCCTGCTCGTAGTCCCGGCTGATCTGACCCCTGCTGGGAACACGGGGAAAGCCCTTAACATTTACATAAAGACTTTTACAAATTAGTAACGTTTCAGCTTCACAGCCTTTGTCAAAGCTTTGAACATTTACGATGCACCTGGAGAAGCAACCCTCAGATGTGCGAGTGCCTTCCATTGATCATTTTCATAGAACACACCTGTCTGTCGGGAGTAGACTGCTTGGAGTTTTAAAGTCTCACCACACTGTACCTGTTAGTGGATCTCTCACTGGCAGACTGTTTCGGGGTAAGACTCAGATTGGCGGTTAATTGTGACAGATCTTGATCCAAACCATCTGAGGGAGCCACCAGGCTGTCTTTGGACAGGGGCTTCCTTGAAGGTGCCTGACTAGATGATTCAGTCTTTCCGTTTCCCACCTGAGCATAGAGTGTAGATGAGTGTGAAAGTCATAGTGAATAGAACATCTTGTTCTTCCTTTCCATTTCTATGTACTGTACGCTCATGACTAAGACACACACAATTATGATACACATGATACTTTACTTTTACAACATTTCTGGCCTGATACTGTGTGTTGATTCAACAGCTTTGTCTGTCACTTTGTGCCCACCGTGCTTGACATTAACCTTCGGACAAGTAGGACAGATTTTTTACTTGTTCGAAAGCTCAAGTCACCCCCCATAAAAAAGGTCTGTAACACAATTTTTACAGCATTGTATGATGCAAGGAACCACTTTACAAAATAAAATGCATTATTATCATTATTATTATTACCATCGAAAACTTGGCAAAAATGTAGGCTTCACTCTGCCTATCAAAATACAACACTGCCCCTTTAAGGCTCCCCTGGTGGATGGTTGGCCACCCTAAAGGCGTCCACATGCTTCCCAGTTCGGTAGAGTTTGTGTATATATAATGACGACATTTTGTGAAATTGTTATTCGTTTTGGACTTCGGTGAGGGTTTTCTCGGCTTATCGGGCACACAAAAACAATTTGGAGGCAAGCCGAAGTCTACGCCCCTTCGTCGGTGTTGGTCAACAGTAGGAACTCTTCAATAAAGTCTTTGTTGTCGTTCAACGAGAGACAACTCGTTTTCATGCATATTTTTTCATTGAAAAATACTGCACCAAAAATCTTAGTTACATGTAAAATTCTGCAACTAAGATCTCTTTGCAAAAACGTCAAAATGAATGACAGATTTGAGTTATCTTAAATTAATTCTGACTATTTTGAAGAAGTGTTTACTGGCTACGCCATCTCAAAATGGACAAACAGTACTATTGCCACTTTTTTCTAGTTTTTCAAGCAAATGTCTTTTAAGGGAGTATGCAAGCACACTCGTTCGGTTAGGCTAGGCGCCAGCCGAACTGAAGCATGCTGACACCTTAAGTAGCCTATAAAATATTGCAACACTACAATTACAACTAAATACTTTTTATGTCTTTATAAAATAATTCCCTCATTCAATTAATCAAGGATCAAATGGCTAAAGTAGGCTACTTCAAAGCAAGGTATCCTCATAAGGATAAAACATTCTGAAACTCCCAAAGCCACCAACCGTTAATAAATTAAAGCAATAGCCGCGTGTGGAATAGATGATAATTTCAGCACTGTTTTGATTGGGACAGCGCCATCATTTGAGACAAGCGTGGGGACTGGGGACTCGTCTTGACAGATCAATCAATGTCAGACTTTAGTTTTCACTGAATCTCCGTTTGGATATTTGGTTACAATTAGGTCAGGAAAATTTTAGCTTAATTGAGGTGAGTGCTTATGATCATCTTTAGTCTAGTTTGCTCATCTCAACAAGTGGATTATTTTTCTCTTCACTTGCGTAGTAGCCTTCTCCCGACCAAAAACCCATGACATGTCTGATAGACTAATCAATCAATGTGATTTTGTTTAACCGAATCTCTGTCTGTGTATTTGGTTCATTGATATCTAGATGGGCAAATAAGTGGAGGTGATAGCTCATCTATTTGTTGTCTCATCTATCACTGATAAGAAACATTTGCTAATGTAACCTTAAATCAAGTGTAGGCAATTTGCAATTGACTCACGCATATGCAACTCCGAAAGCCTGCAGAGTGTGTGCAATATGAACCCGAGACACATGCTTTTAAAAATCTAGATTGCTATTATTTTCTGTGCCTATCATGACATAGTCCCAATTTAACACCATACTCATAGAAGGGCTTACGACCAACTGGTGCAACCGGCCCCTGTGATTGAAAAAGACTGCTTGTTCCTTTCAATGCAAAACAATTCTACTCCGATGCGCTCTGCTGAAATTGGGAGAACAGTGCGCATCCGGATGACACTCTGATCCAATTTCTGATCGGAGTAATTGTTTTGATATTGTGGTTTTTGTGTGATTTTTTTTACTTGTCCATTTGGTCAACTTCAATCTTTAGTCTGCTTGCCCTGCTATTTTTTTCCCCCACTTGTCCCAGGCAAGCGGACAAGCGTTAATGTCGAGCTCTGGCCCAGTCTGCCCACCTGTCTGCTCCTCTTGTCCCTCTGTTCCCTGGCCTTGCGCAGTAACCTCCCCTCTCCACCATGTGGCGCTGCTTTCTGTGCTGCCTGCTGGAGTTTACGAGTCTGCAGGTCTAGGCTGGGGGCCACTGTCAGCGGGCTGGATGCAACGGGGTCTGAGAGAACTGCAGAGAAAAACAACAACAACAACACAAGGAACAACACAAAGATATCAGAGGTCTGTTCTAGACGAGGTCTCTATGTCTATTATAGCAGTCTGTTCTTTAAAGAGGTTTATTATAAAAAATAGAATGTAGAATTAAAAAGGGTCTTACCTAGAACTCCATCAGCAACAAAGGGGTGTTTTAGGAGGTGTGGCCACGACAACCTCTTCTGTGGGTCTTTGGTCAACAAACCCTTCAGGAAAGTCTAGCATGGAAAGATTATAAACAAGCCATGTGGTGATGGGACTCTAAATATGTTAATGATATCTTAATTAATATACATAAACTTAAAATCACTAGTTTCAATTCCAAATTGAATCACACAAACTAAATGTTTCACTATTAGTTTCCCTATTGTTTCACTGTGAAACATAGCATGATTCAGTTTGTATTTCAAGGTAAAACACTGGATTAATTCAGAGTTAACAGGGACTCTGTAGTACCGTGCAGGTCTGGCTCATGGTGTCCGGCCACTTGACAGGGTCTCTGACTATGAGCTGGACCAGCTGAAAGATGGAGTTTGTGTAGAAGGGTGGCGCCCCCGTGTGGAGCTCATAGAGGATGCAGCCCAGAGACCAGAGGTCGGCTGTGTGGTCGTAGGGCTTCTCCTCTACCAGTTCTGGGGACATGTAGAGGGGCGTCCCCTTGATGGAGGTCAGGACCAGGGTGGACACACTCATGGCTCTAGCAAATCTGGAGGATAGGACACACACAGGCACAGTTAAAGGCAGACAGACTCACTATAGGGTATAATTAGGCATCATTCTCCACTTGAGTTTCCTTTACGCATCCATATAATAAAGTGTGTGCCCTCATCAGTGAGATTTCTATAACTGATTGAATCAAAATTCAAAAAGGCACTCACACATCTGAGATGTCTGTTGCAGGTGCATGGTAACAATGAGATTACTTGAAAGTAAAGAGAAACCCGAACACTGTTCTTGCCAGTATCACTGTTTTTATTAAAGCTTACGTTTTGGCCTGTTGGCCTTCGTCAGAGCTTTTCTTAACGGATTGAATGTCACAGCTTTCAACACCACAAAGTTCTCCTTCAACACAAAGGCTGTCCTTTCAGCACCAAATACACTCACCCAAAATCACACAGCTTCACCACCCCTCCTTTGCCCAGCAGAATGTTCTGTGGTTTCATGTCACGGTGGAGAATCCGATGGGAATGCAAATAATACAAGGCAGAGACCAGCTGGCAGGCAATCTCACGGACCTTCGCATAGGATGAAAAATACATGCATGAATATCTGCTGTTTGATCAATAATAGGTTTTATTTTACGGTACTTTGCCATTCTTATTGTAATACGTTGAGAAATAACCTACTACATTATGAGTCAATGGCTTTACCTGGCTCTCAGGTAAGTTCCCATCATCTTCAAGGATCTGGAACAACTCTCCCTCTGCATACTCAGTCACAACAACAACCTGCCATGAATAGACAGCATTATCATAATGTTATCAATGTAATTACAATGTATTGTATGCATGTATCTTCCATGCTAAGTAATAATGTAACGTATAAGTGATGACATATATGTAGGAGAAGACAACAGCTTACATACCTCTCTTTCAGTCTCAAAGCTGTCCAATAGCAGGACAATGTTTGGATGTTGAAGTCCCCTCATGATGTCAATTTCTCTTTTGAGATTGCGCAGCTCCTTTTCAGAACGGCCCACCTTGGGGATAAACTTTAGTGCCACGACCTACAATGGACCAAAACAAAATGGATACGCAATGAATGGTTGCACTCCAAGCTCTCGGATGGCAGTCAAAGCTCAAGTTAACGTACAGAAGAAAAGTCAGTGTGTAACGTTAATATTTTCCTAATAATATGCAATATACTCACTTGGCCACTGAACTTTTTACGTCCTTTATACACTCGTCCAAACGAGCCCTCTCCTATCATCTCCAAAACGTGATACAAGTCCATGTTGAAGAGTGTTTGAGATAACTTAGCTAGCTCACTAAACGACGTTAACGTTAGCTAGCGAAACTTTGTTCATGTCGACGTTATCCCTCGAAAACTGATAGAGCCTAGCTAATGAGGTGATAAACGTTTGTCGCAGAGACTAGTTATTTGAAGGACCTTAACATATATTTAATTTGAGCTCCATGAGTATAAAATATATGAATTTGTTATTTTTCTGCAATGAAGTGCTAACTTGCTAACCAATGTGCAGAGGAAAGAAAACAAAGAGCGCTTGACAACCTGTTGCGTCTAAAGAAAGCCCCGTTTTAAAACAGTCTCACAAAGAAACATAGGGACACTACTAATTATTATTACTACATCGCATAAATTGTTTCATTACAAGTTATTATATTTCTTCATAAAATACTTAATTACGTAACTTTTAATGGTTTGTGTTCAACCGTAACCTATATATTTGAGGCAGGCTACTGAGAAGACAGCAAATTTAACATGGGTCCTTAGCCTAACAACTGATTTTGCGTCCCAGTAACCGATGCTTTTAGGTGGATTTGGGCCATAGACATATAATGGATAGATGGATGGGAAAAAAGATAGATAAACCAGAGTTTCTAAACCATATTTGGATAAACTACGGCTCTGGATGATCAACAGCAACAACAACCTTTTTTTCAGTTTCATTTTATTGACTTTAATTCTTAATCTATAAAAAAGTAACTTTTCTCTCTCTCACACACCCACACACACACCTCAGGTTGGTCTCCAGACACAGAATGGGGCACAGAACAGAGTGCGCCCAGCCAGCCACCATCTCCCCGCCACCCTCTACAAACTCTGTATTTAAACATGACACATGCTCATGCTTGACACATTACATGTATAAAAAGAGTTGACCCATAATAGCCTGTGCTACTTAGGTCAGGGCATCCACTGTATTGTAGAGGTCGATTCAGTACGGTTTGAGTACACAGAGGTATCATATTGAGTGACATTTGTATAAAGCGATATGTAAGTGGGATCCACAGGGTCGGAGTATTCATGTAGTGAGGAGGGGAGATGATGGGTGCCCAAAGGATTAATATTCTCTGGTGTGCAGGCCGGAGTCCGAGTCTCTAACGATGACCAGGAGGCCTGCAACAAAACATGAAAAGATTACGTTCAAGAGAATATGATTCCAATGGTACCCTTTTCATACATAAGACGCCGCTACAGTAATGGGTCAATGGGTCAGAAGCGTATGTACCTTTTCAGACAGTAGAATTCTGCTCCGTATAGAATATTCGGTATTGTTTCCCTGACAACAATAAATGTTACTTATTGATGTGCTGTTGTGTTGCTTTTCTACTGTTTTTTTTATTATTTTAATGGTAGGGTAGATATGTGTTTTCTTTCTACTAAATGTATTGGTAAGTCTTTGTTTTTAACAAACTTCAAAGTACTTTTCTTAGGCGCGAGAGATAATTTGATTGACAGCTCTGGTTGCCTAGTGATGGACGTTGCCCCCCTTCAGAAGTGGCATTCCTTTACAGACAAGTTACATGCCTGTTCAGTGGCGCTTCGAAACTACAGTATCTCGAGAGAAGGTTTCGTGGCGGTATTTAAAAATCCGTAGTGTATACTTTCAGACAAACAAACATGCCATAGCCGAGGCGCTTTCAAGGCGCCACATTCCATATGTCTGAAAGGGGTATTCAAGACTCGGGGACATTCAAGGAGGCTATTTAACACAGTCCTAGCCATTTAGGAAGATACTCCATTAGCCTACAGATAGAACAGGAAATAGGTATGGATCCATGTTGATATCTTTGCAATAGATCCACCACATAAGGATTTAAGAAGATTTAAAAAAAAAAAAAAACAGGGGAGGAAGCTAAAAGATATCACTGTGTGAATGTCCATTATGCGTACCTGTCCTTCCCTATTGTCCTGGTGGAATATATTTCCAAGGGACCAGGGCTGTTGATGAGTGTAGTTGCAGGGTTCACTGTAGGCTGCAGGTTCAGTCTGTTGAGCTGCGCTGAAGTTATCACTGTATAATGAGAGACACTCCGTCCCATAGTCCCTGGAGTTGTCTTCACAGGGCCAGGGTTGTGCACTTGGCTCTGGCACCAGACTTAAGAAAGGTGTGGCGACAGGGTCTTGATACCAAGAGTTTGCATATTCCTGTAAGATATCAAAAATGGTTTACTTTACACAAAATCGGATGTAGAATATACCACCTAGTAAGGTGCATTGTGAAGATGATCTTATCTTATGTTATGCACTTAACTTTTTAGCAAAGTAATTTAATGTGGAGATGATGATGGTGTGTGTGTGTGTGTGTGTGTGAGAGAGTGAGTGAGAATGTGTGTTTTTTCTCTGGTTTTGGAACGAAGGATCTCAGTTTACCGATGACAATTTCATTTGACGAGCTCTGCGCTTTTTCAGCAATTCCTTTACGGTGATCTTCACCCGAACACCTTCGTAGACCTTTGGCTTTTCTGTGTCAAGGAAATTTGTAAATTAATACATAAGAAAATGGCTTTGCCGCGGTCTAATTGCGTAAAATGGATAGGCTATGTGCGTAATTTATATTTGGCGCACTTAAATCCTTCATTGGTGAATATGCCGCCAGATTTATTGTCTACCGAATCTTAACATTAGGCTACACTTCCGTAATTTCCTGCCAATTATCCATTTAAATGAGTTTGAGCATGAGAATGACAACGTCCTCAACTTATTTTATTTCACTTACTTACTTGCTGTTGTTTTTTCAGCCAACCAATACACAGCTATCAAAATATAAAATAACTCACCGCCTGACATTTTGCTTGGAGACACAAAACTGTGAAGACAGCAGTGCAAAGCCGATCAGTTGGAGGATTCAGTCAGTGGACAGCGGCAGGGTGCTGGATCAACTCACTCAATGGAAACAGACGAAACACGAGGTAGGACCTCCAAACGTGGCTAAGACGTGAACCAGAAATACAGGTCAGTTGTATTTCTTCTGTTTTTACTTCTGCGTTTTGTGATTCATATATACAGTGTACAACCTTGTCGTCATAACGATTAACAATGATTTTGGGGTATGCATTTGAATATTCAAATATGCATCTCAAAAACAGAAGCGTTTGTGCTGGTCTAAGGCGACCTCTACTGTCTCATCCATGTAGTTACAATGCTCCCAAAAGAGGTAGACCTAATGATGCATTTTCATACAAGTTTTTTGAATAATGTTTTTAAATGGTTATAAAACACACGCATGCACACACACAGAGTTATAAAACACAGACACAAATATATCCCAATCAAAGATTTATATCTGTATTTTAACATTTGCACAATTAAATGTTTATATACAGGTCAAACAGAATACAAAGTATATAATTATATTGTATAACAAAACAACAAACCCACATTCACCCTCATTCTCCGTGGTAGTGACTCTGTAGTGAACTGTACTGTATCTATCCATTAATGTCCACAATGACATGTCAGTCCATGTCTCAGTCAGGGTCCATGCGTATCAATAGGCCTTCCTGGGTTCATATGGCAACCAAGAGCCAGTCCCATCATCCTTGGCCCACGAGGCATCACTGAGGGGGACGGCTACACTGCCAGGGTCCTCAGAGGGCACAGGCGATACCTTGACCCCTGGAGGCTCCCCTGGGGACGTCAAATATGTGTAACTGGAGGGGTAGCTGGATGAGGGGCTGTACGAGGCACCAGGGTAGTGCACCTCTTCCAGGGGGTGTAGGGAGTAGGGCTGGGAGCCGGACAGGGTGGATCCTCCACTACGGCCGGGGATCAGCCGATAGAGGGAGGGGCTGTCGGGGTCAGCAGAAGCCAGGCCAGAGGAGGCTGTGGTGGGCATGGGGCCCTCGGAACACAGGACCTCACCCTGGCTCACTGAGTGTCCGTCAGACTGCTCCCAAGAGTCTCTCTTTTGAGGGAAGACATGAGAACAGTGAGGGGAAGGTTAAGAGAGCAACACACAGATCTACTGTATTCACATAATACTCAGTGTTTCTGCTAGAGCTAGTGGAAGGGATATAATGCTCTTTCACATGACAGAGGTTGTGATGATAAAACAAATATGAAAGTAATGGATGAGCATTTGAGGACTGACTGGTGTCTTTTACAACCTAAAAGTCTTACACTTGACTGACCGTAAGGGAGACCTTCACGTTTTCTAAGACAGCGGCTCAAATGCACTGTGACACACTAAAGGAAGACTCTCTCACTCTCTGTCTCTCTTTCTTTGTATTCTTTTTCAGACTGTCTCTATAGCAGTTGAAGTGAAATGTGTTTGTACCAGGAGGAGATTTGATGATTCCCCAGGGAGAGGTGGCAGCAGATGAGGTAGAGACGAGGTGGGGAAGAGGGATCCTCCGCTGGTAGAGAAGGCTGTGGGACCACGGTAGTCCCCAAATGACTCAGGTGCATAGTAGCTGTCAATATAGGCAGGGTAAGTGGAGGGGTGGTCGTAGGAGAGGGCCTTACCCCCCAGGGCTGAGCTGTAGGGGTCTGAGGAGTACTGCTTAGTGGACGGGCTGAAGTCTGAGTCAGTCAGGTAGGGGGGCCTCCGCATGCTATAGTAAGCAGGAAGCATATGGGATCCTGTAGAAAGAGGCTAGAGGTGAAGCTTCCAGTATAACAGTGGAATCCCTCCCCCTCAATAATATATACCATTTAGCAGATCATTTTATCCAAAGCGACTTAAATTACAGTGTGTCCACACATTTTAGTGTATGTGATCCCAGCCAGACTTGAACCCATGACTAGCACCATGTTCTTACCAACTGAGCTAAATAGGAGCAGGTATCCCCACATACTGTATGCTGTTGTAAAAACTTCAGCCATAGGGAGTATTACAATAGGATCCAACAATAGACTCACCTGGCATCTGCACAAAGGCTGCCTGGGAATTACTTGTCCCAGCCTGCTGATGAGACAGAGACTAATGGTTACTACCTACCACACTGGCACCACTTTGTGTGTGTGTGTGTGTGTGTGTGTGTGTGTGTGTGTGTGTGTGTGTGTGTGTGTGTGTGTGTGTGCGGGTGCGTGCATGCGCATGTGCATTATGCAAAACACTGCACTGAACTTGGATCAAGCACACAATTCTGGTGAGACGGAGTGAGAGGAAGTAAGCAATGAGCATGAGAGAGAGGGAGAGAGAGAATGTGAGAGACTGAGTGAGACCGAGGGGGAAGGGAAGGAGGAGGGATGGAGGGCAGGCAGGCAAATGTTGTGGGCAAAAATTTGAATTTAATTTGCCAGATCGCCATTGGGATGTGCCCTACCCCATCCAAGTGCCATTTCCCTAGTGAGTACACATTGCTTGCTCTTTTGGGTTTTAGGCTGGGTTTCTGTATAAGCACTTTGTGACATCTGGTGATGTAAAAAGGACTTTATAAATACATTTGATTGAAACACAAACTAATACACTACAGCACAGATAGAATACAGAGCCAATACTGACTGGGGCTGATGGCTGAGAAGACATCACACCTGCAGAGTTGGACTGGTTTAGTTAATTATACCACACCTATCTAAACACTATATGAGAGTTAAATGGACTTGTATTTTCCAATTACTCTGAGCAGCAATGCACTGGCAAAATGACCCCGGTCTTTCATTCCGTTTAGAATAAATCAATTTGACCTTCCAGTGAGTGAATTTAATTGAAATCACCACCAAAATTCTCCTTCACACAGGTTTAGTTATTTTTCTAAACTGTTTGGATGGTATGATTACAGTGTAATAGCAGAACTAGGTAAATTCCCTCATGCTCTGCTGCATGAACCATTGATATAGTTTCACATAAACTGTCATAAGACACACATGTGAACCAAGCTTTTCAGGCAGCCAACAATGATCAACCATTTATTTGTATTCTATTCTCATAGATGTGTGTGAACCAAGCTTTTCAGCCAGCCAACAATGACCAACCATATCTATGAGAATACAAATATATGTCAATTGACAATACATCAGTTTATTTAAACAGTCCCCATTCCCATTGAGAGCTAATGAAAAAGAGTCGAGCTCTTTGTGATCAGAGTCATCAGACTGACCTGTCCCCAACAGAAAACGAGCAGCCATTTTATGATTTGGTGGTGGCTGATAAAAGGAGCTTGTTGTCTTTCCCTGTTTGTTCTAGGCCTGGGTTTAGATATGGCCTAACCTCAGCTTAACTGTCTGGGGCTCAACAATGGCTCGCTTGTCTGAAATGATCTGCTGGGGAGAAGGCTGGTAGCATTGGCAGGTGTGTCTGATTTCAGGATTCTGATAGGTGACCTGCTAGTGCTACAACAGAAAGCCCAGCAGGGATGTAGCCTACTGTCAACTGAAGCCTGTTGGGAGCACACACTTTCACTCTCTCTCACACACTCTCTCCATGGGTATTTCCTTTGTGTGGTCGGTGGTGGTCGTGTTGATTGTTTAATTGAAAGAAAGACGATACAGAATGTAAACAATCTGAGAGGCTACTAGGGAGCGAAAGACAGAAAGGCAAAGAAAAAGAGAGAAAATGGATGGGAACAAAAGAGGACAAGCCAAAAAGTAAACTCACGTTGAACCTGGGAACACTTGTCTGTCTCTGTCTCTTCTCTGCCAGAAGGTCTTTGACAGTGTGTTTGACCCTGACACCCTGGTACACTCTTTTGGAGTACTCTGCAAAGAAACCACGGGAGAGTCAAAACCTTCTGTTTATCCCGAGAATATAAATAGTGATCATTGTTATGATAATGTTATTAAGCATTTGACCTGTATGTATTTGTCAATATATTCGTAGCCTACCAGGCAGGATATTCACTCTCTCTCTCTAGACACATTGTACAATCAAATGAGACATTAAAAGAAAAGGAAAATCCGCTCATTCTAGTAGCTCCGATTTAATAATTTCGACAGCAAGGTGTCTTCATCAGGGTTTCAATGAGACAACATGAGTATTATGCAAGAGCTGTGGGGCTATATAATAATTTGTTTGGCAACATATTTTCCTCAGGACTGTAAAAAGAAAAGATATGATACAGAAAGTCCCTATTTGAGATCTTATATCAACATTGGCTACAACGTGCATTGGCATTGTCCAATCTGCAGTTATTTCATCCCTCTAGTTTCCATACCATGAGATCATGGGAGAAGTTAGATGGAACCCACAATGCCATTTTATTTAATTTCAGATAAAAGCATTTTAGAAAATACAGTCTAGAAGAAGCAAGATACGCCTAAACAATGATATAACAGTGATGTCTGCAGTCATTCTAAGAAATGGTAGGCAATGTCATGCTACTCAGAAGTGTTAAACATCCATAGAAAAGTGTTATGGAGAAGAAATTGAGAAATAAATTAAATATTGACATGGAAAATGTCATTTTGATTTATTCAGTTGGTTAACGATAAGCCCTAGTGACGTTAACTTAAAGATGACCATATAGCAGTACTATAATATGCTAAACTACCTACCAAAGATTTTAAGGCATTGAACAAATGCCATATAGGCTAATCCATCAGGACACAAAAATACGTGTTGTTTTTCCTCAGTTGTTACTAAACATGGCTTCAAAAGTCTATTAAATCTATAAAAAGGACTTAGCCAAAGCTCTTTTATACGGCCACTAAACGTTTGTATTTATTTTGAAAACGTTGTACTATTCTTGTTTTAAGATGTTTTGTACAAAGGCCTTTCCATGTTGAGATGAGACATGAGAAAATATACTATACCGTACCCTCCATGAACGCACCTGCTTCCATCGTGTAGGCCTAGTTGTCCACACAAGGATCTTAAAGGGTATTTACTCTCTTAATGTCTCCAGGAGTTGAAGTGAACAGTGTTCATTATACCAAACTTTAGCCCCTTACAAACGAACTCTGTTCCATTCCCATAGAAGTTCAGATGTGATAGCCCAGTCATAGCAGTGCCTCTGAGGCAGTCTTTTTGCTTTGTGTAAATGCAAATTATTGGCTGGACGTTTTTTAATAATTTGCATCATTATTCCAGATTAGACAGAGAGAACCTACCTTACCCATCATACTGATGCAGGGGGATGTGTTTTGGAGATGATGATAAGGATGATGATGGTGGTAATAATGAGGAAGACGATGAGATCGGTAAGAGAAAGAGGAGGGCAACAACTTTCGTGATGATGATGATGATGATGATGATGAATACTACTACAACATCAACAGGAACAACAACAAAAAAAGCCCTAGCTGAAAGGTGAGGCTTGTTCACCTGTCAAGCTACAGTATATCTCACAAAGCCAACTTGTTCTAGTAGAGGGGGTTTCCCAGGACTCAAACTGCTGTATGTGGGTAGACCTGATGACCCCACACTGGGTAGGGGATTAGTCAGGTGTCCAACATGAATCTCTGGGAAAAGTCCTGTGTGCTTTATTATGTAAAATGTATGCATGCATGACTGTATTTCGCTTTGGATAAAATGTTGTCTTCTAAATGGCATATATTTTATCATTATTATTATTATTATTATTATTATTATTATTATTATTATTATTATTATTATTATTACTGTAGATTTATTTACTAGGATTTATTAAGATATTTAGGGCTTTGAGCATGGCTGTCCTGTGTGTAATGCCATTGTAATATTGGAAATGGCTGAATGTGTATCCAGGTCCTGGGAAAAGTTCTGTGCTTTATCATTGATCTGTTTTCTACCATGGCTGTCCTGTGTGTAAAACTGTTGACATTGATTGGAAATGTATGTCAGTGGGTCATGTACAGTAGTAGTGAATTACAATATACAGTGGGGAAAAAAAGTATTTAGTCAGCCACCAATTGTGCAAGTTCTCCCACTTAAAAAGATGAGAGAGGCCTGTAATTTTCATCATAGGTACACGTCAACTATGACAGACAAAATGAGATTTTCTTTCTCCACAAAATCACATTGTAGGATTTTTAATGAATTTATTTGCAAATTATGGTGGAAAATAAGTATTTGGTCAATAACAAAAGTTTCTCAATACTTTGTTATATACCCTTTGTTGGCAATGACACAGGTCAAACGTTTTCTGTAAGTCTTCACAAGGTTTTCACACACTGTTGCTGGTATTTTGGCCCATTCCTCCATGCAGATCTCCTCTAGAGCAGTGATGTTTTGGGCTGTCGCTGGGCAACACGGACTTTCAACTCCCTCCAAAGATTTTCTATGGGGTTGAGATCTGGAGACTGGCTAGGCCACTCCAGGACCTTGAAATGCTTCTTACGAAGCCACTCCTTCGTTGCCTGGGCGGTGTGTTTGGGATCATTGTCATGCTGAAAGACCCAGCCACGTTTCATCTTCAATGCCCTTGCTGATGGAAGGAGGTTTTCACTCAAAATCAAACGATACATGGCCCCATTCATTCTTTCCTTTACACAGATCAGTCGTCCTGGTCCCTTTGCAGAAAAACAGCCCCAAAGCATGATGTTTCCACCCCCATGCTTCGCAGTAGGTATGGTGTTCTTTGGATGCAACTCAGCATTCTTTGTCCTCCAAACACGACGAGTTGAGTTTTTACCAAAAAGTTATATTTTGGTTTCATCTGACCATATGACATTCTCCCAATCCTCTTCTGGATCATCCAAATGAACTCTAGCAAACTTCAGACGGGCCTGGACATGTACTGGCTTAAGCAGGGGGACACGTCTAGCACTGCAGGATTTGAGTCCCTGGCGGCGTAGTGTGTTACTGATGGTAGGCTTTGTTACTTTGGTCCCAGCTCTCTGCAGGTCATTCACTAGGTCCCCCTGTGTGGTTCTGGGATTTTTGCTCACCGTTCTTGTGATCATTTTGACCCCACGGGGTGAGATCTTGCGTGGAGCCCCAGATCGAGGGAGATTATCAGTGGTCTTGTATGTCTTCCATTTCCTAATAATTGCTCCCACAGTTGATTTCCTCAAACCAAGCTGCTTACCTATTGCAGATTCAGTCTTCCCAGCCTGGTGCAGGTCTACAATTTTGTTTCTGGTGTCCTTTGACAGCTCTTTGGTCTTGGCCATAGTGGAGTTTGGAGTGTGACTGTTTGAGGTTGTGGACAGGTGTCTTTTATACTGATAACAAGTTCAAACAGGTGCCATTAATATAGGTAACGAGTGGAGGACAGAGGAGCCTCTTAAAGAAGAAGTTACAGGTCTGTGAGAGCCAGAAATCTTGCTTGTTTGTAGGTGACCAAATACTTATTTTCCACCATAATTTGCAAATAAATTCATTAAAAATCCTACAATGTGATTTTCTGGATTTCTTTTTCTCATTTTGTCTGTCATAGTTGACGTGTACCTATGATGAAAATTACAGGCCTCTCTCATCTTTTTAAGTGGGAGAACTTGCACAATTGGTGGCTGACTAAATACTTTTTTCCCCCACTGTATGACACAGGGACGTTAAACAGAAAAGGGAAGTTATGGGGGTAAAAAGGGACTAACCACTATTGTAACCCCCTGCAGTGGAGCCTATGTTGAAAGCGCCATCTCTTTCCACAGAAATGGAAATGGCCAGGCACAGTGAACCATTATAACTTCAAGATGCACTTCTGTTTTCATGGGAACATTATCATCAGGTTAACTTACTCCACCCTCTCCTAGAGAGAAACCCTCTGCCCATGCTCTGTGTGAACATTTTGATAACACAGTGCTCTCTTTATCTCGCTCTGGCAACACAGAGCTACATAGGCCAGTGGTCACTGTCTGCCAGTTTGCAGAAGAAGCAAACATTGAACAGACTCAATATCAATGGAGCCTGGTCACCTCAAACCTGTGTTTGTGTCTGTGCCTGTGTGTACATGTTTGTTAATATGATACATGTTTTGTACCCCCTGTAATTAGGACATGGTTGATGTGGGGGGTAGAGGCCAGTGGGTTAGAGATGGCATGACAGAGTGGAGTATAGCCTCAGGCGCTGGGTGTTCGTGCGGTGGGATTATTGTCTGAGTGGTAGCATCAACAAGTGCAGTTGCGTTCTGATGGTTAGGTGGGAGTCGTTGATCAGAGATAGCATCTCATTCAAAATAACAGTACAGTAGTAAAAACACATAATATGACCTTATCTTTGCCCCAGTTCTTTCCATGGCAGGCAGGTAGGCAGACAGACAGACAGGTAGGCAGGCACAAGCAACAGTCATTGCAGGACTTGGTCTTCAGTGGCTTTATTCAATGTACAATTTCTCAGCTCAGGAGGGACAGGCATTGGCTCAGGATGCTTCATGGCGGATCCAATATGGTGGGTGAACAAAGTGGCCTTTGACACGCAGCCACCCGCGTCCTGGGCAGCTGAGGAGGAGGAGGACGGCAGGAGGAGGGACAGGAGGACGTTCACGCTCCTGACCTGCCAGCACCCTTAATGAAATACAGGAAGCAGCACTAACTAGGCCTGCAGGCTCTGTGTGTCGATGGCTATCGGAGCGAGGAGGAAGTGGACAGAAGGAGCAGAGGGACTGGAGGCATGGTCATGTGACATGGTCCACGCCTACGACAGGCCAGGCAGCCTTTGAGGTTTAGGAGAGGCTGGCTGGCAGCAGAACCCAACAGATGAACCTGTGCCATCAAACTCTTTTTATAGTTAATTTGATTATGGCTTTGTAGTTTGTCTTTGGGGCACAAAGTGATAAGGGTGTAAACTAAATGGTTTAAAAATATGAATAATGAACTGATTCCTTTCTCACCTGGCCGTGGTCTTTGACTTCAAACTGGACTTTGAAGTCTTGAGGAGAGTAGTGATTTGTGTTGTTGTGATGTGGGGTCAGGTCAGGTGTGAAAGAGTGTTGATGGCAGAGAGGCCAGCAGAGAGAAACAATAACTTTTTGTGATTAGGACCTTTTCTTGTTGCAGTGGAATTTCAACTTCTTATCAAGGAGTAGCAGTGGCTTCAAACATTTACCCTTCTTCAAAACAGGGAAGTCGTCAGAGAGAGAGAGAGAGAGAGAGAGAGAGAGAGAGAGAGATGGTCGTGACTGACATGGTAAAGAGACAACCAACTGGAGGAGAGCTCAAAGAGCATTCAAGAACTTATAGAATGAGAGAAGGAATGGAGACTGACCAGTTAATCATTTTGGAAACGGACCAAAAAGTCCCTAACGTTGCAGCACCCATCTTTAATTAAGGCCACAACAGCAAAGGCATCTGACGCTCTCATTCACATATCAGAACGAGACATCCTCTGATACGTTACATCCTGTGGATTGACTATCTGTGCCTTTAGCCTACTTTTTATAATCAAAACCACATAAAAAAAACTAATTTCAGAGACAAAGGACCCCTATTACTTCTAAAGCCCACATCAATGGATCCCTGATTAAAAACAGCCTCAATAGACCTACAAAAGGATATTCTCAGTCAATGTCAGTGCCATCTCTTCTCTAGTCTCTTTTAATCAGTGGAGGGCACTGAGAGTACTCTCTGGCCTATAGTGCAGGCTACTGTCTGGCCTTAGGCTTAAAGCAGGTGGGGTACTGTAGACACTACAGGACTGACACCTGAGGCACACTGGGCCCTGTGTCTGTCTGACACTACAAAGGAGCCAACAGGAAATCCCATCCTGACTCCTTCCTGGCTACGGGCCAATCACTGTTCTCTCCTTCCTGGCTATGGGCCAATCACTGCTCAGGATTCAATATGCTTAGGCATATTCTTATTCAACCTATATTACCACTAAACTAGATGACCTTGGCGATATATTAATGTAAATCAACAAACCAGCTGGTTAGACGGCTGTAAGAACCATACATTTACGAAGCATTGGCTCTCGGACCAACTGGCTCCGAGACAGCTTCTGTCCCAAAGCCATAAGACCGCTAAATAGCCATAAGACTGCTAAATAGTTAATTAAATGGTTACCCGGACTATCTGCACTGACCCTATCTTGCACTGACTCTATGCACACTCACATGCCTATATATACACACAGTGTATAGACACTCACTCACACACACACACACTACACTGACACTCTCACACAAAACTCACACACATTCACATGGACCACACACACACACACACACACACACACTTTTACACTTATCATATGCTGCTGCTGCTCTGTTCTTTATTTTACTCTTATTATCTATCCTGATGCCTAGTCACTTTACCCTGCCTTCATGTACATACACTACATGGCCGAAAGTAGGTGGACACCCCTTCAAATTAGTGGATTCGGCTATTTCAGCCATACCTGTTGCTGACAGGTGTATAAAATTGAGCACACGGCCATGCAATCTCCATAGACAAACATTGGCAGTAGAATGGCCTGTACTGAAGAACTCAGTAACTTTTTAAATGTTTTATTAGGGGGTAGATTAGCTTTAGTATTGCAGATAGATTGTAACTTCCATCAATGTAATTGTCTGCATCACTTCCAATCCCCCATATGTTTTTTTTCTCGCAAATATATATATACACACATACACATATATACATATATATATATATACACATACAGTATATACATATATATACACATACAGTATATACATATATATATACATATACATATACATATATATACACACACACACACACACACACACACACACACATACATAGAGCTCAGTAACTTTCAATGTGGCACCGTCAAAGGATGTCACCTTTCCAACTAGTAAGTTCGTCAAATTTCTGCCCTGCTAAAGCTGCCCAGTCAACTGTAAGTGCTGTTATTGTGAAGTGGAAACGTCTAGGAGCAACAACGGCTCAGCCGCGAAGTGGTAGGCCACATAATTTCACAGAACGGGAACGGTGCTGAAGCGCGTAAATATCGCCTGTCCCCGGTTGCGACATTCATTACCCAGTTCCAAACTACCTCTGGAAGCAATGTCAGCACAATAACTGTTCGTCTGGGGCTTAATGAAATGGGTTTCCATGGCCGAGCAGCCGCACACAAGCCTAAGAACAACATGCGCAATGCCAAGCGTCGGCTGGAGTGGTGTAAAGCTTGACGCCATTGGACTCTGGAGCAGTGGAAAAGCGTTCTCTGGAGTAATGAATCACACTTTACCATCTGACAGTCAGACGACTAATCTGGGTTTGGCAGATGCCAGGAGAACGCTACCTGCCCGAATGCATATTGGCAACTGTAAAGTTTGGTGGAGGAGGAATAATGGTCTGGGGCTTCTTCATGGTACGACTGCTAGTGAAGGGAAATCTTAACATTACAATGATATTGTAGATGATTCTGTGCTTCCAACTTTGTGGCAACAGTTTGGGGAAGGACCTTTGACCACACCCTTTCCTGTTTCATCATGACAATGCCCCCATGCACAATGTGAGGTCTATACAGAAATGGTTTGTCGAGATCGGTGTGGAAGAACTTGACTGGCCTGCACAGACCCCTGACCTCAACCACATCGAACGCCTTTGGGATTAATTGTAATGCCGACTGAGAGCCAGGCCTAATCGCCCAACATCAGAGCCCGACCTCACTAATGCTCGTGGCTGAATGGAAGCAAGTCCCCGCAGCAACGTTCCAAAATCTAGTGGAAAGCCTTCCCAGAAGAGTGGAGGATGTTATAGCAGCAAAGGGGGGACCAACTACATACTAATGCCCATGATTTTGGAATGAGATGTTCGACGAGTAGGTGTCCACATACTTTTGTTCATGTAGTGTATCTACCTCATACCTCGTGCCCCTGCACATTGATCTGGTACTGGCTCTCGCTGTATATAGCTTCATTCTTGTGTATTTTATTCCTCTTGTCTTACTATTTTTCTTTATATTATAATTTTTTATCTCTGCATCGTTGGGAACGGCTCGTAAGCAAGCATTTCACAGTAAAGTCTACACCCGTTTTATTCGGCGCATGTGACAAATACAATTGTATTTGATTTGACGATTAAGAGTCGTTCGTTCGCTCATTAATTCATTAATTTAGCGCAAGACAAATGATTAGAAAACCGTCATTGCTGTCTGTTGGTTGACTCATTTCTATGATCTACAGACAGTGATAGAGCACATACGTACAGTAGATGGCATCTGCTGATTACGTTCGTTGGCGGATTTGTTCAGGAAACTCTGCCCCTAAAGGCAATCACTCGTCTGCCACGTTTCTACAGTCAGATGACGCAATGTGTTGCTATCGTGCCATGATGTTGTGTTGGGGAGCCAAGCTTAAGGCAGATCCTGACAGAATAGAATAGTGCCTAACAACCTACCTGTTTATCCAAACCAGGTAGATAGGTGTCGTCATCCAGCTGAGAATACTGTACCATCACCTTTTCCCAAAGGTGTGTTCCTGTTAGTTACCAGTGTTACCTCACTTGGGGATGATGTCAGAGGCAACTGTCACCTCACCTGCAGTGGTATTATGTCCGCTTTGTGACCACACCCAACAGTTGAGGAGTCAATACTGCTGACAATAACATTACATTTGTCTGTCTGTTTACCACTGTTTGGGTGATCTGATCAGTACACACTCTGTTGCTATGCTGTTTCACTCATACAGTGGTGTCATTCTATTTAAGTATTAATAATGTCATAGGATCACTCACTGGCCTTTTGATCTGAGAGATGAGGTAGTGTTGGGCAACAGGGCAAGAGAAATAAACATTGCGTTTAGCTTCTTTAATTTCAGTCAACCTATTTCTCACTGTTAACATTCTGTGTTAAAACTAGTGTAACACCCAAGTTATTGATATACTGTACAAGGTAATGGAAAACTGTAAAATATCGCTCTAGTTCTTTTTTACCTTCACTAGGTGTCAGTATTCCCCTTGCTTACAGTAGGCTAAATCTGTCTGACTGTCTCAGATGGTTAAACAGGGAGCTACAAGACCAAGCCACAAGCCACACAGTTTTGAAATCCGAACCAGGAGGCCACATGCCAAAATCCAATAGTCTTCTGAAATACCTGAGCACAGCCTTTGCTTATGGAACTTTTGAATGAGCCACATGCATGTTGCTCACAACGTATTCTCTGCATCCAGAATCCTGTTGCTTTCTAGGAAACTGCCTGGAATATGTTGACCATATGAGAGAAGTTGTGGTGGTGGAGCCTGGGAGATGAGGCTCTGTCTGTCTCATCCATTGTGTCTAGATGACGCACGCAGACACACACACACACACACACACACAGACACACACACACACACACACACACACACACACACACACACACACACACACACACACACACACACACACACACACACACACACACACAGACACACACAGACACACACACACACACACACACACACACACACACACACACACACACACACACACACACACAGACACACACACACACACACACACACACACACACACACACACACACGGGGTCTGGAGTTACAATCAGGAGTCAACCACGACCTCAACCTGCACCGTCAGCCTCCATCACCTAATCTCTCAGGCTTAGGGTTAACCTCAACATCCTCTCATAACAGCAGGCTGTAAATACACTCCATTCACTCCATTATCCTGTTTTTATTCTCTCTCTTTGCCATCATTTTTCATCTTTCTTCTTCCTCCTCCTCCTCCTCCTCCTCCTCCTCCTCCTCCTCCTCCTCCTCCTCCTTCGATTCTTGTTCTCTTCTTTCCTCCCCATCCCCAATTTTCACCCCTAATTTCAAAATAAATTGACAAAACAGTCCTGTATTGTCAATGAATGTTGGTGTTAGGTATTGTGCAGTATACAGTAGATTCCCGTCATTAACTTTCGAGGTTCTGTGATAACCGCTTCTGAGGGTTGCAATCATTAATAAACATCCAGGGGACCAACAGACGGACGTCACAGCATGAGGAAGTTACTGAGAGGTCAGCCATGGCGCTGGGTTCCTGGAGGAGAGAACCAGGCCAGGAGTAATCAGGTCTGTTCCTTTCCTTCCCATCATAAATAAGCATGAGCGTTAGCTGCCTTACTGGGCTATGGACTCCAACCCAGCCACCAGGAGCTAGCTAAACCTGATGACACTACCATCTGTGGACTGCACTCACTCTCTCTCTCTTCAAGTCTCTTTTAATCCCTTCGATAGCTTTCACAGATACCAAGAACCTACGTTCTATCGTTCAGTCTCCCCATGCCTGGCCCGCTTTTGTCATTTGAATCGGCCGATTTCTTTATTTAAAAACCTACACATACAAACAGCAACTTACAGGTGCACACAAACAACTACTACATCTCCTCTGCCCAGACCTGCATGCTTACACCTCCATCCCTAGTGCCTGCATTATTGTTTGCCACATGGACTTAAATTAAACCAATTCGTTATTCTCGTTCGCCCATGCTATTTCAATATTTCAACAATATATTATTTGATTTTTCCATTGTGTTGATAATGGCGGATTAATTGATTTCCAAGTTTTTAATATCATTTTTTTCAAGATGAGTGATGAGAAGAGAATCGTCCAGCCGATTGGGTATTTGACTATACCCCTGTCACGACTTCCGCCGAGGCTGCCTCCCCTCCTTGTTCGGGCAGGCTTCGGCGTTCGTCGTCACCGGCTTACTAGCCACTGCCGCTCCATATATCATCATTCCATTTGTCTTGTCTTGTCAATTACACACACCTGGTTCATATCCCCTCATTAGTCCGTGTATAAGTGTTCCCTCTGGCCCCTTGTCCTTGTGGGTGATTGTTTTATGTGAAGATGAGTGTAGCTCGGTTGAGCTACCCGTACTTTGTATTGCCGGGGTTATTTCTCCCCGTGTGCTGGTATTGTGTTCCAGTGCGCCTGTATTATGCCCTGTGCTGTTGACGCTATCCAACGTAACTGTGTACTACGGAATAAACTCTGTATTCGGTGATTTACCCTCCTGCGCCTGACTCCTTCAAATCACAATCTCACAACCCCCATATGCCATGTCTTGAAGTATGCAGACAGACGGATTAAAAGTAAGTTTACATTGTAATACTTCTGACTGCCAACTTTCTAACGCCGCCCATAACTTTGACATTATAGCGTTCCCAGAAAGCATTGATTATTGAATCACTGTTAGTTTTAAACTTAAGACATGATTCTGCTGTTGTGCTGTAGAATTTGTGAATTTAGTCTCTTGTATAATACATTCTATACAATAGTTTATACTGGATTAAGCGTACATTTTCGTTAACTGTAATTTCATTAGTTATGCTCCAACTTTCCCTTCATCTTGTGCCAACATCAGTTTTTTTAAAAGTCTTGGTTCAAATAGTTATAGTTTTTTGCTAAGAGATTGTCAGTTGAATATGCTCTCTGTAAGGTGTTGGTATATATTACCTATCATATGAACATATTTTTCTGACTCAAATAAGATTCCCTCAATGTTGCTCTTATGTCCAAAAGATTTCAAATCAACATTTCGTGATATGTAACTTTTAAGTTGGTCAGTCCAAAATTACTTTGAAATTCTGTCAGGGAAATAAATGTATTTCTTGTTACCAAGTCATTTACGGTTTCTATGCCTTTAGTTTTCCATGTGGACCAATTTATCTGTGAATTCTGAAAAGCTATTCAAGGATTGTTCCATTGTGTTTTTAGGGAGTGATATTGGTTCTTGTAGAATACGTTTAATTTCCATCCATATTGTTATAGTGTTCTTAACTATGAAGTTGTTAATGTTCTTAGCTTTATCCTTTGAAAATAGATACGTAAAAAGATTCTGGGGATGAGCATGCACATCTTCAACATGTACCCCTTGTTTTTCTTTAGTGCATTTAACTATATGTCGCAAGTAAAAGCTTTGGGTAGCGAGTCGATACAATTCCAAGTCTGGAAGGTTAAAACCACCCCCAGACTTAGGAAGATGTAAAACTTTCCTTTTTATTCTATGAATTTTATCAGCCCATATAAAGTATGTTATGACAGAGTATACTTTTTTAAAGAATCTCTTCGGTGGGGTAATTGGCATTACCGAAAATAAATACAAAAACTTTGGGAGCCATGCCATTCTAAAAATGTTTAATCTGCCTGTAAGATTTATGAGAAGATTATTCAATTTAATTAGATCTGCTTTCATATTGTTGAGTAATGGAATAAAGTTATTTTTATATATGTGATGTTTGTTGTCACGTATTAAGCATCCTAATATTTAATATTTTTTGTGGCCCACTTAAAGGATTGCTGTAGATTGTGAGTTTCTTTGTCCTATTGGCATTATTTCGTTTTTTTCCCAAGTTAATTTTATATCCTGAGATTTTTGAGTGTTCTGAAAATATTTTTTGCAAAGGGGGCATTGTGTTTTCAATATTGGTCAGGTATATAAGGTGGTCATCTGCAAATAACTTTAGTTTATATTCATGTTTACCAATACTGATACGTGTTATGTTTGGGTTCTGCAAGCGGTTCAATTGCCAGTGCAAACAGGAGGGGGAAAAGAGGACATCCCTGTCTTATGCCCCTTTCTAAAGCAATTTCATCAGATAATGTATTATTTGTGTACGTTTTTGCTAAATATTTTTATTACATTTATTACTTCAGCTGGAAGTTAAAAGCTTCCAAAGTTTTGAATAGAAAGGCCAATTCAAGACGGTCGAAAGCCTTTTCGGGATTTTTTTGCATATTGTATTCAAACATGTTCTTGTATTTGTTTGTAAATGTCTATTTTTAATAAACCCTGTTTGATTGATATGTATCAAGTCTGGTAAGACCTTTGCCATTCTATTGCTAATAAACTTTGTTGTTATTATTTTATTGTCACAATTTATTACACTTATGGCTCTATAATCAGCAGGGGACTCTCCAGATTTTCCTGATTTTAATATAACGGAAATAACTGTTTGATACATGGAACTAGGAAGTACTGAATTAAGTGACGTGGGTTGTCATTTGTCCCAAAATGTTGAATAGAATTCTATGGGAAAACCATCTATTCCTGGTGCTTTTTCCATGCAAATGTTTTAACAATATCTATTATTTCTTCTTCGGTGATCTCTGTTTTTAGTGATTATTTTTTGTCTTCTGATATTTGCTTCAGAGTTGTTGATTCTAAGAAGGCTATAGAATCCATCAAACTGTTGTTTAATTCTGATTTATATACGTTTTCATATAATCGTTTAAAATGGTCATTAATCGCGTTAAAACTATAACTGGTTTAGCATTTATTCCTTTTGTGAGAGCTGCGAGATATTTACCAGGTTTATTTGCCATTAAGTAGTATGCTTTATTTGAGTTTAACCTGTAGTTGTTGGATTTTTCTTAAAAGTAAAAGATCGTATTCCTGCTTAAGTTCAGAACTTTTATTTTCTTCTTTATCTTGTAAAGATTTTTTATGTGCTCTTTTTAAGATAGTGATTTATTTTTCTTACATTTTAATTTCTATATCAGATTTAACTTTAGCCGAGTATGAGATTATCATCCCCCTAATGTACGCCTTAAAGGCATCCCAAATTATGATCGGGGGTTGGATTTTCTACATTTGTAATGGTAAAGTAAAAAAATATATTTACATTTCGGATCCAGAAGATGCACTTTGTTCATTCTCCAAACTCAGTCGCTAAGTGCATTTTTTATTGGTGTAGTTAAACATGATACCGGAGAATGATCCGATATCACTATATCTTGATTTTTTTAAATCCAGTAAATTCTGCAATGCATTTTTGGAAATAAAAATGTAGTGTATTCTTGAATAGCTTTTCTTACTTTGAGAAAAAAAAGGAATAGTCTTTTGTCGTTGGGAATAATAATCTCCAGGTGGCCTGTAAATCATTTGTAGAGATGATAATCTTCAACCTCTTTGGAGGCTTCCTAAATGTGCCTTTTTTATTACTACGTCTGTCAATGTTATCTAATGTATAATTTATGTCACCTGCTAAAATAAGAGTTCCTGTCAGAATTCAAGCTATATTAGATCAATTTCAATCTAAAACACCACATTGTCCCTTGGTGGGATTGTGTATTCTTTTTTATCAGGATGCCTACACCTCTGCTGTTACTACAGTAGGTGGCAGCATAGGCCTCTCCAAACCAGCTCCTCTTTAAATGTTATATTTCTATTTTTTTTTTTAAATGTAACTCTTTCAAGAAAACCACATCTGTTGACAATCTCTTTAAGTGTGAAGAGAACCATATGCTTTTTTTTTCCCATCATGGAGCCAGTGCTCATTCCATGTGATAAGTTGGATTTTGTTGGTCTATACTTGTATAGAATCAAAGTTAACCTTATCTGTACCGTCTATCATTGAAGAACCAAGTAAAACATTTAAGCAGACATGACATATGAGGGCGGTGGGCATTCCATAGAATGGGAGGATCATAGTATAAATACATAGTTATTGTATACATGACATATATAGAGCGTGTGGGCATGTGGGCTGAGCAGACATTTAACAAAACACAAAAACATAAAGAAAAGTATGTTTTTGTACTTGAGGTGCTATGCCTTTTTAGGGCTTTTTAGCTCCGACTCTTCTTCTAAAGTACCCCAAAAAATGTGGATACATACATTGTACATACATTTGAAGAATGACTGCCACTTAAGTACTGTGGTTGGTTTGTATTACCTTATCAATTAAATTAAAGTATAGTGGCTGGTGGGTGTCTACTTGGGGTGAGTGGGTCCTCCGAGAGACTGAAATGGGATGAGTGGAGGCCCCGATCTTTAATTACCTTTAATGTCAATCTTATGTCTGTAAAGAGAAAAAGTAGTGGGCAAATCTGACCCACAGATTGACCCCTGTTAATCGTGCATGTGTGTAAAATCGCTCTGCTAGGGTTTTTATGCAACGTTATTGTATGGGTGTTCCAACTTCAGCCTCGGTTAAAATGCCATAAATATGCAGTTAAGATATACTGAGACGAACCAAAGTATAGACTATCTATCTCTTTGATATTGCTTCAGTTGCCATCTGTCTCCTATTTACTGTCATTAGAAATAATGTTCTAATACCTTGATGCTGTATAAAAGCCTTTGTAATAAAAGGTAGCTGGACTGGCCTGGTCTGCATATGACTGTCACTCTGAGGCCTTGGACTCTGTGTTCTTTCTACCTGATTGGAGCAGAAAAATGTAACAGTCAGTGAACCCTGGAAAGGAACGCACTCAGTTTATACAGACAGGCATTTTTATATGTCTATACTAGGACAGACTGACGGGGAGACTGGAAGGGCGGATATGGAGGATATGGAGCTCATTGAGAAGGGAGGGGGGTGGATTGTTCTTCCCACTGCCTAGCCCACCAACACCAGCCTCATGCAGCCACACTGGAGGGGAGATGGTGGCTGTTAAAGAGCTCTGTGCCCCATCTGGAGACCAACCTGAGGTGCAAGGCTGCCAGGGTCTACCAGATGTGTGTGTGCGTGTTCTGTGCTATATCCCACTCATGTCATACATTTCTAAGCTGCATCTGTATCCAAACACTTCGAAAATGTAAAAAGAAGGGGGAAAAGAGCTGCTGACTGGAATCTTCCTCTGCTCTGCCCACTCAGCCAGGAAATGATGGGATGATGCTCTGCTCTCCACCGTCTGTCTCTCTGTCTGTCCCAGAGCAGCGTTCGTTTGGCTGCCATGGTAACAAACATTTCCTTGGAAGCCAGAGGCTGGAGAAATGCTAGGGCTTTTTACATCCAAGACTTTGGATTGCGTTGCATGGTGACATTCTTTTATCAGATTTGAGACAGAATCTAGCTATTTTTTGCTGCTGCGGTAGCTCAGAGAGTAAGGCAGTGCTTTTGGAGATCTTCTCCCAGTTGTGCCTGGTCATTCAAGGTCATTCAATTCTATGACAAACAGTGACATACAGTGCATTCGGAAAGTATTCAGACCCCTTGACTTTTTCCACATTTTGTTATGTTACAGCCTTACTGAAAAATTGATTAAATAATTGTTTTCACTCACCAATCTACACACAATACCCCATAATGACAAAGCGAAAACAGGTTTTTAGAACATTTTGCAAAATAAAATTAAAATAAAAACCTTATTTACATAAGTATATGCAATGCCCACTGAAAAAAAAGTGGGTATATGGCATATACCTGCATATACCCTCCACTACACAACTGGTCGTGTGCTATTATTTTACCATAATCCAGTAAATGGGCTTAACTGGATGTATCAAGATAGAAATATAGATCCAATCCCATCATTATATTGTTGCATTTAAGCTTAGATTACTTTAGCTTTGTTTGTTTTGTGGATTTACTGTAAGACAGACACCGCCATAGTGACTGACAGAACTGGGAGGCCGTACTGGGTGTAAAACAAGGACACACACGACAAGGTCTATCCTTGCATCACCCCTGTCTGAGTAAGGATTATGTTGGCCCCTGTCTGGGTTAGAGTATATTTATGTGACAGGATCAGGGAGTGTTTATTGGAGGGTGAAAGAAGTTGAGTGATAGATTAAACATGTTATTTATGAACCTGCAGACAGAGACAGAAAGAGGGAGAGGGAGAGGGAGAGGGAGAGGGAGAGGGAGAGGGAGAGGGAGAGGGAGAGGGAGAGGGAGAGGGAGAGGGAGGGGGGGGGGTGGTGCAATCAGTGGCGGGTAGTCATGGATGCCAAGGGAAGCCAGGCTTTCCCAAAAAACAAGAAAATATAAAAATGTAGCTTTCGTCTCTCTGTGTTTCATAATTTTCCTTCAATAAAGCAAGAGGCTGAAGGTATCTCACCAGAGAAAGCATCTGAGCGAGCGAAACAGCACCCAAAAAAATTGTCAAGAGAAGCCAGTTTGGATTTGGCGTCACCCCTGTCAAATCACATCGAGAGCATACGTCACTGACAGAAACAACTTGAATTGTTGCATCTCTTTCTGATGTTGTCCTCCAGTGGCTAGCTAGCAAGCTAAAATTGGCCCTTTCCTAAATTAGTCATCGATGGAGATAGGGATTTGGACTTGTGGTTTTACTTAATTCTCCGTACTGTTATTCATACATTGTGCCCCTGGCCTGAGAGGATGGAAGTTCAATATGTATCTAGATGTAGAAGGCTAATGTTAACTAGCTAACGTTGCCCATGAAAAGAAGTTAGGCTAGTGAGCAAGCATTTTAGCCAGGTAGCGTAAGACAACAAAAAATACAAGTGTGTACTGTATGACAGAGTGATAGACCGTTTCGTCAACATGAAAGAGAGGAGGATGGCATAGGCGTTTCGCTATAAGTATGATGAGTCAACATGTTTTTTATACTTGCACGAACACGCACACACACACACACACACACACACACACACACACACACACACACACACACACACACACACGCACGCACACATAAATCAGAAACATGGACAGCAACATCATATTTAGCTTACGTTGATTGGACTAAATTGTTTTTGCTATCTTTTAGTTGTCACTGTATTAGACTACGCATAGGTGACTTGATGATTTTGAAATGTTGATGTTGAAATGGTGCTGGAATAGTGGAGGCAGCTCCTGTTTTCTTTGCGACTTGCGGTAACTCTCGGTGGTCCTAAATCAATAGTTGTTTAGTGGTCAGAAAATGTCAGAAACATTAACTTGCTTGACTATGCTGTAGGTCATGTAACTGTTTTACATGCAATATGCTTTGTGGACTTCACTGGACAGAGGTTGCTTTCCAGTTTTGTGATGAAACAAAGGTGTGGTTTAATTTATTCTGCCACTGTGTCTTCTTGTCTCGGCCTTTAAGCCTATATATCACGGTCGTAAGGCATATGAACTAACAGGTTATAGAGCAAACAACGCAATTAGCATGACACATAGGTTGTAATATGGCTTTTTTTTCTGGCTTCCCCAGTGCTTATACCTACGTACTGCTACTAGGTGCAATGCACCTGTTCCTACAACACCTTTATTTTTCTTCAAAAATTGACTCTTTTATTCAGGTCAACTGTTGGAAGTTTGTTCCTTTGAGGGAACAAAGTATTTGTCTCTTTTAAAAAGAGAACAATAGGGACATTTCAATATTCTGTTGTTTGTTTTGTTTTTCTTCTGAACATTTAATAGTCAGACAGACTTTTGGGGTTTGGCATTTCCAGTTATTTATTTTCAGAGCAAAAAATAAATGATAGGTTTTAATGGGTATCCTTTTATACATTCTCGTCTATCAGCTGCTGGGGTTGCTGGTAGAGAAGGAAGATGTCAAGGAAGTTGGCTACAGTGAAGTTACAGTAGGCCGGTTCTAAGGCCCCACAACATTAGAAACTGAGCCCTATTTGGTCTGGTGGTAATGATTGTATCTTTAGGACAGTGGTCACCTACCAGTCGATTGATCGACTGATCCATCTTCAAGGCATTCCTAGTTGATCACCAAACATTTCTGTAGAAAAGCCAATGATAAAGCCTTTGCAATTTGTCTTGCGCTGTTGGCGGTAGGTGCACTTTATTCAGAAGCCCTGCATGCCGGCTATGCAAAGTGTTCCCATTTTGAACCATTTCATTTGTCTGATGGGACAAACACCGCCTACCCGGCAGACCAGGAGAGCTAAATCAAGTGTGCCTACTGCGCTGGCCAATCGGATAGCTCAAATCACTGTTCCTACAGTTTCCACGGCCCAACAGCAAAGTTTGATACTAGCCTTTGTGAGATTTCAGAAAATCATGACCAGAGAGTGACAGCAAAGAGCAGCTGTTTTTATGAGTGAGTTCATGTTTAAGTTTTTATTCAGCACTGTCAACACCGTTTTTATTCAACACTTTTACAAAACATGAAATGCACTTCTCCCTACTGCCACTCGCGCTACAACCAGCACTGAAACTGCAATGAATTAGTAGCCAAGTGTATCGATAGGCCTGCTTTTTTATTATTAGCAGCTCATCGTGTCTATTTTAATATCGAGGAATATTTCACTTTCTTTGGTCATAGGAACAACTTGAATTTGTGCAAGAAGCAGAAATGTGTGCTTCTCGAGTTTGCCATCAGGTGGAAGACGTGTTCCCTCTCTCTGGTCAGTCTCACCGGAGGAAAGGAGAGAGCAGGGACCGTGAGAGACGGACCCTCTGCTGCACTCGACCCACCGCTGAGACTGACCATCAGATGCAGGTACCGTCAGTCTAGTAACATATTATTTACAATTATTTCAATTTATACTCCACTGTGCCTCGCAAGTGATACAACAACTGATCTATTTTGTTATCAAAGCTCGAGTTTTGAAATATAATATGGTCTGAGAAGAACAATATTGGCAGGCCAAGCATAGCCAAAATGCTGTGATAATGTATTAGGTCTACTGTACAAACCTCATTCTTACATTCTTATTAGGTTAATGTTGCATAGGCTTAAATTTTTTAAGTCATGTAAAAAAAAGAAAATGTGACTCCGAAAGTGATGGTGGTGACTATGACCACTGCTTTAGGATATGCCTGAGATAAAAATTTTTTTGCAGCATACAATAAATACCTATATTACAGTGTCTTCCAACAGTATCACAGCCCTTGACTTTTTCCACATTTTGTTGTGTTACAGCCTGAATATAAAATAGATTAAATTGAGATTTTGTGTCATACCCCATAATGTCAAAAGGGAATTATGTTTTTTAATTTTTTTGCAAATTAATTAAAAATGAAAAGCTGAAATGTCTTGAGTCAATAAGTTCCGGAGTAAAAATTTGCTTAAGAAGTCACATAACAAGTTGCATGGACTCACTCTGTGTGCAATAATAGTGTTTAACATGATTTTTGCATGACTACCTCATCTCTGTACCCAACACACACAATTATCTGTAAGGTCCCTCAGTCGAGCAGTATATTTGAAACACGGATTCAACCATAAAGATCGGGGAGGTTTTCCAACGCCTTGCAAAGAAGGGCACCTATTGGTAGATGGGTATATATTAAAAAAAAGCAGACATTGAATATCCCTTTGAGCATGGTTAATTTATTAATTACTTGTATCAATACACCCAGTCACTACAAAGATACAGGCGTCCTACCTAACTCAGTTGCCGGAGAGGAAGGAAATCGCACAGGGATTTCACAATGAGGCAAATGGTGACTTTAATACAGTTTCAGAGTTTAATGGCTGTGATAGGAGTAAACTGAGGATGTATCAACAACATTGTAGTTACTCCACAATAATAACCAAAATGACAGAGTGAAAATAAGGAAGCCTGTACAGAATACAAATATTCCAAAACATGCATCCTGTTTGCAATAAGGCACTAAAGTATAACTGAAAACAATGTGGCAAAGAATTGAACTTTATGTCCTGAATACAAAGCGTTATGTTTGGGGCAAATCCAACACATCACTGAGTACTACTCTTTATATTTTCATTCATGGTGGTGGCTGCATCATGTTATGGGTATGCTTGTCATTGGCAAGGACTAGGGATTTTTTTTTTTAATATACATATAAACAGAATAGAGCTAAGCACAGACAACATCCTAGAGGAAAACCTGGCTCAGTCTGCTTTCCAACAGACACTGGGAGACAAATTCACCTTTCAGCAGGACAATAACCTTAAACACAAGGCCAAATATACACTGGAGTTGCTTACCAAGACATTGAATGTTCCTGAGTGGCCTAGTTAGAATTTTGACTTAAATCAGCTTGAAAAGCTATGGCAAGACTTGAAAATGGCTGTCTAGCAATGATCAACAACCAACTTGCAAAGCTTGAAGACTTTTAAAAATAATGATGTGCAAAAATTGTACAATCCAGGTGTGCAAAGTTCTTAGAGACTTACCCAGAAAGACTCACAGCTGCAATCGTTGCCAATGGTGATTTTAACATGTATTGACTCAGGGGGTTGAATACTTAGCTAATGAAGATACATTTGTGTTTTATTTTTCATTGATTTCTTTAAAACAAATGTTAGAATTTTTCTTCCACTTTGACATAAGAGTATTTTGTGTAGATTGACAAAAAATATATACATTAAATACATTTTCATCCAACTTTGTAACACAATAAAATGTGGAAAACGTCAAGCGGTGTGAATACTTTCTGAAGGCATTGTAATTGGCTGTATTGTCCTCTCAATATGTCCAATATTTCACCTGTTGACAGCAGCTTGCCTTGATTAGAAGGGCAGCTCTCTAGATTTTCAATACACCAACAATCCCCCCAGTTACAAATTCAGATCTGTTGGAAAATATCACTGTTATTGTGTGATGTTGTCATTTGCGTCAGATCGACGCAAATGACAACATCACTCTACAAATGTGCAATGGAAAACAGCAATGGAAGAAATCTCTACTCATACTACTCATGAAAGAATGGAACATACAAAAAATATATATAGTCTATCACATATTTCACAGGGCTTGGCCTATCAGCAACATTAGGACACAGTTGTTATGAGATACTTAATCCTTGTCAAGCAGAATAAAGGACAATTGTCCTCATGAAAAATCACACTGCTGCCATGTGACAATGGAAAAGACATTGTGCCAGTTGAGCTTGAAGCTCACTAAAGTAGCTCCCTATCAATCAAGCATAATATGTGATCCAAATGTTTATTATGTAACATCTGTTGAAATCCATTTGAAACCTTGATAGGTGTTATGAAATTATACTGTAGTTTATGAAATGTTGGAGAAATACTCAATTGGATCCAGTATATCAGATTAAAAGCCTATTACACAAATGTATGTACTTTGCATAAAAACACAGCTAAATCAGCCAGAAGATTTTGACCTGAGGGGACACTGTCTTGATAGCCTGGTCCCAGATGTGTTTGTGCTGTCTTGTCAACCAAAGACCATAATAGTTGGCAACACAGCTCAAACAGATATGGGACCAGGCTACTGCCTTGATACAATACAATGGTCCCTTTAGAAGCCTGATGTTGATTCATATAAGTCATAATAGAATAACTCATGGTATAATCATGTCAGATTTAAGACGTCAGCAGCTGACAATGACCTCAGTTTGATTTGGGCCGAACACAACTGGGTGTCATCATCATATCAACATCATCTATGTTTGAGATATTGGAGTGAGGAAAGAAAAGGATTTTGAGAGAGAGACTTCGTCACCAGGACATTTAATCCTTCTCACCTTTACAAACTCTCTGAGGAGAGACACAGTAGCTTCCTGCCTGGTTCTCTCTCTCTGCACTCAGCTCCACAGCCAAGGTAACATGGATAGTTTCCTGGCAACAGTGGCAAACATCAGATGACAGTATGAGTAGGTGCATGTTACAGTCAATGGTGTAGTGGAGGGTAAACGCAAGTAAACAAAGTTTACCCACCTTTTTTATTTTGCCAAAAGGTTTACCACAACCGGCGATCAGAGTTTACCCACCTACAGTGCCTTGCAAAAGTATTCATCCCCCTTGCAGTTTTTCCTATTTTGTTGCATTACAACCTGTAATTTAAATGGATTGTTATTTGGATTTCATGTAATGGACATACACAAACTATTCCAAATTGGTGAAATGAAATGAAAGAAATAACCTGTTTCAAAAAAGTATTTAAAATAAATAATGGAAAAGTGGTGCGTGAATATGTTCTCATCCCCTTTGCTATGAAGCCCCTAAATAAGATCTGGTGCAACCAATTACCTTCAAAAGTAATAATAATAATAATATGCCATTTAGCAGACACTTTTATCCAAAGCGACTTACAGTCATGCGTGCATAAATTTTTACGTATGGGTGGTCTCGGGGATCGAACCCACTACCTTGGCGTTACAAGCGCCGTGCTCTACCAGCTGAGCTACAGAGGACCACAGTCACATAATTAGTTAAATAAAGTCCACCTGTGTGCAATCTAAGTGTCACATGATCTCAGTATATATACGCCTGTCTGAAAGGCCCCAGAGTCTGCAACACCACTAAGCAAGGGGCACCACCAAGCAAGCGGCACCATGAAGACCAAGGAGCTCACAGGTCAGGGACAAAGTTATGGAGAAGTACAGATCAGGGTTGGGTTATAAAAAAATATCTGAAACTTTGAACATCCCACGGAGCACCATTAAATCCATTATTTAAAAAATTGAAAGAATATGGCACCACAACAAACCTGCCAAGAAAGGGCCGCCCACCAAAACTCACGGACCAGGCAAAGAGGGCATTAATCAGAGAGGCAACAAAGAGACCAAAGATAACCCTGAAGGCGCTGCAAAGCTCCACAGCGGAGATTAGAGTATCTGTCCATAGGACCACTTTAAGCCGTACACTCCACAGAGCTGGGCTTTACGAAAGAGTGGCCAGAAAAAAAGCCATTGCTTATAGAAAAAAATAAGCAAACATGGCTTTTGGTGTTTGCCAAAAGCCATGTGGGAGACTCCCCAAACATATGGAAGAAGGTACTCTGGTCAGATGAGACTAAAATTGAACTTTTTGGCCATCAAGGAAAACGCTATATCTGGCGCAAACCCAACACCTCTCATCACCCTGAAAACACCATCCCCACAGTGAAGCATGGTGGTGGCAACATCATGCTGTGGCGATGTTTTTCATCGGCAGGGACTGGGAAAGTGGTCACATTTGATGGAATGATGGATGGCGCTAAATACAGGGAAATCCTTGAAGGAAACCTGTTTCAGTCTTCTAGAGATTTGAGACTAGGATGGAGGTTCACCTTCCAGCAGGACAATGACCCTAAGCATACTGCTAAAGCAACACTCGAGTGGTTTAAGGGGAAACATTTAAATGTCTTGGAATGGCCTAGTCAAAGCCCAGACCTCAATCCAATTGAGAATCTGTGGTATGACTTAAAGATTGCTGTACACCAGCGGAACCCATCCAACTTGAAGGAGCTGTAGCAGTTTTGCCTTGAAGAATGGGCAAAAATCCCAGTGGCTAGATGTACCAAGCTTATAGAGACATACCCCAAGAGACTTGCAGCTATAATTGCTGCAAAAGGTGGCTCTGCAAAGTATTGACTTTGGGGGGGTGAATAGTTATGCACGCTCAAGTTTTGTTTTTTTGTCTTATTTCTTGTTTGTTTCACAAAAAAAAATATTTTGCATCTTCAAAGTGGTTTTCATGTTGTGTAAATCAAATGATACAAACCCCCCAAAAATCCATTTTAATTCCAGGTTGTAAGGCAACAAAATAGGAAAAATGTCAAGGGGGGTGTATACTTTCACAAGCCACTGTAGGTCCATATCATAACATCCATTGTGTGACTTTGGTTCAGGTCATGCTATGATATGAACAAAGGAATCTAGCCTGAGAGTATACAGTTGAAGTCAGAAGTATACATACACCTGAGCCAAATACATTTAAACTCAGTTTTTCACAATTCCTGACATTTAATCCTAGTCAGAATTCCCAGTTTTAGGTCATTTAAGATTACCACTTTATTTTAAGAATGTTAAATGTCAGAATAATCGTAGAGAGAATGATTTATTTCAGCTTTTACTTATTTCATCACATTCCCAGTGGGTCAGAAGTTTACATACCCTCAAGTAGTATTTGGTAGCATTGCCTTTAAATTGTTTAACTTAGGTCAAACAATTCGGGGAGCCTTCCACAAGCTTCCCACAATAAGTTGGGTGAATTTTGGCCCATTCCTCCTGATAGAGCTGGTGTAACTGAGTCAGGTTTGTAGGCCTTCTTGCTCGCACACGCTTTTTCAGTTCTGCCCACACATTTTCTATAGGATTGAGGTCAGGGCTTTGTGATGGCCACTCCAATACCTTGACTTTGTTGTCCTTAAGCAAGTTTGCCACAACTTTGGAAGTATGCTTGGGGTCATTGTCCATTTGGAAGACCCATTTGCAACCAAGCTTTAACTTCCAGACTGATGTCTTGAGATGTTGCTTCAATATATCCACATAATTTTCCTTCCTTATGATGCCATCTATTTTGTGAAGTTCACCAGTCCCTCCTGCAGCAAAGCACCCCCACATCATGATGCTGCCACCCCCGTGCTTCATGTTTGGGATGGTGTTCTTCGGCTTGCAAGCATTTCCCTTTTTCGACCAAACATAACAATGGTCATTATGGCCAAACAGTTATATTTTTGTTTCATCAGACCAGAGGACATTTCTCCAAAAAGTATCATCGTTGTCCCCATGTGCAGTTACAAACCGTAGTCTGGCTTTTTTATGGCGGTTTTGGAGCAGTGGCTTCTTCCTTGCTGAGCGGCCTTTAAGGTTATGTCGATATAGGACTCGTTTTACTGTGGATATAGATACTTTTGTACCTGTTTCCTCCAGCATCGTCACAAGGTCCTTTGCTGTTGTTCTGGGATTGATTTGCACTTTTCGCACCAAAGTACGCTCATCTCTAGGAGACAGAACGCGTCTCCTTCCTGAGCGGTATGACGGCTGCGTGGTCCCATGGTGTTTATACTTGTGTACTATTGTTTGTACAGATGAACGTGGTACCTTCAGGCGTTTGGAAATTGCTCCC